>NC_064931.1:570789599-571428831 GCF_023897955.1 Schistocerca gregaria | reverse complement strand
GTACCATGTATACACCAGATCACTTAAAAATCTAGTCATATGTCTTCCTGTTATACTAGTACATGTATTCAATACTCACATGAGATAGACAGGGTGGTCAGAAACAGTCTGAAAAGCTTGTAAGAGTGTTGCAGGGTAGGTAGTGCCGAGAAATAATTTTTAAGAATAAAAATTCGGTAATTTCCAATTTAATTAGCAATGAAAGAAGCCAATCAGGTCGCTGGGCGCGCAAATCCAAGCAGCCTGCGAGAGATGATGTTACCAAACGTGTTCTTCGTTTGGTTCCCTCAGACTGAACAAGAGAACGGTACAAAAATCGAAGTTCACATTTTGCAACGGATTTGTGTGCACAGTGACTTGATTGGACAACTTCAATTCTAATTAAATCGGAAACGACGCACAGTATCGTACTTTTCTCTTAACAGTTATTTCTCAGCACATCTACTGGATCACCCTGTACGATGCTTAAAGAAATGAGGGCAGCCGTAACATATAGGCACTCGTAATTCTGCAGACGGAAACGCTAAATCTGCCTTATGGCACAGCTTCCATTACCTAATAAAACGCTGCTATCGTAGTCAGTGGCAATTTCCACTTGTTATAGACACGAACGGCGTTAAAAACGACATTTCATACAAAGAGATCTGTACTTGAATTGTCTCCATATGTTAACTGCTAACTGGATAGTTTTGTGTGTAGAACAGCCTATTCCACAATTTGTACCTTTTGCTGTCTCCATTCTTCTAGCATCCGACTGGAGGAGCAGTCCTTGCTTTCATGTGTAGAATGATAGCACATGTTATGACGTAAAATGCATTTTTCTGTCTTACTTCCCCAGAATTCTTAATACATGTAGCACCCTTTAACTATGAGATAATCTTTGACAGTAAGAGACCTAAAACCGAAGTTTAATAACTGTTTCTAAAGTATCATATTTGACATCATCACCGTTATTTACAGAACATGATGTACTGTGTGTTTGTCTCCTTGACTAGTCCTAAAGCCAATTAGATCTCTTCCATAAATTCTCTCCACTGCTTGTGCTCAACGATGGATTCCGCGAGCTCTTCATCCCACACGATCTTTGATGCATTGTTTTATGTGACCTCACTTTAGGTGACTCACGCGTCACATTCGGTATTTCAGATGATTTTTCTCTACGTCGCATGCACTGTGTTTGCAGTTACCACTATGAAACGTCCACTTAGAAAAATTATACATGACTGCTTAAACTGACACACAATATTTTTAGCGCAACGCAATCTGACTTTCAACAATCCCTACAAAAGAATGGCTCTGACTAACAACAACCTATATCTTTCATGAATCACTTACCTCATAAAAATCTTCGTTACTCGAACTACTGCAAAACAGTATATATATATATATATATATATATATATATATATATATATATATATATATATATATATATATATATCTCAGTTCATGACATCCAGTCTTACAAATTTACTGTCTCTGATGGACACACGTCCAGATCATCTGCTCTCAAACCTCCGCCATCTCTCTCCCCACATCCACCACTGCTGGCGGCTCACCCACAACTACACAACGCTACGCGCTGTTCACATCCAACTGCCCAACACTACAATAGCGACGATTCCAACAATGCCAACCAGCCACAGACTTCACACAGCACAGACAGTCATTTTTATATAGAGTGCTACGTGGCGTTACCAACATTAAAACCTAAACAGCCTACTTACATAGCCCCCATGCTCCCCACAAAAAACTTTACAAATTATTTTGGGCGGTGGCCATTACAGATTTGAAAAAAGTTTTCACAGTTACAATAACAAAGATATCAAATGCACACACTTATTGATACAATGTTGGTCAAAAGCTAAAATTTTCTCACAGTCCATAAAGACAGTCCTGATCATTCATCACAGTAAAATTGCAGTGTTTTTTTTCTCAAAGTCTGAGCAGTGAAAGAAAATGCACACGGAATTAGTGGATTTCCGTGCAGTCTTGAAGAAGTAGTGTTGTCCTTCCAATGGAAGGACAGTGCTGACTCTTGACATGCAGACAGGTAATGGGCCACAACAGAGCAAGCCCACCGCAGAGTCAGTCGAAGTTTTGAAGAATATTGGTAGGTAGATCATCACAGAGTAGACCCACTGTAGTCCTGGTAGAGATTATGGTATTGGTGGGCCACCAGAGATGCAGACCCACTGCAGTCCTTGTAGCAATAATGGTATAGGCGGGTAATCAAAGGTGCAGACCCACTGGAGTCCTTGTAGAAATAATGGTATTGGTGGGTCATCAAAGGTGCAGACCCACTGGAGTCCTTGTAGAAATAATGGTATTGGTGGATCATCAAAGGTGCAGACCCACTGCAGTCCTTGGTGCAAATGGCTCTGAGCACTATGGGACTTAACATCTATGGTCATCAGTCCCCTAGAACTTAGAACTACTTAAACCTAACTAACCTAAGGATATCACACAACACCCAGTCATGAAGTGCAGTCCTTGTAGAGGCGGCCAGCAGCCGTCTGTTGCGACTGTGCAGGTGCACAATCACCATCGAAGAGTCTTGCAGACAATATCGCAAGTCCATAAACCACCACTTGTGCACTCACAAAGTTTCTGGAATTGTCCTTAGAACCAGCAATGCTGTTAACCACTCCCTTGCTGAATTATCAACACACGTGCGAGCACTCACATTCCTCTTTTTTTCACATATTGTGCATATACTATGACCAACAGAAACGTGTGCAGTGAAATGAATGTTTACAAGTTACTTAATTTGATGAACTGGTGTCAATTACAATTTTATAAGATGAGAATACAATAACAAAGGTACAAAATACATAATTAAAGGACATAACAATACAGATAACGTTTGTAGTAATACAGGCTTTACAAAAGAATCGAAATAGCATATACATCAGTGTTACAGGAATTATGACATAAGTACATACATAAAAGATCAGAATAACTTTTGAAACATCAACTTCACACATGAACAAAAAAAAAAAAAAATGGTTCAAATGGCTCTGAGCACTATGGGACTCAACTGCTGTGGTCATTAGTCCCCTAGAACTTAGAACTACTTTAACCTAACTAACCTAAGGACATTACACACATCCATGCCCGAGGCAGGATTCGAACCTGCGACCGACACATGAACAACAAAGCAGAATAAATAATATCTAAACATCTTTACAAAGTAAATAACATATTATTAGAAAAATTCTACAACATAACTCTTATCAGCTAAACACATAAAGATAGGAAGAACACAAATACACAAGGGTACACAAACACATAGCGGATATAACACAAAAGGAAAAGACAGGGTTCGTTTTCAGTGTAACATTTGGTACTGCTGTCCAACCCGAAACTTCATTCCATAGATCTTTCCTCTTATTTCAACATTTGTTTTCATCAAAAAAATCCTATCCAAGCATGCTTTCTATATTTACGTATATGTTCACATATTTCTTACCTGATTATTTATTTTCCATTATCTTACCTCATCATTTATATCCAAGAAAATCCTACGTAAACCTGTTGTCCCTAAACCCAACTTTTTTGTTCATATCCTCTTTTAAAATCCTTTTTAGGCCAAACCACTTTCTTATAGCTTCTCAATGCATTTCTTCCAATTCATCACAACTCGTTTTCTTATATAGCCTGCCCCATCTTAAGCTAACTTGAATCTACTGATCTCAGATGCATAAACTAAGGGACGAGGCAATGCAGCAGCACAAAACAATTAACACAAACAGCAGGGACAAAAAAATGCAAATTGGCAAAGCTAGCAGCAATAAATATAAATTAGCAACATTAGAACTAATATGAGTCACTGTGCAGCAACAAGAAAAATAAATCAGTAGTAAAACTGGCTTAACAGAGTAATACAAAGTGAAATTCAGTAGCACTATGCCTGGCAAATAGCAGCAGCAAATGCAATAACTTATATCTAAACATGATATAGCTCAAGCAGAAAAAAATTACAGTAAAGATAGGAAATGTCTAATGACTATGTCACATCTTAACACTAGAGTGATGCATCACCTTGACTTACTGTAAGAAAAAAGTTACCCAGTCATTGACAAAAATTATGTATGCAATTACTGTGAAGGGAAATGTCTTTTTGTGCTCCCTCGTTTTCTTGGAAGTAGATCATAAAATTATTATTTGCTGGATCAGTAGGCATAAAATATCTATATTAGTACATCTACTAAATTTTATTTTTACCAATGCTACAGTGCAGCTAGAAAATAGATATTAAACGAAATGAGCAAATATATATATATATATATATATATATATATATATATATATATATATATATATATATAGCAAGGCATAAAACGTCGTTCACAGGCAAATGGCGTCTCCAAAGGCAGTAAAAAAATCTCTCGACTAGAAAGACAATAGATGTAAAATGTTTCTCATTATTTCATTAGGTATTTTAGTAAATATCATAAATTAAGAGCTCCACAGTGTAATCATACGTTTTCAAGGTTGAGGGTGTCGTATTTGCGATGCTTTCTACAAATAACTGGCACAGCTGGGCGTCCACAACGCATTACGTCAAGGTCACTTAGCTTTCTTACTGAAATATTTACGACAGCAGTTTGTGCTACAGTGACAGTATCATATAAAAAAAATTCACAGGTTGAGAATTTGCGTTACAAATGTGTAGAAACAAAATCCTATAAATATAACAGTTTCCAAAAAATTTTCGCCGGCATTGTGATCCATTCACGCATATCCACACATTTCATAACTCTTAAACTACGATTCTTAGTTTCCACCATCCTTTTTCACAAACCAGAGTCTCTAACTTCTGTTCATTATTCATATACATATAAACACGTAATCACATTCCTCATATACTGTAGCATCAACTAATTGATCATAAACATACCTCATCAGCATAATACACATTGTCATCATAATAATAACATCATAAAACCTCAGCCAAATCTCAAAAATGTCGTAGCTTTCTGCAATAATTTCAAAACTTTAAAAAAAATTCTTTGCTCATTCCAATAGTGTCATCTACCTCAAACGTACTTTAAAAATCATGTTCCCATACCAAATACATCATTCAAAGCTTTCATAGTATCACAATGGTTCCAAAAAAATATGAATAGTTCACAAAGTACAGATGAAATACAATTTCATAAGTATGAATTTATCCAACTGTGTAATTCCGTAAACATGTGTCACTGACGTAGTAAAAAAAGTGTTTGTTTCTCTGTAAAACAATCAGATAGCTGTGTAATTCTGTGTTATAGAAATACGGTGCCTATGTGTAAAGTTGTATAATCAAATACCATATTAGCTAGGGCTCCTAGCGCTCGCTACACGCTTAGCACACAAAGTAGGCGTGTACCCACTGAGGATTAATGTAATTATACCCTCAGGTGTTACAGATTACAGCAATGGAATGAAATGTATCACGGAAAACCTTTGTATCTTTGTAATTCAAAAATCTTTAAAAATAAATGTTTTAAGTACAAAATTAATCACTCAAATACGTGAACTGCAGCGCTAAACTGTGCGTCTTGTTGTAACATAATCTCTGTCATTAAGGGTTAAAAATGTGCCAAGTGTCGTAATTATCGTCGTCCGTAAGCAAAGTTCTGTGGAAGTCAAAGTACTTACCTCGTAATAAACAAAAGCGAAATGCTATGCGTATAGATATCGTAGTTATTACGTACAGTACCGTGATCAAGAAAATACTACACTGTAACGTATTGTTGTGCTACGAAAAAGGCTGTCTCATTGTAACTATACCACAAAAGTTACTACTAAAACATGTTTTACTTTCCAGAAGAATTCAGAAAAACTGTGCAGATATAAGACAGATAGAGCGCAAAAGCAATAATATAAATTGTGTCACTCATTAGTAACGTCGTGATATATATTAGCTGTCAAATAAACTAACCACTGTGTCATCTGGCATCTCTCAGAAAGTACCTTAAATCCAGAATGTATTTTCAAGTAAATCAAAATGTTGCATTAAAATCTCATTAGCAGTGCAGGTATATGTTCTAAGTATGTGAGCCTTATAGTCGTTACGTGATCATGCAACTAACAGGCAAGAATGTACACAAACAATAACACTGTCTCGTCTGTTCACTATAACAATGTATTCGTAATTACTATCAACATATGTTTCCTAGGTTCTAGACTGGATAGTTAACTTCAAAACATTGTTGCATGTTGACAGTTTCTAAGTGTGACAAAGGTTAGCGGCTATGTTATTTTTCTCTGAGCCAGCCGGCGCACGTGGCTGCCTACGGTGTGAGTCATTGTCTGCCTCTTTGTTGGCGCGCGTCGTTATTAGGATTAGGGGACCTAACATCTATAAATTCACCTTGCCGAGAGGGCCCTGCCCTCATTCAGGTCTGTCGTTTTGTCGGGAGTTTATATAGTTTCTTTTTTGTCGGTCATGTGGTGGAGAATTTCTCCGGGAATCTTAACTGCGCGGTGGACCGTTGCGTCTGACGTTATTCTCTCTCCCTTGATAATAATTATTTTGGTTCCCATATTGTCCGTTTCTCTGATTGTCTCTGTGATAGTAATTACCGTGGAGAGGTGACCTTTCCCTGTAATTATTACTACTCTGCCAACGGTTGTCATACGGGTGGTGTCTGTTTTGGTCACGATTTACATTGTAAGAATGGCCTTGTCGTGTCCAGTTATTATTTCTTTCATCGCGGAATTGTGACGGATGTGACCTGTAATTGTTGTGTTCCTGTTTTCGCGTCCCGCGATTGTCAGTGTCAGTTTCCAATTCTTGTAACAGTCCCTGAAAAGCTTCAATGTCGTCTTTGCAACGTCCTGCTAAATAATATGTCGTAAATGTTCTGGCAATTTGACTAAGCAAATGCGGATGAGTTCTGAGGGGCTGTACGGGTTTGACAGGTACTGATTCTTGTGCAACATGTCTTCAAAATATTTCACAAGATTGGAAAATTCAGATTGTTCGAAATGTTTCATCATTATGATGCTATGTTTTACTCGGTCTTGTGAAGCTTGAGACCAATATGCTGAGAGTAAGGCATCATAAAATTCTCCTTCACTGTGACAATCGTGAATGACCGATCGCATTCTTACAGCTGGTTCATTCTCTAAATAGCCACACATAAATCCTAATTTTTGCTCTAATGACCAGTTAGGAGGAAAACAATGAGAGAATTGATGAAGCCACGCTTGTGGATGTATGTCGTTGCCGGAATTCTTAAGTATATTGAATTTACGTGTAGTAATGAACAGCTTATAGTCAAAATCATCGTGTCGGCGATTCGCATATCGGTCATTGTTACGTCGTGTCGGCGGTTCCATTTCAAAATTCGGTGCACCTTGCCAATTTATTTCATAATTTCCAAAGTATCCTGTGTTATTATTTTGTGGCTTTTCCGTATTTCTAAGTCCCTCTTCCCGTGTTGGAGCGCGAGTGTCCTCTGAAATACGTAATTGTTGTATTACCTGTGTCAACTGATCTTGTACTTCCCGGATTTCTCTTTGGTGTTGGGTATTAATTTGATTCTGATTTTGTTTGAATTTCCTAATTTGTTCGCACTCTTCTGTGTCATTAAAGACAACCGGTCTGGCCGGCCGCGGTGGTCTCGCGGTTCTAGGCGCGCAGTCCGGAACTGTGCGACTGCTACGGCCGCAGGTTGGAATCCTGCCTCGGGCATGGATGTGTGTGATGTCCTTAGGTTAGTTAGGTTTAAGTAGTTCTAAGTTCTAGGGGACTAATGACCACAGCAGTTGAGTCCCATAGTGCTCAGAGCCATTTTGAACTACGGGTCTTGTGGCATTCAGATTGTCATCTACCTTCGTAGAAAAATTGTTTAACTTTCTCTGATAATAAACTGATTTCCTCCAAGTGTCTTTCTGAACCAGTTTTCAGAGTATCTACTGTGTCCCTCAAGTTTTCCTGAATTTCTAGCAAGTTGCGTTACCGAATCGGTAGATGCAACTGAGTCAATTTTAGCCCGCAAGGTCTCGTGATTTTCATGAACAGTAGTTTGCAGCTCTTTTATGGCTGCTTCGTGATTCTGTAATGCATTTTCATGCCGCGAAAAAATAGGTTGAAAATGATCACAAATTTGTGTTTTTACGTCATTACAGACTTTTTGACATTTCGATTCGATGTTACGTAACTCAGTAGTTAAACTTTCACGTGTTTGTTCAAGCGTTGTGTCTAACATTTGAAGATTTTGTTCCATTGTGTCTAAGTTTTGAAGGTTTTGTTCCATTGTGTCTAACTTTTGAATCTTTTGTCCCATTTGTTGTATTAATTGAAATAACAATGCACTGGTGTCTCAAACATGTTCCTTAGTTCTTTTCGGCAGTACATTTGCACCGGCAACATTCACATTTTGACAGGCAGAAAATATGTCTTGACTTATCTGAGAAAACGGTGAGGACCGAAAACCTGAATCTACAGTATTTGCGAGATTGTGTCCTGTCATTTCGGATTCCTGAGGTGAGCTGTTGCCGACCGATCGATCGATAATGCTTCCCTGTTCACTAATTGTTTCACTGTCTACACCAGTATTTGCAGCCCGCTCCATTTCCCTATGCAAAATTACCAAATTACTACTTTGAACATTAGTTAACTCATTACACGGTGACGCTAACACATTGCTTTCGTCTTCACTGTCATTTGTCAGTTTACTTAGGAGCCTAGCATTACGTTTTTTACATGCCATTATTGTCACAATATTTCGCACGATAACACAGAAAAGCACAATTTGAAGAGCAAAATAAGAGTACACAATAAAATAGCACTGAAAATAATATCTCGTTAATTGCAAGCGCAGCTGCGAAATACTTGGTGCAAAGCTACATGCATTCCAAAACTGTTTTACTGTACAACAATGAAAAACTGCAATTACAAAGGAAATACTCTCTATAATTACGCGCTAGCAATAAACAATAGCTAGACTAATTACACAAACTACAAGAAAAAAATCAGAAGATTCCAGTGAGGTATCCTCGGCTAAGGGTCGACATATGAAACGTCCCCTTAGAAAAATTATACATAACTGTGCTTAAACTGACAAACAATATTTTTAACGCAACGCAATCTGACTTTCAAAAATCCCTACAAAAGAATGGCCCTGACTAACAATAACCTATACCTTTCATGAATTCTTACCTCACAAAAATCTTCGTTACTCGAACTACTGCAAAACAGCGAGCGCCAATACTGCCAGCTAAATAAAAGATCCTAACTACTGAAGGCACTAACTACTGATAGGCATAGTTAGCAAATGAAAGATTTTGATAGAGAACAAACAATATATTTACCTTAATAGTGTTCGAAAGTCATAATATATATATCAGTTCATGACATCCAGTCTTAAAAAGTTACTGACTCTGATGGACACACGTCCAGATCACCCGCTCTCAAAACTCCGCCATCTCTCTCCCCACATCCACCACTGCTGGCAGCTCACCTCCAAGTGCACAACGCTACGCGCTGTTCACATCCAACTGCCCAACACTACAATAGCGACGATTCCAACAATGCCAACCAGCCACAGACTTCACACAGCACAGTCAGTGATTTTTATATAGAGCGCTACGTGGCGTTACCAACATAAAAACCTGAACAGCCTACTTGCACCACAATTAAAATATTATTTGCAACTGATATCTATCAATTCTTGGATTAATTGGCAACAGTTATGTTTTGATAATAATTTAGCTTATATGTTGGCAGTTACTTTACTTATTATTTACTTACCTCGAGACTGATTTGACAAATTTTAGCGTTTTTTGCTTTTTATGTCTGACTTACCAAGTGACATGTTTCTGCGTTTCTCATTTTCTGTTTGGTCAGATAAACTGATAAGCCAAAATATTAAGGTTACCTGTTTTGGTGTCCGTCTTTGGAACGAAATACATCACTAATCCTGCGTATCGGATCTCGGACAATTTGCTGGCAGGTTTGTAGAAGTATGTGGCATTAGATGTCTACGCATAGGTCATGTAATTTGCGTAAATAACGGGCCACTGATTTGCGTACGCGGTGATGGCACCATATAGCGATCCAGATGGGTTTCAAAGGATTTACGTCATCCGAAATGGGTCGTTGAGACATCAACGTGAGTTCACTATACTGTTACTCAAACCACGAAAGCACGGTTGTGGCTCCGAGACACGGACAGTTGTACTGCTAAAGATGACATCGCCGTCGGTGAAGGCATTGAGCATGAAGGGATGCGGATGGTTCGTAGCTGTCAGCCTGTCTGAAATTACTATCACAGGCCCCATGCAAGTGCGGGAGAGTGCCACCTTTAGAATATTTCTGCGACCTAGTGCACCAAACTTGTTATTCAGCCAAAGAATTGACATGTTTCTATTGATCGACGATCGAATCCCGATGGTCCCGTGCCCAGTGCAATCGTAATTAACACTGAACTAGAGCCGTACACCTCCTTGATACTAAACTTAATTAATCTAAAATTTCTATTAATAAATAATCCTGTGTTGTCACATATCTTTGCCATAGATGTTGCCAAACCCTATTTGTCACTGTGACGAGGCCGCGTAGTTTCTGTTTGACCTCCCCCCTTCCCACGCCTGCCCGCCTCTGCGGAATGCCACCTCAAAACAGCAAATACGAGGGGCGTTCAGTAAGTAATGTAACACATTTTTTTCTCGGCGAACTTAGCTTGAAAGATGCGGAATTTTTTTTGGTACATCGTGGAATATTCCCGCTTCGGCTCCTATAGTTTCATGAAATTCCGATAGGTCACCACGCTTCATGTTGTCCTCAAAATGGCGTCTATAATGGAGGTGCATTTCAAGCAGCCATTCAGTTTGTTTTGGTGGAAAAACCAGACCATCGCTGATATTTGTAGGCGCTTGCAGAATGTCTGCGGAGACACAGCAGTTAACAAAAGCGCGGTGAGTCTTCAGGCGAGGCGTCTATCGTCATCGCAACGAGGTCTCACAAATCTGTCCGATCCCTCGCGTGTCCGCCAGCCGCACACAGATGTTACTTCAGCAAGGTTGAAACTTGTGGACACTCTCAGTGATCGACAGATCACAGTCAAACATCTCGCTGCTCAACTGGACATCTCTGCTGGTAATGCTGACATACTCGTCTACCAGTTGGGGTACTCAAAAGTGTGTTCCTCACCGCCTTACAGAAGGACCACCAGTGCGGAATTGCTTGCACATTACGAGGCTGAACGTGGCAATTTTTTGTTGAACATAGTCACAGGCGATGAATCATGGGTTCATAAGTTCGAAACAGAAACAAAACGACAATCCATGGAGCGGCCCCACACCACCTTTCTTCCGAAGAATAAAGTTGAAAACAGCACCCTCTGTCGGTAAAGTAATGGCGACGGTCTTCTGGCACTCTGAAGAGGTTATTCTAATTGATGTCCTCCCCCATACTGCGACGATCAATTCCGAAGTGTACAGTGCTATCCTCAGGAAGTTAAAGAAACGACTTCAGCGTGTTCTTCGCCACAGAAAAGCAAACGAACTACTCATTTTCCATGACAACGCAAAGCCGCATAGGAGAAAAGCCCACAAAACTTTATTGGACTGTTCTTCCTCATCCACATACAGCCCGAATCTCGTACCTTCTGACTCTATCCGTTTGGCCCGATGAAGGATGCACTCCACGGGAAGCAGTACGTGTATCGTGGAGAGTTTATTGATGCAGCAAGACGTTGGCTCCGACTTCAACCAGTAGAGTGGTAGCATGTGGACATACAGGGCCCTTCGAATAATGTGGCGTAAGGAAGTTGCATAGTACTCAAGTTACGTTGAAAGACAGTGTTCTGTAGCCAATACAGAGGGGATTAATACGGTGTACTGGAATCCTGTATAAAGCCTCTCGTAATTTCGATGGTAGGTTGTAATGCTCCTTCCACATATTCGTGTTTGACACGGAACAGCATTTAGTGAACACATGAGAATGTTTCTGTTTTAATTCACTGAACAGCTACACATTTTTCTTTGGATTTTTAATTACCTCGTAGTCGATAGATTGATATATGTATTCGAAAAAGTCGTCGACAATATCAACGTTCCACTGCGTCCTCCAGCCCACACTACTGTACAGAGACATGGAGACAGTGGACATGCACTACGTTGGCTTATGCAAGCTCTAATTGGTAAGTCAATTAGATATTGCAGCTGCAGTATACCTTTACGTTCCGCAGAGGCGGATAGGCCTGGGAAGGGGGGAGGTCAAATAGCTGAGCGGCACGGCGTGGCTACGTCATCTCTGCAAACTAGTGAACAGGTGATACTTCGCTGGAACTGGATGACGTAGGCGAGCTTCACGAACCCTATAAGCAAGCTTCGCACTCGTAACCACTAGTGTCACTTCCGCACCGTCGGTAAGATACACTGATGGAAAAAAATCGCAACACCAAGAAGGAGTTGTGCGACGAAAACGGAAGTTGGTAGGCGTGTTTCTACATACAAAAGACGATGTCCGTTCCAATTTCGCGCCCATCGCATAAGAGAGGCGCCAGTGGCGCCACTATGAGGATGCCAGTCAGGGTTGCTTTAAATACAAGCTGTAACGGTCGTGAGCGTTAGTTACATTTGGAATTGGCCGTGATGAGTTGATGTTAGTCAAGAACATCTTTAAAGCGACAAAAACACCGTTATCAACACCTCACTGACTTTGAACGAGGTCGTGTAATAAAGCTACGAAAAGCTGGATGTTCCGTCTGCGATGTTGCAGAGTGACCTGGCAAGAATGCAGCTACAGTACTTGGTTGCTGACAGCGGTAGTCACGAGAATGTACGATTGGAAAATGACCGGGGTCGGTACGGCCACGTAGGATTACCGAGAGGGAAGGCCACTGTGTTCGGCGCTTGGCTCAGGTGCATCGTACTGTATCTGCAGCAGCAGTTTGAGCAGTAGTTGGTACCACAATGACACAACGAACTGCTACAAACCGATTACTTCAGGGACAGCTTCGAGCCAGACGCTCTGTAGCGTACATGCCACTGACTCCAAACCACCACCATTTGCGACTTCAGTGGTGTCAAGCGAGAGCTCATTGGAGGGCAGGGTGGAAGTCTGTTGCGTTTTCTGATGGAAGCTGGTTGTGCCTCGGTGCCACTGATGGCCGTGTGCTAATTAGAAGGAGCCCGGTTGAGGACCTGCATCCAACCTGTCTGCGTGCTAGACACTCTAGACACACTCATGGAGTTATGGTATGTGGTGCGGTTTCGTATGACACCAGTAGCACTATTGTTGTTATCCCACGCATCATGACTGCAGACGTCAGCTTGGTGATTCGACCTGCTGTGCTGCCATTTATGAACAGCATTCCAGGGGGTGTCTTCCAACAAGACGCCGATGGCCCACATACTGCTGTTGCATCCAAGATGCTCTACAGAGTGTCGACATGTTGCCTTGGCCTGCCCGATCGCTAGATCTGTCTCCAATAGAGCGCACATGGGACATCATCGGACGACAACTCCAGCACCATCAACAACCAATATTAAGCATCCTTGTATTGACGTGTGAATGTTAATCACTTAAATGTGTTACCTAGACAAATGTATTCCCGAAATTTCATTTCTCTACATTATATTTTGGTGTTGTGATTTCTTTCCATCAGTGTTTCTTGCGCCGTAGTGACGTTCATTACTTACGGCATCGTTGTCCACCAATGACAGTCGGAATTGGCATGGCACAGCTACCCACGTTGTTTAGGCACAGTCCCATTGCAGAATTTTAGTCCAAGTATTTCGGCAGCTTTCCCTCACTTGTCCTTACGCTGTTCGCATATTGTTTGTGCGGCCTGACAAAGAAGTCAAGCATCCAAAAGACATGGTCGAATAACAATGTAATTTCATAAACATACACAAAGTTGGTGGGTATGTAAATGGTTAGAGTTGCAACTGTGACAGGTAAAAGGGCATTCGTTTTGTTCGTGTTTAGCGTTGATACCAGGCCTGGTAGAGCATACAAGGGGCTATCAACATCTGACAGAGTTTAAATGTACCTACGCAGCCTAGTGGAATAATGCAGTTTCCAGATTTATTGGGCATTTTGATGTGGCAGCGGACCGATGTTTGACGGTTCCGCCAAAATTTGACGATAGCGCATGGCTGCATCTCGCTTGTACCTGGCCAGAGCAGGACGCATCAGCAGTGCACTGACGGCTTTCAGGGTCCTGCCACGCTCTCTCTACTCCCGAGCGCGCAATGCTTGCTCATGGGCGGACGCTCCTGTCTCACCGCCGCTCGGGGTAGCTTGTCACGTCACATATTTCTACCCCAAAAAAGATTATGGGAATTTGACAGTTGTTGTCAGTGAGAGTATTCCAGGGGTCTGGCTCCCAAAATAGGAACGGCTAATGGGAGGGGGGGGGGGGGGGTTGCCTCCATGGGTGGCACGCAGGATATAGCTCGCCAGATATGAAGGATTCCAGAGAGCTAATAGTTTTGGGGTTTACCAAACTAGCAACTTCTACAATTCAGTGTGTGATATTGGTTCTTCAGAGGCTAAGCGAAAAGAATCACAATGAGAAATTACCTGATCCTCAGTGTTTGGTTTCAGCACTGGGATAACAATCTACCACAAAAAATTACAATTCTGCGATTAACAGAGGCCATACATAGAACTGCGTGCAGCCGAATAACGACAAGGTATGGCAAAGTGAGATGATTTTAGGCGAATGGATATCCAAAGATGGAGACAGGTAGCTGAGAACAGAAACTTATGGAGGAATGTTACACTGGAGGCTATGGCCCTTTGTGTATTGTAGTCCTGTGGAGTAAATGGAATAAAATGAACGAAGACGATAAACAGCTCAATGAAGAATAGGATGGAAGTTTCTGAAATGTGGTGCTACAGAAGAATGCTGAAGATTGGATGAGTGGATCGCGTAACTAACCAAGAGGTATAATCAACTAAAACAAGGGATCTGTTGATATGACACACCCTGAGTCATCAAGGAATCGTAAATTTGGTAAAGGAGAGAAGGATGTGCGTGTGGTGGGGGGGGGGGGGGGGGGGAGGAGACAGTTGTAGAGGGAGACCAAGGTTTGACTAAACAGTGCAAATGGATGAAGCTTTCAGCAGTGATTCAGGTATGAAGAGGCTTGCACAATATTGGCGAGCGTGGAGAGCTGCATCAGTCTTAAGAATGAAAAACACTACAACAGAAAATGGGATCGGACTCTATGTGAGAGAGTAAATAATTTAATAAAAGAACTGCGTTTACATAAAAATCCATTACTTATCAACTCCCAACTTCACCCACAATTCATTATTGCGTTAATTGTTATGGCTTTTCTAAGCTACCACTTTGTTATCTAGAAGTTTCTCACCTAATGCTTCGATACAAGTATGTGTCCTACAGAATGAAGGACAAAAACTGACAAAACAAGCCAACTAAAAATTAGTGATTAAAACATTAACAGAAAACCAACGAAATTGAAATGCTATTCGGGTGTTGGCTAACGTAAACTGCAAATTTGTATACGAATTTCACACAAAACTAGTACAGATATGTACGTGACATGTGGGACACATCGTTGTTTCAGCGAGACCTGAAACAGAGTTACTGAGTGACATGCCACCGTGGTAAAAGCATAGGACTTGAAATGTTTGAAGATAAAATTTGAATCAGAGACGGCTGCTTCAAATTACGTTCCCCAATGGCTTCTTTAAATACGTTCAAGTGAATACCGGTACTATACTTCACGAAAGTGTTTTGATTGGCGTCGCTAACTTGTAATTGTGCAGTAGCACTCAGTCAGGAAATTGCTATTCGGATGCTGCGACCTTTTAAACACCCAAATTATATGATTCTTGAGTTTCTCCCGGCATATTTGATAATCAAAATATCCACGGGTGTACTGCCGGTCTATAGTGTCCAACGGGCACAATATTTCGGCGATCAAAGATGTCACCATCATCAGGTGAACTGACGGACTGAGCTCCTGTGAACGTGCCGGCACGGAGATCCGTACGCTATGGCTGCTCAGGGGGAACAGTTCCCCCTGAGCAGCCATAGCGTAAGGATCTCCGTGCCGGCACGTTCACAGGAGCTCAGTCCGTCAGTGCACCTGATGATGGCGACATGTTTGATCGCCGAAATATTGTGCCCGTTGGACACTATAGACCGGCAGTACACCCGTGGATATTTTGATTACCCAAATTATAAATTCATTTGACAATCTGAGAGTGGCGCTTTGTTTTAAGATCGGATTTGAAATGAAGTATTTTCTTAGAAAAATTACTACTTAGGGGCCGATCGCGAATCAGTGCAAAGCAGTTCATTCTATAAGTTAACGTTTACCAAATTTATTTGGTGGACTTATTACCTACAGCATAAAAGTAATGTAAATAGGTGGAGTTAATTCGATTGACTAAATTAGAAGACACTTTAGTTTACAGTGCAAAATAAAAATGTTTGTTGAAGAAAAAGGCAAGTCTTATTGCGGCTGAAGCTGTTAAATAACTACACAAGTTGGCAGCCAATGCACACAGTGCTTTACTAATATGAGGAACAAAGTTCATTTCCTACACCTATTACTTCTTTTATTCCGACGCTTGACGAAAACTTCACGACGTAAAATGCTTCACGTTAATATCTAAGTCTCACACTGACTCCTCTCGGAAAATTATTTTCAATATGAGGCTGTATATCCAGAAGCTAAGAACAACAACTTGTTTATACTGTCATCATACAACATCTTCACTCAAACATCTCCTGAGTGTGTGTGTGTGTTTGAAGTTTATGGGTGCTCAACGGCGATCGTATCAGCACACAGCCATCTCCCAACACGACCCGTTCACTTAACTGTCTTCCAGGACGTCTCGTCCAACACTCCCATCATCCTGTGTTTTCCTCTCTGCTATAGCAATCTATTGACTGTCGCTTTTACTGCCTCCCTTCCAGCCACACCGTCCCAAGTGACGTTTTTGAGCACTGTATGAAATTTACTATTTCACGCATGTCGACCGATTTACGTAAATGACATCTTGCAAGTAGAACACTAAAACGCACGTTAACTTGATGTGATACAATTTAAAATAATAAATTATTTCTTATTGAATGTTAAATTAATAGACTGCAACATCGCTAAAATAGTCTTTTAACATCTAATAAATTAAACTACAAGAAATTGTGGTTATAACGTACTACTAAAGTACAATTTAAAGTACCAGTGATCCTTTATTCCGTCTGTACCATTTAGTTAACTTAGAATTACAGCTAGACATATAAACAATGATTTTGCACCGGTCTTACTTTTACGTAGTGGATGTGGGATAAAGGTGAAGCACCTAAATTTTTGTGCTACGGTGTATTTTCATTTATTGTTCAGTGTATCTGATAAGAATTTCCATTTCTCTGGAATCTCAAATTTCACCCAATTGTTTATTTTGATTCGAGCCCCGATTACTAATATAGAATCTTAGATCCACAACTCCGGTGATTATTCTTAACTTTCTCTCTTGCATTGTTCAGAGTGCGTGCCTACGGCTTCATATGAATATTTGAACTACTCTCATATTTCATAAATGATAAACAAGCACTTTCAATGATCTCGTTTATCTCTGATCCACGTGTATACAACAACAGATCGATGCACTGAGCGACTGATGTATCTTGCTCTCTCAGTGCGTCAGTGTTGCCAACTTCATCCTAGGCGAAAGCAAAGAGTTTGGCAAAAACCATGCGGCGCTATCTAGTAATTACACGTACGTATGTCGCCTAAACACGACATCCTCTAGCGCAAGTGTTGCTGACAAACCGATCCCTGTTTACCTGGGGCTGCCGCATTTGTTATAAATGCTGGTGACGTCATTTCTATGGCGTCAGACAACCCTTACGTTTAGAATTACAGCATATGTAATGATTCAAATTAAGTATTGCGTAAATTTAAACTATGTTGATGGCTAATAATACATACAGTTTTGTGCATCAAAATGACCCTGGGAATGCCTCCCAAACTGCCGGTTCTGGTTGCATGGAAAATTTGTTTATAGAGTTTTGATCGAATCGAACTGACAGGAATGGAAAGCAAATCCAAAAACAAAATTACTAGAAAAATGCGAAAATAAGAATCTAACAGAATATTACACAGTCCAGTCGCATCAATGTGACCAAGAGAACAGCGCGATCGAGGTGGTCCCACAGATTTCCGATTTGTTTTAAATCCGGGGAATTTGGTTGTTGTCAGGGGAGTACGGTAAACCCATCCTGGTACTCTTCGGACCACGCACGTATACTGCGAGCTGTGTGACACGTTGCATTGTCCTACTGGTAGATGCCATCATGCCGAGGAAAAATAAACTGCATGTAGGGGTGGACAAGCTCCTCAAGGACAGGTGCATACTTGTGTTGATCCAGTGTGCCTTCCAGAGTGATGAGGTCACACAGGGAATGCCACGAAAACATTCCCCAGGCCATAGCCCTCCCTCCTCCGGCCTGGACACTCCTGGCGATTGTTGCAGGGTGATTAATTTCAGTTCGATGGGACGTAGAACGTGATTCATCTGAAAAGACCACCTGTCGCCATTCAATGGACGTCCAGTTGAAGTCCTGGAGTGCAAATTCAATGCTTCGTCGCCGATGAACAGCAGACAGCATGGGTGCCCAATCCAGGCGCCTTCTGCGAAGGCCCAGACGTAGCAACGTTGGCTGAACGGTCGTAGAGGAGAAACTGTTGGAGACGTCTTGGTTCATCTGGTCAGTCAGTTGCTCAGCAGGTACACGTCTATTCGTCCGTACACGTCCCTGCAGTCATCGTTAACCACTGACGTCTATGGCCCGTGGTGTACCGCAATTGTCCTGGCGCTGATTTGGATAGCCCATTTTACCATGCACGGTATACTTTAACCACGGCGGCACACGAACACTTTGCAGACGTAACCGATTAGGAAACGCTTCCACCCTTGGCCGAAAAGCTAAAGATCATTCTTTTTGTAAGTCAGATAAATCGCTCTGTTTCCGCAGTACGACAACGACTGAGCGTTTACGGCATGTTGATATATTAGACGGTCCCAAAGAGAAAATTACCAATATACCGTAACGTCATACGCAGCTGAGGATGACAGTGCTATAAAAGTTGACGAATGCACTGTTTCCTGTCCCCACCCCCTCCCCCCCATCCACGCTTTATGTACCCTCTTCGTGTACTGCTACCTCCTGGCCGGCCGAAGTGACCGAGAGGTTATAGGCGCTTCAGTCTGGACCCGTGAGACCGCTGCGGTCGCAGGTTCGAATCCTGCCTCGGGCATGGATGTGTGTGATGTCCTTAGGGTAGTTAGGTTTAAGTAGTTCTAAGTTCTAGGGGACTGATGACCTTAGGACCTCAGATGTTAAGTCCCATAGTGCTCAGAGCCATTTGAACCATTTGCTACCACCTGCCGTGGTAGTGGTAAGGTTTACGGGATCAAACTGATGAGGTCATCGGTCCCAAAGCTTATGCACTACTTAATCTAGCTTAAAGTAACTTACGCTAAGGACAACACACACAGCCATGCCCGGAGGAAGACTCGAACCTCCGACGGGGGAGCCGAGCGGGCCGTGACAAGGCGCCTAGACCGCGCGGCTACCTCGCGCGGCACCACCTGCGGTCTGTTGCGCTTGTTGCACCTTTACGCTGAAAATAGGAGGTGGTCACATTAATGTGATTGGATCGTGTATCATGATCTACATAAAAGTTTTCGTTTGATTAGAGGATTATAAAACTGTAACTGGAATTTGTCTAGGCAAGGTATTATGAAAATTGTTGATATGTCTTTATCGATGTCTTCATTAATTCATAGGAATTAATACATTGTCTTTTAAGTGAAAATTGTTGTCATAAGCGAGGTATTTTGACCTGCTGCTTCGACTGAAATACAATTACTTCAAACGAATTTTCTAAAAACGTATCGAAATTAAAATGAGCACTGTTTTCATAGCAAGTGTTGTAGGATTATTTGATCGAAGCATTCCCCGAGAAACATATTAGGTCGCGGAGAATAAGAGGTGGTTCTCACTTCCAATACATGTTAATGAAGCTGTGAATACTTTACAAAAAGAAAAAGAAACGAACACAAAAACCTAAACCACATGTAGAAATCTGGCTCAGGTGAAGTTACGATATACCTGTGTGTAGTTGGTGACTGCGTCATGTATTGGCTGACTGCAATCATATTTGATATGGAGAGCGGGAGAAACACTATTTGTGATGGCAGATTGACCTGTAATGAACCCGGAGGCTGAGGTTATGTAGGAATGTGACAATTTTATTGTGAGCTGGAGAAGATAATGGATGTCAACACAAAAATACGACGATCCATCGTGATCGCTTCTCATCATGCAACACGCAGTAACTAATTGCATCACGCAACGGAAGATACGGATACACTATAACTCCATTTTTTACCGAATGCTGATAAACTAAATCTAAAGACTGACTCAAAAAGTGACGGATAATTTCTGTCAGTTTTGTGTAGTGGCCGTAATCATACGTTACATTGCTTCAGAACCAACTTTTCATACTTAGAGTTAATATGATGACGAAGCTAACAATTTTCATTTCCAGCAGTAGATTATGAATACACCGACTGGTCACAATCTATCGTGAATTTATGGAAGGTACGGAGAGTTAAATACAATTAAATGACATGCTGGCCGTGCTGAAGGTAAGTATACATTTAAACTGCGCCAACATACTTGCGCATCTAAGCACTTTGAGCCCCAAGTCAGTACTTTCCTGCTTCCATTCGTATATGCCCAGGGATCTATTCCCAAGCCGTTCCTATTTGACAGTCACTTCATTCACTGAGCTAAGCTTCTTATAGCTGTATTGAGCGCCCACAGGTAAGTGATGCTGATATAACATCGCTCCCCTTATTGGAATTTCTCAGCATACTCATATCCAACGTGTTCAGTCTGTTAAATCTTCTCAAAGGCCAAACTTTCCGACAGAATGCTACAACACTGCGCAACGCTTAGATTTTAAACTTTTGGAAGCATATGCCTACTTAAAACAATTTCAGGTGCAGTACTGTTAACTCAACGTGTTCAGTCTGTTAAATCTTCTCAAAGGCCAAACTTTCCGACAGAATGCTACAACACTGCGCAACGCTTAGATTTTAAACTTTTGGAAGCATATGCCTACTTAAAACAATTTCAGGTGCAGTACTGTTAACTCACAATCCAGATGGTGTAGTACATTTTTGTTAGTAATGTTTGGGAAGGCAAGGGCAGTTGCATTGGAGACGTGCAGTTTCGAATCGTGAGACTGCGTTTCCTCGCCCTTGGTCAGAAAATCAGTAAGAAAGTGTAGGGTTAGAGGTTCTGTCTATGGCGAAGTCATTAGAGACAAGCTCAAGCTCGGATTGGAGGAAGAATTCACAAGAGAAGCATACACTCAACGAGTCACCAATTTTACTCAACTTTTACTGGATTGTCGTAAATGATTAGATGAAACGAATGATGCTCTAGAAAGATGAGTTTCTCATGCGTTTCCGAGAAATCGAAGGTCAAAGATTTACAAGCCTATTGAATATGATATGAGAGCGCCAGAAGGCAAGCAGCGGCGTTAACGCAACCGGATAAGGCGGTGGAACACGCATTTTACCCGTACTGAGTGAATCACATAACTTGCTTTTTCCTTAGTGTTCAGCTGAGTACTATTATAATGATTCTTCAATTACTGGTGAAGGATTTGGTACTGGCTTCGTACACAATAAATGTATTTTCTCAGTGTACAACAACGAACAACCGTCTTCAGCGACCATCAGCTGGTGACTAACGACTCAAATATGGTATCTGCATCAAGTTGTCTGCAACACCGCAGGTTGGAAAGGAATCAGCTCCCTACCATTCCACTAACAGAGGACATAGTGCTATAAAAGCAACACAAACACAATGTATGTATATTACTTGATGCAGGTATTGTCTGACATGACTACACCACCGTACGCACAAGTATGTCTCGATGAATTTATGTTTATTTCATCACGATTCATCTTTGTAAGACGATTTTTCGTCACCATCAATGTACTACTATAGTTATCATTATTATAATTACTTCTAGAAGAATCATGATTCGTTATGTTGATGCAAGTGTCTTATAGAGGAGTAGAAAAAAAAAAGACTTGGGCCCAGTACGAGTAGAATTCTAATCTGCCTCCTAAACTGATTCTGACAACGCCACTGGTCGATGGAGGGCGCTCTCGTATAATATTCAACAGGATCCATAAAACACAAAGGAATTAAAGATATTAACTATCAGTAGACATTCATTTATATCAATCGGACAAGTTGAAAATTTGTGCCGGGCCGGGATTCGAACACGGGTCTGCTCCTTATTAGGCAGATGAGCTGACCACGTATAGGATCCTACAATTTCGAACCTCGGTTTCTCGAAAACGTTAGAGAACCGCAACGCCTCCTCGCAACATTTGTTACGTTTAAGTACACTATGAGATCAAAAGTATCTGGACACCTAATAGAGGACATGACTGTTGGGTGTGTTCACCCTTTCCTCTTATGGCAGTGTGAACTCTGCTTGGGACACTTTCAATGAGTTGACTGAATGTCTGTGGAGAATGGTAGGCCTTTCTTCCTCAAGAACCGAAACCAGAGACGGTAATGATGCTGGATGCTGGGATCTGGAGCAAAGCTGACGTTCTTAATCACCCCAAATTAGTTCCATTGGCTTCAGGTAGGGACTCTAGGCAGGCCAGTCTATTTCAGGATTGTTATTCTCCACAAACCATTGCATCAAAGATATTGATTTATGACAAGATGAATTGTTATGCTTATACAAATAATCATCGTCTCTGAACTTTTACCGAGCGAGGTGGCGCATTGGTTAGCACACTGGACTCGCATTCGGGAGAACGACGGTTCAATCCCGTCTCCGGCCATCCTGATTTAGGTTTTCCGTGATTTCCTTAAATCGTTTCAGGCAAATGTCGGGATGGTTCCTTTAAAAGGGCACGGCCGATTTCCTTCCCAATCCTTCCCTACCCTGAGCTTGTGCTCCGTCTCTAATGACCCTCGTTGTCAAAAAATGGTTCAAATGGCTCTGAGCACTATGGGACTCAACTGCTGTGGTCATCAGTCCCCTAGAACTTAGAACTAATTAAACCTAACTAACCTAAGGACATCACACACATCCATGCCCGAGGCAGGATTCGAACCTGCGACCGCAGCAGTCGCACGGTTCCTGACTGCGCGCCTAGAACCGCGAGACCAACGCGGCCGGCCCCTCGTTGTCGACGGGACGTTTAACACTAACCACCACCATCTCTGAACTTTTCCTATACTATACGCAGAGCACAATGCTGTAAATGTGGTAATATCTCTACGTATTTGGCGTTTCCTTGAGCACAATAAGGCGACCACACACTTGCTACGAAAAACAACCCAATACAGTAACACCACTCCTCAGTACTTCGCTTTTGATACTACACATAATGACAGGTAACGCTCTCTAGGCATTCGCCAGACCCAAAGCCTTCCATCGGATTGCCACCGTGAATATCGTGATTCAGTACTACAGATCACTCGTTTCCAGTCATCCACTGTCCGGTGGCGCCGCTCTTGACGCCACATCAAGCGTCGCTTAGCATGGACTACGGAAATGTGTGGCTTATGAAGAGCTGCTCGACCACTCTACCACATTCTACTTAACTCCCTACCAAAACAAATTATGGTATCCGGACCGCTGATAGCACTTTGTAACTCAAAAGTAATTCCTTTCTCTGAATTCATGCTATTTTGTACAACTACCCTCCGCAATGGCAGGTTGTTCCTTCGCGTTTCCACTTCACAGCCTCATCACCAGTATTTGATCTGGACAGTTTACATGGGCTGAAATGTCCCAGATTTTGACTCACGTGATATCAAGTGGTTAGTCCATGTTTGAAGTCACTTTGATCTCTTGACCGACTCATTCCGATGTTACTGCTTCTTGTTCACAACACAATATTTCCCACCTCCTTTTATACTGGCGGATCGGCCTCTCGTGACATCTAGTGGTGAATTCCGTATCACATGGATGTGTCCGGATATTTTTTTTTTATCAGGTAGTGTATGTGCCATCGTGTGAAAGATGAGGAAAATCGATGAGCCGTTTGATGTATGCTCTCCTCTTGAGCCTTTGTTTTTCAAAGAAGCCTTCGCAAAATTTAAGAAAATCTAAATCTTGATAGCTGAAGAGGGTTTTGAGCGCTGGTAGCTCAGACTTCGAGAGCATTGTATCAATCATTGCTCTAGGTATCTCATATGCAGCGTAGTCGTATACAATGAAGTCGAAACAAACAAATTAACGCACTGCGCATAAACAGGTGGAAAGATCCGTCGTTGTGTGATTACACGATTGGAAAACAATTATTAGAAGCGTTCATATCCAAAAAATATCTTAGATGTGAGTATGAAACTATTTAAAATGGAACGACCATATAAACCGAATTACAGGAAAATAGATTTCAGACTGATATTCAATGGAAGAACTCTCAGAAAGTGTAGTCCACCCCTTGAAAGAGATAGCTCTTTTATGACCCATACTTAAATATTGCTGGTCAGTCTGGGATCTATACCAGATGTGATTGATAAAGGAGACAAAGATATAAAGAAGTTCAACGCGTTTAGTTATAGGTAAATTTAGTAGCGTCAGTGAGATAATCAGCCAGCTCCATTGGAAGAGATCTAACGCGGCGGTGTATTCGGGACAACGACGGTTCAAATGAGCGTCCAGCCATCCAGATTTAGTTTCTCCCTGATTTCATTAAATCGCTCCAAGTATATTCCAGAATGATTCCTTTGAAACGACACGGCCGATTTCCTTTCCTATGTTTGAAATATTCCGAGTTTGTTCTCTGTCTGGCAGATGCTTGAAGGGAAGTGTTATGCAGCATGTTGTGATTTACTACTGAAATTCCGTGAGGTTACTTCCCTAGAAGAGCCAACCAGCAGTACAACAAAGATCTTTCTGCCTCACTCTCCATTGTTGCCAAATTTATTCAAGATGGCGGCGATAGATATAGCAACGTAGCAATGACTTCCTTGTGGGAAATACAAATTTTGGCGGGACGGTAGGTCAATTGGACTACCTCCACTAACCTAAGAAAATGACGGGAAAATAGGTCACTTTGGCTACCTCCATTAACCTGAGTCATCCGACCGCCACTTCTTCCTAGGAATTGTCAGGAAAAGGACTCAGCCTGTGCTGGATAGGATGTGTATAAGTCTTTATTTAAACAGTCTTTATTTAAACAATTTGAGGCAGTGGCTCCATCCAGAGTGTTTACCATGAGGTCTGAAGCTCATCTGACATAGTACGCAGTAGTGCTACCAGACGGCGCCATTGTCCCTCCTGTGACGTAATCCAAGCTGGCGGTCTGAGGGAAAAATAGGAACCCTTAACCCAGTCACATGTTAGACTTCAGACAGCAGGATGACGGTATCTGGTAACGTCACTGGAGGGGATATAGGGGAGGCTCAGCAGGTCTGGGACTTCAGTCTTACTCAATCAGTCAGCAGTCAGCAGTACCAGAAGAAGAACCATGAAGCATCAACAGGAATTGCAATCCAGCACAATCCTGCAGAACAGGAAGAAGTGGAAAAGTAAGTATTCCATATCACTTATTTCTCTGTGGTTGGCATTATTATTATGGTTATTATTATTATTGGTTGTTTTTGTATCTTGGTCTATATGTAATGCTTCCTCATCTTTGTTCAGTAGTTCAGCAGTAGCCTTTGACGCGTCCAAGCCTGTCGGGTGGAGTGCCAGCATGCCGATCTCTAAAGCGTCTGGACCTATAGCAACCTTGGCTCCCAATAACAATTCTGATGGACCGTAATATATATATATATGAGATGCACATGGAGCGTATATATGTATATATATTGACAGGCAACTTACATTCCATATGAGCAAATAAATCAATATATAAATATATTTTCTGTTTTTGATTTTTGATATTTTTTTGTTTATTTTTCTTCTTAAATTTTGTTCTTTTTATTCTTTCTTCTCCACACATTCTCTCTGTATGTATTATACTCATGTACATAGGACACAAAAATATTTACACGACACACACACACACACGCGCGCGCGCGCGCGCGCGCGCGCCCACACACACATACACACTTACACACACAAAATTACTTACACTATGATAAAAGGTTCATAGTACTACTCTGCAGACACACTCTTTCTCTTCCTCTCATTCACTCTCACTCTCACTCAATCACAGTTCCACACCTCTTCTCTCGCTCTGCTGTACCATATGTGGCAGCTGCGGTGCAGCACCGCAAACACCACTGTACAGGCACCGCAAATAGTCTGCAATAGAAAGGGCTCTTGATGCCATACTACGTACACCCTTAGCCCGCCACTGGGTGGCTCGTTCCAATGTGCGATACGCATACACTTTTGAGCGTAGACCTACAAACTCCACAATCGGCAATCCATTCGCCTCGTCCTTCATAAGACCGATAACCTTGTTGTTCCATGGAATAATACCATAAGGATTCTCGGCCCTGTATGAAGACGTGTCGAATACATTACCGTTGCACCACATTACTTCATATGTATCACAGTTCTTCACCCAATAAATGACGCTATCTGTATCCATGTAAAGTAATTTAGGATCTGCAAAACGAGTTTTCACAAACTCATAATGAAAGTGGTACATGTGGAGTTTGGACAGGTCTAGTACACGCATTCCCACATAAATAGGTTTAATAAACTCTACTGCAGTCTTCGCCATCTTCACAGCAACGAAGTTCTTATTGAATATGTTGACCTGGTTAAAATTTGGTCTGGCAATGCATTTTCTTACGCCATAACTCCCATCCCATTCAATTCTAATCAAAATCTCATGTTGTTCCGTCAAATTCTCCATTGTTTTACCGAACATTGAGTTATTCATTAATTTATAAAAATCTTTCTCCAAGTCACATGTATGGAATCTCTCTGTCTCGTATTCATATCAATACACTCATTCAGCCAGGGGGACTGCTTGAAGGAGATAGCCCTGGTGATTCTGACCAGCTCCATACTCAAGTTGAGACACTGCTGGAGGTTATGATAATGAATAACGTATCTCCGCTTGTCCCCCAGCGTTGTCATCAGCTTTGGCGTGGAGCCACCTCACGGAACTAGTTGCTCTGGACACAGCGGCAAATCGGCGTGTGCATCATGCAAACTAATAGTGTATGTGAGTTCTGCCTCCACCACATGCCCTGCATCAGAATCAGCTGCCATACCCCCCATGACTTTTCCACCTAGTCCTCTGTGTTCGTCTTTGGGCACCCATCGAAACTCACCAATCGGCAGTGATTGCTGCATGGTGTGCCTGTATAAGTTATTTAGGTCCAAGCACATTATGTAACTCGAATCAAGGGATGCATTGAACCTGTCATCATCAGCATGTTATTTGCCTTCGTGTGCCTATGGACACATTGGCTAAGTTCTCCATGGATCCCTCGCTCAAAGAAAAGAAGCATTTCACCATCGGTCAATAATTCAATGCTGCACTTCATTTTCTTGAGCATTGCGTCCGAAGACAACCCAAGTGCCGTGTAATGAAAGACGGGATCCAGAGAATATGTGGCCATGAAGAGACTCCGAAATTTTTCGAAAATGTCCACAAGCAAGGGCACGTCTGTGTCAATGTAAAGCCGTGTGTTCTCTCCTAAAATTGAAATATTGAATTCCCGCCAGATATTCATGGCATGCTCATTCTCTATATCAAGCATGAAATCAGCTGTAAGGTTGCTGGAGAATGCAGTTATGTTGGGTTTCGCATTACTTTCCACATACTCATATGAGAAAATCCCGTTCCTAGTCACAAGCTAAAACTTTTCCTCGTCGAGAAATGCAGCTCTAGTGATATGCATATCCTCCCAGGTAGTTTCACCGAGTTTCTGGAGTGGCGCCTGCACAAAGCGTAGCGTATCAAGGAAGCGGAGCGTAGTTACTGGCGTCATTTGTTTGGAGAATGAAATGTATTTCTCGACGCTCTGACGTAGGACACTGACCTAATTTTTCTCCCGACCTAAGTCAGCCAATTGCTCACCTAGAAAGTGAGTGTCATGTCTGCTTAAATTGTGGAAGAAAGAGGGTATGTGTCTTGGTGGCTGGTACTTCAAATTGCACGTATTGTGAGCTGCACCAAGGAATTTCCCTGTAAGATGACAGTGGTCCCTATGAGGAGTTTTCGCTTCTCTGTCTAACGGCAGACCACAAATATGACTCTCAATCGCGTTATTATACAAATCTTCATTTTCTTTACATGTGGTCATGGAAACGTTGTCGCTGTAGAGCTTATCACCCCCAAATGAAAATGTTTAGAGTTCAGTGAACAGCCAAACCACAGGATTATCCCTGACATAAGATTTGTAGCAGTTAAGACTGAAATCGTAGGATGATACAATTTGGTACATTGCCACATATGGTACATGTTTTTCTGTAAAGGTGGGGTGTGTAAGGCTGTAGGGTCATCTCCATAGCGCGTCACAGGAGCGAGGATGCATTCAAAGTCGGCGAACACTACAAATGGGCAGCGTTCCTGGTGGTGAGCATTCTTAAACTTTATGAATTTGTTTTCCTCAGTAGGCATAATAACACGTACCGGGTCTTTGGAAGCACAGTCCACTAGATGCTCCACTAATAACTAGTCTGAGGAGAAATAATTCAGACACCTTAAGCAAATATGTTTTACACAATGATTAGTTGATAGTTGGGCGGAAAGGAGTCGGGACATGTATTTGGTTCAAACATAGATATCATCTTCAGAGAAGAGCAGCATGTTTACATGCAACTCACGACCACCGGCAGATTTTGATAAATGGAGGGGACCGATGACAATTCTCTGCCTCGTGATGACTGGGTGTTGTGTGATGTCCTTAGGTAAGTTAGGTTTAAGTAGTTCTAAGTTCTAGGGGACTGCCGGCCGCGGTGGTCTCGCGGTTCTAGGCTCAGTCTGCTTTCGGCTGCGGTGGGGCGAGGACGTCCGCTGCGCCCCGCCGTGCGCGACCGTGAGCGCTTGCTAGTGTTTACCTTCTCGCGGCGCAAGTTGTAGTAGTTCCAAGTTCAGTGCGACTATGGCACACACATGGCGCCACGATACGATCAAAATTACTTTCCAACCAGATCACGCGCGTCCTCGAGCCTATGAAATAGAACAGTTCATACGCGACGATCTACGTTTAGATCCGGCGACTGTCGTCGGAATACAGTTTTCTATAACGGCGAGCGTGGTTTATGTTAAAATGACCAGTGCAGAGGTCTGCGCGACAGTGGTGTCTAAATACTCGAACTCTCTCAGATTCAAACATTCTGACGGGCATATCGGTGCAGTGACGGTGGATCATGCAGACATGGGCTTAAGGACTGTGAGGGTTTTTGAGCTCCCCTTCGAGGTCCCAGAGGAAGTTGTCAAGGACGCCTTCCGACCATACGGCAATGTTCTCAACCACGTTGCAGAAAAGTGGCAAACTTTCTCGACGTATAAGGTCTACAATGGTGTGCGCCAAATTAAACTTGAGCTCAAGAAACATGTGCCGTCCTATTTGAACATCGGTGGCTGTCGTGCAATCATCATGTACGACGGTCAGCCGCGTACCTGTTCCAGATGTGGGCAGGAAGGCCATGTTCGATCGAGCTGCTTACAACGTCGAATTACGCAGATACCAGTGGGAGACTCCGTTTCCCCGACGGGGACGACAATCCTGCCCCTCACGTACGCTCAGACGACGATGCGCACCATAGTTGAGGACGAAACGGGCGATCAGACACACCCATCGAACCCAGAAGTACCCAGGGAGGAAGAGGAAGGACCCCCGATGCCAACCCATATGTCGCCCCTCCACAGCAACAACAGCAGCAACAGTCCCACGGACTCCAGACGCAAAGTAACATCCAGAACGCGATGGACGTGGACGCGAACATTGTCCCGACCGCGGCTTTCCTAGCGGAAGGTGATACGACGCTGGATTGCCTCCCACATTCGGATACGGATGTCCACGTTCGAAAGCAACGTTCGCCTCGACGACGGAAGCAACGTCGGCGGACCCCTTCAGACGATTGCCTCTTACACACGGCCGGTCAAGAAGGTGACATCTCCTCAGACGGCATGGATGCTGCGCCTGCTGAGGATCTAAGTGGTGTAGACGGTTCACTTGCCCATACCACGAGTGCCAAGTTACTTCTTGCACCACGGATTCAGCAGGTCGCGTCGATGGATGGCGCTCCGTCTACCTCTACCAAAGACGACGTACGTGCGGGAGATTCAGGTGCCGATCAGCTACACAGCATCGTGTTGCGGCCACTGTGGTCGGACGATGTTGAGGAACTTCCTAAAGAGGGCACGGGTGACAGGGGAGGGGGTGGCATTGGAGATGCCACTCCTATCGTAAAAGACTCATAATTTGTAACGGATTTGGTAGGTCCGGCATCTCTTGAGGTTAGCTTTGATTGCCATGGGGTCTACCCTAGGTGAAGAGGCTAGGCAGCACACCTTTCACCTAGCCACAATCAATATCAACGCGATAAGGGCACCACACAAACTGACAATGCTACAACGCATGCTTGATGCGGCGGACGTCGACGTGGCCCTCTTACAGGAAGTATGTGTCGCTAGTTTCCCTGACTTCTACGGATATACCGCCCACATCTCCCACGCCTCTTCTACCGATTGTGGTGTGGCTGTTCTGCTACGGGACGGTTTGGAGGCTACGGAAGTACTGTACTTACCGAGTGCAAGAGCCATGGCAGTAACTGTCAACGGTGTACGACTCATCAATGTCTATGCCCCTTCAGGATCAGGGAGACGGAGAGATCGGGCCCGCTTTTTTTCGGAAGATATCACGCGTCTATTTATGGGCCGCATAGACGATATGGTGATCGGAGGAGATTTTAACTGTACATTATCTCCGTCTGATCAGCAGCCACATCACGTCCCGTGTGCGGAATTGGAAATGCTAGTGCGTCACCTCCACCTGATTGACACGTGGTGCCATATCCATGGCCCAGCTCCTGGATACACCCACTATACAAGTCATTCATCAAGTCGATTAGACAGGATTTACGTCACAAGCACCCTTTCGACGGCGACGAGAGGAGCAGAGCTCTGGCCCAGTGCATTCACCGACCACGCAGCCTATATTTGCACCATTGCCCTCCCAGCTGCACGTGTGTGGCGCAGTAGGCCCCCCTGGAAACTGAACGTCGCCCATCTGGACGAGCCGGCATGTAAACGTGCTATCGAAGAGTCGTGGAACGCGTCCTTACAGCGTCGTGGTCGTTACCGATCGACCCTCAGTTGGTGGATTGAATGTGCGAAGCCTGCTCTTAGGCGCACCTTCATGTCTTACGGCCGAGAAGCGGCAGCATGGAGGAGGAGCACGGAAAACTTTTATTACACCGTCCTACGGGAATGTCTTGCTATGGAGCCCTCACCTGACCGGCAGATCATAGTCAATCGCGCGAAAGCGCAACTCATCTCCTTAGCACGCCATCATTTACAAGGCGCTGTTATACGGTCGCGTGCTCCAGACATGATACAATCAGAAAGGCCATCTATGCACCACGTGCTCCTAGAACGCAGGAGGCGCCATATTGCACTGGTAACCGACATGATAACGGACGACGGACGACACGTGGCAGAACAAGCAGATATAGCAGAAGCCTTCTATGGGCATTACGCTCAACTTTATTCAGCAGTGCTCTCTGATATGGCGACGGTAGACACCGTTTCAGCACATGTCCACGGTACAGTTCCACCAGACATGGTACCGACTTTACTGGGAGAAGTGACAGAAGAGGAAGTGCTCGACGCCATTGGTAAAGGTGCTCCCCATAAATCACCAGGAATCGATGGATTACCATTAGAGTTCTATCGAGCATTTAAAGAACTGTTGGTACCGTGTTGGGTTGAAATTTGTCAGGAATTGATGTCCCCGGGTATACCGTTGCCTGCACCGTTCTTGGAAGGAGTGATTGTCCCCATCCATAAGTCGAAGGGACGGAATCATGTCCGCGATTATCGCCCCTTAACGTTGTTGAACAGCGACTTCAAGATCTTTTCGAGGCTGCTATCAGAACGTCTTCGGGGCACACTATTGCACGTCCTGTCCAGCGATCAGATGTCCTTGGGGGGACCCAACAACATCAGAACTGCGTTATGTCGTTACAGAGATCTCATCTCCCTTGCACAGGCGAGACGTTTGCCGGCAGCCCTGGCGTCTATCTACTTTAGCCAGGCTTTTGACCGTGTGGGCCACACTTTCCTCACTGCCGTTCTACGGCGCATGGAATATCCCGACCCCTTTATCACAGTGTTGACACGCCTTCTGCATGGGGCTACTTCTCGAGTTCTTGTTAATGGAAGACTGACGGCACCCATGCCGATCCGCCGATCAGTACGACAGGGATGTCCATTATCAACATTGTTATTTGCACTGGCCTTAGAACCTTTGTTGTGTGGTCTCCGAGACAGGCTCACTGGGATACAGTTCGGCGGCTCCATCTATCGCTGCACCGCATATGCGGATGATTTGATGATCGTCATACGAGGAGCTGACGATATGGCCGCGACGTTGGACTGGATTGCAACCTACGGTACAGCTTCTGGTAGCCAAATCAACGTTGACAAATCTGTAGCCTTGAGCATCGGGATTGGGCTACTGCAGGAACACATTGCCCCCTTCCGCTTCAGTGATACTGTCCACTGCTTGGGCTTAGATTTCATGAACGACATGCGACGCGCGACGACGCTCAATTATCGACGCCTTCTTCACCAAATTAGGGCCGGAATTGCAAATCAGCGCTTGCGATCCCTCAACATCGTTCAGCGGGCGTATTATGCCAATGTATACCTTGCGTCCCGCAAACCGCATGTCGCCCAAACGCTACCCATTCCGAAACCCTTGGCTCGTAGCATTATGGCAGCGCTGGGATACTTCGTCACCGCTGGTATGTTACTGAAGATCAGATACGTATCTCTTACTCTCCCCAAGGAAAAAGGTGGTCTCGGCCTAGTCAACGTCCATGATAGGGTCATTGCCCTCCATGTTAGCTAACATTTATGTCTGCTGCGCCGTTGTCCTACGAGCCTCACGAGTCTGCTTCTGACGGCGCTACGACCTGCTTCACTAAGAGCGCCGGTGCCACTACAGGACATCCCAGCGCCCCTCTTTTATATAGGACGTTTCTATTTAGAACAAAGTTATTGCAGTGTAGCGCCCACGACACCACAAATGGCCACGACTCAACGTATTTATCACGACGTGATGCAACGCCGCCCCCTAAATGTGGTCGAACTAAAATATCCTGACGTACGGTGGCGCGTGGTGTGGAAGACTGTACACGATGCCATGCTTGATTCGTTTCCCAATGGTACGTAGTCGTTAATGGGAAGCTGGTGACGCAAGAACGTCTCTACAATATCCACATGGCAGAATCCCCTAATTGTGTGGGTTGTAACACAGTAGATTCTGACGAGCACCGCCTCAGCTGCGGAGAGGCGGCACCGGTTTGGCACCTAGTGCGGCAGATGCTGGCTTATGTCTTGCGAGTTAGGCCGGAGCATATATCTGCACGCACGTTATTGTTTCCGGATGAGACCTTTTACCCCAAGACTCGAACCAACTCCGTCACCTGGATACGTGGACATGCGGTCCATTATCTCTGTCGTGACGGACACAAGAATTTCCTTGACTTCTGGCTCTATTTGCAAGAAAGACATAATGCTATTTCCGGGCATACCAGATATCGACAATGCTTCGCAAACTACCTATGGAGCGCCTTTCACAGCCCCCCGTGCAGCTGGAATGTTCCGGGCAGTAGCAGATGAGGTCAGAACAAACTGCAAACGAGCATATATTGAACAATTTTTATCAGTGGGCGCAGTCGTTGGGAAGCCTAACTACGACGTGGTAGCTTTCTTTTCATTTTATTTACGTTTAATATCTTCGATGGTGTCTTCATTCTTTTTAGTTTTCCAGGCTTGATTAACTATGACTGTTCGCACATTGATACCTATATAAATAAATAAAAAAAAGATAAAAAATGTGGGCAGGAGACCTGCGTTTAGAATCCAAATAAATACACATGAACAAACTAAGAACAAAATGAACAACAAATCAAATATAATAACGTATTATACCCTTTCCTTTCTCCTTTTATTATTATTTTTTTATATTAAAAGTTCAGGGGCATATTTAATTTTTGTTTCGTTGGCAAAATCTGAAGTGGTGGCGAACGGCCGTTCTAGTTAACTGTAGGATGAAAGTGACGGTGGCACTAGCTTTGTTTTTGTTTTTAGGCTAGATAGGTGAAAAAAAAGGCAAAGGTCCCGAGTTCGAGTCTCGGTCCGGCACTTAATTTTAATCTGCCAAGAAGTTTCATATCAACGCACACTAAAAAAAAAAAAAAAAAAAAAAAAAGGGCGCGTAGTCCGGAACCGTGCGACTGCTACGGTCGCAGGTTCGAATCCTGCCTCGGGCATGGATGTGTGTGATGTCCCTAGGTTAGTTAGGTTTAAGTAGTTCTAAGTTCTGGGGACTGAAGACCACAGCAGTTGAGTCCCATAGTGCTCAGAGCCATTTGAACCATTTTTTTTCTAGGGGACTGATGACCATAGATGTTAAGTCCCATAGTGCTCAGAGCCATTGAACCGATGACAATATGCTTGTCTTGCTCATCTGACTTGCTTTTCTTCTCCAGGTCATAGCATGAACCGATATTCTGGTATTCTGCGCCTCAAATTTGGTTATGTCGTGGATCTTGACGGGTAAGTCGATACCATCAAAGTTATAACACCCACGAATATTATCACCTACATGGTATGTACCGGGATGTTCAGGATGATCCCTTCGATTGTAATTTCTCTCGCAAGTCAGGATTGACCATGAAAAAATAGCTAGATCGTTTCTATTTTCGATATTAATACATGCGACTCCACCACACCGTCAAAATAGTCATCATCATCATCATCATCATCATCTGACAGCTCCACATCAGAGCGCCTTTGTGTGGCCTGTTCAGGTATGTCATCGTACTCATCAGAATCTGTCAATCGTACTGTCTTCCCTACAACAACAACAACAACAACAACAAACACGATATAGAAACCGATCTTTTACAGAAAAAAACTTCTTATACTACTACTACTACAGGCACGTACAAATGCAATATTTTTTGTAAACTTACAGATATGCTGCTCAGGCATCTCATTATTTGCTGGACGCTGTTCCTGCATCTGCTGATGAAAAGCCTCCAGCTGCCTGTACAACAAATCGAACTCCTATAGAAGTGTTCCTGTAAGAGGACGAGACGTAATTTTATTTATTTTGAACGTCGAGTTACACAGAAAGATCACACATGGATATTTTTTTCTATGCTTATGTGAGTGTTGTTGTTCGTTATCCACAGCTGGAGACTGTTCCACATAGCGGTGCTCCTGCTGCAGTGAATAGTTTTTTTCAGCCCCAAACTCTGCCTTCAGTTCAGTTTGCACTTGCATCAAGTGAGCTAGAGGAAAAAAACAAGTATCAAATAAGAAAATTTTGAACCGCTACTATACAAGAACAATTTACAATGGAACTTATACCCACATGGCAATTCTGGCTGTGAACCCAACACAGGAGCCTGGACATAGAGAGTCTGCACTTGTACAGCCCCCTCCTGTCTCTCCCCACACTCCAAGACAAAATCCTGGAGTTGTACTACAACAAAAAGGCGGAATTAATAAGGCGAATTTAACATACACACTCGAAAATTTACACTCAAAATAGAAATTATTTACTCCCTTGGTAATCATGTCTCCAGAACTCTAGGCCTCTTGGCACTACACTCTGAAGTGTTGCTGCAGCTACCTCTCTTCATCTTGTGGAGAGACAACAAGTACATACGGAGACAATGGTATGCACAACAAGGTGGACAGCAGTGGACTGAGGATGATGGAGATTGGTTGTCGGTTTATATATAGACTGAAGAGACAAATGAGAGAGCTTCATTTGAATGTTCAGCTAAAGAGAAACTTTTTTGGAACGTCACTATTTCTGGAAGGGCTTGATGCAACCATCATCTCTCTCTCTCCCTCCAGGTAACAAGAATGCTTTAATGATTAACGATGTTTTTGCAAGCATACACATAAATAGTGAATGCCTTTAGTGGTGGGAAGTTTACCGTTTATGAGACGTATGTTGAAAGCAGGATATTATGATTTCCGGGAATGGTAACACATGATTCCTCATTAGGACTGTCAGGAAGAACGAAGTCAGTGTTATTCTGGACTATTTTCATTAACAAGTCCTGTTAGGACAGGAATTTCCATTCAGACAAGCTGAGACATCACGAAAGCTACAACAAAAGTGACAGTTAACTATTTCTGCAGCACTTTACCGATTCCTAGAAGTGACTGATAAGTAATCGACAGTGTGTCCCATTAGGGTCACGAAGGAGAAAGCACTCAGTGTTATTCTGGGCTATTTTCGTAACCAGGTCCTGTTAGGACCAGAATTTCCATGCAGAGAAGCTGAGACATCACTAAAGCTCTTATAAAAGCGATCATTAGCTATTTCTGCAATACTACAATTTCCGAGAGGTCGACTTGACTCTTATTTACATATCCATGTGAGGTCCGTATAACATTGAGAACCTTTTAGATACACCTGTGATGGTGAGGCACTGCCAAAACATTTTGCAGTGATGCATCAGCCATGCTGGGCAGGTAAACATACGGTCGCGGCTAGACGCAGCTCGCATGTCCCGTTAGGATCGCTTGGAACAATGCACCCTGTGCTGTTCTGGGAAGCATTGGAACAGATTTCTATAGTGCAACCTATGATGTCAGAATCCACAGATAGAGAGGTATCGTGTCAGCAATGGTAAATTGCTCTTATTTACATAGACATGTGACGTCAGTATAACACACGAAGAACTGAAATGGTATACCCAAAAATAGACGCAATTTCCACCTGCTGGCTGCCATCAGCAGAGCAATAACTCACACCCCTGTATTCGTCTGTTCGGCGGTGGCTCGTGGCATCGAAGCGTGCGTGCAATGGAACAATTCGCTGATATGTAGCGATTGACGATAGTTCGAAAGTGTTTCTTTTTACATGCAATGAGTGTTTGTGCACTGCATTATTTTCGACTGTTTAAGCATTGTGCTCATGTTTGCAGAGCATTTTACATGCATTATTTCAGTGATTTACAAGCAGTTTGCAGGTTGCAGACTATATAGTGCATTATTTGCACAGTTTAGAAATAGTTAGTTGGTTTGCAGAGCATTATACATGCATTATTTTGACAATTTTCGAGTTGTTTGAGTGTCTGTACATCAGTGTACTGCATTATTTCGGTGATTTACGAGTAGTTTGCAGGTATGTAGGCTATGTAGTGTGACCCCAATCACGTCAGAGCAAATGTTTTGTATAAGTGTAATAAATATACTATGTCAAATCCACCCCTAAATAAATTTTTCAGAAATAAGTGAACTACAATCCTTCCTCTCTCCAGCAGTCTAGTGTAGCCTAAGTCATTTTTCTGCCATGTTTCCCTCCCAGACCGCCATGGGACGACAGCACCCTTTGGTGGCAGTACTGTGTGTATATCAGTTGATCTCTGTACTGGAATTTGAATTTCCCATCATTTTCCGGGGAGGGGAGGGGGTTAGGTTAGTGGAGGTAGCCCAATTGACCTAGCTTCCATCCAAAACTTGAATTTCTCTCCATGACGTTATTGCGACGTTGCCATATCTATCGCTGCCATCTTGGATCCGCCATCTTGAATAAATTTGGCAATAATGGAGAGTGGAGCAGAACGAACTTTGTCCTACTCCAACCAACACATTGCTTCTTTCTGTGTATATTAGATGAAAAAACCATGTTGGTAAAATTAGAGTGATTTCAGCTCGCACAGAGACTTACCAACAATAGTTTTTGCCTTGCACAGTTCGCGAGTAGAAGAAAGGGGAGAAGTGACTGTGGTACAAGGCAGAGGTTCAAAGTTACTTTATTTGTACATGTAAAATACGCACATAACATCCAGTGTTAGGTGAAAAAGTAGTTCTAAAATGAAGTAACGCGGATAAATATGCTGTGTAGTGTCTTCATTATCTCTGAACCCCATGTTGTAGTACTGAAGCACATGCAAAATTTTTGTGTTCTTAAAATTCGTTCTGAAGTGTAAAATTAGTTTTGAGTTATTTCAATTTCACGAAAGTAAACTATCAAAATTTTACTGACCCGTGAAGTTTATTTTATATGAATGACATGCCCTGCTACAGCAGGGAAAAGAAGAGTATGCTTCTATCAGAGCATGAAAGCTGTGAACATGTTCTTGACAATTTAATTTAAAAGACTCTGACTGAAAAGTGGGCTGCCTGCTGCTTCATTCTAGCGGTAAAAATATTTCAAGAAGTTTTGGTATGCGAACATATTCGCTCTTTTTTTGTGCTGAAAGAGAAGAAGACAGTGGCAGTGGCAAAGAGACGGAAAAGTAATAATTACTGGAAGGCACTAGACAGTGGCTGTGTTACAGATACTGAGAAGGAGACAATGGCAGTGTGAGAGAAAGGGAGGGACGCAGTGGCAGTGGAATATAGTTGACAGTGACAGGGTGACAGAGCAGTGCTTGGAAAAAAGGGAAGGAGAGAGTGCCAGTAGGGGGGAGGAGTAAAGAGAAAGAGGAAGTTGAAGTGGGTGAAACCCATTTATGAGAAACAGAGTTTATGGGCGTAACAGCGAGGAAGAGAGACATAATGTTAGTGAGAAGAGACAGCAGCAGTAGGAAGGAAAGAATGAGATATTAGCAGTGAGAGGCCGGCCGCTGTGGCCGAGCGGTCCTAGGCTTTTCAGTCTGGTTCAAATGGTTCAAATGGCTCTGAGCACTATGGTACTTAATATCTGAGGTCATCAGTCCCCTAGAACTTAGAACTACTTAAACCTAACTAACCTAAGAACATCACACACATTCACACCCCAGGCAGGATTCGAACCTGCGACCGCAGCGGTCGCGCGGTTCGATACTGAAGCGCCTAGAACCGCTCGGCTACAACGGCCGGTCTCTTCAGTCTGGAACCGCGCGACCGCTATGGTCGCAGGTTCGAATCCTGCCTCGGGCATGGCTGTGTATGATTTGTTTAGGTTAGTTAGGTTTAAGTAATTCTAAGTTCTAAGGTACTGATGACCTCAGATGTTAAGTACCATAGTGCTCAGAGCCAATTGAACCATTTTTAGCAGTGAGAGAGAGCAAGAGGGGGGACAATGGCAGTGAGAGGAGACTGTAGTAGGACAGAACGAAGGGGACTGTGACTGTGACACAGGAGACTATGGCAGAGAGACACAACGATAAATGACTATGAGTGAGTGAGAAAAGGCAGTGGGTCTAGCGGCAGTGAGTGAGTTACGGTTGGGGAACCTTGTGAAGTCTGAGGTTCAAATGCTTCAAATGGCTCTGAGCACTATGGGACTTAACATCTGAGATCATCAATCGCCTAGACTTAGAACTACTTAATCCTAACTAACCTAAGGATATCACACACATCCACGCCCGAGGCAGGTTTCGAACCTGCGGCCGTAGCGGTCACGCGGTTCCAGACTGAAGCGCTTAGAACCGCACGGCCATACCGGTCGGCGAAGTCTGAGGTGAGCTGCATGTTAAAAAAAAATCTAGAATATGTTTGCATGGCAAAAATTTTTGGGGAAATTTTTTAAGGTGCTGAGGGAGGCAGAATGAGGCAGCTGATACCCCGTTTCCTATCAGAGTCTTTGAAAGAAACACCAGCATAATCATTTTTTTAGTGCTCTGATAGGAGCATTTTTCACAACTGATGCACTGGCGTTAGGAAATAAGAGACGCTATCAGCCACGGAGGGTCCTGACTATGCTAGCGATAGAGTTTCCTGAGTGAGGCCGGCGGTAAACAACATTGTGTTTCACGAAAGGTGGTTTACAGCGTGAGTGGGCGACGCGTCGCGCTGCGCAACCGCACGATACCGGAGTGGGGGCGGCGGCGGCGGTGGCGGCGGGCAGTCCGGCGTGGCGCTCGGCAGCGCACGGAGCACGGAGCGCAGAGAACAGCCCAGGGGGCAGAGCGCGGCGTGCGTCCACTGGAGCCGGTATGCGCTGCGGCCGAGGCGCGCTGTGCGGCGCGGCGGCCGCTGCCTGCGCGCTGCTGCTCGCCACGCTGCTCTGGATCCTCGCCCAAGGTAGCCTCCTTCCTCTCTTCTCATCCTGCATTCGCAACAGGGCTGCTGTGTAGTGTATTGTTGTATAGTAGTGTAGGCCAGAATAGTGCGTGTACATTCTGGATTCGGGATGAACAGGTATTGTGCGTCAGGTGGCCAAATGATAGTACCGGGTGATCAAAAAGTCAGTATAAATTTGATAACTTAATAAACCACGGAATAATGTAGATAGAGAGGTAAAAATTGACACACATGCTTGGAATGACATGGGGTTTTATTAGAACAAAAAAAACACCCCATATTGCTAGACGTATGAAAGATCTCTTGCGCAAGTCGTTTGGTGATGATCGTGTGCTCAGCCGCCACTTTCGTCACCTTTGGCCTCCCAGGTCCCCAGTCCTCAGTCCGTGCGATTATTGGCTTCGGGGTTACCTGAAGTCGCAAGTGTATCGTGATCGACCGACAGCTCTAGGGATGCTGAAAGACAATATCCGACGCCAATGCCTCACCATAGCTCCGGACATGCTTTACAGTGCTGTTCACAACATTATTCCTCGACTACAGCTATTGTTGAGGAATGATGGTGGACACAGTGAGCATTTCCTGTAAAGAACATCATCTTTGCTTTGTCTTACTTTGTTATGCTATTTATTGCTATTCTGATCAGATGAAGCGCCATCTGTCGGATACTTTTAAACCTTTTCTATTTTTTCGGTTCTAATAAAACCCCACGTCATTCCAAGCATGTGTGTCAATTGGTACCTCTCTATCTACATTAATCCGTGATTTATTCAGTTTTCAAATTTATACTGACTTTTTGATCACCCGGTATGTAGACTTTTTTTAGTTATTATTTCTCATGCCAATTCGCGTGCAACATACAGATAACAGGCTGAAAAAAAATAAAAAAGAAATTTCACAACAGAAGCATACTAGGGGTACGATCCGTTTCACAATGTACCCTCTCTACATAGCCGTCTGTAATGACATCGATGTCGACGGGACGCTGAACCCTGATCTTCCTTCCTCCTTTCCTCCCTTCCTCTTTACAGGCTGTTGGAGAGGACCCTGTACCCAGAGTCAGTCTCAGGCTCGAGCGACACAATCTGCAGCTTGGGATGCCAGAGGCATCCAAGTGCAACATTTCTGAACAGTACTGATTAGTAATGAATACTAACATAAGTGAAAGTATACCATAATAGTACAACAAAACGTTTCGCAAACATGGGTCCGCTCTCGATATAAGTACGAGCCCCCCCCCCCCCCCCCTCCGCCCACTGGCTTCAGTATGAAATATGAATTCAGTATGAATACAAATGAGTTCGCAAAAATAGGTTTGAAATGTAAACTTTCCGATTAAGTCCCCATATAACTCAGCTCCGATTTCACCTAAAGCGTACCTTAACAAGAAATGCGATGCTAATTCGGCTCTTTACGTTTTACAATTTACTACACACTTGTAACTGTTAAAGATCTTTCAAGTGACGAAGTCACGTGATTCATTTATAGAACATTTCACTTTCGTTTCACACCGAAATTTACTGTCTGGGGAACTTTCTTGGGATATAACGTACAGCTTACACAGTTAAATATCATCTTATGTTTAACACGTCAGTATAAAATCAGATGATATTATGTGCATTTCTGTCCCACTTATTCCGATGGAAAGTGAAATAATTAGGAAATTACAGAATTAAAATGTACGTTTTTAAATTAATATATAATAGGAATTTTATATTTTCACTTTCTCTATCCAGTTTAATAGAGGTACAAATGGCTCTGAGCTCTATGTGACTTAACATCTGAGCTCATCAGTCCCCTATAACTTAAAACTACTTAAACCTAACTAACCTAAGGACATCACACACATCCATCCCGCGGCAGGTTTCTGACCTGCGACCGTAGCGGTCACGCGGTTCCAGACTGTAGCGCCTAGAACCGCTCGGCCACACCGGCCGGCGTTTAATAGAGGGCGGATTTTTATTCTATGTAGAACAATCCAATAAGTCTGTTCCGGACAGTTTAAAAAACAGGCTGCATAGTGGATATTTTTCCTTCTTTTGCGCTTTTCGATCTCCGTCCTGATTGTGTAAAGCGGGCTGTTTAAATCTACCATTTTTAGCCACATGTTATAAGAGTATAATTTATTTTTTTCATTTATTACCTATATATTACAAAAGTTCAATTGGCCATTTTCTTAATTTTAACAAAAATAAGGAATTACACAAGTACATATTCATAAAAAGAAGGAATTCCGTTATATGAGGAAATTTAAACTGGTTCATATCTTTTAGGTGCTTGCGTCCTGTTTGCAGTTTCTGTATGTAAGGAGTTAGTATGTTCGTGATATTACGTGTTTCAATTCAAAAGTTTTAGTATAAAATAAAAATAAAATAGAAATATAATAAGTAGGAATAAATGTAGAGAAAATTTAATGTATACATAAAAGATGAAGTAGACATGTAGAGAGAATTATTGCTATTATTAGTGGACCTGTGGTTGGTTGAGAGTTACTCGTCTCGACTGTGGTACAAGGGTACAATTTAAGTTGCTGTCACAATGATTATCACACAGAAAGTAGGTAATGGGTACGATTAGGTGAGAACAAGTTATTACAATCTAAAAGTTCAGTTACGAATATTGCTACAAACTATTACAAAAAGCGATTGTGAACCTTAGGTCGCCGCCACAATGGGGATGAGCAGTGCTGGGGCACCTACAGTGTTGATTACATTTTCTGTGCTACATAGCTAGATTAAGTCTAAAGCTTGTACGTGTGTGTATGTACGTGAGCCGAGCGCCTGTGTGTGTGTGTGTGTGTGTGTGAATCCATGTGCGTATAGGTGTGTTAGTGGGTTTTTACTTATTGTTCTGTTCCTGGTCAAGGTGAAGGAGTTATTGCTCCATACTTCATTAGAGTGTCCATGGTGAGGGCAATGTCTGGATAGCCCAGGTTCCCGGGTTCGATTCCCGGCGGGGTCAGGGATTTTCTCTGCCTCGTGATGGCTGGGTGTTGTGTGATGTCCTTAGGTTAGTTAGGTTTAAGTAGTTCTAAGTTCTAGGGGACTGATGGCCATAGATGTTAAGTCCCATAGTGCTCAGAGCCATTTGAACCATTTGAATGTCTGGATACTCTTTGGCTGTATTTTGAGTTGCTCTACAAAAACAGAGTAAAGCTAAAATGGTGGTTTTAGAGCTCCAGATATTATACACAAGCTCTCCCCGCTTCAGTACAAGTCAAAGATCTTTAATAAACCTGCGAAACTGTCAGAAACATACTTCGTTGAGAAGTTATTGAACTCGCGCGTCACATTTGCACTTTCTTCAGCCTTCACGAAGCATTAGTGACCCATTCAGCACTTTGTGGTAGGTTAGTTTTGATAACACCTAGCTGTGTCACCTGAAATGACTTTTTCCAGAAAATAATTGTGCGTGTTTTGCGTTTCAATAAAGCTGCGTCAAGGGTCCACTAGTCGCTGCTTCGTTGAGGAGTCAAGGTGTGAGGCACAAACTTCGCACAATTTTCTCTCTTCTTCAAAACATTCTGGAGAATGCACTGAACACTTGATTTAGAGATTTTCATTCCGTGCTCCATTGCGACTTTTAATACAACAACGTTGACACAATATGGTCGCACGTCCACCACTGTACACTGCATGATCACAAAAGTCTGGTCGACGGTACATCGATTGTTTACAGTTGTTAATTCAAGCTGCACCGTAGTTTCTGCGCTAACGTCTGTTATACGCCAGGAATAAAATCAGTCTCGGAATTTTTTGAACCGATGGTGCAAGGATGTAGATGCATTTGAAATAGTTTTCCTAAGCACCTTTTGATACACTAGAAGTTATCACATTGTTCCATTTACAGCATTCATAACTTACCCTGTATGTATATCGTATAAAGTAGGTCAAGCGCAAATAACTTTTGTCTTAGTAGCGGACGCCTATCTTATGCTGCATATGACAACGGAACGTGGCATGAGAGCCACACTTGCCGGAGTTTCCACCGCAGTACCCGCATCCGGCAGGTAAGTCTTTCGGCTATAGCACATTTCTCGGATGCTTTTGGGAAAAGTTTGAAAGCCAACATTAACGAGCGTTATGTAACTACACTTGCGTTTCTCAAGAGCTCTAGAAATTATGTCGCCTCATTAAGAAAACACATTCGTTTCCATATTTCGGTTGATAGAAGACTAGAAAGTATTACCCGTGCAACAAAATTACATGCCACTCAGTCTATCATCATTTGCCGAAAACCCTGTTACCATATCTCGGACCATTCACGATAGGGGGTGTCCTAGCGGCTCTAGGCGCTACAGTCTGGAATCGCGCGACCGCTACGGTCGCGGGTTCGAGTCCTGCCTCGAGCATGGATGTGTATGATGTCCTTAGGTTAGTTAAGTTTAAGTAGTTCTAAGTTCTAGGGGGCTGATGACCTCAGAGGTTGGGTCCCATAGTGCTCAGAGCCATTTGAACCATTCACGATATAAAAGAGTAGGAAGGTTTAAGTAATCACCTGCTAGGATAGCCGAGCGCGTTAAAGGGCAGTTTGTTGGATCCGGGGAGACGAGCCAGTTTTGAATCGAACGCTCTACGCAGATTAACGACGAGGGCTGGTGGGCCTTTTTAGACGGTTACCCACATTCATGTCCTTCCTCAGATACACGCTACGTAAATATTTGGAAAAAACGCTCTTTCACTTGAACATGATATTTACTCTAGACGCAGGCGTCAGGAAGGGCATATAGCCACCAACTGTCACTAACATTGCCAAAAATAGTTCAAATGGCTCTGAGCACTATGGGACTTAACTGCTGTGGTCATCAGTCCCCTAGAACGTAGAACTACGTAAGCCTAACTAACCTAAGGACATCACAACACAGCCATGCCCGAGGCAGGATTAGAACCTGCGACCGTAGATGTCGCGCGGTTGCAGACTGTAGCGCCACTCTAACATTTCCAAAACCCATATAACAATGCCTGCCACGTCGAAACCGGGAAAGGAAAAAATGAGAAGTATTTCTACGTGATTCAGTCTGTACATTTAACAGTTGTTTCCATTTTTCTTTTGTATCTTGTGTTATTACTTCTAACTGTATTTATATGCGTCTCAGTTTTTAGTATAAGCATAATATGTTTCACCTACAATTTAAATGCGGCTAAACCACATAGGATATAGCAAATCTAGTTGTATCGATTCAAACAGAGCTATCACGCTTCATTTAGGAAGTGAAATCTCATACAGGCAATAGTCTGCGACTCGAATTTACCGAGGTCGGCACAAATCCGTGAGTAGTAGAGCTTTAGTTTAGAGTTAATTGCCAGCTTCTATGTACGTTATATTTCAGGCGTAATTAGATGGTCTCAAGTTATTGTATTTTTTTCTATTTTTAACTACACGTTTTTCACTTTTCGTTGCTATATTTTTGTGCTTTTATTATTATTATTACTGTTATTATTATAATTTCATTGAGAGAAGCAATATCACATATTTCTAAACATAATCTCATGGTAATTTACGTAAGGATGTGTTTATGCAACCTGATGCAAGCAACTAGGGAATAGCTAATGTAAATTAAGTGAAAATAAATGCTAAAAATGTAAAAATTCACACGAGAGCTTCCACTGATTTGCTAACTTCTCTACGCCTGTAGCAGTTTTCAATTTACTCTCATATTAACGTCGAATAATTCAAATGGCTCTGAGCACTATGGGACTTAACTTCTGAGGTCATCAGTCCCCTAGAACTTAGAATTACTTAAACCTAACTAACCTAAGGACATCACACACATCCATTCGAACCTGCGACCGTAGGAGTCGCGCGGCTACAGACTGTAGCGTCTAGAACCGCTCGGCCAACCCGGCCGGCTAACGTCGAATAATTTGTAGAGGTTATCTGTGATTAATTTGCTAGTGACGCTTCTGTTTATTGTAACTCTTAGTAATCTTACTCTTTATGACGGTTCTGAATGTGACGTGTCAACATTCTGGAGGTATCATATGGTCGATATTATGCTTCGTTATTTTGTCATATAATTTCTGTATACGCTTTTTAAAGTCCTCCGTTGTCTTGGCGTTACGTTCTTTTGAAATATCATGTGTTCGAGCCTAACGTGGTATATCCAGTACGGACACTTGTTTCACATATTTCTATATTTCATGTTAGTATTTGCATAGTGACTTCAGAAAGTAAGTTACACGTATTGTCTCACGCTAACAAGAGTAGCGCATTTTCAAAAGAGTGTACATGTTCCGGATTTTTTGCAATGACTGTTCTGCTACTGTACAGATAACAGGTGCCTCACAGTGTGCGACTGAAATTAAATTGCAAGTGGAAACGCACCCCAGGGTTGAGCTACGGGGACAGTTCGATTCTTGTAGAGTTGTAAAACTACAGTAGGCTACCGTGGACTATCATAAGTTTTCCTAGTAGCCACGGTCAGTTAAGATTGTAACCACGTTACCTGTGCATGAGATGTGTTGCATACCGATCGGACGTTACCTCATTTCAGTCAGTTTGCATGCGTATGGGATCAGTGTCTTATTACTGCTCTAGAAACCGGAAACGGTGAACCGTCTAGAAACTGAATCAGGTTGTATGAAGAGCATCATAACTTACGGAGCATCTTTGTTCTACGAGGGTTGGCACTTAAATAGCGGCAACTATTTATTCACAACCGATACAAAACAGTTACATGTTTGCACCTGTTACTGTCCTTCAAAGTAGTCACCAGCGTTGTGCAGAACCCGTTGCCAGCGATGTGGAAAGCGTAGTATACCGTTAGCAAAGCCTGTTCTGTTGATGGTGCGAATGGAGCGGTCTTCTGCCTGTCGAATCTCTGGAACAATGCCGAAGCGAATGCCACGGATTCATCTTCGGAATCAAATCAAAGTAACAAGGACTTACGTCCGGGGAGTATGGTGGATGGTACTGTGCTTTCCAGCCTGGTCGACCGAACCAACAGCCACAGCTTGCGCATTGTCGTGTAAAATGATGGTGGGTTGCGCAGAAAGTGTCGTCGCTTCTTTCGCAAAGCTGGTCGCAGGCGATGTTCCAAAAACGAACAGTAATACTGTGCATTGACGGTATGCCGTGAAAGAACGTAATACGTTAGGATAACACCATCACAGTCGTACACGAGAATCACCAAAACTTGAGGCCATTCCATTCGCACCATCAACAGAACAGTCTCTGCTAACGGCATAATACGCCTTCCACAACACTGGCAACGGTTTCTACACAACTCTAGTGACTACTTTGAAGGATAGTAACAGGTGCAAACATGTAACTCTTTTGCATCGGTTGTGAATAAATAGTTGCCACTATTTTAAGTGCCCACCCTCCTACATAGTTATTCTCCTATCTGTTACTTAAACATATACAGTATTTATAGCAAAATTGTAATTGACAATGTTTAATTCAGATTTTATTGGAAAACTGTTGATTTGTAACGTGAAACAGAGGGATGTCGTAGCAAAATTAAAAAAAAAACGGATTTATTATGTAGCGCTAGAAAACGGAATTCCTCAAAAAAGGTAAAATAAAAAGAGCGGCGAAACAAGAACATCGTTTCAGTACTTCGTCGAGGTTATAACATGTTCCTGTTATGCATGGACAGCTTTCGAACTCATCAATAATAACAGGAAACTCTTACCTTTGATCATGATGAAGAACGTTTCATTGAGTACAAAATAACAGTAATTATATAGCTTTTTAATGTTTGAGCATGTAAATTGTACTTTCTTCAAAAATAATTGCTTTGCTTCGATAAAAGCGCAGAAGTTACGCTATCAAGTAATTTCTGTAACTTATAAAATGCAGTTTATATTTTGTAAGCATAAAAAACACAATGGACTAACACTGACTGATATGCGGTTATAATAATGTAGAAAAGAAACAAAGAAAAAAAGCAAAGGGAGCACGTCGGCTGCAAGTTTCTGTCTCATACATTCATTTATGTTACTTTCCCTACCAATGCTACCAGTGTTACAAGTAACACTAGCATTTACTACGTCATTGACGTAGTGTACGAAAACCGGCGAAGTCTAGTTTCGGTAGAGATCAACCCTATATTGTTTTGTGGTGATTCAGCTGCTGTCGATCAGCATCAGCATCAATACAGCGGACATTCTTAGACAGTATGTTACGGATTGCCTTCCTCACAAGAGACTCAGTCACAAGTGCTTCGTCGCTCCATTGGAAGCCAGTTGATGCTGTAAGAGCCATGACCCATAAAGAAGCATTTCATGCTTCTTGAGGGCTTCATGTACCTTACTCACAGTCTCTGTTTTATGTTTGGGAGACAGCCAAATGTGCTTCTGGCTGTTTGGGCACCATCCCATCGTTTCTGCCTCAGGAGAAAGATTTGGTTGTCAATTTGTTGCTTGTTTTTGGGCCATCTTCTTATTAAATTCTGCATTTGATTCTGTTGGGTAAACATTTGTGGTACCTCTTCTCACGACGGCGGGACAGTTGTTTGCGGGTTTGTTATTTGATAGTTATTGGTCAAGTTCCAAGGATCTTTCCAGTGCCACAGAAAATGCATATAGTTTCATTAAAAAAACAATATAGGTGACGTTATTCAGCAAATAAAAACGTAAAAAAATGCTTGCTACCGACAGGAAGTTTACTACATTGTCCGCTGCACATACATTCATGAGCTAACTCATTATGTCCACTGACCAACGTGAGATTAAATGTATCCTGGTGGCGTTTTGGGCACGTAATGAGCAAAGAACGGAAGCGGAGTAGAGGCGAATGGGGAATCATAGTAGTGACGTTTTGGGCTATAAATGGGGAAATCAAATAACATTATGAACTTGACCAAGGGCCAACGCCTGGGAGCGACCATCTCGGAAACGGCGAAACTGGTCCGCTGTCCGCGTGCTACTGTCGTGAGTGATTGAAAGACGGTGAAACCAGGAAGCGACAAGCTGTTGGGCATCCGTACCTCCGCACAATTAAGAAAGATAGGTGGCGGTCTGTGTCAGATCTGATGATAGAGAACATTGCTGATGCAGACACAAGAGTTTTGGACTACACTGTTGGGAGCAGTAATATGCTATGGTCGATATGTAGCAGGGTTTCCATGGGACCTGTGTTAATAATCTAAGACGCGGTAACAGCTGTGGACTACCTGAACATTACTGCAAACTACTTGCATCCCTTCATGCTCAATGTCTTCCGGGAAGGCGATCACAACTTTCTGCATTTAAATGTCGTTGTGAAGGCCATAATTGTGCTTAAGTGATCTGAGTAGATGATAGTGAACTCAGGTTGATGTCTTGGCCCGAAAATTCGTCTGATCTGAACCCGACAGAGCACATTGCGACGTTATCGGGCGTCAGCTCCAAGTCCTCTAACAACCGGCCATTAATTGACGGGAATTGCCTGACTTGCGTCACATACCTCAGAAAACCTATTTAGGACAGAATTGCTGTTCCACGGCATGTGGATCAAAATGTTATTAAACAGACGGTTACAATATTTTGGCTCAGTGTATAGTCTCATTCTGGATATATCTGTGGTGCTCCATGCTAACACACTATAGGATCAAAAGTATCCGGACACTCCCAGATACATACATTTTTCATATTAGGTGCATTGTGCTACCACATACTGCCAAGTACTCCATATCAGTGACCTCAGTAGACATTAGAGATCGTGAGACAGCAGAATGGGGCTCTCCGTGGAACTCACGGACTTAGAACGTGGTCAGGTGATTGGGTGTCACTTGTGTCATACGTCTGTACCCGAGATTTCCACACTCCTTCACATCCCTAGGTCCACTGTTTCCAATGTAATAGTGAAGTGGAAACGTGAAGGGACACGTACAACAGAAAAGTGTACAGGCCGGCCTCGTCTGTTGACTGACAGAGCCCGCCGACAGTTGAAGAGGGCCGTAATGTGTAATAGGGAGACATCTATCCAGACCATCACACAGGAATTCCAGACTGCATCAGGATCCACTGCAAGTACTATGATAGTTAGGCGAGAGGTGAGAAAATTTGGATTTCATGGTCGAGCGGCTGCTCATAAGCCACACATCATGCTGGTAAATGCCAAACGACGCCTCGCTTGGTGTAAGGAGCGTAAACATTGGACGATTGAACAGGGGAAAAACGTTGTTTGGAGTGACGAATTACGGTACTCAATGTGGCGATCCGATGGCAAGGTGTGGGTATGGCGAATGCCTACCTGGTGAATGTCATCTGCTAGCGTGTATAGTGCCAGCAGTAAAATTCGGAGGCGGTGGTGTTATGGTGTGGTCGTGTTTTTCATGGAGGGGCTTACACCCCTTGTTGCTTGTGTGGCACTATCACAGCACACGCCTACATTGATGTTTTAAGCACCTTCTTGCTCCACACCGTTGAAGAGCAATTCGAGGATGGCGACTGCGTCTTTCAACACAATTGAGCACCTATTCATAATGCACGGCCTGTGGCGGAGTGGTTACATGACAATAACATCCCTGTAATGACCTGGCCTGCACAGAGTCCTGAGCTGAATCCTACAGAACACCTTTGGGATGTTTTGGAACGCCGACTTCGTGCCAGGCGTCACCGACCGACATCAATACCTTACCTCAGTGCAGCAATCCGTGAAGAATTCCCCAAGAAACCTTCCAGAACCTGACTGAACGTATGCCAGCGAGAGTGGAAGCTGTCATCAAGGTTAAGGGTGGGCCAACACCATATTGAATTCCAGCATTACCGATGGAGGGCGCCACGAACTTGTAAGTCATTTTCAACCAGGTGTCCGAATACTTTTGATCACATAATGTTCAAATGGTTCAAATGGCTCTGAGCACTATGGGACTTAACATCTGTGGTCATCAGTCACCTAGAACTTAGAACTACTTAGAATCCTAAGGAAATGCAATCCGACAACAAAGGAAGTAGGTTACAATACGCTTGTTCGCCCACTGCTTGAATACTGCTCAGCAGTGTGGGATCCGCACCAGATAGGGTTGATAGAAGAGATAGAGAAGATCCAACGGAGAGCAGCGCGCTTCGTTACAGGATCATTTAGTAATCGCGAAAGACTAGAAGGGAGAACCGATAGAGGTACTCAGGGTACCCTCCGCCACACACCGTCAGGTGGCTTGCGGAGTATGGATGTAGATGTAGAACCTAAATAACCTAAGGACAGCACACACATCCATGCCCGAGGCAGGATTCGAACCTGCGGCCGTAGCGGTGACGCGGTTCCAGACTGAAGCGCCTAGAACCGCACGGCCACACCGGCCGGCATCACATAATGTACCTCGTACGGTATACACAAGTACAACACTATTTCGAGGTAAATGCCTCTTCCCTAGCTCTGTGGAAACGTGCTACCCTGAGAGAAAGCGTCTGTACTCCGGCACAGTAGCTCAGCGTGTTCGGTCAGAGGGATAGCTGCCCTCTGTAATAAAAAACTGAGTTAATAGATCAACAACGAGCTTAAAAGGGTATCTTGCGACGTAAGCCCTGATCAGATGCAACGAACGAAAAAGAACAAAATGAAAAAGCGCCGGTACGGCAGCTCAGCGTGTTCGGTCAGAGGGTTAGCTGCCCTCTGTAATAAAAAAACTGAGTTCACTGATCAACAACGAACAAAAAATGGGTGTCTTACGACGACCGCCCCGAGCAGATGCAACGAACAAAAGGGAACAAAATGAGATGTAAAAAACAAGAGGATTCGTTGCTCTCTGTGATGAAAAAACTGAGTTAATGGGTTACTGATGAACTGGAACAATCGTCATGGGACGTCCGCCCCGAACAAACAGAACGAATAGTACAGAACATAATTAGATTAAAAAAAAGAAAAAAGGTAACTGAGTGGTCAGCGTGACAGAATTTCATGTTAGGAGGGCCGGGTTCGTTTCCCGGCTGGGTTGGAGATTTTTTCTGCTAAGGGAGTGGGTGTTGTGTTGTCCTAATGATCATTAATTCGAATTCCTGAACGGCACAAATTTTCAACTTGCCCATTTGATATAAATCAGTGCCAACTGGCAGCTAATGTCTTTCACTCCTTTGTGCCTTACTAACTGCAGTAGAACCTCGCTAATCCGACCTCGGATGGTCCGACTCACCGTTTAGTCTCACCGCCCGATTTCTGGTGTTTGTTTACATACACGTCGATGTTTACGTACGCGTGGATGACTCATCGTCTGCGATATGGATCAGCTGGCAGCTGACCGTTGCTAGGTGCAATAGTTCAATCAGTTTTAGTATGAAGTAACTTGTTTTAGAAATTAGTGGCAGTATACTTCTTTCTTGTTGAAGTCTGTAAAACTAATTTTTGGAACGAAATAAACAAAAACATGAGACACTGTCTTTACAACAGCAGTTGAGCCCAGTCACGTGACTGACTGTATCAGTATAGCTGACGTTGAATGCAGAACGGAAGCAGGTTTAACTGACGACCAAATCACTGACGCTGTAACTTGAACGACTGATGATAACGAGAAAGATGATGACGACAACGAAGAAAATTAACCTGTCCCACAGAGTTGCTAAAATTGCATTTGATATAGTTCAGTATATCGAACAAATCTCTATGTCTACAATAATAGTCATCGTGTGGATTAGGAAATGACGGGCGCACGGGACTAGCCGTGCGGTCTTAGGCGGTGCAGTCATGGACCGTGCTGCTGATCCAGGCGGAGGTTCGAGTCCTCCCTCGGGCATGGGTGTGTGTGTTTGTCTTTAGGATAATTTAGGTTAAGTAGTTTTAAGCTTATGGACTGATGACCTTAGCAGTTAAGTCCCATAAGATTAAAAAAAAAAAAGGAAATGGCGGAACATCGCGACAAAATCAAAGTTGTCGTTTGTTAAGCAAAAGAACCTTACAGACTTTTTTCGTCCTGCTTAAGAACAGAACATTGTTTACCGTGTGATTTTTTCATGTTTTAAATGGTCAAGTGCAAATCAAGCGTGTGACAGTTCAGTACTGGAATAAGATATGCACACATGTTAAACTTTCATTCATAGTAACAATATCTTACTGTGCAATACAGATGTATTTTACAGTACAGACGGCCGCTGTGGTCGAGCGGTTCTAGGCGCTTCAGTCCGGAACCGCGCTGCTGCTTCGGTCGCAGGTTGGAATCCTGCCTCGGGCATGGATGTGTGTGATGTTCTTAGGTTAGTTAGGTTTAAGTAGTTCTAAGTCTAGGGGCTGATGGCCTCAGATGTTAAGTCCCATAGTGCTTAGAGCCATTTTACACAACAGACATTACTGTACACTATACTTCCGTGTAAGAGTTTATAGTATGTCAACGTTTCCTTTTAGTTTTGTTATTGTTTCAACATGGAACAATATTTCAGACAGTATTTCCAGCTGAAAATTTAAGTAGTATTGTACTGTGGTGTTACAGCTCAGTTTAAGTGTTCTTCTGATAATCCGACCTTTTTTGCCTTCCGTTTATGCTCCCGGTCCCGTAGAGAACAGATTAGCGAGGTTATTCTGTACAGCTATCACAAGTCGCATGGTTTTAGGTTGGGTAGTGGCTCCAAGTACATGTGGCAAGAGCAAACCATTAATGCTTATTCTCCCTTGATCAGTAGGTCAGGTGTTGAAGCGTGGACTCGTCGACGCAAACGGTCAGTCTATACTGACAGGCCTTGTCCACTTAGTGCGGCTTTGCTTAGTGGTGCATTATAGCCAAGTAGAAAACATCAGGTCGTAAAGTTTGTGGGAAGACTGTTCGATGCAGAGAAAAACAACCAACACAGTAAAGTGTGCATATTAATGTACCACATATAAAAGTACGTGCACATGTACATATTATACGCTTTATATGCTTCTTGTTTATCGTGGCAGCTATTTGATCCCAGACGTGTTGAGACGCTGGTACGTCCCACACCGCGCTGATGCAGGGTCAGTTCTCCCTTCGGAAAAAATGTTGCATGTGCTACAGTAGAGCACGCAAAGGCGGCGCAGCTCCGAGTGAACTCACAATGTGGCCACGAGACATGTGCGCGAATGTAAAGTTAGTAACTCGTGCCATAGATGTGGTTACAATTGTTAAGGCTATGCCGCTCGGCTCTCTCGCTTGTTCCCTCGTGGTCTTAAGTGTAGAGCGGAAGAGAACGAGAAACAGCGTGATACGCTATAATTCTGCGCAAAGTACGAATAACAAATGTGAGTCCGTTCCTCTTGACATTATGATGACGTACTTCGGCGTAATTTTGCGTTGCAAGCAATGTTTGTGGAACAAAATGTGTTGTGTTCACTTTGATTTTTGTTTCAATAGTCTACTGTAAGAGACGGATAATTGTGCTGTGGTGGTACATTTTATCATGTTAACCGATTCTTCCGTCACTTCTTGGTAGGACAAAGTAATAATCTACGTTCTGTTCTAAGTAAACATCATTCATGGATAAGGCCTTACCCTGTTCCGACTGTCAGACTGCTACCTACAAGGCAGTACGAGGAGCCGTCCGTGATCGTGGGACATAGGGACATGTGTTCACTTTGTCGCCAATCCTTCTAGCCGTTATTGCCAGCCGGCCGCTGTAGCCAAGCGGTTGGTTCTAGACGCTTCAGTCCGGAACCGTGCTGCTGCTATGGTCGCAGGTTCGCATCCTGCCTCGGGCATGGATGTGTGTGATGTCCTTATGTTAGTTAGGTTTAAGTAGTTTCAAGTCTAGGGGACTGATGACCTCAGATGTTAAGTCCCATAGTGCTTAGAGCCATTTGAACCATTCGTTACTGCCAATATATGATTCCTGGTGATGCCGCTGCTTCTTTATTCAAAGAACTCCCCATCTGGCCACACTAGGGGTGAGTGAATCCCATACCCAAACTCCTTATCTCAGAAAAAGTCTGAGGAGGTATCGGGAATCGAACCCGGGTTCCTCCGTAGCGAAAGCAGCAAAGCTATCCATTTTTTCCCCTAAACTACATAATTACAATACAAAAGAAACCAGCAGGACAGCATTGTATTTTATTAGAATGGAGTGTATAACAGAATACAAGCAAACAGATGACACTCTTCCGGTAGCGCAATAGCGACAACCACTGGCGCATCAGAAAATAAAAACTGTCCGGTTCCAACTCTCCACAGCAGGGACTTGGGCACGTCTTCTCGGAGTACATTCTTGTTCAATGGTCCATTGCTGTATGCAAATCAGTGTCTACCAGAATCAACTTCTCTTACCCGCTACAGTCGAGCTGCGGGGAGTTTGGGTGTGGGGTGGGGGTGGGGGTGGGGGGATGAACCTTGAATACACCGCTTAAGTAATTAACAAAAATCTGGTGATATCTGGAAGAGGACTGCAGTTCATCATGTCGTTCCTATAGGAAAGTCCAGAATTCAAGGACATCTTTAAGACGGTCCCCAAATAGGTAGTACACAGACAGTGCTTCAATCCAGTCTATCAAGTGTAAATTTGATTGGGAAAAGAATGTCTGAACAGGGAGAAGGAGCATTCCGGGCGCAATCGTGTGGGAACCATTCAGCTAGTTACGGAGGTGGTCCATCTTTTATTCTATACGTACATAAATTAAAATCTGCCTCTGCTATTCCTTTCTTGTCTTTGGGCTAAACTCAGTAACTACTGCAGGAATTTTGACATGCTCTTCACTAATAGATAGACTAATAGGAAGTTTTGTGTGTATAGTTAGTAAACATATCGTGGAAATTGCCTGAACCGTGATGAGTTAAAGTTACACGCTGCTGTAACAACAATGTTATTGCCAGCTATCTTAAATAGCAGAACTCAGAATCATCCATACACATTATAAGTTAAAGTCACTCTCCATGTTCTTCTCTCTATATGGTAAGGCTAATTTCAGGGAGCATTGTAAGAAATTTCATAGGGTTTTCACTGATAGTGATTCATGAGCAATATTTTTGAGCGTAGGGGTTAGGTATAATGCTGCTCAACTGCAGAGCCAGGCCAGTGTGAGCTGTTGCATTGTAATCATTGTAAGGTACCGCTGACTTCCTAAACAACCTGCGATTATTAAGCTGATAAGACCAGACGTTTTGATATAGAGTTAATGTTTAAGGGGTGTGAAAGGAAATGCGAAAAAAGGTCACACAGAAAATGTAGCTCGCGCCGTACTGACAGTGGAATCAGGCGGCTGACAAGTGTCCACAGATTACACCGAAAACCAATTGCAGTTAGGCGGACCGTGCCGTACTGACGCTGCATTCTGACGGCCGGCAAATGGTCGTTGCTCGGCCCGAACTGGTGATGCAGTCAGGTGGGCCAGGTAACATGGTAGCCTGCAGCACCTACCATTGCCATGAGGTGGCACTTCGGACACAAATTTAATACGAAACAGATAACATTTCTCCTTTTGAAACGGCTTAAATCTTTGCAACTGTATGAAAGTGATCATATTCGGTTGCCTAACGCTATTCTCTGAATTTGAATCATAGCTCTACATAGTGGCCTGCAAACAAAATTACTGCAATGTAACACAAGGTGTTCGGTCAAGGATACTTAGTGCTTCCCTTTCGAAGCTGGGATGGGTCACTAGCTGTAAACAAAAATCAAAATGTTGAATTTGTTCTACAGTATTAATTTATTTAATTAACCGATTTTGGCTTGCAGGGACGTCATCATACATTAGACTTTTGTGGTCAAAGAGGGTACAATATCAAAGACAACGTCGAAAAAAGAAAGTTACACATCGAGAGTGAGGTAAAAACACCTTAAATGGTATTTTTGGCAGTGCTGTGGTAATGCAACTAAAAATATTAAAGTCAAACAGTAAATAAACATAAAGGGAACAAATCAGAAATATTTTAATGCTTAACTTGAAAAAAAAACAAAGCTTGTAAAACAATTTAAACAAAGTAACAATATCAATAAAATAAAAATAGTTTTTTTAAACACATTTCTTTCCATCATCGATCAAGAATACAACTATATGTAATGAAGGTAGATACTAAATAAACTTTAGCTAACAACGTTATTTAAAACATTTATATGTTCATGTATTAAAACTAGACACAACGTTTGACTGTAATACTCCACAGACAGTATCTAGAGTTCCACACCTTCAGTATATTTAAAAAGCAATTACATCAGCAAGATATCATTGCTACAAAATCAAATAAAGGCAACACAACTGTGCTTTTGAACAAGCGTAATTAGTTGGGAAAGTGAATCATTTACTATTTCCCGTATACTTCCAAGTTCTTCTCTAAGATCGTACTAAGTAATTCAAACATGAGTTAAAATATGTAACTAATTCTTCCAAAAGTATATTTCCTGATTTTGGAGCGAAATTATTAAATGATGTGAACCCAGTCCGACCTATGTTGTGTGGGTTTCCAGAACTACGGTGTAACCACCCGTTCAGGTGTATCTTCCTACACAACTCTATCTTATTAGCTCGTAACTAACCTTCGTATTTCAATTAAAAATAAGAAAAAATCAAACCACCGCATAGTATTTCAAACTCTGCGCACCTTATAAGTAAAATATTATATCTATATCCTTTGATGTCTACAGTTTGTTTTCCAACCAGTAGCGGAATGTGTTAATATTCTCGCAGAGATGATGTGTAGATCTAATACCAAACCTCTGGAAATGGATGACTTGGGATTGGCAGCTCAGACACGCTTAGCACAACTATTCCCAGTTATAAGAGACAGTGTATAAACAGTTAGATGACTTAGTTATGAGGGCCCATCTGAGTCCACTTTCAGGTGAAATAATCATGTACAGTATTCAACAATGTTTCTTGATGAAGGAACCTTTGAGTGCAATATGTAAATGAGTTACTGTGTATGTGGACTAGCGCTACAAGACAACTCAAACTTTTTCGTAATTTAAACAATCAACATAAGAACATTCAGATCGCAAAGGAGATTGGTGACAAATCCATGAACTTCCAAGACCAACCACTGTCATCTGTACACAAATATACTGTGTCAAAATTTAAAGAAAAACTGCAACTACGGGCACAGTAATACCTTCAGCCCGTAACTGAAACAGTGGAAACCTGCAACTCCAGGATTTACTACTATGTGAGGAACACCACACATCAGTGCATACTCAATAGTATAGAGAAGCTACAATTACTGGCCAACAACTGGGTATATAAAATTACTCGTCATGATTATGGTAAGTTTCATATTAGTCAATCGGGCAGAGACATAGCAGCTAGGTGCCCTGATCATGAACGCAGCTGGGATTGCAGAATTATGACTCAACATTTTCTGCACATGTACTAAGTGAGAGCCACAGCTGTCAGCCTCTATCCATGTACTCAAATTTGGAAAAAAATATTAAAAAAAGGCCAAAAACTTGATCTTTTGGAAGTCGTGGAAATCAACAAACATGTGGTGACTCACAGCTATGATTTGTTATTAAATGACAGAACACATTTATTTTTTATTTATTTCATTGTGATTGTCTGTGTACTTAATATTTACGTTTTTACAGTGTGATTTCTATCGTTTACTCTGTTTCGGTATCACCTTGCATTTGTAATACATTTTCAAGCTATTCTTCAGTATTCTTGTCACATACTAATTTTATTTTATAGTCACTGTTTTTTCGCATCTAGTGTTTGATATATTTCTTGTTCGTTCCCTTAATATTTATTTGCTGTTTAAATTTAATTGTATTACGACTGCACTATCAAACATGAAATTTACTCTGTATTCATACCTTACTCCCGATGTGTAACATACTTACCTACGTATTTCTGGAATATTGTACTCTCTTTGGCTACGACATTCAGTTAAAGTCTGCGGATGACCTCATAAGCCGGAAACGGTTAACAGAATAAATAAGTACTATAGAACATTCAGAATATTGTGCTTTTCATTGACAATTATTAATGTAATGAATAGTTATTCGGTTTTTTAGCTCAATTACTTTATGTATTTGAAAATACTTTCAAAACTTAAAACACTAAACACTCAGTAATGGAACAAGCCTCACATGATGCAAAAGTACTGTGGTGTGGTTATCGTCACTGCGGTAACAGCCAACACAGCGTCATTGTGTTGCCCTCCATAGCATACAGTGAAGCCAGACACGAGGTGCATATCGGCCAACTCTCCAGCATTTAACTTATCCATATTGCTGTGTATCACTTTAGAAGTACAACACCACCGGAAAAACAAATACGAGGGATAACGGAACAATACTAAATGTTAACTTGAGGATGAAGAATAAATTGGTCATTTCTATCGTCAACAGCAAGTACCGTGAATGAATGTAATAAGCTTGTTTCAAAACAAGACAGCACACACATACCGTCGACATTTGTCACGATGTAGTGATATTTTCTACAATACGAAAGGAAAAAAATGTTGACGAGGACTTAATGTTACTCTTTACTTGAGCTTTTTAGGCAGAAGTGAAGAAAACCTCTTGCAATGCAAGAGTTGCTGCTTATTTTTAGGGTCATAGCCATAAATCCAACTTTCGTCACCTGTCTAAACGACTGAACGAAATTTGGATCATTCTAAAACAGTTGTTTAAGTTCCCTGCAGGCTTCCACGCGATGTTGCTTCTAATCGTCATGAAGCAGAAGTGGCCTAAATTTCGCCTCATCATTCTCAAGTTCAATTCTTCTGATAGAATATGGCCATAGCTACTATAATGTACTACCAGCGCGATGTAGAGGTCTCAGGTAGTTTGCCAACTATCCTTCAGAGTCAGAACCCTGACTTTCTGAACCTTTCCTCGGGCGATGTCCGATCGCGGCCGTTCCGGACGGTTGTCATCGTCAGTCAACGTCCACCCATTTTTGAAACGCTTATATCAGTCATAAATCTGTTTCTGACATAAAGTGATATGTCCAGGAATTTACTTAAGAATTTTTTGCATTTCTACAGCACTTTTATGAGTTTGAAGCAAAAAATTGTACAGCCATGCTGTTCATTCAGGTCAGCCATCACAAAATCGCAAACTCACGGAAACACGACCATGAAATATACTCACCAAAAAAATAACCAAACCACTCAGATCAAGGCCACACTGATTCAAGAAAAGATGTATGGAAAGACACCTAGCGCTGTTTCAGAGTAGGCCTGCTCGTAACGATTTGTCTCGTGGACAAGCTGGTGAAGCAGTATGTGAGAAGAAACCGGAATCACAAAAACGAAAGCAATGATCTTCATCAGGACAATGTACCTGCCAACGAAGGTGCACTGGCTGAGGCAAAAAACTTAAGCATTTCAACCAAGAACTGTAAATCCACCTTACTCATCAGACTTTGCACTGACTACTTACTCTCACACATAAAGAAATTTGACAGGAAGACCTTCCGAACACAATGAAGAGTTTATAGCAGCCGTAGACAGCTGTTTCACAGATATGAATGAATCTCATTTTAGAGATGGAATAAATTGTGTAAAAGCTTCGGATAAAGTTCATTGGCCTTAAACGATACTACGCCGTAAAATAAGAATATTTCCAACCCAAAAAATACAGCCTTTGACTGACAGACCGAGGACTTCAACCCTTACCCTCGTACTGTTTCCATGCTACAGAAGCAAACATGTAAAAAATGGTGACTAATATGGATACATCTACCGGATGAAAGAAGGCGAGTAATTTACTGTTACTTCAGTAATTATTACATTTTTAATCAACTAAGTGGTAACAGTAGCTTGTGCTAACGGCTGCTGTAATAGTGGAATGAGATACGGACCGTCAGTGATGAAGAGGCGCCGACTATGTAATGCGGCCCGTGCATACTTAAAGGTTTCCCGTTTACCTAATAAAGAAAGACCCCTTTGAAACAGGATAGAGTGGAGTACTGACGAGTCTAAAGTCCTATATCCGCAACATTCAACTATTCAAAATACGTTAACACAACGACGAGACTAATTCTATGGCACATTCTTGCGGTTTCGTAAGTAGACACAGTTGCATAATCTGAAAGATGAATTGCTATTCAATATGTCTGCCAGAAAATCATAGTGTTAAGGTTGTTCCTCTTAGACAGTAGCAGTAAAAAGCGAGAAAAAACTGTTTAGAAGAAACATACAAAAGCAAGAGAATAATTCCGAAAGTATCTGATTCGTAGTTTAGTACTACATGGATGAGGTGGTTTGGTTGATTGCCGACTTATGTCTATAACAATCCAAGTGAAAACGGTTCAGTACGTTGTAGCTAAAAAATACAGTATCACAAAACCGACCAACTATTAAAAAATTAGAACCAATTAATACTGCACATTAGAGACACCACTGTACGTAGCTATATGTAGAATGTGTATAGCGTGGGTAACGCCACGTGAAATCCAAAACATTCAAGGATTTTTTTTTACAAAGCAAAATCACCAAACAGCCGTATGTTTTGAGAAGTTATTTTACTGAGACAACCAGATTCAGCATCTCAATTATACCACCTACAGATCCCTTGCAGTCCATCTATAGACAATCTGGTATATTGATACTTGCATGCTGGAGCCGTCAGTATCTGGATTCCGTGAATTCGTTTTTGGAGTATTTACTTCGAAGACTTGACAGGTGGTGTGCTAGTGTGACTTCCGATTTTATATTCTGCAACAAATTTTTGTTGCGAATATATACTTCAATAAATGTTTTTTAAGAGCGACAGCTGTTGATAACATTTATAGAACGTTGGCAATATTCAGGCTGTAAGCTTCTTGTTATATTGGGATGTCGGTTACATATCTATATTATAAAAATAAAAAATGTAAATAGTAACATACGATTTGCCTACATTTAAAATTGTGTGGTAATAATAATAATAATAATAATAATAATAATAATAATAATAAACGATATAGTTTTGTTTTTAGAGCATTCTTTGTTACTTATTTCCAAACTAAGCTTCTTAGTGTATCGTGATTTCCCTAAATCGCTTCAGGCAAATGCCGGGATGGTTCCTTTGAGAAGACACGGCCGACTTCCTTTCCCATCCTTCCCTAATCCGATGAGACCAATGACCTCGCTGTTTGGTCCCTTCCCCCATATCAACCCTGTTAGAGGATTAGTGTGTCCTCACAGTATGTGAAATTCTCGATCTATAAACGAAAAAAAATATATTTACGGCAAAATTTCTCCCGGCGTCTGGAAAACTCTGTGAACATCCACAGTTAATAGATAACATTCTGTGAGTCAATATAATGCTAGTGTGAAGTCTGATTTTATATTCTGCAATAGATTTAATTTATCAAATTTTTATTCTCAATATGTACCTTTTTAAATGTTTTTAAGAATTATAGCTGTTGATAATATTTATAAAATGATGAGAAAATTCTTCTTGTTATACTAGGTTTACTTTTAGAGCCGTTACTGTTGATTATTTGCAAACAAATCTTCTTAGTATAAATTCGCAGTATGTTCACATATTGATGCACAAAGCAAAAAACATATTTACGTAAAACTTTCTCCTGACGCCTGGAAAAACTCTTTGAGCATCCACAGTTATAGGTAATATTATTTTGTGAAAGAAAATGAATTCAAATCTGGCCAGAAATTAGGTGGTACCGCATATTTCGTTATTTTACTTTTAGGAGGATATTGAAAATGTCGACTGATGACCATAGATGTTAAGTCCCATAGTGCTCAGAGCCATAAAATGTCGTGGTATTACAGTGTAGGAACAAAAAACATATTTCATTCATACAGACATTTACATACTTACAATATAGGCCTAGTTTGACAAGGATGGGGCAGGTAGTCGACTGTCTCGTTATAGTAGGAACCATCCCAGTATCTCCCTGAAGTAATTTACGGAAACCAAAAAAATGGTTCATATGGCTCTGAGCACTATGGGACTTAACTTCTCAGGTCATAAGTCCCCTAGAACGTAGAACTACTTAAACCTAACTAACATAAGGACATCACACACATCCATGCCCAAGGCAGGATTCAAACCTGCGATCGTAGCGATCGCGCGGTTCCAAAAGACTGTAGCGCCTGGAACCGCTCGGTCACTTCGGCCGGCTATGGAAACCACACAAAACCTATATCAAGATTGCCGGATGGCGTTGGAGGCACTGTTAAATCAGCACAACATCATTCGGTTTGTCACTAGTGTACAATATTGTTTTGTTTATACATTCTTGCAAAGAATTACTTTACAATGTAAAAATCTAGTACACACTGTCCATACATTTTTTTCTGGCACCAATCAAAGCTTGCATTGCACATGTCATACTCGCATTCATTCATAATGTAAGAAGCTACTGCTACTCTTTTCATTCATTTCTTATCACCAGCTGTCACCAGAAACTTGATCACTGTATTTTGTTTTCATTTGGTGCACCGCAACTACTCATTTGCTCGCCCAAAAAACTCAGTCAACATCCTTCCATAATGAGAGAGATGATGAGCTCAGGAATAGGATAAGATGTTACCATGTGGATAAGATGTTGGCAATATACGCTGCAGACCTTTGGTGTAAGTTTGAGAAAGAATTGTCGGAACGTTTGTTCTGAAAAAACAGTGGTGATTTATTGTTATTCATCTGTCTTACATACTTTGACCAAACCCCTGCTCCACATCCTTCAGCAAGTAGAATGTATTGTTCAACAGATATTTTTAAATGTCTGTTAAAATAATTTTGTTTCACTGATCTCTGTGATCATTTTAGACAACGTAACCTGATAGGCTAACCAACTTGCCTCATAAATATTAACCCCAGGGTCACTAGGGAAACATGGAAATTAATAGTATTGTAAAAACAAGTGAGAGTGTAAATCTAGAAGTTTGGAATTTTGCTTATTGTTTCATTACTTCATTTTGTCTCATTCTTCTTTTTAATTTCATGTTATCAGTAGTGTACATATGAACTATACTGAACAGTTAGAATCCTTATAGTCACACCACCTTGGCGTTTTGGCACATTTGGAACCTGAATGCAGTTATTGACCTTCAAGGTCACCACAGATGGCGTCATCGATGACTTTGAACTCATGAGGTCATTATCCTTATCAGTGATGTCACCATCTTATCAGTGGGTCCCCTTTCCCATCCCCCTGCTTATCTCCAGCCAATCATAGCAGAGTACTGAAAATAAACGAGCAAATGAAAAAAACTAAGATGGCTGAAATGGCCTGATTGCGTAAACAGAAAGTTACAAAACATTCTCTCCCCTCTCCCCCTTTCCCCCTTTCACAACTCCTCTTCTTTATCCCCAGCCAATCATAGTGCAGTATTAAGAATCCTAGGTGACTGGAACAAACCAGTTGAGTTTCATATCCCACGTCTCTCCTTCCCTACCTCCTACCAATCAGAGTGCAGAATGTAAATATAAAAATCCAAGCTGATGGAAGTAGACAAATTGGGTGCTTTACAACCCCTTCTCTCTCTTCTTTCCATCCAGTAAGAGCATAGTCTTAGAAAATAACCCAATTGTGCTATTGGGAAATTAAACAAACCCGCTCTCTCCCTGTCTCCAGTTACTCATAGTGCAGTATTAAAATATCACAAGATAATGGAAACAAACCAATTGTACTTTACATCCCACGACCCCTCCTTCTTATCACCAAACAGAGTTTAGTACTTAAATAATGTCTAAAAATGGTGTGAAATCACATTATTTCCAATGTACACCTCCCCTCCCCTTTCTCTTTCCCACCAATCAAAGTGTAGTGTTGAAATAATGTGTAAAAATAGTTTCAAATTATATTATTTCCGACCCAATCACAGCGTAGTATTAAAATGATGCACCAATATATAGTAAGAAAAATGACGTAACCTCCACCTGAAAGTCAAAGGTATGCATTATTTCCCTTGAAATATATTATTATTTCTGAAAGGTATTTACATACCTCTGGTGTGATATTATTATTATCGTTAGTAAAAATTATGTCAAGTTACAACATTTTATGTGAAAGTCAAAGGTGATTATGTACACATACATGGCTCTGACTCAATATTAAAAATTACTCCAAGGTCAAAGATGAGTATTAAATGCGTAAAATGTCATATATGTATGTCAGATTCTGTGCACCTTACAGACATATGATCTCTCTGTTTTTCTTGTGTCAAATTCTACACTGTATATCTTAAAAACCATTCTCAAACTAATCTTTACTCTCGTCTTCTTAGGTGTCGAAAATACTGTTCACACCTGTGGTTTCTTTCAGGGAAAGTAATCATTTTCGATCTCTCTCTTTCTCTCTCTCTCTCTCTCTCTCTCTCTCTCTAATACATAGATTTGTACATACATCATACACAACTACACATATATCTGTGTATTTCATATGTGAAATACTCCTTATAAATATGTGACCTGTAGTAACTTCCTGTCACTCACAAACACACACACACACACACACACACACACACACACACACACACATCTAAAAATAAATATTACATATATATATTTTCAAAGAGAACTTTGACTATCATATACAGTGGAAATACATCAATGTAAAGCACATTCATCATCATCATCTTCCACACTTTTTACAGTATCATCTATTACAAATAATAGTTTCTTGTAATCCGAGTCGATATTTGAAACAACTCCATTACTATGGCATGTTTTTACTGTTAAAACTGCCTTAATGAAATCGAAACGCCACTGAATAGCATTTTGGAGACTACGTACGTACATTCTGAATAATATATCTTCAACGTAGAGATAGAGCATCTTCTTATACTCGAGTAGAATCATTTCTCTGTAGTAAATACACACATATCGTTCACTTCAGAATCAATATATTGTAGGTTTTGGTAAAGCACTCTCTCTGAAGCGATTATGCCATTCTCTTGTTCACCTTTGTAAAAGCTTTTAGATCACCAATGACTTTGTATGTGAGAACTAAATACCTTTGCGAATAAAACGAAGAGTCACAACAGTCTTCATGCAGAGATCTAATATTAAGATCTTTCGTTCTACGACTGCATTATACTTTCTGAACAGAAAGTGACATGTTCGTATATAGAACAATTACGTAACAATATTTTCAATACCGACTATGACTATGTTAGTCTCTCTTCCACAATATACATTGAGGTGAGGAAGTCATGGGATGCCTCCTAATGATGTGAGAACCTGCTTTTACTCGGCGTAGTGCAGCAACTCGACGTGTCATGAACACAACAAGTCGTTGGAAGTCCGCTACAGAAATACTGAACCATGCTTCCTCTAGAGCCGTCCATGATTGCGAAAGTGTTGGGTGCGGGATTTTGTGCATGAACTGACCTCTAGCTTATGTCCCATAAGCCTTCGACTGGATTCACGTCGGGGGATCTGGGTAGCAAAATCGTTCGTTCGAGTTGTGCAGAATGTTCTTCAAATCAATCGTGAAAATTGTGGCCCGTCGTCATCATTGTCTGGAAACATGAAGTCCATGAAAGTAAATAGTTTCCAGGTAGCCGAACATAACCATTTCGATTCCGTGAACGCTTTAGATGTACCAGAAGACCCTGTGCGTTCCAAGTAAACACGGACCACATCATTATGGAGCCACCACAGTGCCTTGTTGACAACTTGGGTCCATGAATCGTGGTGTCTGTGCCATACTAAAATCTTACCATCAGGTCTCATCAACTAAGATCGGGACTTATCTGACCAGGCCACGGTTTTACAGTCGTCTGGAGTCCAAATTGTATGGTAACGGTCCCAGGAGAGGCGCTGTAAGCGATGTCGTGCTGTTAACAAACACACTCGCACCAGTCGTCTCCTACCCTAGCCCATTCGGGCCAAATTTCGCCGCACGGTCCTAACGGATACGTCTGTCGTACGTCGCACGTTGATTTCTGCGGTTATTTAGTGCTGTGTTACTACTGTATTAGCTCTGACAACTCTACGCAAACGCTGTTGCTCTCGGTCGTTATATGAAGGCGTTGTCCGCTGTGAGAGCTAATGCCTGAAAATTGTTATTCTCGGCACTCTCTTGAGAATGTGGATCTCGGCATATTGAATTGCCTAACGATTTCCTAAATGGATTGTCCCACGAATCTAGCTCCAACCACCATTCCGCGTACAGTCTTTTAATTCCCGTCGTGCTGCCATAATCACGTCGTAATCCTTTTTGTATGACTTACTTGACTATAAATGATAGCTGCGCCAATGCACTGCTCTTTCATACCTTGTGTACGTGATACTACAGCTAGTTGTATATGTGAATAACGCTATCCCATGACCTTCGTCACCTCAGTTGATTATGGACACGTCACCGCTTTTGAAGAAATGGAGTTCGGTGGGACTGGTGGTCAAGAATCTTGATACTAGATAAATCTTGATGTGTTTTTGATGAACCGAAATCGTTGTCTCAAATTTGGTGGTGCCACATTTTGGGTTCAATGTCGAATGGCGCCGCCCTTTCTTCAATGATGACAGGCTTACCATCTGTACTGCATTCCAGACTCCTGCACTCCAAGTCTTGTAACAAGGAATCCCTTCTACATGTATTGCAGCAAGTAATTGATAAGCAAAAAATATATGGTCAAAATATCCACTGGTGTACTGCCGGTCTACAGTGTCCAACGAGCACAATATTTCAGCGATCATACACGTCGCCATCATCAGGTGAACTGACGGACTGAACTCCTGTGAACGTGCCGGCACGGAGATCCGTACGCTATGGCTGCTCAGAGGGAACTGGGCTCGGTCGCGGCGGCGGCCGATTTAAATACCCTCCGCCCGTGGCGCGCTCGCTCCGCTTGATTAGTAAAGACTAAATCGAGCAAACGTATAGTTGTGACGACCACGGCGGACAGAGCCATCACACCGAAGTCATCTCAGACGCCGTCGCGATCTGCTCCACCGCGCGACCGTGGCGCGGGGCGCGGACAGCCGAGGGAGCGCGCCGCGGGCGGAGGGTATTTAAATCGACGGCCGCTGCGACTGAACCCAGTTCCCTCTGAGCAGCCATAGCGTACGGATCTCCGTGCCGGCACGTTCACGGGAGCTCAGTCCGTCAGTTCACCTGATGATGGCGACATGTATGATCGCCGAAATATTGTGCCCGTTGGACACTGTAGACCGGCAGTGCTCCCGTGGATATTTTGATTATCAAATACGCCGGGAGAAACTCAAGAATCAAAAAATATATGTTTAGCTCTTAAATGCACTGACGGAAAAAAAATCACACACCAAGAAGAAACTGAGCGACATAAACGAAGTTGGCAGGCGTATTTCTATATCCGGAATCTATTAAAATTTCGAGCCAGTCGTATAAGAGTGGAGCTAGTACCGCCACTATGAAGATGCCAATCAGGTGTGCTTTAAATACAAGATATAACGGCCGTGAGTGTTAATTACCTCTGATATAGGACGTGGTAAGTCGATGTTACTCAAGAATGCCTTTAAGTCGACGAAGACGCCATGTTCAGTACCTCACTGAGTTTCAACGAGGTCGTGTATAGGTCTACGAAACGCTGGATGTTCCTTCTGTAATCTCGCAGACAACAATGCAGCCACTGTACATGATTGGTGGCAGCTGTGGTCACGATAATGTAAGGTTGGAAAACGATCGGGCTTTTTATGGCCACGTAACGTTACCAAGAGGAGCACCGTCGTGTTCGACGTATGGTACTACAGAGACACAACGAACTGGTAACAATCTGGTACTTCAAGAACAGCTCCGAGCCAGACGCCTTGTAGCGTGTATTGCACTGACTGCCCCCCCCCCCCCCCCCCCCAAAAAAAAGGGTCAGATGGCTCTGAGCACTACGGGACTTAACATCTGAGGTCACAAGTCCCCTAGAACTTAGGACTACTTAAACCTAACTAACTGAAAGACATCACACACATCCATGCCCGAGGCAGAATTCGAACCAGCGACTCTAGCGGTCGTGTTGTTCCAGACCGAAGCGCCTAGAACCGCTCGACCACAACGGCCGGCCACTGACCCCAAACGACCGACATTTGTGACTTCAGTGGTGTCAACCGAGAGCTCGTTGGAGGGCAGGGTGGAGGTCTGATGTGTTTTCTGATGAAAACTAATTCTGCCTCGGTGCCCGTGACGACCATGTGTTGGTTAGGAGGAGGCCAGTTGAGGACCAGCACCCACCTTATCATTGTGCTATACACACTGGACCTATTCCTGGAGTTATGGTCCAGGGTGCGATTATGTATGGCAGCAGAAACACTCTCGTGATCATCCCACGCACACTGACTGTAAAACAGTAGCCGGCCGCAGCGGCCGTGCGGTTCTAGGCGCTACAGTCTGGAACCGAGCGACCGCTACGGTCGCAGGTTTGAATCCTGCCTCGGCCATGGATGTGTGTGATGTCCTTAGGTTAGTTAGGTTTAATTAGTTCTAAGCTCTAGGCGACTGATGACCTCAGAAGTTAAGTCACATAGTGCTCAGAGCCATTGGAAGCCATTTTGTAAAATAGTACGTCAGTCTGGTGATTCACCTGTTGTACTGCCATTCACGAACAGTGTTCCAGGGGATGTTTTCCAACGCGATAGAGCTCGCCCATATACGGCTGTTGTAACCTAACGTGATCATGCATCATGCAGGCCAAGGCATGTTGCCTTGGCCTGCTCGTTCACCAGATATGCCTCCAACCGAGTACCAATTGGACGTCGTCGGACGACAACTCGAGCGTCATCCACAACCAGATTAGATTAGGTTAGCTTTTTGTTCCATAGATCCGTGCTGAGGACATCTTCGTGGATGTGGAACATGTATTTTTTTAAAGCTGAAATAGCAATACTAGTAGGATGAATATATACATCATTTGTTTGTATTAAAAAATTCGTCAGTGGAGTAGAAGGAGTTGGCCACTAGTAAGTCTTTCAGGCTCCTTTTAAACTGATCTTTACTTGTAACTAAATTTTTTTTATGTTTGCTGGCAAATTATTGAAGATGAGTGTTCCTGAGTAGTGGACCTCTTTTTGAACTAAAGTAAGTGCTTTTAAGTCCTTGTGCAGATCATTTTTGTTCCTGGTATTGTATGTATGAACTGAGCTGTTTGTTGGAAAAAGAGACATGTTATTTAGGACAAATTTCATTAAGGAGTAAATATACTGAAAGGCAGTAGTTAGTATACCCAGTTCTTTGAAGAGGTTCTAGTGGTTGCGATGAAATATCAACAAAGTTAATTAAGGCATGTTCTTGTGAGTTTAGTACAATTCTAAGTTACTTGTGTAACCAGTCAATTATAACTGGGACATTTCCTGGCTGGCTAAAATATGCAGATGGTAAACCTCTATTCAAGAAAAGGTATAAAGAGATACCATCAAACTACAGACCGATTTCACTTTTGCCAGAATTCTCAAAAAATTTAGAAAAAGTAATGCACAGGCAGCTTCTCAACCATCTGATCACAAATAACATATTATCAAGAACACAGTTTGGATTTCTGAAGGGTTCTGATATCGAGAAGGCTATTTACACCTACAGTGAAAATGTACTTATTCATTAAATAACAAATTACAAGCAGCAGGTATTTTCTGTAATTAGTCATAGGCATTGGACTGTGTGAACCACAACATCCTTTTAAATAAATTAGAATTCTATGGTGTCACGGGCAGTGCTGCAAAATGGTTCAAGTCATACCTCGCTAACAGGAAACAAAGGGTGTCAATGCAAGGGACTAGTGAAATAAGTCCCTGTATTGGCCAAGCAAGTGGAACAGACACTGAACTCCAAAAAAATGTTCAAATGTGTGTGAAGTCTTATGGGACTTAACTGCTAAGGTCATCAGTCTCTAAGCTTACACACTACTTAATCTAAATTATCCTAAGGACAAACACAGACACCCATGCCCGAGGGAGGACTCGAACCTTCGCCGGGACCAGCCGCACAGTCCATTACTGCAGCGGCCCAGACCGCTGTGCTAATCCCGCGCGGCCACGGAACTCCATCCCGCAAACTGACCTCCGTCACCTGTACTTGCAATGAATGCACGTTTGCATGATTTCTTTCCACATTCTGGCGGTTACGCCGATTATTAATGTACCAACATTTCACATTTGCAGTGGCTTGCCTTGCGCTTACATTAACCTGTGATCTTGCCTTGTTAAACACTTAAATATTTTACCCAGACAAAAGTATTCCCGAAATTTCATTACCTTATATTAATTATTTTTTGGGGTTGCGATTTTTTCCCAGCAGTGTACTTTTGCGAAGACAGCAGCTGCAATGTTGACTCTCCAACGTTTCAGCATCAACTAAAAAACTTCTTGGCGAATCTTTATGCTTTTATACCCCAGCTTCCCTGCTCAGTGAGCAGGAATTTCTTCTCATGTCCTGAATCAGAGATTGGACAATCACGTTCCTGGGAAAAGACCACTTTCTCACAAAAACCAAGCTTGAGGAAACATATAAAACCTAAACAAGCACCGAGATAGGTGGCGCAGTGGTTAGCACATTGAATTCGCATTCGGGAAGATGAGGACTCAAAACTGTGTCCGGCCATCCAGGTTTAAGTTTTCCGTGATTCCCCGAAATCGCTTCAGGCAAATGCTGGGATAGTTCCTTTCAAAGAGCACAGCCAACTTCCTTCCCATTCCTTCCATAATCCAATGGGACCGATGACCTCGCTGTTTGGTTCCCTTACCTGAACCAACCAACCAACCAACTTAAACAAGCTGAGAAATTGTTTTCTGCGACACAAGAAAAATGAATTGAATTTTCCTCCTCCAGTTTTGCTTAGGCTATTCAAACTTATCTTCTTCTCATGACTGCATGCCTCTATAGAAGCAGAGGAGATGTTCTGAATTTAAAAAAAGAATATTCGTGGCAAACCAGTTTTAATACATCAATATCTCTTTGTGTTATTGAGAGAGAATTCATATTACTGTGCAGATAATGCTTAAATGTAGCGGTTTGTGTCCCAGCAGCAACGATATGCGCGCCAACATCAGTGCGACAGATAAGATTACGTACGTCTTTGTATATTGCAGGCTGTCATCTGCAGTGTGCTTTGGTTGCCTTACTCCACACTCTCGAAGTAGTGCTGACTAATATTTTTAATTCTTCTGCAGAAGCCCATAATCCTGTACGTGTTTTTGGATCGAAATCAATGATTACGTAGACTGCTTCTTAATTTAGTCTTTCACTCTAGTATTTTCATCACGTCATGAATTTTTAGGCGATAATCTATTCTTCGCGAATAGATGTTATCGTGTGAATTATTACCGACTGCTTTCGAAGCTAGCAATAATACTAATCGCTTCAACACTTCATTTCTACACAGTATTGTAGTAAATAAAGTCGATGAGTACTTGCTATTCAGTGGGGAATGTTTCCAATCGCTAAGTTCAAGTGCATTTTCGTTTCTTTTCTTAATCGATATGTGTTTCATCATCTGTCACTGTTCATCCATCAATTTTACTTAATGCAGGCTTAACGATTTGAGTGTATTTATGGCCTAGATTTGAATTTAATGGTTTGCGAGAGAGATGGCTTTGCTTATGCACATTGCGAGTTCCGAGAATTTTATCGTAATTTTGAAGATCTTGAGCTGTGTGCCTCGTTTTAGAAGGTCTAATTTAATTAGTTGATTATATAACATTCTAGTTCCTGGGTATCTCACATTGTAAATTACTAAACCATCTCCTTTGACAGCCTAATTGCGAATTACCAATATCCACACTTTTGTTGTTGGTTCAAATCTGATACCGTATACAGTATCATGTGTTCTGTCTGTTGGTTTACTAAAAAATGTTGCCAGTGTACCCCATGCTGCCGAAATAACTTCCTTTCATGTCTCTGCCTTATCTCCATCACCATAATAATAATAATCATCATCATCATCATCTTCTTCTTCTTCTTCTTTCAATAACACGCTGTTTTCTTCCGAACCATCTCTTTCGTCTAGGTATGTCGTATTCTCCTGTCAGAATAGCTCTAGCGGTTGAGAAACAGGTCTCAATGCTTTTCAAAGTGCAGAGTCAGCTTCAGCTTGCCTCTCTTGCAGCAAGGCGAGTTTCTTGCGAATATTTCGTCGAGATTTCAGCACCTGACTTTTAAGACTAATCTCTCATGCAGTCGAATTGAGAGACATGTTAACAACTGCACTGCTCAATCACAACTGAAGCAGTTACAAGCAAACGTCTCTTTTTATACCACTGCTCATGTGTAGTGCATGATCCCAAACAGAAATGTAGTAATTGAAATCAATACGATCTCGCCTGTTATTTAAATCATCATGCTTGGTTACAACCAGAAAATTATATGGGTTCTTACTAAGTGCTACTTTATACATTTCGACGACTGTATTAAAGTCATATATCGATTAACATGATCGCTGAATATAAGCCTCAAATTACTTTCGTCTTGTCTGAAAAGAATAAGTATCGGGTGAGCAAAAAGTCAGTATAAATTTGAAAACTGAATAAATCACGTAATAATGTAGATAGACAGGTACAAATTGACACAGATGCTTGAAATGACATGGGGTTTTATTAGAACCAAAAATATACAAAAGTTCAAGAAATGTCCTACAGATGGCACTTCATCTGATCAGAATAGCAATAATTAGCATAACAAAGTAAGACAAAGCGAATATGATGTTCTTTACAGGAAATGCTCAATATGTTCACCATCATTCCTCAACAATAGCTGTAATCAAGGAATAATGTTGTGAACAGCACTGTAAAGCATGTCCGGAGTTATGGGGAGGCATTGGCGTCGGATGTTGTCTTTCAGCATCCCTAGAGATGTTGGTCGATCACGATACACTTGCGACTTCAGGCAACCCCAAAGCCAATAATCGCGTGGGCTGAGGTCTGGGGACCTGGGAGGCCAAGCATGACGTATGTGACGGCTGAGCACACTATCATCACCAAACGACACGCTCAAGAAATCTTTCACGCGTCTAGAAATACTTTTTTTTGTTCTAAAAATCCCCATGTCATTCCAAGCATGTGTGTCAATTTTTACGTCTCTATCTACATTATTCCGTGATTTATTAAGTTTTCTAATTTATACTGACTTTTTGATCACCCGGTATATTAGCATTGTCTCGGAATTTTCCTATATGTTTGTCATTGATAAAAGCTGTCTATTATATAATGACGTCCCATATGAAAGCATGCTTTCATAAGAACTTGCTTATAACAACCAATAGCGTTGAAAATAAAAATCGAAAGCGATAGTGCTTTGCCAGGCAATGTTACAACCTCAACACTAGAATGTGTGATACATCCAGTAAATTCAAGTTTTCAAATATTTATGCTAGAAATTTACACTTATATTGCTGAGGCGGTTTGGAATATACACTGTGCAACACAATTAAAGGATTACTTACTCGAAACGAAGTAACTGTCTTCCGTTACCATGTAGCAATTTGAATGGTTCAAATGGCTCTGAGCACTATGGGACTTAACATCTATGGTCATCAGTCTCCTAGAACTTAGAACTACTTAAACCTAACTAACCTAAGGACATCACACAACACCCAGCCAACACGAGGCAGAGAAAATCCCTGACCCCGCCGGGAATCGAACCCGGGAACCCGGGCGTGGGAAGCGAGAACGCTACCGCACGACCACGAGATGCGGGCTAGCAATTTGAAATTTGTCTCAAACATACCTACATACTTCCTCTGTAATAACGCAAAAGCGTGGCGCCCTGCGACGTCACCCTTGGAACCGGTGACGCTTCAAAAAGCAAGATGCCGATACACGTGAAAAAGGACCAAAGGCCAGAAGTTAATGTGGGCTGTAAGGTGCGTTAATGATGTCACGTTAGAACTAGATTTCATCAAAATTCTGCCCAACACCTCCTTGGACGTGTCACACGATGTGAACATCATTGCAGCCCCTCTTGCTCACACTTTACTCCTTCTTTTGACGCCTCTGCGATAGAAGACAGAGCCATGACGCCTAGGGTTGAAATCACAATTTTCTCCCGGGTGGCTGAGGAAAATATTTCAGACACAGCGCTGCCCAGAATTGTCAAGAAAAGGCCTTAAGGGGTGGCATAAAGGCCGCCAATGGATCCACTCCTTTCCCTGGGGCGTCCGTTACAGCACATTTAGCGGTCGAAAACGACAGTTGGTAGTGCGATGAGCAAGAGGACGAAGTTCTTGAGAACCTTCGACACTGACGACAACCCACGCCCGCTTCTAGGCCTCCTGTGATGTAATCACTTGTTGGTTGCAACAATGCCACATGTGGCAAAAGATGCTTCTAAGTCCCCCCCCCCCCCCCCCCCCAGTTCGGCATCACCAACATTGCCACCCACCAACCCGCCATTGTTGAGCGCTTTAAAAATGTACCTGTACAGGGACAATACATTTTTTCAGGTCTGAACAAAGGCGAGCTGTTGACTCCGGTGGTGTTGCCGAACTGGGCGGCCTTAGAGGATCCTTTGCCATTTTATTCACGCATGTGTCAATTTCGCGCCCCTCTCTGATCACCCCACAGGAAGGTGCACAAAAAGAGAGATGTAAGTGCATAAGCAATCTTTGCTGCTCCTGATCACGCTCGAATTTCATCGAATGAGTTTGAACGATCCCTAGTGATACCACCCCGTGGACTAGAGGAAAAATTGTGATCACACTGCACACCAAAGGGCTGCAAGCACGTTCAGTTCGATGCGGATGCAAGCCCACGATGTGCTTAGAGAAGGGTTGAGTCACCTAGGGGTGTCAGCAATGTCAAATGGTCCTGTTGCTCGTCACATTGCGAACAGTCGTTATCGACGGCGAAATGTGTGGGAATCAGCTCACCAAGGAAAGCGGTGGTTTCATTGACGTCCTTTACACCACCCTGTAAGGTCTTTTCGTGTCAGTTCTTAGCGGTCGTGCGTCTTAATAGTTTTCCTTGGCCACCCATAAGAAAACTTCGATTCCAACGCTGGACGCCTCGGTTCTGACCTCCGCCTCAGAGGCGTCAAAGAAAGGGATGAAATGTGGGTAAGAGGGGGTGTGACGACCTTCCTAATGTGTGGCACGTCTAAGATGACGTCGGGCAGAATTATGGAGCAGTTCGGTGACAGTGTGACATTGTTAACCCACCTTACACTTGGGATGAATTTCCGAGCTGTGACCTACCTCGACACTACTGCTGTACTGTCAGCACATTCTCCTGTCTGTTACCCAAGGAAAACATCTGACCACGGTCTACCGAGGGACTAGGACGCTAGCACTGGCCAGCCACTACCATTGATGAACGTGAAGCAGCCTGGAATGGCGTATCGATATGTTTCATCCAAGCTCGGTTCGACTCGATGTCAAGGAGCGTTAGTGCCGTTGTTGCTGCTACAGCTGGAAACTTAGTGTACCAAATTTCTCATTCTGTTTACCCCCAAATCATTTATAAATTTAATAACGTGTTATTTCTACTATACTGTAAATGCACAATAAGTAAAATTTTGTTATTTGCTTTTATTCCAGGTATCACAATTTCAATGGCCAGCAGTGCGTAAAATCTTTTTTACAGTGAAATTTTTTGTGCTGCCTCAAATTAGTTTGATGTAATAATCAGTTCGAGGATATTTATTCACAGTGCCAGGAAACACGATGATTAATCTGTTTCTCGAGCAGTAACCGGGCTAAGCCGGCGGAGTATCGAGCGTTTCTCGGGGTCTGCTGTCTGCTGAATCTCTCAGGCAGCGAGCTAATACACTTAGACCAGACTGTAGACAAGATGCTATCAGTTTTGAGAGCCACAGCGAGATTACACATACAGCTTGGACCATTCTCGGCTGGCCGACGTAGGTACATTCACAACTTTTCGCAGCGTAATGCTGCCTGCCAGTCACTGCTTCACAAGTACAACCAACACTTGCGTGTCATCAACTCATTTCATAGTCCAAGGAACCATAGTTGTTACAGAAATTTATTTTATCATTCCAGTAGTTGCTACTTCATGTAGCGTCATTGTAAAGTGTGCAATTATACTCATCGCTCCAGACAACTGTTTTATATTAAACACGTATCTGTTTATTTGTGTAAGCTAAACGGTAGCTTTCGGACGGAACAATCGGTTCCGACTGACCGCCATGTCACCCTCTGACATCCATGTCATCGGATGCGGTGTAGAGATACATGAGTTCTGCACACCGCACTCCCGTTTGTTTTCGGGTTTCTTGACCTTCGAACCGCTTCTAATCTATCGAGTAGTTCCTCAGTTTCCCTCACGAGACTGAGTACACCCTGTACCAGTCGTCCCATCAAAGAAAAATCCTTGGCAGTACCGGGAATCAAACCCGCCTTCCCTGTTGGTAGTCAGCCTCAGCGACCACACACCTATGGAGGCAGGCTGTTTATTTCTGTAAGAGACACAAATTTAAATTAACGACTACGGAACAGGCAGCTCTTAAAGTACTGTGCGAAGACTGGTGCCTTCCGTGCGTAATTGTGAACCATATCGGCGTGAAACTATGCGCTGGACTAACGATATTTGATCTAGCTCATGCCCAACCCGGATAATAATAATCAGTGCTTATCAACACACGCTTCAGTAAGTTTTAGGCTGGTTACTCACTTTCGTTCCCGTACGCGATACAGGGAGTGCATGATTCATAGTCATATTCATATTTCCTATTTACTTTGTTAAAATGGTTCAAATGGCTCTTAGCACTATGGGACTTAACATCACAGGTCATCAGTCCCTTAGACTTAGAACTACTTAAACCTAACTAACCTAAGAACATCACACACACCCATCCCCGAGGCAGGATTCGAACCTGCGACCGTAGCAGCAGCGCGGGTCCAGACTGAAGCGCCTCCAACCGCTCGTCCACAGCGGCCGGCACTTATTCTGTACTTGTTACACGCCAAGTACTCATAATACAACTATAAAACAGTTTTAAAAGTTAATTCATTAGTTTTCTGTTGCTTAAATAATCCTTTGTCTACAACCATCATAAACAGTTATACGATGACCACCAAGATGGCGCTGTCAGGCGTGCTTGCGGCAATAGCTGGTAAGAGGCGGCGTAGCTCACGCGCTGTTTCGAACGTGACACGGTTTCGATGGGGTCGGGGCTGGAGCGGCGACGAGACTACTTTTGCGTGGCTGGTCGTCGAAGTTTCTAAAGTAAGCACAGTGTTCGCATTCACTCTGTTGATTTAGTAGCTTGTCAGGTTCTCGCATATTGCGACTGAGTTTTCGTAAATCGCCACTCAAAAAACTGTTCTTATCGAAATTTTATGGAACATGCTTGAGTGTTTACCGATAGGCTCTGCTGAACGCTTAGTAGTTTTCAAAGATCATCAAATGTTATCCTTTCTAAAATACTGCTGAGCTGTGGACACAAATAACATCAACGTAATCAATTGTCGACTTTTTACTCCCAAGCCCCGTATGTTCAATAAAACGTGTTCTGTAAACCCTGCCTATCTGTCTTATACGCTTTAAAGAAATGACGTATGTAATTGTACGTAGACCTATGTGAAGCATTAGAGTATTAATTGTAAGGTTTGGAAAGGGCTCCATTTTGCAGAGATCTTATTAGTCAGAAGATGACTCTCTGTGAGAGTCAAAACCGATAGTCACCACATTATTGTGGCATCAAGACAGACTATTATCCTACAGTGTTCTACAGGTTTTCGTACGATAATTACAATTCATTTTATACACTCCCGAAGGCAGGATTTAGGACTTAGAAATGTTAACATTACGTTTAACGTTGTAAGGGGGAATATTATATTAAGGAAAAGAAAATATTATATTAAGAAAATCTGTCTTCACTTTTTTACTGAAGAACCTATCTTCTTGTTACAAGGTTATGCTTCACAGGTGTAATATGTTAATGAAAAACGTATTAATGCTCACCATCAGCTGCTCTATAAATTTATTAAATGTACTACTAGTTCCGTTGTATAAATACCATCTTCTGGAACTAGTCAAAAATTTGTTATTACATTTTGATTTGTGATGTATTAAACATAATTGCTTTAGTGGGCATTGACCTTGCTGTAACTGCCGTTGAATACTAAATATACAAAACAATAGCCCACAGTCACGCGGAATACGTTTTCCATCAATGCAGTTACGAAATTTTCGATTTTGTAGCTATGTGAACGTGATAACAGCTATTTGGACAAGTTTCACAAGAAGTATATACGTCGCTTTCTGGGCAAGATTACAGATGTATCAGTTATCAGAAGTATTTGACATGTGATATAAATACTGAAATTTGTCTATTTAAGTCAGTCTTAACACATCAGAAAGGAAAATGATACAACGAATTTTTGACCAGTGCCAGTAGATGGTGCATATCGACCAGAACTAGTAGCACATTTTATAAATAGTTATATAGAAGCTGATGATGCTCATAAATATGTCTTTCAATAATCATCTAATAATCGTCCAGAGACTCCTCCTTTATATGTCATCTCTACGCACACTGGCGGAAAAAGATTCAGAGCACATGGAAACAAGAGATCGCTTTGAACCAGAGGATATTTCATGTCCTAATAATGGTGTCAACGACGTCCGTTCACAAATGACGTAGTAGCATAGCTACCAGAATGCTTTCTGTTTCTACCCTTCAAAATGGAACACTGAGCATAAGACTAGTCGTAATGAAAACAACAAGATGAAGGGGCCGCGACGCCACGGAGACGCACTCGTGCATCTTACGGCCAACTGAACGAGTCAGAGGCGAAATTGTGGCCTTTTGACTGCTGAGGCGGTCTTATCAGTGAATGAGCCTAAAACTGAAGAAGCCACGTCAGTTCCGCGCCACGCTGGTAACATCTGACACGTGAAAACTCTCATAGCAGAGGTGTTTCTGGACGCCGCACGTATACAGACGCCAGCCAAGATCGCCGTATTGTAAGGAAGGCAGTCGCAGATGGTACACACTCCACAGCACAGATATGAGCAAACGTGACACCTTAAGTGTAAGAAACGAACTGTTGAAAACTACTTACTACATTTATTGCATTTTGACAACGGGCATGTACACCACAAGTCCACTTACCATTCACGCCGCCGCATCGATGTGCACGGCACGACTTATGCCGTCAGAGGATCACTTGGAGGATGTTGGCGCTCCGTGATCTGCAGCGATGAAAGCAGATTCTGCCCGTACGCAATTGACGCTCATTTGCGCGCACGGCGTAGACCTAGTGACGCTTCCTCGAAGAGAGCATTCCTCAAGGTCTCATAGTCTGTGGCGCGATAATCAACAACTCTCGTTCACCTTTGGTGTTTGTGGGAGGAACGCTGACCAGAGTTCCGTATTTACAGAATGTTTTTCGACCATTTAGTTTGACGTACTTGTAACAAGAGGGTGATGTGCTATTAGAATAGGATAATCCGCGCCCACACATTGCCAGTGAAACTCGACAAGACATGGACCAGTACCCCCAGCCAACGTGCGCTTCGGACTTGCTACCACTAGACCACTGTGGGACATAATGGGATGCCAAGTGACTCATGCGACTCGTTCAAGAACAATTGTTTCATAGATGCACGAAGAGGTCGCGCAGATGTGGAATGAAGTATCCCAAGACAGTAATCGCCACCTGTACTATCGACTACATGCGAGATTTAGTGTCTGCATTGCCACCTGTGGATGCTACACAGCGTACTAATACGGATATGGACGCACTGAATAAAATTAGGGAACACCCCGCGAAATGGATGCTTGAACATAAGCGCAGATGCTAGCCAAACCTGCTGGTCGCACTGTTGTATTTGACGATGAACGGTGCCTGTGCAACATCCTCAATACGTTGCAAGTCTCAGTCGTGATCACAACAGTGTTCTGTGTATGTGACTGCATTATGCTGGAGCTAAGTGAACTCGGACTTGGCTCGTAAGATGGGTGCATCCGTTACCGGAGTAGTCCAAATATTTGATGTTTCAAAAGGCATCGATCGAAGATTTATACCGCTTACAGGGAAAGTGTAAAAATATCATCCGCTAAGTCACAACGCGGTTGAAAATGTGTGCTGAGGAATCGTGACAGATGGTCAGTTCGATTTTGCAAAGAGTACTCTGCAGCATTTACAGCATACCTAGCTTGCATTTATCGTGAATCTCTCGCCCAGTGCAAGGTCCCAAGCGACTGAGAAAAAAGCGCAGATGACTCCAGTACATAGGAGAGGTAAAAGAACAAACCCGCAAAATTACAGACCTATATTCCTAACTTCTGTCTGCTGCAGTAGCCTTGAACATATTCTTAAAATGGTTCAAATAGCTCTGAGCACTATTGGACTTAACTTCTGAGGTCATCAGTTCCCTAGAACTTAGAACTACTTAAACCTAACTAACCTAAGGACATCACACACATCCATGCCCGAGGCAGGATTCGAACCTGCGACTGTAGCGTGGCTCCAGACTGTAGCGCCTAGAACCGCTCGGCCACCCCAGCCGGCTGAACATGTTCTCATCTAGAATATATTAAACTTTCTTGAGACAGAGAGAAGCTTATATGCTCGAATGCGCATGGCTTTAGAAAGCATCGCTCGAGCGAAACTCAGCTTGCCCTTTTCTCGCATGATATACTGAGAATTATGGCTGAAGGGCAACAGGCAGATTCCATGTTTCTAGATTTCCGGAAAGCATTTGACACGGTGCCCCACTGCAGACTGTTAACGAAGGCACGAGCATATGGAGTAAGTTCACAGATCTGTGAATGGTTCGAAGATTTCTTAAATAATAGAACCCAGTATGTTGTCCTCGACGGCGATTGCTCATCGGGGAAAAGGGTGTCGCCAACAGTGCTTGGCTGACAGTGTGGGCAACAATTTGCGGTTGTTTGCTGATGATGCCGTGGCGTACGGTAGGGTGTCGAAGTTGACTGACAAAGGAAGACACGAGTTAGACAAAACGTCCAGTTGATTTGATGAATGGCAGCTAGCCCCAAATGTGTAGAAATGTAAGTTAATGAGAATGAGTAGGAAGATCAAAGCTTTGATTTTCAGATACAGTATTACTAGTGTCATGCTTGACACCGTGAAGTCTTTTAAATATCTGGGCGTAACTTCACAAAGCGGTATGAGGTGGAACGAGCATGTGAGAACTGTGGTAGGGAAGGCGAACGGTCGACTTCGGTTTATTGGGAGAATTTTAGAAGAGGGTGGTTCACCAGTAAAGGAGAAGGCTTATGGACGCTGGTGCGACTTACTCTGGAATACTGCTCGAATATTTGGGATCCGTACCAGGTCGGATTGAAGAAAGACATCATAGTAATTCAGAGGCGGGCTGCTAGATTTGTTAGCGGTAGGCTCGAACAGTATGTAAGTATTACGGAGATGCTTTGGGAACTCAAATGGGAACCCGTGGAGGGAAGGCGACGTCCTTTTCGAGAAAATTTAGAGAACCGGAATTTGAAGCTGGCTACTGAACGAATCTTTTGCGGCCAACATACATTCCGCGAAAGGACAACGAAGATAAGATACGAGAAATTATGGCTGATACAGAGGCATACAGTAGTCGTTTTTCCCTCGTTCTATTTGCGAGTGGAAGAGGAAAGGTTCAAATGGCTCTGAGCACTATGGGACTCAACTGCTGTGGTCATCAGTCCCCTAGAACTTAGAACTACTTAAACCTAACTAACCTAAGGACATCACACACATCCATGCCCGAGGTAGGATTCGAACCTGCGACCGTAGCAGTCGCACGGTTCCGGACTGCGCGGCTAGAACCGCGAGACCACCGCGGCCGGCAAGAGGAAAGGAAATGACAAGTAGCGGTACAGAGTATTCTCCGCCAAGCACCATATGGTTGCTTGCGGAATACGTATGTAGACGTAAATAAAGAAGAAGAAGATTGTGGCGAAAAACAACAGGATGACAGTCGCAAAAGTGATTGCAGAACTTAATGTCACACTCGCGAACCCTGTGAACACAAAAAAAAAAAAAAAAAAAAAAAATACGAAGGTAGCTCTATAAGAAATGATGAAAATAATCCGTAACAGGAAAAGGTGGTACTAAAGCCATAAAGCATGAAATATGGAGCAATGTAAGAAAGTCATTTGGTAGGACGACTTTTGCTTTAACCTGTTTGTAACTTCTGCCTAAGTTCCCGTCTCAAAAATGTAACATGACAAAGGATCGGTGATGATTTGGGGAGTCATATCATGGTATTCCATGAGCCCCATGGTTACTTTTTAAGGTCACATTACTGCAAGGATTGACTGATGACCTTCGCAGTCTGGTCCCTTCAACCCCACAAACAACACTGCAAGGATTATGTGACCATTTTGGCTGATGAGGTCCAGCCAATGCTACAGTGTTTCTTCCCCAATGATGATTATACGTTCCAAGACGATAGGGCAGTTTTTCTCACAGCGCGCATCGTCCAGCACTGGTCATGTGATAAGGAGCATTAATTATCGAATCTCCTCTGGTCACGACAGTCACGAAACCTCTATACACACTAACGGAAAAAAATCGTAACGCCAAAAAATAATTAATGTAGAGTAATGAAATTTCGGGAATATATTTGTCCAGATAAAATATTTAAATGATTAACATTGCGATGTCTCAGGTTAACGTGAGCGCAAGATAAGCCACTGCAAATGTGAAATGATGGTACATTAATAACCAGTGTAGCCTCCAGAATGTTGAATGCAAGCGTGCAAACGTGCCAAATGTCAGTTAAAGGGATGGAGTTCCATGTCTGTTGCAGTTGGCCGGTCAATGCAGGGACGGTTAATACTAGTTGCGGATGATGCTGGAATTGTTGTCCGATGACGGCCCACACGTGCTCGATTTGAGACAGATCTGGTGATCGAGCAGGCCAAGGTAACATATCGATATTCTGTAGAGCTTACGATATTGTAGAGCCTTTGTCATTCTGATTACGAAGCAGAGTTCCTTGGGACATTCATGTAGACGCATGGTTGACGGCATATGGAAGTTTGGGTCTTGCCGTGTCTCGTGCACGGATAGCCAAATGGTAAGGCGACTGCTCGCGATAAAAGGGAAACCCGGTTTCGAGTCTCGGTCCAGCACAAATTTTCATTGTCGTCATTCCATTCTACAGCTGATCGTTGTCCTTATTCGTAATTGTGAATTCATTTGATTTACTCTATAGAGCACGTTGGGTTACAACAGCCATATGTCGGCGAGCGTTATCATGTTGAGAAACACCCCCTGGGACGCTGTTCGTGAATGTCGCAAAGTTGACAAAATGGTAGATATCGAAATAGACGACAGAGGGATAGAGAAACAATTAAAATCGCTCAAAAGAGGAAAGGCCGCTGGTTCTGATGGGATACCAGTTCGATTTTACACAGAGTACGCGAAGGAACTTGCCCCCCTTCTTGCAGCGGTGTACCGTAGATCTCTAGAAGAGCGAAGGGTTCCAAAGGATTGGAAAAGGGCACAGGTCATCCCCGTTTTCAACAAGGGACGTCGAACAGATGTGCAGAACTATAGACCTATATCTCTAACGTCTATCAGTTGTAGAATTTTGGAACACGTATTATGTTCGAGTATAATGTCTTTTCTGGAGACTAGAAATCTACTCTGTAGGAATCAGCATGGGTTTCGAAAAAGACGGTCGTGTGAAACCCAGCTCGCGCTATTCGTCCACGAGACTCAGAGGGCCTTAGACGCGGGTTCACAGGTAGATGCCGTGTTTCTTGACTTCCGCAAGGCGTTTGACACAGTTCCCCACAGTCGTTTAATGAACAAAGTAAGAGCATACGGACTATCAGATCAATTGTGTAATTGGATTGAGGAGTTCCTAGATAACAGAATGCAGCATGTCATTCTCAATGGAGAGAAGTCTTCCGAAGTAAGAGTGATTTCAGGTGTGCCGCAGGGGAGTGTCATAGGACCGTTGTTCTTCACAATATACATTAATGAGCTGGTGGATGACATCGGAAGTTCACTGAGGCTTTTTGCAGATGATGTTGTGGTGTATCGAGAGGTTGTAACAATGGAAAATTGTACTGAAATGCAGGAGGATCTGCAGCGAATTGACGCATGGTGCACGGAATGGCAATTGAATCTCAATGTAGCGAAGTGTAATGTGATGCGAATACATAGAAAGATAGGTCCCTTATCATTTAGCTACAAAATAGCAGGTCAGCAACTGGAAGCAGTTAATTCCATAAATTATCTGGGAGTACGCATTAGGAGTGATTTAAAATGGAATGATCATATAAAGTAGATCGTCGGTAAAGCAGATGCCAGACTGAGATTCATTGGAAGAATCCTAAGGAAATGCAAGCCGACAGCAAAGGAAGTAGGTTACAGTACGCTTGTTCGCCCACTGCTTGAATACTGCTCAGCAGTGTGGGATCCGCACCAGATAGGGTTGACAGAAGAGATAGAGAAGATCAAACGGAGAGCAGCGCGCTTCGTTACAGGATCATTTAATAATCGCGAAAGCGTTACGGAGATGATAGAGAAACTCCAGTGGAAGACTCTGCAGGAAAGACGCTCAGTAGCTCGGTACGGACTTTTGTTAAAGTTTCGAGAACATACCTTCACCGAAGAGTCAAGCAGTATATTGCTCCCTCCTACGTATATCTCGCGAAGAGACCATGAGGATAAAATCAGAGAGATTAGAGCCCACACAGAAGCATACCGACAATCCTTCTTTCCACGTACAATACGAGACTGGAATAGAAGGGAGAACCGATAGAGGTACTCAGGGTACCCTCCGCCACACACCGTCAGGTGGCTTGCGGAGTATGGATGTAGATGTAGATGTAGAATGGCAGCACAATAGGTCGAATCATCAAACTGACGTATAGTTTTGCAGTCAGTGAGTGTGGGACAATCAAGAGAGCGTTTCTGCTGTCATACGAGATCTCACTCTGGACCATAGCTCCACGGATAAGTTCAGTGTGTATAGCCTGCAGGCAAGGTGGGTGCTGGTCCTCAACTAGCCTCCTAACCAACACACGCTCGTCAAGGGCACCGAGGCAGAATTAGTTTTCATCAGAAAATACATCAGACCGCCACCCTGCCCTCCAACGAGATCTCGGTTGACACCACTGAAGGCACTAATGTCGGTGGTTTGGAGTCAAAGTAAGTCCCATAGTGCTCAGAGCCATTTGGAGCCAATGGAATACACACTACAGGGTATCTGGCTCGGAGCTGTCCTTGAAATAACCGATTTGTAACAGTTTCTTGTGGTAGCAGCTGCTGCTCAAACTGCTGCTGCATATGCAGTACGATGCGTCAGAGCTCCACGCCGAACACGGTGGTGGTCGCTCTCAGCAGTGCCACGTGGCCGTCCGGAGACCGGTCTTCTTGCGACCATCACTTCTGGCCATCATGTACAGCGGCTACATTTCTGCCAAGTTTTTCTGCAGTATCGCAGAAGGAGCACCCAGCTTCTCGCAGCCCTGTTACGTGATCTTGTTCAAACTCAGTGGGGTGTTGATAACGGCGTCTTTGTCGCCTTAAAGGCTTTCTTGACTAACATCAACACACCACGTCCAATCTCGAAGGAACCAATGCTCATGACCATCACAGCGTGCCTTTAAAACAAACTTGATTTGTTACGAGTGCCACTCTTTTGGAACAGGCACTAAATCTGAATAGACATTGTCTTTCACATGTACAAAAACCCCTACCAACTTTTGTTTACGTCGCACAACTCCTTCTATGTGTTACGTGATCTTGTTCAAACTCAGTGGGGTGTTGATAACGGCGTCTTTGTCGCCTTAAAGGCTTTCTTGACTAACATCAACACACCACGTCCAATCTCGAAGGAACCAATGCTCATGACCATCACAGCGTGCCTTTAAAACAAACTTGATTTGTTACGAGTGCCACTCTTTTGGAACAGGCACTAAATCTGAATAGACATTGTCTTTCACATGTACAAAAACCCCTACCAACTTTTGTTTACGTCGCACAACTCCTTCTATGTGTTACGTGATCTTGTTCAAACTCAGTGGGGTGTTGATAACGGCGTCTTTGTCGCCTTAAAGGCTTTCTTGACTAACATCAACACACCACGTCCAATCTCGAAGGAACCAATGCTCATGACCATCACAGCGTGCCTTTAAAACAAACTTGATTTGTTACGAGTGCCACTCTTTTGGAACAGGCACTAAATCTGAATAGACATTGTCTTTCACATGTACAAAAACCCCTACCAACTTTTGTTTACGTCGCACAACTCCTTCTAGGTGTTACGTGATCTTGTTCAAACTCAGTGGGGTGTTGATAACGGCGTCTTTGTCGCCTTAAAGGCTTTCTTGACTAACATCAACACACCACGTCCAATCTCGAAGGAACCAATGCTCATGACCATCACAGCGTGCCTTTAAAACAAACTTGATTTGTTACGAGTGCCACTCTTTTGGAACAGGCACTAAATCTGAATAGACATTGTCTTTCACATGTACAAAAACCCCTACCAACTTTTGTTTACGTCGCACAACTCCTTCTAGGTGTTGCGATGTTTTTCCCTCCGTGTGTATTATTGAGCCGCTGTGGTCTACTTCGGAGAGAAGGATGTGTGATCGCTATACACGTCCGTCATCGTTACCTGATCTTGCCACTATTTTGTAGGAATGTGGTATGAGGCTCCCTCGACAAACATTCAGGATCTGTATTTATCCTTTCTGAGACGACTGGAAGCTGTTTTGTACGACAACAACTTTCCTGCATCGTATTAGGGCATGGTAATGTGTTGTGGTTTTGATTCTTCCATACCAGGTACCTCAGAATCGACTGACCTATTTATTTTTAAATGTAATCATCGCATATACTTCCTTATGTTTTGTTACTACACTAATCAAGAGTACATTGGAATTATTTTTTCCAGAAGTAGAGTTTATCTATTGCTTTAGTTGCTTTTTCCCCCTAAAGTGCTGTCTGTACTTTAAGTTGTTGACTGATATTTAAATATGGGGAACAGTTGGGTTACGATACCTGGTATACAGTCGGCACTCCTTGCAACCTGCTTTAAAATATCGATCTCTCTTCTAATATCGGACTCATCCGCGTGACTGCTTTAGTACTCTACGGATGAGGAGCTGAAAATGGGCTTCCTTATACTGATAAGAATAGCATGAATTTTCACTGGTAGAATAATTCATACGTGCCGATTCTATATGTACAGCTAATTATTGCGTAACTTAGGTTTTTTAATAGATACATCTTGAATGATTAGGTACAATTGTTCTAGTTTTCAAACGTTAACTTTATTTTCGGGTACAAATTATTTGGCTTACTTGCTTTTTCCCTCTGTTTCGTTTCCATTTGGCTGCCCCTTATAAAAGACCTATCATTATCGGTATGTGGGAATGCGGATATTTGAGGATATATCTGTCAATACTTTCTGTAGTAACTATTTTGCATATAAAAGTCTGCGCCCTGGTGGACGTCAGCGGATCTACCTAGGGATATCCGTAATAAGAATTACTTTGTGGTTAAATATTAAAGTACAGTCTCAACATTACAATTTTCTTCTTTTTGCATTGTATGTAAATAAACAATGTTCGATATAAAACCGGTGGAAAGTTTATGACATTGGCAAATATTGCTTGTTGAAATAATTTTACGTTACGGTAAATTAACGTTCGTTTTATAAACTGACTATAGGAATAACATTTAAATGTGTGGAAGACGACAATTTACAACACGCCCTCATTTGACTTTCCAACTGTGTGGAAATGTACCAAGAAAATTTCGAGAAATCTGTTTCAGTTATTACGACAGAAAGTTATAATTTACGCAACGTACCAAGTTTGTGACTGATGAAGTTATATTAAAATGTGGCCACGATCGGCTTCTTCTTTCTTAGTCAGTGAACTGTGAATTGCGAGACCCAACTTCAGCGCAAGCCTCTGGCCAGAGCTCCGGCGTAAGGAAGGAAGGAAAGAAGGAAGATTGGGGAGACATCGAGGTCATTAAAGGTGGAGCACGAGCTCGGTGTGTGTCAAGGACGGGGAGGGAAATAGGCCATACCATTTCAAACGAACCATCCCGGCATTTGTTTGCAGTGAATTACGGAAAACCTAAATCAGGATGGCCGGACGCGGGTTTGAAACGTCGTCCTCCCGAATGCGACTCCAGCGTGCTATGCACTGCGCCACCGGCGTCCCGAACAGGTTAACATGGTTTACAAAATTTCAATATCTGTCGATGGGGATAAAAGACTTTCTGAAGCAGATATCATTTCTCCTGTCCACGCAGTCTTCTGCCTCAACCAGCTCTACTGCTGTGTCTTACTGATTTGGACTCACCGAGAAAGTCCTTCAGTTTGCTGAACTTCTGCTGCAGCTGCAGAATCATAAACATGACCATTACTCTAGATCGCGCAGCCATTCCATCTCATGTCCCTTGTACTGTGTCCTGAAACACTCGTTGGTCCTTAGCGGTAGCCGATAAAAAACTTACGAACTGTTTAAGTAAAAGCTGGATGTCCGCAGTTGCCTTATGGGCGATTCTTTCTCGTTAGTCGATTTTTAGTGTCCTGTTTTGAAAGAACCGACTCGCGAATTTCCCGATTACTCTCTTGCAGCAACAAAAATAAGCGTCGAGAGGTTAAAAATTGTTCAGCACCTTGTCTACGGGCATGCTTGATTGAAATTTCTCTTACACGTAACTAATTCGCCATTACTTTCCAGGCAGCGTATTTAAAATTTATAATAAGTTCAAAAAAAAATCAATCACCAAGATTCAACTTAGTATCTGATTGGGCAGCCATAGCATTCTTGACGAAAATAAAGCACATGTTCAACTGTAGTTGTACATTTTTACTCGTTGTAAAATTGTCTGCGATTCCGCGTAAGCGTAGTTTTAGATCCAGCCAGCATTTCGTCGCATATCGGAATGGGTAATACTATGGCTTTAGTAATCGCTGAGTACGTTTTTTTGTCATTTTGTTCGCAGGAAGTTACACAATTTCCTTCGGCACAGCTGCGTTTCCGGCTGACCTAAAAGAAACCTTTGCAGAAGAGTACTGAAATAGATGTCTAATTACAGGCAGCCACCGATTCCCTGAAGACCCCCCCCCCCCCCCCCTCCCCTCTCTCCCTTTCTCTCTCACCACCCGTTCGCTGTCACACAAGTTAGTCGTTTAATTAACCTACTTCCGTCACCCTTCGTCAGAAGGCCACTTCCACCCCCTACCCGCGAAAGTTTACCTTTGGCTTGTGCAAAGACCACCGCTGTGGTGGATACGTGACACTGAACTGTTTTACAGCGATGGTCTGGACACTGAAGAACCCGATCTTGCACAGGGTGGTGAAAGGTGAAGGTTGCAGCGATTCATTGTTTAATAATTCGTAGAAACTAAAGCATTCTTTGATCACGAATTTCTTTATTTAATGCAATTACCGGTTTCGATCATTTCGATCATAATCACATACATATTAAGAAAGGACGTGCATACTTATGAACAAGGGCATTATAATAGGTTACAATGGCATAAATAGTACCGTTGTTTCCTATGAGTTCAGAACCATCTGACAAATAACATATCTGTCTCCTTAAACTTAGTACTCACACGAACTCCTATTTTTCACGATTTGACAGGCTGTCGCAGCCCTTGCATAGCCTGGTTTTCTGGCCGTATCATTCTGACTTTGGTACCTGGCCCCATGCCGCACACATACTACTCACAAGCTTGCACGTCCTTTCTTTTCTAGATTTGCGTCTTCTTGGCTCTGTTTTCGTTATCTCGTTCTACCTGTGGTTTATTTGCTGTCCCGCTACGCTGCTTTCAAGTCATTTCATAAAGTGCTGTGCATGTAGTACACACATTTGTAATTTTACCTAATACCTTACTGCGGTCCAAATTTTATGCTACAGCTGTATTTGAATAAGATTTTCAATTCATCCTGTTTTGTCCCATGCGGAATCTAATACATCCTATCTCTGGCTTTGTAACACAGCAGTGTAAACCGTGCTTAAAGTTAGTGGCACTTATCGGCCAAACACGGTCAGTTGTTTGCATTGCAAACTGCAAGCGCAGTGTGAAAACTGCAGTCACAAATTACGGATCATGCGTGTTTATCACTGTCCGAATATTGTCATGTTCTTATATCTCGCGACGATGCCACTCCCAGGTAAAATTTTCATCTGCTTCTTTCACTAAGCTTCATGAGACAGGTGTATTATTTGTCAATTGCTTCTGAGGTCACGTGAATTAACCTACTACTTATATTGCTGTAACCTATCATAATGCTCTTACTCATAGGTATGTGGATCCTTTTTTTATTCATGAATCTAACGGCGATCATAATGACCGAATCCGGTAACTGAATAAAATAAAGCAATTTGCGAGCAAAAACACCTGTTTCCAGGGGTTCTTATACAGGGTGTTTAGAAAGTTTACCTTGGCGTTATTTGTAAATTGCTCGTTCCTTTGGTTTATTGATAGGGATTTTCCTGACCAAGTTAGCTTGCTCGCTCGCTCACTAACCACTGTGCGTAACTCGAGGACGTACTGAATACATTATATTTTTTTCAAGACGACGGAGCACAAATACAGAGCATCAACTTTTCAAAACGCATAATCTCAAAGAAAGTAAAACTTTCAGAAAAAGCAAAAAACAAACACCGCAAAATCTATTTTGTTATTTTTCCGAATTTTACGTAAAAAACTCGGGTAAGAATGTTGATAGAAAATGTATTTATTGCAAGGCTTTTCCTTACTGACTTGACAATCGCACAAAATTATGGATTGGATCGTTTTACCTGCCCCTCCTCCCTCCCCCTCCCCCCCAGAAGATAATAGTTGCTGAACAGTTCAAAGAAAACTTGAGTCTCATTTCAGATAGGTACCCCATTCATACAATTATAGTCGGTGGTGACTTCAGTATACCCTCGATATGCGGAAGAAATTACACGTCTAAAGCCGGCGGCAGGTATAAAACGTCATCCGAAATTGTTCTGAATGCTTTCTCAGAAAATTATTTTGAACAATTAGTTCATGAGCCCACTTGAAGCGTAAATGGTTTCGAAAGCATACTTGACCTCTTAGCAACAAATAATTCTGGACAAATAGGGAGTATCAAGACGATTACAGGGAATAGCGAACACAAGTCAGTTACTGCTAGGCTCAATACCATAACACCCACAACCCTCAAATAGAAACACATAGTACATCTATTAAAAAAAACTGATATAAATGCTCCACTCCATCCGATCCGATCATGTAAGCGTAGAAAAGACGTGGAATGATTTCCAAGAGAGAATATTAACGGAAATTGAGAGATATATAGCACATAAATTAATAAATGATGGTCCTGATCCCTCATGGTACACAAAACGGATCAGAACTCTGTTCCAGAAGCAACGAAAAAAGCATCCCAAATTGAAAAGAACGCAGAATCTCCATGATTGGCAAAGTTTTGTAGTAGTTCGAGATACAGCACGTGCTTCAATGCGAGATGTTTTTAGTAATTTGGCTAAATGGGTTCAAGTGGCTCTGAGCACTATGAGACTTAACATCTGAGGTCATCAGTCCCCTAGAACTTAGAACTACTTAAACCTAACTAACCTAAGGACTCACACACATCCATGCCCGAGACAGGATTCGAACCTGCGACAGTAGCGGTCGCGCGATTCCAGACTGAAGCGCCTAGAACCTCTCGGTCACAACGGCCGGCTTTTTAGTAATTTCCATAACGAAACTCTGTCTCGGAACCTGGCAGAAAAACCCAAAGAGATTCTGGTCATACACAAAGCATACCAGTGGCAAGACGCAATCAATACCTTCACTGTGCGATATCAACGGTGAAGTCACTGATGACAGTGCCGCTAAAGCAGAGTTATTAAACACGGTTTTCCGAAACTCCTTCACCAAAGAAGACGAAGTAAATATTCCTGAAATCCAATCAAGAACAACTGCCAAGATGAGAAACACAGAAGTAGATATCCTCGGTGCAGCAAAGCAGATTAAATCACTTAATCCAGGCAAGGCTTTCGGTCCAGAATGTATACCAGTCATATTCCTTTCAGAGTATGCTGATACAATAGCTCCATATTTAGCAATTATATACAATCACCCGCACATAGAAAGATCCGTACCAAAAGACTGGAAAATTGCTCAAGTCACACCAATACCCAAAAAGGGAAATAAGAGTAATCCGCTGAATTACAGGCCCGTATCACTAACGTCGATTTGTAGTAGGGTTTTGGAAAATATGCTGTATTCGAACATAATGAATTACCTCGAAGAAAACTTTTTATTGACACATAGTGAGCAGGGATTAAGAAAACATCTTTCTTGTGAAATACAACTAGGTCTTTATACTCATGAAGTAATGAGTGCTATCGACAGGGGATGTCAGATTGATTCCATATTTTTAGATTTCCAGAAGGCTTTTGACATCGTTCCCCACAAGCGTCTTCTAACCAAACTGCGTGCTTATGGAATATAGCCTCAATTGTGCTACTAGATTCGTGATTTCCTGTCAGAAAGGTCACAGTTCGTAGTAATAGATGGAAAGTCATCGAGTAAAACTGAAGTAATATCCGGCGTTCGCCAAGGAAGTGTTATAGGCCCTCTGTTGTTCCTAATCTATATTAACGACATAGGAGACAATCGGAGTAGCCCTGTTAGATTGCTTGCAGATGATGCTGTAATTTACCGTCTTGCAAAATCATCAGATGACCAAAGCGAATTATAAAATGATTTAGATATCTGTATGGTGCGAAAAGTGGTAACTGACCCTGAATAAAGAAAAGTGTGAAGTTACTAAAAGAAATGCGCTAAATTCGATTACGCGATAAGTCACACAAATCTGAAGGCTGTACATTCAATTAAATACTTCGGACTACAATTACAAATAACCTAAATTGGAACGATCACATACTCCTAGATTATGTGTAGAGCAAACCAAAGACTGTGTGGCAGGACACTTAGAAGGCGCAACATGTCTCTTAAATAGACTGCTTACACCACGCTTGTCCGTCCTATCCGGGAGTATTGTATTGCTATGTGATGTGGGATCCACATCAGATGGGACTGACGGATGACATAGAAAAAGTTCAAAGATGGGCAGCTCGTTTCGTATTATCGCCAAGTAGGGGAGATAGTGCCACAGACATAAACGTGAACTGGAGTGGCAATCATTAAAACAAAGGCGTTTTTTGTTGCGACGGGGTCGAAGCCATTGTCCTGCACTACGGTACAACGAGGCAAACTGCCTGTTAAAAAGCATAATTTTCAACTAATTACAATGTATAAAATAATTGCATCAGTAAAATTTCATAAATACCATTATTCTCCCTTTGTCAAAAAAGTTCCAGGATAGATTTAAAAAAAAAAACAGAAAATTGCACTTGCCAAATAATGATCCTAGCTCCTATCGAAGTAGTCCCCTTCTCTGTCCAAACACAGTTAGCAAAATTCTAGAGGTCATGGAAACAAGCAGAGAAATTGATGAAGCTTTCCTTTCGGTCGCCTTTTCACTTGTGGAAACTAGAAAAAATCGCAAGGCGAGAAGTCGGTCGAATATGGCGGATGTGGGATGGAAATAACAGAATGTCTGGCCAGATACTCGGTAACACTTAAAGAACCCAAACTATGTGTTGCTAAGCACAGCCCTGCCATCTACTGAGTTTGCACGGAAACATGGTCAAGGTCATTTCAAGGACGCACACATACCAAGTAACATAAAAACATTTGTTCCTTTCTAGCACTGCAAACTCAGAAATAAAGACCTGTCCTGGTACTTTCCTGACAAAGGAACTGTAATATTTTACAAAGTATTGAAATGTCATTCGACTAAAGCACAATTAAATTTGGAGAATTGTTGGGGCCCATGCATTGCGATAATGGCCAACGACATCAAAACTTAGTGAAACAGTGAGCAAATCCATAATAACCACACAGAAAGGAAATTCAAACAAACTGAGAAGAAGCAACGTTTAGATGCCATACATCAGTATAATCTATAATTCATGGCAACCAATCAGGTTACATTACTGAACTAAGAGCCGGCCGGAGTGGCCGTGCGGTTCTAGGCGCTACAGTCTGGAGCCGAGCGACCGCTACGGTCGCAGGTTCGAATCCTGCCTCGGGCATGGATGTGAGTGATGTCCTTAGGTTAGTTAGGTTTAAGTAGTTCTAAGTTCTAGGCGACTGATGACCTCAGAAGTTAAGTCACATAGTGCTCAGAGCCATTTATCGAACTAAGACTCCTCAACCACCAGACATCAGTTTAAACAGAACACCATCAAGAATCACAGACACATTAAACCAGTGCAACAGTGATGATAATAATGGTTCAATGATAATTCTGCAACCTTACATAATAGATTCCCATATTCACACATTAGATATAACATTTTTTTCATAGGAATCCAAGATAATTCTTACAGACTAGACATAATCATATAATAGGTACGCTGGAATTTTGCTTATGATAAATTACCAAACTCAAAATTAAAGAAACTAGGGGGGGGGGGTAGGACAACAGCATTAAGCCTGGAACATTTAAAATAACTTATATAAGAACATTTGTTTGTTCTGTAACTACAAACTAGTTTTCATATAACAATCCTTTTTGATTAAAAGATAATACTTTGAAAGCGTTTTAAGATGCCATAAAAGCTATTAAGATGCAGTTGGTGGAGAGAGGAGTAAATGGAATTAAATTGGATATACTCAAAATATCGTTTAAATTGTCTGTAGTTCCATGACTACAGATATTGTACAAAATGACAACCCTTAATTAAAAATAATGCGAAAGGACTGTGAAATAACTATATTAGAATTGTTATAGGTGCTTTAGGCTTAGACCACGTGGCGTCAAGCGCTGTGTAATACCTTACAAATACACTCCTGGAAATTGAAATAAGAACACCGTGAATTCATTGTCCCAGGAAGGGGAAACTTTAGTGACACATTCCTGGCGTCAGATACATCACATGATCACACTGACAGAACCAAAGGCACATAGACACAGGCAACAGAGCATGTACAATGTCGGCACTAGTACAGTGTATATCCACCTTTCGCAGCAATGCAGGCTGCTATTCTCCCATCGAGACGATCCTGGAGATGCTGGATGTAGTCCTGTGGAACGGTTTGCCATACTATTTCCACCTGGCGCCTCAGTTGGACCAGCGTTCGTGCTGGACGTGCAGACCGCGTGAGACGACGCTTCATCCAGTCCCAAACATGCTCAATGGGCAGGGTAGTTGACTTACACCTTCAAGAGCACGTTGGGTGGCACGGGATACATGCGGATGTGCATTGTCCTGTTGGCACAGCAAGTTCCCTTGCCGGTCTAGGAATGGTAGAACGATGGGTTCGATGACGGTTTGGATGTACCGTGCACTATTCAGTGTCCCTTCGACGATCACCAGAGGTGTACGACCAGTGTAGGAGATCGCTCCCCACACCATGATGCCGGGTGTTGGCCCTGTGTGCCTCGGTCGTATGCAGTCCTGATTGTGGCGCTCACCTGCACGGCGCCAAACACGCATACGACCATCATTGGCACCAAGGCAGAAGCGACTCTCATCGCTGAAGACGACACGTCTCCATTCGTCCCTCCATTCACGCCTGTCGCGACACCACTGGAGGCGGGCTGCACGATGTTGGGGCGTGAGCGGAAGACGGCCTAACGGTGTGCGGGACCGTAGCCCAGCTTCATGGAGACGGTTGCGAATGGTCCTCGCCGATACCCCAGGAGCAACAGTGTCCCTAAGTTGCTGGGAAGTGGCGGTGCGGTCCCCTACGGCACTGCGTAGGATCCTACGATCTTGGCGTGCATCCGTGCGTCGCTGCAGTCCGGTCCCAGGTCGACGGGCACGTGCACCTTCCGCCGACCACTGGCGACAACATCGATGTACTGTGGAGACCTCACGCCTCACGTGTTGAGCAATTCGGCGGTACGTCCACCCGGCCTCCCGCATGCCCACTATACGCCCTCGCTCAAAGTCCGTCAACTGCACATACGGTTCACGTCCACGCTGTCGCGGCATGCTACCAGTGTTAAAGACTGCGATGGAGCTCCGTATGCCACGGCAAACTGGCTGACACTGACGGCGGCGGTGCACAAATGCTGCGCAGCTAGCGCCATTCGACCGTCAACACCGCGGTTCCTGGTGTGTCCGCTGTGCCGTGCGTGTGATCACTGCTTGTACAGCTCTCTCGCAGTGCCCGGAGCAAGTATGGTGGGTCTGACACACCGGTGTCAATGTGTTCTTTCTTCCATTTCCAGGAGTGTAATTTATCGTTCGGTGGCCAAGACGAGCGTATGCAGCTAAGCATGTAGTAACTTACGTAAAAAAGCAAAACACAAATGGAAATTACGCAAAGATGCATAGCCTTGAGGGTGAAATACAGACTGGTACTGTATTTAGCACAAAAAGAATACCACTACAGTGCACCGCCACCTAATGAGGCCCCAGCGAGTGGTAGGAATGTATCTACAAGTGCTCAGTAAATAAACAGAAAAACCAATTCTTTGAAAAATCTATTTGTTCATCTAGCATTTCTGACGAAAATTTTATTTTGCTCTCTAAAATTTCCAATTGCTCAAGCGTATTCAAAAATATGGTAGATTGGTGACGAGATACAATGTATCTATTTGACCGTTTTATACCTTTCATATTACAACATAACGTTTGGTAAGCTAAGAAGCATATTCTACTCAATATGGCTTGTCTCTAATTAGTGGTGAAAATGCAACATTTTTCTTGTCTTTGGATACTTGTCTTGTATTGTATCTTAGAGCCTTTGAAAACGAAGGAATGTCAACCACGTAAGGCAAATTTTGAAATAAGACGAAGTGTGGTCAGGATATCTGAAAGCTTCTACAGTGAATCCAACGGCCGCTTCTTCTCATAACATTTTCGCGCAAATTGTAGCTTTTGCAACAGTATTTCGCTAAAATTACATCGTCTTCCTTTCGGGGATATCCATTTAAATTCAAGGTACATTTCTGTAATACCCGAGCGTTGATCGAACTTACTAGTAATAAATCTAGCAGCACGCCTCTGAATTATTTGGATGTATTCTTTTCATCCGAACTAGTGAGAACCGCCTGACACTCAGTCAGTATTCAAGACTGGGCCGCACAAGTGTTCATACACGGTCTCTCTATAGATGAGCCATACTGTCCTAGAATTCTCCCAATCAATCGAAGTCGACTATTAGCCATCCTTACAGCAGACCTTACGTGTTCATGCCATTTCATATCGGTTTGCAACGTTACGCCTAGGTATTTATCTCACCCGACAAGCAGCACAGCACTAACACTGTATTCGAACAACTGTATTGTTGCTAGTTTGCATTAACTCGCATGTTCTTTCATTTATAAGAGGCTGCAATTCATCACATCGAACAGAAATTTTTGGCCATCCTGTGTCCTGCTGCAGACAACGGTACTTTCTCGTGCACTACAGCGTCATCAGCAAAGAGTCGCAGATTGCTGCTCACCCTGTCAGATTATTTTACGTGTATAGACAGCAATAGCTGTCCTATGACAGTTCTCTGAGCCATTTCTCTCGATACTCTTGTGTCTGATGAACACTCGTCGTCCAGGAACCCGTACTGTGTTCGGTTACTTAAGAAGTCTTGAGTCCCTAATATAATTGAGGACCTGTTCTTACGCTCAGACAGTCTGCAGTGGGCCAGTGTGTCAAACGCTTTCCGGAAATGCAGGAATATGGAAATTTTTTTTTTTGTTATTCATCTAAGGTTCACAGGAAATTGCTCGAGGAAAGGGAAGGGCGAGTTTCGCATGAGTGATATCTTCCAAGTGAGTGATTGTTTCTGGACGGAAGCTTTTCTGTCTCAAGGAAATTTTCTTAATTTCGACCCAGAATGTGCCTAATAATTCTACTAAAAATGTTAAGGATCTTGGCCTACAATTTTGAGGGTCCTTCTTACTCTTCTTACGTGCAGGGACCACCTGTGCTTTTTCCAGTCGCTTGGAACTTCACGCTGGGCGAGAGATTCACGATAAATGCAAGCTAAGTAAGACGCCACTTCGGAAGTGTACTCCCTGTACAACCAAACTGCGATTCCATTCGGACGCGGTGATTTGCTCAACACCAGACTCAAAATCAGAGGGGAAATCGTCATAAACCATCAAGGAATCCAATAGAGGGTAAGACAGCCGACACTACAACAAGTCACTCTTCAATTCCATACAGGACAATAACTGGTGAGCATTCATCGAGTATCAATTTCTCGCTATAGGGTACTGAAATCACACCATATGTCACAGAGCACAGCATTGGCACAGAAACACAAACATTACACATGACGAAAGGTCACCTGGAATTATGAGTCACGGTACACGTTGCTGCATGGCGATGACAGGGCGTCGGTGCGTCTAAGAACACCCGAGGCAATGCATTCTTCTTGTCAATGTACACCGCTAATATATGATATTGATGTGGGGTATGGAATGTGTCCATGATTATACATCGAATTAATGTCGGAACGTGAGCCTCCGTTTGTTCGCCTCTAGAACCACACAGGCGACGTGAACCTCTAGAACGGTAATGCATCGTTTGTCACCGTCGAACTGTGTCTGAAGGATTTACCAACTCTCCAGGAACTTTAGGGTGCTGTGTGACCCCCAAGGTCACTTGACATCAGTCCTATTGGGCACATCTGGGACGCCAACCTACTGAATGTCTGCGATTTGGGCAGAACTCCGACCACTCTTCGTAAATTGTGGCCGTCGGCTGAGTGTGCACGGAATAAATGGCTCCAAAATGTCTTCAGTGTCTTGTGGAACAGATGCCACAACGCATCACCAGTATTTTTCATAAATTTTAATGCAGAGTGTGTTCATTCCGAGCAGAAATACAGCACATGCGGCAATGTATGCTGCCATTAACCATGATGTTTATGATTAGAAAGTGAATGCCATTCCTCTTGACCCTGTCTCTAATTGATTTGCTCACGAACATAAATTTACAAGATTGAAGCAAATTTTTTTGTTTGTTTATCAAGTCATGAGTGGAAAACTACCTGTGAAGTGTCATCTTGTTTCATATCTTCATTTTGTACTGAACACAGCTATGGTACATGGAGCAGCGAAAGCAAGTAGCTTTAAAGCGACTTAAGGGCGGCCATTGATTAAGGTGGTCGCATTCGTTAATACACAGGACTCGCATTCAGAAGGAACCGTCCGTCCAGTTGTATGGCCTGTGCCGGCCGGAGTGGCCGAGCGGTTCTAGGCGCTTCAGTTTGGAACCGCGCGACCGCTACGGTCGCAGGTTCGAATCCTGTCTCGGGCATGGATGTGTGTGATGTCCTTAGATTAGTTAGGTTTAATTAGTTCTAAGTTATAGGGGACTGATGACCTCAGATGTTAAGTCCTATAGTGCTCAGAGCCATTTGAACCATATTTTGTATGGCCTGTGATTTTTGTGATAAGCACGGGAACTGAGAATACTTTCACCATGCAGACATTGTTAAAATCCAAGGAACTGAACTGGATGTGAATTTCAAATTAATTTATTGAGGAAATCTCCATTGCTCCTCTAAGTACTTTATTCGCCCATCTCGCAAGTTTGAGGATCCAGCTGATTCACGTGGCTTAGGCTTTGTGTCACTGAAATACAGAATATTTCGGTAATTTAACAGTGGCATTTAGGATAATGTAGATGAACAAACGTACTACTCACTATTAACGGAAATGTTAATTTATGCCAGCCAGATGATTTCCTACCTTACAGACGTAAAAAGAGATGAAACACATAATATAAATGAGTGCTATTTTGTCAAAAACTGACGTTTTGAACCTGTGGCTGTGTACAGAATATAGGTTGACTGTTACACAGAAGATAACAGCAACCTTCCACTTCTTACAATGCTATTTATTTATTTAAATAGCGCCGTTACCGGTTTCCAATCGACAGGTTCGTCTTCAGGCGGCTAGTTCACATTTTACATTGGCTTTCGCCTTCTGTTTCTCCAACATACGAAATTTCCCTTGGGAGGTGGTGCCCTACAACCAAAACAATATGTGAGACATTGTCTTTTTAACTGTTATTGTGCCTCACAATGATTTTAAGTGATGTGAACGAATTATTAAAGGGAAGATGTTTCAGTTACTTACGATGACAAATTCGGGCCATTATGTTTTAGTGCAGACTGCTTCGTCAGTTGGGGAAACAAAAGAAGAAAGCTAATGTAAAACGTGAACTAGCCATCTGACGATGAACCTGTCGGTTCGAAACCGATAACAGCGCTATTTAAATAAATAAAAAGCATTATAAAAAGTGGCTAGTTGCTTTTATCTTCTGTGTAAGTATCAACCTATATAAATGAGAGTTTAAGTGTTAAACATTTCATTTGATCCATGCAGAAAATTTTGTAAAGACCGACGCTCAGGGTCATTTCGTATTGTTTACGACCGTTATATTCAACCTGAGCGTTAGGTACCGCTGTAGGAGAGCAGTTACTAATTGTTTCCTATAAAAAATCCCATTATGGATCCACTGCGTATGAAAGTCGCTTGTGGAACGGAAGTTTCTGTAGTTAGAAATATACTTTTTTGGACTCGCTTCTCATATGAACCCAAAACACGATAACCTAATGGCACAACTGATTAGTCTATTAGATATTCTTTGATTCAGTTTAGCTTGATTTTCTTGATCTTCTTTTTATATATATATATATATATATATATATATATATATATATATTCCTGATTTTGATAATTTAGATCTCATATACTTAACTGAACAAGCAATCTACGTGTGCGTCCACAGTGCATTCCAGTGATAAGATAAATAATTCAGCGGCCGAAGTACGGAGAACGAAGCGAACCACAATTTTCTTTGAGAATCCAAAGAGGAAAGAAAACCAGTCGTTCCACCCTGCCAGCTGTACATCTTCGATAAGTTTCCTATTTTGAGATCTGAGTTTCTTTCGGCGTTTATAATGTTCAGATAACTTACGGAAATACAGCTGGTGACGTCGTCGGCAACCATCGATATTTCAACAAGTGACCACCCTGTCATTTTCAAGGCAAAAAACAACAGGTAAGCGGTGTGCAAGGGAATTTAAACCTCGGTTTGCAGAGCATTTCGGCAAAGATAATACGCACACACACACACACACACACACACACACACACACACACACACACACACACACACACTGTACACACTATCGTCACAACACAGTCAATGATGACCGACAAGCCAGAAGTTATCGATAGCGAAAATTACTAAGCAACGGGTGCGGTAGCATTAACTATGTTCCTCCGCTTTTTGACAAGGGAAAGAGCAGGATTCCATCCAGAATTTAAGGAAAAACTTTAATCTCAATTTATAAGACAACTTCCTAGTTTAATTTCAACTGCTTCCTTATTAACACTATCTCAATAGCTGGAAGTGCACCCCAGAATCGCCGTGTTGTTAAATTCTATAGGCTGACCGCGGCCACGACAATGTTCAACGACAGTAGTTCGTTGTCACCTATTATTACAAATGTGTTTATGGAACACTTCGAGGAACTTGTCTTGGAATCGGCGGTTTTGAAACCTGCGTGTTTTTTTCAGATATGTAGATGATACTTTTGTTATTTGACCCCACGACAGTGTGAAGAACGACTTATTAGAACACCTAAATTCAGTCCACCCGAATATTCGTTTCACGATGTGTTGGTTGGGAGGAAGTCTGATGGAACATTGAGACATGCTGTTTGTAGGAAGCCTAGTCACACTTACACCGAGCGAGGTGGCGCAGTGGTTAGCACACTGGACTCGCATTCGGGAGGACGACGGTTCAATCCCGTCTCCAGCCATCCTGATTTAGGTTTTCCGTGATTTCCCTAAATCGTTTCATGCAAATGCCGGGATGGTTCCTTTGAAAGGGCACGGCCGATTTCCTTCCCATCCTTCCCTAACCCGAGCTTGCGCTCCGTCTCTAATGACCTCGTTGTCGACGGGACGTTAAACAACACTAACCTAACCTAACCTAACACACTTACATGTATCTACAGACTGGTAGTTGTCATCATCCGGCTCAGAGTAAAGGGATACCTCGTACCTTTGTTCACAGCGCCCACGCCATTTCCGCCCCCGAGAGTTTACCCACCTTGAGGTATTCTTTTGTCAGAATGTGTATAGTGAAAGACAGATCAGACGTGCGTTGCTCTGTCGACCAACCGTACAGTCGGTGGGTGATGATAATACCGACTTGGCACCAAGGTTTTCGGCCTTTCTGCCTTATGCAGGGAGCATTTCCAACAACACTCGTCGTATTTTGCGGAACTATAATGTGAAATGTGTTTTCCTACCGCCATATAACATTAGGATCCTTTCAGGTTCCGTAAAGAATGATCTTGCTTTGCGTAAATCGGATGTCTATCGTATCGCTTGCAGCTTTGGTATGTCATATATTGGTTAGACTATCGGGACCGTGGAGGAACTGTGTACCGAGCATAAGAGTCACACACAATTACAACAGCCGAACAAATCAGCTGCTTGGCATCGGTCAAATTACTAAATACACTCCTGGAAATTGAAATAAGAACACCGTGAATTCATTGTCCCAGGAAGGGGAAACTTTATTGACACATTCCTGGGGTCAGATACATCAAATGATCACACTGACAGAACCACAGGCACATAGACACAGGCAACAGAGCATGCACAATGTCGGCACTAGTACAGTGTATATCCACCTTTCGCAGCAATGCAGGCTGCTATTCTCCCATGGAGACGATCGTAGAGATGCTGGATGTAGTCCTGTGGAACGGCTTGCCATGCTATTTCCACCTGGCGCCTCAGTTGGACCAGCGTTCGTGCTGGACGTGCAGACCGCGTGAGACGACGCTTCATCCAGTCCCAAACATGCTCAATGGGCAGGGTAGTTGACTTACACCTTCAAGAGCACGTTGGGTGGCACGGGATACATGCGGATGTGCATTGTCCTGTTGGCACAGCAAGTTCCCTTGCCGGTCTAGGAATGGTAGAACGATGGGTTCGATGACGGTTTGGATGTACCGTGCACTATTCAGTGTCCCTTCGACGATCACCAGAGGTGTACGACCAGTGTAGGAGATCGCTCCCCACACCATGATGCCGGGTGTTGGCCCTGTGTGCCTCGGTCGTATGCAGTCCTGATTGTGGCGCTCACCTGCACGGCGCCAAACACGCATACGACCATCATTGGCACCAAGGCAGAAGCGACTCTCATCGCTGAAGACGACACGTCTCCATTCGTCCCTCCATTCACGCCTGTCGCGACACCACTGGAGGTGGGCTGCACGATGTTGGGGCGTGAGCGGAAGACGGCGTAACGGTGTGCGGGACCGTAGCCCAGCTTCATGGAGACGGTTGCGAATGGTCCTCGCCGATACCCCAGGAGCAACAGTGTCCCTAATTTGCTGGGAAGTGGCGGTGCGGTCCCCTACGGCACTGCGTAGGATCCTACTGTCTTGGCGTGCATCCGTGCGTCGCTGCGGTCCGGTCCCAGGTCGACGGGCACGTGCACCTTCCGCCGACCACTGGCGACAACATCGATGTACTGTGGAGACCTCACACCTCACGTGTTGAGCAATTCGGCGGTACGTCCACCCGGCCTCCCGCATGCCCACTATACGCCCTCGCTCAAAGTCCGTCAACTGCACATACGGTTCACGTCCACGCTGTCGCGGCATGCTACCAGTGTTAAAGACTGCGATGGAGCTCCGTATGCCACGGCAAACTGGCTGACACTGACGGCGGCGGTGCACAAATGCTGCGCAGCTAGCGCCATTCGACCGTCAACACCGCGGTTCCTGGTGTGTCCGCTGTGCTGTGCGTGTGATCATTGCTTGTACAGCCCTCTCGCAGTGTCCGGAGCAAGTATGGTGGGTCTGACACACCGGTGTCAATGTGTTCTTTTTTCCATTTCCAGGAGTGTATAATAACACGGAGATTCTGGAATATACTTCCAGCTGTTGGGCTAGTACTATTAAGAAAGCAGTTGAAATTAGTAAGTAAAATTGTAAATAGAGAAAGATGAAGGTTTTTCCTAAAATTCTATGTTGAATCCTGCACTCTGCCTTCTCAAAACACAGAGGGGCACAGTTAATGCTAACTCACCCGTTGTTTATCAATTTTCACTGTCGATAACTTCTGCCACCGGTCTTCTTTGGTTTTGTGGTGGCGTTAGTGTTTACAGGGCGTATGTATGTTATGTTTGCGGAATTTCTCTGCAAACTGAGGTTTTAAATTCGTTTGCGCTGCGCTTACTTGCTTGCATGAAAATGTCAGATTGCTCACCTGTTGAAATATCGGCGGTTGTTGAAGACGTTACCAGACTGGTTTCCCGTAAGTTATTTGAAGTTTCTTGTTGTCCGCCTTGAGTACATTGCAGATAGTTATCAGAGACGACTTCTACTTCGGTGGTTCAAATTAAATGCTATGTACCTGATTAGCTTCTCTGGAAGATTTTGCAGTCATGCTCATTCTACGTTTCCGCTATGACAACGATATTGGCCATCATGATCGATTTGACCTTCATCTTGTCTTTCGTTGAGCTTATTGCATCGGCGAACTTCACCTTAACCTCTTTGGCATCCTTGCTCTCGGTGACTTCGATATCTTGGCTGTTGCAGTCAATTTAAGCTTTTTTGCAACTGCGACAGAAACGAGTGAGGATATGTATGCAGTTCAACACTGGCTTTCAGCGCTCTAGGATCCTGTTTAGAATTCTTGCGATTTAATCATTCGCTTTCCCTTCTCAGTTCTCGTATCTGTGTAACCAAACTGGATTGAATATGATTCATACTGACGCTTTCTGCCTTAGTTCGCTAACTACAATTATTAACGTTTTTCGCTTCTTGGAGGAAACTTATTATATCGTAATAGGCCTTACGTGATTCATCAAATATTTTGAGAAGTTACCTCGCTCATTCAGTAAGATGTCCAACCGTTTCGACGCTTCTGTTTCACTGTTCTATTGCTTGACCTGTGGTCTGCTGTCATTATGACTCAGCGTCGGATTATGTTACATCTACACTCCTGGAAATTGAAATAAGAACACCGTGAATTCATTGTCCCAGGAAGGGGAAACTTTATTGACACATTCCTGGGGTCAGATACATCACATGATCACACTGACAGAACCACAGGCACATAGACACAGGCAACAGAGCATGCACAATGTCGGCACTAGTACAGTGTATATCCACCTTTCGCAGCAATGCAGGCTGCTATTCTCCCATGGAGACGATCGTAGAGATGCTGGATGTAGTCCTGTGGAACGGCTTGCCATGCTATTTCCACCTGGCGCCTCAGTTGGACCAGCGTTCTTGCTGGACGTGCAGACCGCGTGAGACGACGCTTCATCCAGTCCCAAACATGCTCAATGGGGGACAGATCCGGAGATCTTGCTGGCCAGGGTAGTTGACTTACACCTTCTAGAGCACGTTGGGTGGCATGGGATACATGCGGACGTGCATTGTCCTGTTGGAACAGCAAGTTCCCTTGCCGGTCTAGGAATGGTAGAACGATGGGTTCGATGACGGTTTGGATGTACCGTGCACTATTCAGTGTCCCCTCGACGATCACCAGAGGTGTACGGCCAGTGTAGGAGATCGCTCCCCACACCATGATGCCGGGTGTTGGTCCTGTGTGCTTCGGTCGTATGCAGTCCTGATTGTGGCGCTCACCTGCACGGCGCCAAACACGCTTACGCTTACGACCATCATTGGCACCAAGGCAGAAGCGACTCTCATCGCTGAAGACGACACGTCTCCATTCGTCCCTCCATTCACGCCTGTCGCGACACCACTGGAGGCGGGCTGCACGATGTTGGGGCGTGAGCGGAAGACGGCCTAACGGTATGCGGGACCGTAGCCCAGCTTCATCGAAACGGTTGCGAATGGTCCTCGCCGATACCCCAGGAGCAACAGTGTCCCTAATTTGCTGGGAAGTGGCGGTGCGGTCCCCTACGGCACTGCGTAGGATCCTACGGTCTTGGCGTGCATCCGTGCGTCGCTGTGGTCCGGTCCCAGGTCGACGGGCACGTGCACCTTCCGCCGACCACTGGCGACAACATCGATGTACTGTGGAGACCTCACGCCCCACGTGTTGAGCAATTCGGCGGTACGTCCACCCGGCCTCCCGCATGCCCACTATACGCCCTCGCTCAAAGACCGTCAACTGCACATACGGTTCACGTCCACGCTGTCGCGGCATGCTACCAGTGTTAAAGACTGCGATGGAGCTCCGTATGCCACGGCAATCTGGCTGACACTGACGGCGGCGGTGCACAAATGCTGCGCAGCTAGCGCCATTCGACGGCCAACACCGCGGTTCCTGGTGTGTCCGCTGTGCCGTGCGTGTGATCATTGCTTGTACAGCCCTCTCGCAGTGTCCGGAGCAAGTATGGTGGGTCTGACACACAGGTGTCAATGTGTTCTTTTTTCCATTTCCAGGAGTGTACATCTACATCCATACTCTGTAAGCCACCTGACGGTGTGTGGCGGATGGTACCTTATCTATTCTCCCTTGTATTCCAGTCTCGTATTGTTCGTGGAAAGAAAGATTGTCGGTATGCCTCTGTGTGGGCTCTAATCTCGCTGATTTTATCCTCGTGGTCTCTTCGCGAGATATACGTAGGAGGGAGCAATATACTGCTTGACTCCTCTGTGAAGGTATGTTTTCGAAACTTCAACAAAAGCACGTACCGAGCTACTGAGCGTCTCTCTTACAGTCTTCCACTGGAATTTATCTAAAATCTCCGTAACGCTTTCGCAATTACTAAATGACTCTGTAACGAAGCGCGCTGCTCTCCGTTGGATCTTCCCTATCTCTTATATCAACCCTGTCTGGTACGGATCCCACACCGGTGAGCAGTATTCAAGCTCACTCTGGCATGTGCTTTACCGACGATTATTTTTATATGGTCATTGCATTTTAAATCACTCCTAATGCCTACTCCCAGATAATTTATGGAATTAATTGCTTCCAGTTGCTGACCTGCTATATTGTAGCTAAATGATAAAGTATCTTTCTTTCTATGTATTCGCAGCACATTACACTTGACTACATTGAGATGCAATTGCCATTCCCCGCACCATGCGTCAATTCGCTGCAGATCCTCCTGCATTTCAGTGCAAGTTTCCATTGTTACAACCTCTCAATATACTACAGCATCATACGCAAAGAGCCTCATATAACTTCCGATGTTATCCAAAAGGTCATTTATATACATATATTGTGAATAGCAACGGTCCTGCGATATGCCCCTGCGGCACACCTCAAATCATTATTACTTCGGTATATTTCTCTCCATTGAGAATGACATGTTGCGTTCTGTTATCTAGGAACTTTTCAATCCAATCACACAGTTGGTTACTGTTACTGGACAAACTTACTGATGAGGTACACGTATCACTATAACAACGTTCCTGGCCATGTGTGTATGTGACACGTGCTCTCTCGAACTGAGATCTCTCTTCAACATACTTTTATCACTAAATACTCTATGGTGAATATGGCTCCTGTAATTAAACAATTTATAAGTAATACAGAGATTATTATATCCTCAGTCAGTAAAAATGCTCTCTACACCGATATAGAAACTCACTTAGCTTCAGGAACACACGCACTATTTACATTGACCTGTGAGTTAGCCATAAGCTTTTTCTTTTAAATCCTGATTTGACACCGTTATAAAAAATATACAAATTTGAGTAACACAATATTGATTAGAATAAATTAATTAGAATAAATTCACCATACTATTCGCGCCACAGTTTGCAGGCACAGAACAGTGCTTTTCATGCCGTGAGCTCGGTAAGCAGACTTCCTAATGCGCACCTTTTTTCATTGACCATTAGCTGACCCCATTCCTTAGCTGACGTTACATCCCCATGTCACTTGTGTTCTTTGCTTCCGTAGAGATGAGTAACGTTAAGATTCGATATGTAGTTGAAATATCGATATCTGTGCAATTACATACTCTCACTGAACATTTTCTGAAACTGCTTGAAATAAAAATTTGATAAAATAAATAAAAGAAAAATCTGTGTGGTAACCATGGAAAATTCGAAACTGAAACTGAAGTAAAAAATCTGGGAAATGCTCCACAAACAATGAGAAAACACCTCTGCTACCCTCTTCTTTCAGTCGTGCATTGAGAATCTGTTATGAACCACACACAACATTGCTCTGTAACACATCCATCCACGCAAGTAAAAGTTTTAAAACAGTTTTTATGAAATTTTCATAACGAATCCATATTATTTACTATCAAAAACAGTCTTGATCACAATTTATTTATTACGGTGACCGGTTTCGACCACTACTGTGATGATCTTCAGACCAATGAGTAAGAACTTCCTTCTGCTGGAGAATCACTAGTGATTCTCTAGCAGAAGGGGGTTCTTACTCATTGGTCTGAAGATCATCACAGTAGTGGTCGAAACCCGTCACCGTAATAAATAAATTATGATCAAGACTGTTTTTGATAGTAAATATTTGTGACACATTGATCGCTGTTCACTCCCATAATGTATTCAAAAGTAATGAATCCATATTAATATTATAAATTCGAATATATGTTATTCACGACCAAACAAATGAATCAATTTTGATGAAGTTTGATATGGAGAGAGCTTGAACCGCGAGGAAGAACTTAGGCTAATTTATAAAGTAAAAAAAAAGAGCCCTAATAGGGAAAATATGAGTGGGATACGGATAGTTGTGCTGAGGTCGGCCTGACGGTGCGAATCCAATGTTCACTCATATATGCCGTTTCTGAAATTTTAAAAAGAGTTGCTAAGCCATCTGGATAGTTTTTACGGCGAAATATTGTGGAGATTGAATAATAATATCCGACGAGAAGCCCGAGAACCGCAAAGCTCTAAGTGAGTACATGCAGAACGTCAGGCCGCCTCAAGAGCTACAGAGACAATGAAACAGTCACAAGCAAGTCACTTTTTAGGCGCTGAGCGTAAAACGTCTCTTATAGCTTCTGAGACATACGAAGATTCACAGCAACGGCGTCACTTAAAGGCTGTATGACAAACAGAGAGACGTCATGCCTTGACATGTAGAACGCGAGAGTCTTTTAATGAGCTGAATTTCACTAAGATCCATTACTTGATTGCGTTAATCATCGATTAGTCATCTTTGGCAGAACGTATGAAAAATGAACTCACTGTAATGCGTTGTAATGGAAGAAAGAGAGGGTCGGTATGTGTTGCTTTGGTGGCAAAACCTAACTCCATTACTAGGTGAACCAGAGAAACCCCTAAAAACTCTACTTATGTGCGAATGTATGAATTGGGGCGTTTATTTAAAATGTAATTAGAAAATATAATGCATGCATTCGGATTTGACATACTGCAACATTATAGAAACACATTCATTATGTGTCTGTATATCGGCAATACACACATGTACACTACCTGTCACTTGAGCCTTGTCCCGCAGTTACGCAGGGTCAGCCATCGTTAATCGGATTTGGCATGTTAATGTTTAAGGGGTGGCCAGATGCCCTTCCTGCCTCTACCCCGTACCCCCCGGGACGGAATTAGTGTACCCCAACTGTCTGCGTCGAGTGTAATCCATGGAATAGTGCGAATGTGGTCAGATGTCAGCGAGCCGTGTAACTGAGGCGGAACATGGGGACCAGCCCGGTATTCACGTAGCGGGATGTGGAAAACCGCCTAAAACCCACATCCAGGCTGGCCGGCACATCGGCCCTCGTCGTTAATCCGCCGGGGGCCGGCGCGCCTACCCGAGTCCAGGAAGCAGCGCGTTAGCGTTTTCGGCTACCCTGGTGGGTAAATACACATACATACATAAATATCTACACCACTGCGTACACAGGTATTTGTAAATTACTAACTCACTTGCCATGACTCATCACAACAAAACGACTGATACGAGAGCATAGTCGCGGGTGACATGTAGTAGTGGCCAGCTTAAGTTTCTTGATCTTGCTGTGTAACTGTGCTGGTTAATGGGAATATTAATTTACTATTCTCTTACCTCGAGACATGTTCTATGATTAGCAGACTACAATGATTGGTATTTTTTATTTATAGTACTTAATTCCATAGAAAGTAAAAGAGCTACAATTACAAGGCTTGTAGAAAGTGTCTTAAGGTATCGGACGTTGTCTTTTCTGTGATAATATCGGCTGTTAATAGCACACTTCACTTTACTTATCGAATAATAATAGAACACATAAGCAGTTGTTACTATTTCAGCTAAGATTAGCAATGTTTAGTTCACTGTTTTACAGAGATCGCAAATGGAATACAAAATATTCTCCTAATCCATACATCCAATAGCTGCCCAGCCCTACACTTGGTACAAAAATGACTCCAAACATGTAGTACTGGTTTCAGTCTCTTCTGTTGAACCGTTACTTCCAATAAATTACACTCTTCTTCGCTGCTTTGTAAGTGGCTTTCCATGGCCACCCTTTGCATGTATATTTTAATTTTTGAACACCCGATTTAAGTTCAGTTTTCTAACAACTGCGCCAGACACTTGTTGTCTTATATTGGCGTTGCCGACCGCAGCGCCGTATTCTGCCTGTTTACATACCTCTGTATTTGAATACACATACCTATACAAGTTTCTTTGGCGCTTCAGTGTATATTCTCAAATGCTCGATTTAAGAAGAAGAACAGTAGTGTAAGCGTAGAGAAATCATCCTCACACTAAATAGTTGAAACAAAAAAATGTACTTATGTTTTTCAAATACTATTGTGGTTTTGCTAAAATTGGCTGAGGCTTCAGTTCATTTATTTAAGAAAAAGCTTCTATGTAGTGTCCATTTTGTTGCACAAAGTTGCACAGTAGTTTGTATTTATTTGAATGGTGACCAGTTTCGGACCTTTGCAGTTCATTATCAAAACATCCACATAATGGACTACAAAGGTCCCGGACTTGTGACCATTTAAATAAAAACGCCGGCTTTAGAGGTCGTGCGGTTCTAGGCGCTACAGTCTGGAGTCGAGCGACCGCTACGGTCGCAGGTGCGAATCCTGTTTAGGGCATGGATGTGTGTGATGTCCTTAGGCTAGTTAGGTTTAAGTAGTTCTAAGTTCTAGGCGACTGATGACCTCAGAAGCTAAGTTGCATAGTGCTCAGAGCCATTTGAACCATTTAAATAAAAACAAACTTTTGTGCGACTTTGACGGTTTTAAAATTTTATTGAGTCATAGTAAGTTGCTGCCTATTGCCATACAGCTTACTGGAAGTAAGTAAAGAAATCACCTCACTTCACGCTATGGCCGCACATGTTTCAAATAAGAAAAAATAAAATACACAGGAACATGAAATAACTTACACCGGGCACTGCACACGCGCTCGCTGGAAAGTTATAACGCGCAGCCGGCCGATTTCTTCTGCAATTCCTCCGTAGGGTGTCACATGTGTCATAGGCGATGTCTCTGGCTGCTGAGCTCAGTGTTCTGGTGGGGAGGTTGTCATGCGGCGTTCGCTGAAAGCGCCTTTGAAACTTCCTACTCTACCGACTACTTGCAGTCGCTCTGCCTATGGAGGTATTAAAGAGAAGGGAGTTTGCATTACAGACATACGCTGTAAGTTATTTTGAAACCAAAGTGGGCAGTGCCTGTCGCCATTTTAAGTGGCCCAAAACATTAGCAAACTACTGTTTACGAGTGCTTCTGTTTCATTATTTATGTCTTTGCCGGCCGCGGTGGTCTCGCGGTTCTAGGCGCGCAATCCGGAACCGTGCGACTGCTACGGTCGCAGGTTCGAATCCTGCCTCGGGCATGGTTGTGAGTGATGTCCTTAGGTTAGTTAGGTTTAAGTAGTTCTAAGTTCTAGGGGACTGATGACCTAAGATGTCAAGTCCCATAGTGCTCAGAGCCATTTGAACCATTTATGTCTTGTGCGCGCAACAACTGTTTTAAGTACTAAAAATTATGGAGATTACATAAATAACGCAGTTTCAGGAAGGCAATTTCGAACGTTTTTCTGTTCTTGAATGCGTATTTGCTCTAGTAATACGACACAGTCAGAGCGACCTCACGGGGAAGTGTCACCGCGGCGAACTATTGGGGTATGAATTCGGTGAACCTAACGTCTTGGGCTAGTTAAGACGACGGACATCGGCTTCAAGTCTGTGATGTAATGCAACCTCCAGTGTCGGTTGCTATCCGAGCTGCTGTGCTACCACATCAGCCTGTTCTCCAGCTCGTAACATGAAACAAACAAACAGGTGAACACGATACATAGCTGACAATACTGCTATGCTACATGCGAGGCGGCGTAAATGCTTCGCTGAGCTGTTACGTAAACGTTAAATATATACACTCTGATGTGGCTGTATTTGATTACTTTGTGCAAATGAAACATCATAATAAGAAAACTGTTCAAAATACTCAACAAACCACTTCACACATCATACTGTTCATAAAGTAAAGACAGCCAGTATAAAACAATAAAAATAAAACAAAATTGTTCAAATGGCTCTGAGCACTATGGGACTTAACATCTAAGATCAACAGTCCCACGGAACTTACAACTACTTAAACCTAACTAACCTAACGACATCACACACATCCATGCCCGAAGCAGGATTCGAACCTGCGACCGTAGCAGTCGCGCAGTTACAGACTGAAGCGCCTAGAACCGCTCGGTCACCGCAGCCGGCAAAAATAAAACACTTCCTCTCTGTTGTATATCTACAGTCACTTAGTCGCCAATGCCTGTATCACCTTTTTCAGCTGAGCGTCGCTTTTGTGCAAAATGTTGTTCTTCCACATGTTCACAAGATCACACAGTCCAAGACTTACTTTAAATTTCCGGGCTCTCACTCTTAATTTTCATCATTTTGTACTGTTACGGCAGCCATAGTTTTATTGTAACTACTTCTCATTTTATAAGGTATCATGTCATTAATACTCATACTCCCAAATTTTTCTTCGTATTTTTGTATAATATGTAAAAGTTATTAGGGTGCGGATTATCTGCCACCTTGTAGGTCCCTTTAAATATGTCGATAAATTTGGAATTTTTGGAGTAGATATCCTTCGATTTTTTGAGGGTATCAGCTAAGTCGCCAATATTTCTTTTTGTTTTCTAGTCATGTTGTTCTTTTCGCACTTTATCGCTGTTATCATCTCCACTTCTTACCAAAAACAATCTGCTTTCTTTCCTCCTCTTCTCGAATTGTGCAACACTGTTTTTCAATTATAGGTTCTTTCTATTTTTATGTACTCCCTTTACTTCTGGCGAAGTATCTGTGTTCTCGTTATGATTTTCAGTATCATCCATTGTCTCCAAATTAGTCCCTTCTACCACCTCCACACCAATTTCGGTTTTCCACGTCATGAACAACTCCTCATAACACATCTTTGCTTTTCCACATTATCACTTACTGCTTGAAATTAAGTTTTCATAGCTTCTCTTCATTCTTTGATGTTTCTTTTTACTCGATAGGTTTTTCTTAAGTTTCCTCTGAATTATCTCTGAATTCATTCGCGTCCTTTCCTAATTAATTTGGGATCTTTTATAGAAGTTCTGCTATGACACACTATGCGATCAAAAGTATTCGGACACCCCCAAAAACACGTTTTTCGTATTAGGTGCATTGTGTTGCCATCTACTGCCATGTAGTCCATATCAGCGACCTCAGTAGTGATTGAGTGTGACTTGTGTCATACGTCTGTACGCGAGATTTCCAGACTTATAAACATCCCTAGGTCCGACGTTTCCGATGTAATAATGATTTAGAAACGTGAAGGGACACGTACAGCACAAAAGCTTGCAGGCCTACCTCGTCTGTTGACTGACAGAGACCGCCGACAGTTGAAGAGGGTCATAATGTGTAGTAGGCAGACATCTATCCAGAGCATCACACAGGAATTCCAAACTGCATCAGGATCAAGTACTATGACAGTTACGCGGTAGGTGAGAAAACGTGGATTTCATGGTCGAGCGGCTGCTCATAAGCTACACATCACACCGGTAAATGCCAAACGACGCCTCGCTTGGTATAAGGAGCGTAAACATTGGACGATTAGCTCTGAGCATTATGGGACTTAACTGCCGAGGTCATCAGTCCCCTAGAACGTAGAACTACTTAAACCTAACTAACCTAAGGACATCACACACGTCCATGCCCGAGGCAGGATTCTAACCTGCGACCGTAGCTGTCACGCGGTTCCAGACTGTAGCGCCTAGAACCGCTCGGTCACTCCGGCCGGCCTTGGTCGATTGAACAGTGGAAAAACGTTGTGTGGAGTGACGAATCACGGTACACAATGTGGCGATCCGATGGCAGGGTGTAGGTACGGCGAATGCCAGGTGAACGTCGTCTGGCAGCATGTTTAGTGTCAACAGTAAAATTCGTAGACGGTGGTGTTATGGTGTGGTCGCGTTTTTCATGAAGGGGGCTTGCACGCTTTGTTGTTTTGCGTTGAACTATGGCAGCACATGCCTACATTGATGTTTTAAGCTACCTCTTGCTTCCCACTGTTGAACAGCAATTCGGGGAGGGCGATTGTATCTTTCAACATGGTCGAGCACCTGTTCATAATGCACGGCCTATGGCGGAGTGGTTACACGACTATAACATCCTTGTAATGGACTGGCCTGCACAAAGTCCTGACCTGAATCCTACAGAACACGTTGGGGATGTTTTGGAACGCCGACTTCGTACCAGGCCTTACCGACCAACATCGATACCTCTCCTCGGCGCAGCTCTCCGTGAAGAATAGGCTGCCATTCCCCAATAAACCTTCCAGCACCTGAACGTACGTCTCCGAGAGTGGAAGCTGTCATCAAGGCTAAGGGTGGGCCGACACCATGCTGAATTCCAGCATTACCGATGGAGGGCACCACGAACTTGTAAGTCATTTTCAGCGAGGTGGCCGCATGCTTTGGATCACATAATGTATTTATTAAATTTGGAGTATTTCTTAATGCTGTGTTTGCCGATTCTGCATATTTGATCTCGCTGCCATATTGCTTTGCCTCTATGTCTTCTTGTCGCACCGTTTGGGGTGTGGTTACATTTCCTGAGTTTCGTATCTGTTTCTGTCAGTTTGCATAAATTCTGTAATAATTAGATTTCCTGTTTGATAATTCTCCCAGTTTAACATATTCTCCTGCTTAATGCCACTAATCACTATATTCGGCTCCATTTAGGTATTCTACACGTACAATTAATGATCTAGAAAATATTATCCATACATGAAATGGTCAGAACTTTCTCACCTAAAGTTTCAGTACACACAAGTATAGTAGTATTATTGTCTATGTGTGTTATGTTGCATCCACTCGTCCAGGATGTGTTCGCCATGTGGGCAGTTCTCTTCTTCTTTTATCCTTTTTTCTTCCTTTATTACATCTACGGAGTCTCAGTTCAGTTTTTATGCATATAAATTCGCATGTAAGGCAAGTGTTTCACTTTCATGAAGCGATGGTATCTGAAGAGTGAAATGGTCCTGTCACAAGGGAGCCACATGTAAGCTGTCTGTTTTTCTGCTTCTGTTTCACTGTTCCTTTTGTTGACTTATGGTTTACGGTCGTTTTGACTCTGTATCAGATTACCTATAGACAGTGTTGCCGGAGAAACTTACTCCCAAGGTGTAAGTATCAGTATAATAATGTGTATCAGATGCCGGCCGCTGTGGCCGAGCCGTTCTGCATTTCAACTCTCAAATGATGAAAATTGTCTAATAGACACTGTCGACAAATTTAGCTAGAAATTCACCACATTTCCAAGACCTGTTATGATTTAGGGGAAGCGGGTACTCCTTCCTATCCGCAGCGGAGGTGCCAACGAATCACGATTGCAGCCGGTACGGGACTTTTATCTTACTGCATGTAGCAGCCCGCCCTAGGCGTGTGATTTTCGCTTGCTAGTAATTAATGCTCAGTGAAGCATCACCAAAAAATACTGTATTTGTGAGCTATGTAAAATTTTAGAAAACTGAAGACACATCTTTGTGAAAGTATATAATTCCAAGTTTGACATAATAGTTATTATTATTTGTTACCATTATTCCAGATTTTTTCGTAAATCTTAAGGCTGCTGCAAACGATAGCTACGAATTTGAATTTTTCGGAAGATGTGTATTTTAACTCTGACAACGCCATAAAGGCCTTCTAAAATATTTCTCTTCTTTTACAAATTATTGTGAAAAATTTGATATTCTGTAAAACATAGATTGACTGTAGATTGACTAACCTTTGGAAATGGTATACAGTCAAGAAATTTCGGCACCAATTTCAACTTAAAAAATCATAAAACTTCACCAAATTTAACGCTTGTAACCACAATATTTTAGGGTACAGTGAGTTTCGAAAGTAATGCATTGGTGGTGACAGGCTATACTCTGAACTGTTTTCAGTTTTTATTAGCTTCACTGGAAAATAAACGTCTCTCAAAAATAAAATATGTCAGTTGAGTAAACTCCTAAACGGGAAAGTTATAAGTGAATATAGAATGACCTATTTCGTAGCCACTAGCCTGGGTCACACTAAACTTCTCCGGCTGGTGTGGCCGTGCGGTTCTAGGCGCTTCAGTCTGGAACCGCGTGACCGCTACGGTCGCAGGTTCGAATCCTGCCTCGGGAATGGATGACTGTGATGTCCTTAGGTTAGTCAGATGTAAGTACTTCTAAGTTCTAGGGGACTGATGACCACAGATGTTAAGTCCCATAGTGCTCAGAGCCATTTGAACACTAAACTTCAGAGAGGAAATTCCTAGTTTCTATGCCATCCTCTCCCAGGTAAACCCATTGTTCTTGAATCGTTGCAGAGAGGCGGACACTCAGTGTTAGAAGCCACAGTGGATCAGTCCGGTCAGCCATCTCAGTGATATAGTCCACACTTGGAACAGTCAGTATGTGAGAGGTGTTGCTCACCTCAGATGACTGTAAAAATAACGTCTAGTATAACGGAAAGAGCTTCATCGCATTTCAAGAATTTAGTGATTGACAATCTGAGTGAAATATGGATATGAAATTGTGAAGATCTTTTCAGTTAACTGCATTTCAGTTTTCAGTAACTCTGGACGCTTGTGTATTGCCTGTGTGACATATCAGAACTATTCAGTTTATATCTAGCAAACGTATATTGAACTAACCTGCAGATAATTTTGGATTCATTGCCTGCAACTGAGGAACTTTCATAACCTTTCAATTCCAATATGTGCTAGGGGCCGCTAGGAAAAATATGGGGAAAGTTTTGTCCGAATCTGCAGATCTGGTTTCAGTATAGTTTTTTTCTCTCGTTTACGGCCATTATAGAACATAAATGGAATTTACGGAGTCCTTTCTTTCAGCCCAAAAGCACTGCTTTCTTTCTCTGGCTGCCTGTCTTCTCTCTTCTGTCTAGTCACAGTTCTCCTTTTGATCATCGTGGAAGCCCTTAATGTTTTTGAGCAGTGGTCTATACTTTGATCGGTTACCTCTGCCCTTTTAATTTATTTCAGTGCTCTTGAGGTACTCCCGTACTTCCTTGAACCATTTCTCAGAGACTTTAGGCCTGTTGTCGAGGACATTAAGAAACAGCTTTCTTAGTCAGGTTGTATTCATCCTGAATAGATGGGCACATGACTCCACTTGTCGTTTTCATTATTCGCCCCATCAGCTGTTCATTATCTCTGTGTAGCGCGCTTTTTCCTCGAAGTCTCTGCTATCTGTCTATTATCCTAGGACCCATTATTTTGCCAAAGATATTGCGCTGAAACTTCTCGACTTCTCTCAGTCCAGCCTTTCCTTCCGTTCTGTCGCATTCACTTAAGTACAGACCTTCGATTTTGATCACTGTTGTAAGTAGGCTGTTTAGGTTTTAATATTGGTAACGCCACGTAGCGGTCTGTATGAAAGTCACTGGCTGTACTGTGTACAGTCTGTAGCTGGCAGGCATTGTTGAAATATTCTCTATTGTAGTGGGCAGTTGGCTGTTACCAGCGCGTAGCGTTGCGCAGTTGGAGGTGAGCCGCCAGCAGTGGTGGATGTGGGGAGAGAGATGGCAGAGTTTCGAGCGGATGATCTGGACGTGTGTCCGTCAGAGAGAGTAAATTTGTAAGACTGGATGTCATGAACTGGTATGACTTTTGAACATTATTAAGGTAAATAAATTGTTTGTTCTCTATCAAAATCTTTCATTTGCTAACTATGCCTATCAGTGGTTAGTGAATTCAGTAGTTTGAATATTTTATTTAGTTGGCAGTATTGGCGCTCGCTGTATTTCAGTAGTTCGAGTAACGAAGATTTTTGTGAGGTAAGTGGTTCATGACAAGTATAGGTTATAGTTAGTCAGGGCCATTCTTTTGTAGGGATCATTAAAAGTCAGATTGCGTTGCGCTAAAAATATTGTGTGTCAGTTTATTGATGTTCTGAATAAGTAAAGAGAGAAATGTCTGCGCACGTTCAGTTTTGTTCAGCTATTTGAAAATCAAATAACGTAAGGGGTTTATCAGCACAGTAATTCATAAATTTTTCTAAGGGGAGGTTTCACTGTGCTATAGAGCCTGCGTTCAGATTTTATTGTATAGGACATGTGTCCAACGAAAGTGCAACAACAATCTCCTCTCCCCTAGAGTTCTTGAGTTCCTTCTCACTAGTTTTCATCTCTATTCTTTCACGACTATATCTGAAACTGTCAAATCCTGTTTCGCCATACTTTGTTGTTAGGTGATTAGACGCTGTTCGGTTGTTGGTTATGGATGTTGTATTCTTGAATGAAATTTGGAGACCACATTTATGTAATTTGACATGAAATGTAGTCGCAGTTGCGAATATGGACCACCCCCAGCTGTGTAATGGAATGATGACAACGAAAATTCGTGTCGGACCAGGATCCGAGCCCAGATTTCCCACTTTACGCGAGTGGCCGCCTTAAATGCTTCAGCTGTCTGACCGCGACTCATGACCAGACCCAAACTTCTCTCTGTCGTCGTCCATGTGTCATACCTGTACTCATACATTCCACTGATTTATTCCCGTACAGAGGAGACTCTTTTTAATTGAAAATCGCAGGCCTGGTATCAGCTGTTAAATACGAAATTGCTTGCGAATCTGAAGGCACATTGTACTGTACTTTTTCACAACACAGGCAGTGCAATTTTATATTTATCGGTCACTATCAGGCTTGCGGCCTACAAATAAAAGAAATGTTTTCCCCGTATGAGAATAAAATTAATGGGATTTTTGAGTACAGGTATGTCACATGGACGACGAGATGGAAGTATCTGCCTGGCTGTGAGTCGTGCTCAGATAGCCGAAGCGGCAGTCTATCTTTGGTAGCAGAGCAGTACAGACGGAACTGTTTACGTCCTCACTGCGGCGCGTGCTTTCGAGGTGTTTTCGTGCTTCAACGGCTTTTATGAGAGTTAGTGTCTTTTGAAGTAAATGGTCATTTCATATGTCTCTGAAATTCATCTTCTCGAATGAATACACACATCCCGAAATGCTGTAAGTCGAATGATTTCTTCGAGACAATGTGAAGATCCCCTGTACTGATCTTGTTGGAATCCACCTCTCAGTTTTCAACAGGGTGGCTTACATCAAATTAGTAACTGATGCTGCATGCGATGCGGTTGTAGAGAAGATGAGGGATGTGCTCAAGGTCCGAAATTAGGATTGTAACATTTTGGTGACTGTGGATGATGCACGTCTCGGATTCAGGATGATCTGCATATTCGAACTCCCATTCGAAGTGCTGATGCACGATGTGATGGCTGCACCTAGACCTTATGGAATGATTCACAGCAATGTTGTGGAGAAGCAGGTACCATTCACCACCTACTCTGTATTGAATGTATTGCAATAGTTATGCATGTTCCATCCTACTTTTACATTGGGGGATGCAGAGCGATCATCACGTATGATGGGCAGCCAAAGACATGCTCATGTGCGGAAAAGAGGGCCGCCTTTGCTCAGAGTGACTGCAACGACAGATTGCCCAGCTCCGACCGACGAATTTGACGCCTTCCACCATCCTGACATCTTTACCTCTCACTTACGTATCAGCACTCTGGAGGGATCGTAGTCTGATGCATGGTCCTGATCACCCACTAGGTATTTCACAACCGGCAATGTCGAGACAGGACGAGGATGGGCAGCCGACGCCTAACACTGTCCCCCTACTGCTTCGAAAGGTCTAGAAGGAGGCGAAGAGAAGCCCTATGGTGATATGGAAGTTGATGTAACGGTTGTACCCACTACCGCCTTTGTGTCTGGACGTCGGGCTTCACTCCTGTCGTCTGTCACTGGGAAGCACTCTCGGATATAGTGGTGCCCAATCAGGCATAAGAAGTGAAAGATGACCTCTGCTGGGAGGCGTCTGTAGACCTTACTACTCACATGATGACATGGGCAGATGATGTTGTTCCCAAATCTTTGGCCGAGGATACATAACCGACTGTTGCCTCGATGGCACAGGAATGGTAGAACATTTTGTCTGTGAAGGGACGGCTCAGTGTGGTTGATCTGCTGACGCAATTACACCTCCTCCCCTTTTTGTTATGAATTTCCCACTGCCTGCAGACCAGTTGCTTACCTACAAGATTGCTTTCATCAATCTCAACGTCATTGGCACTTGTATCATACTTGAACTACTGCATGATGTGCTCAGGGCTGCTGGCATGTATTTTGCTCTAATGCAGGAAGTTCGACTGGAGACCTTAGCAGACATCTACAGGTTTACTGCTTACATCACTCTTGCTGCTATAAGAGTCAGTGGAATGGCTGCCTTTTGTGAGATAGAGTAGAGGCAACCAATGTGATGTACTTGCTGTTGACACTGGGACAGGAGTTTGACATGCAGTTGGACACGAGTTGTTAATGTCTGTACCCCTTCTGGGACAGATAAAAAGACGAGTCTGGTCACGATTTTATGCGGAAGAAATTACGCCTATCTTGTTGGGCCACCATGACGACGTTGTTATTGGTGGAGACTTTAATAGCGTGCTGTCTCAGAAAGACCAACAACCAAACTACACTCCACGTTCCAAACTGTGTCTCTTGGTACAACATCTGCAACTTGTTAATACATGGGAGATATTTCATGGTGATCGCCGTGGCGTTACTTATGTGACCAGTCATTCCGCCAAGAGACTCGATCGCATCTACATCTCCTTGCCTTGCGACGGCGACACAGGTAGCGGACTGCTGGCAATCGCTTTCTGGAAGCATATTGCATACATCTGCATAGTCAACTTCTGGAGACAGTGTGGAGAAATCAGGGAACATGGAAGATGAATGTGGTACTCCTATGGGATCAGGAATGTAGACAGCTCATACCGAATACATGGGCCTCATGTGAACGTCGATTGCTGTCGTATCAATCGTGGCTTTGATGGTGGATCGAATACAACAAACTGGCTTTGCAGATGTTCTGGTTAGTTATGGTTGGGAAAGACCGCTCTGGCACTGACTAACGAAGGACTTCTATTACGCAATTCTCCGAGAACTTACAGGGCTCCCACCATCCCCTGACCGCCAGACAGAGATCCATCACCCCAGAGAGAAGGTTCTCAGTCTTAGCTGCCATAGACTTGAAGTTGTTATGGTGCAAATGATACACCAGTACAGGACTGGCGAAGAACCGCCACTTGTCCACACATTATCTCTCAACAGCAATAAAGACGACGAACATTGGTACACTGTCTGGATCTCCCAGATGGTGACAGGGTGACGATCCAGGCAGACATCGCACGTGCATTCATCAACTGCTATGACTGAATATATCAGGAGGCGCATGGCAATGATGCGACCTTCGCAGCAGTCCACCAGCCCTCGCTGGCACACTTGTTGACATGGCATTGGCATCCCTTTTGGAGGAGATCATGGCGATTATGTTGCAGACGACCGTGCCAAGAGGGCAATTAATAAACCACTGGGTCTAGACGGTTTCCATTGGAATTATACTGGATATTTAACGATTAGATGGCCTCATGGTGGAAGGTGATGTACCAAGAACTGCTGTCCCTATTCCGCTGGCTTTCATGGAAGGTCTCGTTATTCTGGTGCCCAAACCAGCTGGAGGCACACACATTGCGTATTACTGCCCGATCACCCTCCTCAACAGTGATTTCAAGATATTCACCAGAATCTTGGCAATACGTCTTAACCGAGTATTTTGCCAAATTACACTCCTGGAAATTGAAATAAGAACACCGTGAATTCATTGTCCCAGGAAGGGGAAACTTTATTGACACATTCCTGGGGTCAGATACATCACATGATCACACTGACAGAACCACAGGCACATAGACACAGGCAACAGAGCATGCACAATGTCGGCACTAGTACAGTGTATATCCACCTTTCGCAGCAATTCAGGCTGCTATTCTCCCATGGAGACGATCGTAGAGATGCTGGATGTAGTCCTGTGGAATGGCTTGCCATGCCATTTCCACCTGGCGCCTCAGTTGGACCAGCGTTCGTGCTGGACGTGCAGACCGCGTGAGACGACGCTTCATCCAGTCCCAAACATGCTCAATGGGGTACAGATCCGGAGATCTTGCTGGCCAGGGTAGTTGACTTACACCTTCTAGAGCACTTTGGGTGGCACGGGATACATGCAGACGTGCATTGTCCTGTTGGAACAGCAAGTTCCCTTGCCGGTCTAGGAATGGTAGAACGATGGGTTCGATGACGGTTTGGATGTACCATGCACTATTCAGTGTCCCCTCGACGATCACCAGAGGTGTACGGCCAGTGTAGGAGGTCGCTCCCCACACCATGATGCCGGGTGTTGGCCCTGTGTGCCTCGGTCGTATGCAGTCCTGATTGTGGCGCTCACCTGCACGGCGCCAAACACGCATACGACCATCATTGGCACAAAGGCAGAAGCGACTCTCATCGCTGAAGACGACACGTCTCCATTCGTCCCTCCATTCACGCCTGTCGCGACACCACTGGAGGTGGGCTGCACGATGTTGGGGCGTGAGCGGAAGACGGCCTAACGGTATGCGGGACCGTAGCCCAGCTTCATGGAGACGGTTGCGAATGGTCCTCGCCGATACCCCAGGAGCAACAGTGTCGCTAATTTGCTGGGAAGTGGCGGTGCGGTCCCCTACGGCACTGCGTAGGATCCTACGGTCTTGGCGTGCATCCGTGCGTCGCTGCGGTCTGGTCCCAGGTCGACGGGCACGTGCACCTTCCGCCGACCACTGGCGACAACATCGATGTACTGTGGAGACCTCACGCCCCACGTGCTGAGCAATTCGGCGGTACGTCCACCCGGCCTCCCGCATGCCCACTATACGCCCTCGCTCAAAGTCCGTCAACTGCACATACGGTTCACGTCCACGCTGTCGCGGCATGCTACCAGTGTTAAAGACTGCGATGGAGCTCCGTATGCCACGGCAAACTGGCTGACATTGACGGCGGCGGTGCACAAATGCTGCGCAGCTAGCGCCATTCGACGGCCAACACCGCGGTTCCTGGTGTGTCCGCTGTGCCGTGCGTGTGATCATTGCTTGTACAGCCCTCTCGCAGTGTCCGGAGCAAGTATGGTGGGTCTGACACACCGGTGTCAATGTGTTCTTTTTTCCATTTCCAGGAGTGTATTTCAAATGAACAAACTTTCTTCCCCGTGGACTTTGATCGCACTTTTGACGCAGTGAACTATTCTTTCCTTCCACGATAGTTCGTATGAGCGTCCCTGTCACCTTTACCGGCATGATCATGTGCACTCTGCATGGTTCCTCGTCAAGGGTAATGATTAATAGCAGGGTGAAAGGACACATCCCCATCTTATGTTCGGTGCGACAGGGCTATCCCCTCTCAGTGATTCTATATACTATAGTGACAGAGCCACTTCTATGTGGGCTTCTTCTGGGGACCACGCTGAGGGAACACACTTTTCAGTGTCATGCTTATGCAGATGATCTACTCTTTTCGCCCGTTATGAAGAGGAGATGGGGATGGCACTAGGATGAATCGAGCATTATGGGGATGTAGTAGACAGCAACATGAACATGGTCAAAACACGTGTCATGGAAATCGTATTTATGAGAGATGTCCACCATACGATGGCAATGAAATATAAACTGCTTTTACAAGCTCTACACATGGGTGTCCGAGGCCACCTCCTTCTGGCTTTAGATGTGGTCCAAAGGGTCTCCTTAATTAACGCCCACATGGCGTCCCAGACATTTCACTTAGCGCAGATCCTAATGATGACTAGCGATTCACCAAAACTATTTCATAACTGAGATCCTCACCATCTTGTAACTCGTAGTCAGCGAAAAGTTACGGACAGGACGTAGATTGCCCATTACTCTAGCTGATTTCCCAACTTGCATGAGATATCATGTGACAGACATGGATGAAAATCGCCTCAAATCTGGACCTTTTGCGGATATGTGGTTTCTAATTCGGAATATGCTTGTCTTCTATCTCTGAGTGCCGCTCCACACCATCTAGTCCGGAATGTTCCTTCGCCTGGTTGAGACCTACAGTCACCAGACTTTTGAACGACCAGTTGCAGTACTATTCCAGATACCGGACTTACGATAATTACTTAAACAGTGCCGGTCGGTGTGGCCGAGCGATTCTAGACACTTCAGTCTGGAACCGCTCGACCGCTACGGTCGCAGGTTCGAATCCTGCCTCGGGCATGGATATGTGTGATGTCCTTAGGTTAGTTAGGTTTTAGTAGTTCTAAGTTCTAGGGGACTGATGACCTCAGATGTTAAGTCCCATAGTGCTCAGAGCCATTTGAACCATTTGAACTTAAACACTGCATTCAAGGATCGCCACACAGTTGAGCAGTACCGGGTAAGAGAAGTTGATGGACACAGATCTGCGTCTTGCAATGGATCATTGAAGATACTGCATTCCGAGAAGACGCACTCGAATCCCTGCTGTGAAGAGTCGGGACCGGGATGATCTTGTGATGTGTTAAAGTGGTCGTCGTTTTAATGTTATACTACCAGAAGGGTGTCCTCAGTCTGGTTGTATACTTCTTTATATTGTTTACTAATAAAATACAATGCAGTCAATTAGGTTTCATTTTGTATTTTTGTATTTTAATTTTGTTATGTTCACTATTGCTAGGACCGTGTAAGTCCCTTAACTAAAGCGGAAAAACTGGGTTCATGTCCCGATCCAGCACAAATTTCCATTGTCGCCATTCCATTATGCAGCTGGAGGAGGTTCATGTTAGCATGACCTTCATAGCAGCTATAGTAGCCGCAGTGCCTGTTCCTTTGGATAAGCATGCATGTTCGAAGGAACTTTGCATCGTACTTCTTCACAACTCAGGCACTGCAATTTCGTAGTTTTGTGTTTACTCCATCAGTGTAAGTTTCTGTTGCACAGTAATAAACAGTTTCAGTACAAAATTAGCTATTAATACAAGGAGAAGTTATATAGTTAAGGAAAATTAAGACACTTAGACACCATAATGCAGATGTGAGTGAATTTACTTTTCTGGTCACTGAAACAAAAGTTAATTCCTTTGAAGAACAGTAGCTGCGATGTCAGCAAATGGATAGCAGACCGCAGGTAACTCGCTTTAGTTATTTTCTACGAACGGACTGTCATCAAACTTAAAAGAGGAGACGACACCTCACTGCCGATAGGAATGCAAACAGTGGTGCCAGTAATCACATTTTCCTCGAGAAACAAGGCCTAGTTCCACTGTAGTCTCATGTAATTTTCTCTTTTGCAGGTCTGTGTTCGTGACAGGATTTCTAGATCATAGACGTATGCAAGGCAGTTAACTGACACCGTTATTCTCACCTGCAATCTGAACTTCATTCAGTAACGATTTTTCGGCTACTTCCTTTTCCCCTTCTCAGACGACCTCTTCTAAAGCGACAGTAGCTCAGCTTTTGTTTATCTACAACTATATAAAATGGCAGTCAGAAGCACCCTGTAAAATGGTAAGGCTGTTGCACTGTAGATTCTGTTGATGAATAATTGTTAAGAAAAAAATTCGATACTTTGCGCCGTTTTAGATTTAATTAGCATTTAAGTTAGCCAATCAGGGCGTCGCGCGTGCAAATTAAAGCGGCCCGACAGATATAAATACTATGACTTGTTCTCGTAGTGTATGTGATAGTGCACGAGACTACTTTTGACATGGGTTCAATCCTTACTATCGTCCCATGTACAATCGCTTTTGTATCGCTCCTTTGTTTGGTTTGGGAAACCAAACGAAGAACAAATTCGGTGCCACCGTCTCTCAAGCACGCGCTACGGCCTGACTGGCTAAATTCAATGGCAGTTAACTCGGAATCTGTGCAGCATATTGAATTTTTTTTCTTATCAATTATTTCTCAGCACAACATACCATGCAACACCCTTAAAAACTTTTCAAACTGTTTCTGATCACACTGTATACCCCCAAGCCTGTATACGGTACTTTGTGGCGAGTGCTTCGTAGCAGTATTAGCGATTTTTGGCGTACTCCATTCGTGCATTGAGCGAGGGAAAAATGCCTGTCTGATGCCTGTGTATTCTCTCTAATAACTGTTATCTGTTGCCTATTTGTTGTGCTCCCGCAGTCGTGCATAGCGTTCGTGCTCCGATACATTCATGTTTACCAGTCTCTCGTTTTTATCAGCAAAGACGTGGCTTTGCTCACACGGAACCTCATGCTCTCTTTAGTGTAGATAGTGCAGTGGCTTGGGGTCCCATACTATCCGCTTACTGACAAAAGAATTGCGAGCCCCCTGGGGGCTACAATCGATAGAGAATCTATGAGGTTATCCATCAGATCCTGTGGTCTTTTTTCTGCCGAGCGACACGAGCCGCCATAGTTCTTCCCGTCACATATATCTGTATCTACTATATCCTGTACAAGTAACGCTCGAATGAGGATCTTCATGAGACAGAAACTAGTATTCTGATATACAATTAATCATTTTAGCTAATGTCGCCGTACAATAATAAAAATTATCCGTTAACTGATTGAAGCATATTAGATACTGCGTTCTGATGAGCAGTTGGCCATTTCTTGACTGGGAGGTGCCTGTGGAGACAGCTCTCTCTTTGAGAGTTTTTTTTATTGAAACAGGTTAGCCAAAACGAATTACAACGATAATACGCACTTTCGGCTTCGAAACGGTCTGTGTCTATGTTCAGTCCACTGTCACAGTTGAAGCGTTGCAAGACTACCACGAAAGTCTGCAAATATAGCAGTAGGGTAGATACATTTTCCTGGTGGGAAGGCTTGCCGGTCCCTGGCACGAATCCGATCGACGGATTAGTGTCGAGGTCCGCTGTGCTAGCCAATCTGTGGATGGTTTTTAAGGCGGTTTTCCATCTGCCTCGGCTGGTTCACCGTACTACGCCTGTTAGACTATGTCGGCGATTGCTGCGCCAACGCTATCTCCACGTACGCGCACACCATAATTACCCTACCACACAAAACGTTGGGGTTACACTCGTCTGGTGTGAGACATTCCCAAGGGGGAGAGGGTGGTCCAGTGGGATTGTGTACCACTGAGGGGTACGGCGGGGACGAAGCCTCTCCGTCGTTTCTAGGTCCACAGTTAAATACAATACGATACAATACAATGCAATACAATGGTAGATACATAAGAAAATCCAAATAACAAACGATTCAGTCATTATGTCAATAGAAGTAACAGAAGCAGAAAAAGTATGCATTAACCAGTAGTCCAACAAGTTTTTCACCTTTAGATCTTCAGGGTACAAAATCAAGGTAGCGACAAAATTTATGGGGAAGGAGTCGTCTTAGGATTTCTTTATTGATTATCAATCAACCAGCTAGTGGCTCTTTCACAGAAGTATAAAATACACGCCTGGATCCGTAATAAATTGCAGGCTCCAGCTGCCGAGAAAGTGATTTGATATGATTGGTTTGCCGCGAAATTATCACTAGATCGCGAGGTATTTAGCAACGTTAACTAGGTTGCTTTTCCTGATGATAAGCACACGAAAATATGTGATCGTGGCATATATGCCTTTGTACGTGGTGCTCTGAATTTCTACGCTTTGAATGTTTTTATGCTATATATCACCCTAGGGAACGCACTGGTTCTCTTGAAGTATAAAGAAAAAGGCAAAAATTGAAATATTAGAATTCGTAAGTTTTTGTGTAAGGTTGTATAAGATTTTAGATGGCAAAACTTTGATAAGATTTGAGATTCTTATTTTTTTCTCAATAACTCTATTGCTATTTCTCGATTTCATAAAAAAATATTGACGTCACAGAGAGAGAGAGAGAGACAGAGAGAGAGAGAGAGATTGGATTTGAACACGAACTTCCCGGCGATGCGGTCACTTTCGTGTCACCGCCCGATGGACCAATTACCACAATGTAGAATAAGTTTTTGCCTCCTTACTTTTAGCATTACGAACCTCTCAGGTAGAAGGTGTTCTTTACTCTGTAACTGTCCTCGCCCTTCATCGGTATGGTGGGGGGTAAGATGCGAGTGGAGTTCCTCTCTCCACAGACAAGCCATGGGAGGTCCTCTTGTATGCTAACCTAAGTATCGACCCGGCTCATATACTTTACTTCTCTTTAACTTTTTTCTCACCTCTGTCATCAATATTGTTTTCAGGGCTTCGATTTTACCACTCCTACCTATTTTCGTAATTCGATCAAATTGCTCTACCTGACGTCACTAACTCCAATCCCTCAGACCCCAACCATCCACTTTGTCGATTACACGCACAGACTGGCCCCTCGTTTACCGAAAATCTCTGGAGCATCAACGAATCCCTCATGTTAGGAAAAAGGTACAGACCATTCAGTTCTTAGCGGGTATCAGAGGACAGATTCGTTGCACATTTTATTGATATAAGTTTGTCAAATTATGGAGTATATGTTGTACTCAGGCATTATTTCTTTTTGAATTTTGGCAATAACTCCCATGTAACAGTCAACACGCATTTCACAAGCACCAATCTTGCGTACCTTGCTCTAGCTTCTCGTCCACGAACGCCAGAAGCCAATAAATATCGGGTCGTAGGCTAATGCTGGTTTTCTGAGTTTTGGAAAGCCTTCGACATGGGTTAACACTGTTGGTTAGGAAAGGCCAGGCATTCTAGGAAGCAGAGTTCAGTACATCATTCACGTCAATGAAGCGTGGTAGGACCGGTATTGTTGACTATACCCCCAGGGTATAAAAGAACGCTGAAAACGCTAACTTTGTTGAATGGGACGGTGAACTGACTATTTTTAAATGGGGAGCCTATGTCCAGATATTTTGAACGTTTGCCTCGTGTGCAGTATCGAAGTTTTTATAACAGTTCGTATATGGTGATGAGTGAGCGTTGATAAAAAACATACTGACTCATTGGGTCACATGCGTGCGGTTGCTTGCTTAATATTCCGGTCGTGGATAGGTCTTTTAAAAATATTGAAACTTTGTACACTGTTACTAAATCATCTTAAACTTTACTACTACAACTTTTACTCAAAGGGAGTTATTATATATAGTTTATGCACTACTTCATTACAGTTACAAGGTCTCCAGTGGTACGTCATATACAGAATAAGTACAATATGTTCTGTTTTAGACCCTATACTTACAATACCCAGCTGGCGGGAACTGCGAATTGGTACCAGCTGCAGTGATAAATTTTACAAGGATTTAGTAGTCTTGCATTAAAAGAGTAGAGCGAATTTCAGAACAATGGTTACTCCAATGTATTTAGGGACTTGCTGTCTTAGTGGTTGCACTGGTCAACACCTTACGCTAAGAGATGGGCAGCAGGCTACGTTTCTACGACTGGAAACAGAGCAAGCGTCCACTTACCGACACACCTTGACGTGCAAGCAGAGAGAGAAGACTCGACTTAGGATTTCCTCCGCGAAAGTCGGTAAGCGATCTGTATAGTTTGTTTTAGAATCTGTTAAACTTTATATCAGTTTTTATTTTTGTTCTGTGCACTAACAACAGGGACTGGTATTTTTTTGGTAATTATTATAAGACTTTAATACAGGTGCAGTCACATTTTTCCTATTGTAGAATGTGAAGAGGGCACAGATCGGTTTAACTGTAATAATATTCCATAGTTGGGGCTAAAATAAAAACGAATTGTGTGAACTCTGTAGTGACTGTGCAACAATATGAATGATTTACAGTTTAATTGCTAATTCTTAATGATGATTTTATGTAGTTTATAACAGATTGCTGTCTAACATTTTAAATCTTAATTGAAATTATTTCGTACGTATCTTTACATAAACGCAGGATGCTGTACCTTGCGTAGAGGACAAAGCTTTCCTTCCTTCCCTCTCCTCTCCTCTCTTGTTTTTATATAACTATTGGTTGATATTCCCTAATTTCACCGACCAGGGATTTTGCTACTCTTTCGTGAGCGTGGAGCCATTGAGACATTTCTTTCTACCTCATGCCTCAACCCCTCCCTCTCACCCTCTCTCTGACTATCCTCCCCCAAACCATAACCGATGGCGGCTTGTTTGATACGGACCACACCTGCCCATGGGCTCCGATTTCGGTCATTCTTCCATCCTTAGCCTAAATCTCTCATCGTTTTCGAATGATCAAGCAGAGTCCCAGTTAACAGGTTTAACCCTCCTTTACCCAAGTTTTTTCTCTATACTCCGCACTGTGCTGGGAAAGTTATCTAGTGTGGTATGCGCCCTACCACATATGCGATCCCAGCGTATACATCTGATGTGTCAGTATGTTATAGGCACAAGTGCCAAAAATCCAGAATGGTAGCTAACCCTTTGTGATAAGGAGGTAGGATTATCGCTTACCCGCACGAGTTTGTTTGTGCGTGAGCGGTGAGTTTCCGATACCCAGGAGTACGTGTTCCTCATAGCTAACAGGATAAAGACTCTGTGCAAACCTCGGGTGATCCTGTGGCTATATTAATCAGTCATCACCCGCACAATAACGAGAGCTACTCTCATGTAACGAACTTTATGCTATTCCAGTCCCGATTAAATCTAATATGAGCCTTAATATGACGGAAATGACCTTACACTATAAATAGGTGATTTATGGGGAAACTTAGAAAGAATCCAAAGATAACAGGACGGATACGGGAGCATGCACCATGGCTTTCGAATGTGATTCATCCGCGGAAAAGGTGAAAATGTTGGTCTATGGCTGTGACATAAAATCTTATGTGCTGCCTCCTATGCAATGTTTAAAATGCGTTCTGTTTGGCCACATGTCATCACGCTGTACGATCGACACAGACTATGAGGTTTGTGATTGAATGTCACACGACAATACTCAATACGTATAATCACCACTTTGTATTAATTGCGGGAAGGTCATTCCCCATGTAACGACTTGCCAGGTCTTTAAAAATGAACTCGAAATACAAGAGTACAAAACGTTTGACCGATGAACCTTGAAGCTGGAAACAAGTACGAAAACTTACATCTAGTGCAAATGACGAAACATTTCCCACAAGTAGCAACAAGGGTGCCATCTGCGGCCAAAACGTGTGTCCACCATCCAACCAGACCCCCGCCCCCCCTTCCCTTCCTCCCTCCATCAACGCTAGGTCCCAATGACCTCCCAAGTATGACCCTTCATGAAAAAGACCTCATTCCTCTACTACCTCTTCTTCGTCTACCCTGAGTACCACAGCCTTCCTTCTCCGAACAGAGTAGTACCCTCCCTTATTAGGGAGGGCAACCACCCACACTCAAACCCACCTCACAAACTACCATCGTTCCAAGCCCCAAAAATTATCCAGACATTTCCTAACTTGAAATAAATGCTGTAAAGAAGAGAAGAAAAAGGGAGGAAAGAAACCAAAGAGAAAGACAAATCTGGTAACTTAAAAGGCTTCGGATCCCCTATTGTCACCTACACAATCTCTCACATTAGGCGATCAACTCACATTTGGTTATGATATAAATTTTCATCGCTTTCACTCCTCCGCCCCCCTCCTCCTTTTCTCGTAAACCCACGCAACGATTATCCACTGGAACTGGGAGGACTATTTCCGCCACCTCTCAGAACTTAAACACCAAATGACATCCTACCCAGTGATTGCTATAGCCCTACTGGAAACCCTACAGACTACTCTCCTATTCTCATCCATTATAGTGCATAATAAAACATCAAGTAGAGAATGAGAGTAGTTAGGGAAGGGTTTGTACGTTGGTTCATGAGACCAGTTTAAGTGAACAGATACTACTGAATACTTCGATGGATATATATATATATATATATATATATATATATATATATATATATATATATATATATGTGTGTGTGTGTGTGTGTGTGTGTGTGTGTGTGTTTTACGCTCTGTGGTACTTATAGACTCCAAAGAGGAAGGTCACTGATTCTGTATATATGGCAGGCATGGATTTTACGCTCAGTAATATTTATAGATCTACATAAGGGGAAAGTCAAGCACAGGATGATCATTAACTTCAAGTACCTCCATACCTCTTGAGCTTGGGGTAATTTGCTGTCGACAAGCCTTTGTGGAGCAGTTCCAAAATCTCTCACTGAGGCAGTCTACTAGAAGAAGCGTATTTTAAATTTTAATCTTTGTTTCCTAAACTGTAAGTCTTCCACTGATTTTAGCCCTGTACCTTCTCGACTGTTCATCTGTAGCTCTGTATCGCCAGCTTTCTCCTGTGTTACTGGAAGGCGCATGATTAATTAAGCGACACTGACCATTTTTTTAGCCGTTCTTTCTGTGCCGCGCCGTCACATATTAGAACTACCTTTGCGCTGGAATTTTAAGAATTCTGGTTAGCATAGCTTCACCATTTCTTAAAATACTTATTTGTCTTTAGCAGCCTAAATACTACTACTGCGATATTACAAGCCGCAGAAGCAACAACACCTCTCTCCTCAGGAGACCTGTACTGACATGTAACCATGAAATAGCAGTGGCCATTACAAGCTGTAGACAGCGCTCCTTCAACGTAAACATCCATCGACTGGTGCACTTATCACCTTCGAAAGACTGAGTTCGGGCCAGTTCTCCAATTAAAAAAACACAAGCAGTTTTGAGAAATGTATGTAACCGGATCTCCTCCTGTCAAGGACGGGACAAAGTATGCGGTATTTGTAAGCGCCGGTCGTTCTGCAGTATCCTCGGCATTTATCAGGGTGGTGGCATTTAATATGACTCCAGCAGTGTTGCTAAACAACTTGCAACACACTTCGCCTGAGCACTGACATTTGAAAGTTACCCTCCCGTCTTCCACCTTCATAAAATACGAGCAGAGAGTGTTCATGCATCCTTCGATTGCCAACTCTACGTGGCATACAATGACGAATATAACGAATGGTAACTCGTGAGTGCCTTGGCGCAATACCGTGACACGATACCAGGTTCTGACCACATACACAACCAGACGTTATATTGTTACATAGACTGCATACGACATATTATTTCACTTTTTATCGTATCTGCCATGAGGGTGTCCCTCCTGTTCCACTCCCACCCCATTATCCTATGGAGTCATAGCGCAGTTATCCAAAATTAGAAACAGATGAAGAACCATTATGAGGTGAATAGCTATCATCTCATTTGTGTTATAAATGCTCAGCACACGTGGTTCAAACGAGTGTGCTAACCGCTGCGTTCCCTCGCTCGGTGTATTGGATGCTGATTGCCTACTAAACTGTACGGAGTATATTAAATTACGCAGTATTCTAGTATACTTTGCAGCCCTTCTTTTTCCTTATTAAACATATGTCAAGTTGGAGTGTTCTTATTACCCAAAATTTTAGGCATAAAATATTGTTGAATAGACGGAGCAGGTGAAAATATGTGTCGACCAGATCTGGCTTGTGAATAATATTTAGCCGATCTCTGTCAAGACATCCTGTTTTAGGTTTTCTGTTATTTCAGTAAATTACTTCAGGCGGACACTAGCATCGTTTCTTAAGAAAATTTTACGATCGATTTCCTTCTATTTGATTTCACAATGGCACTTTTATTGTAATTATAAAGGGTACATCATGACGATGTACCACTTGGTGAATTTAGTGTACACACACACACACACACACACACACACACACACACACACACACACACACACACATGTTTGGGAGGAAACAAATGCCCATCTGACCATTCTGAATGAAGTTTTACACAGTTTTCCAAACGTCTCTTCAGGTGAACGCAAAAGTCGATTTTCCGGTGAAAGCACAGCTGATGTTTTAGCGTGTCTCTCTGCATGTGATTTAGTGCTGCGTACCTAGTGCTCTCGCTGTCGACGAGCCGTTAAATCACAATCACCCACCTCACTGCAGATGGCTCATAACTGGTCACACATTCACCGTCAAATACGTTTCAGACACACCATCAATCACCTTCGTTTACCGAACTCTGAATAGCTGGCGCAGGCTTACGAGACCCGTGCACGAAGGATAGCTCATTTGTCCGCCTTCTGTGCATACTCACGTTATCGAGGAAAAATACAAGCTCTGCGGAAAAATGTATGTGCAAAATAGGTTTGCTCTCATACAAGAAATTACGAAATTTTAGTACTTGACCGGAAAAGTTCTTCTTAACACAACTCATGGCCAACAGTAACATAAGTATGAAACCAACACTCAGACAAGTACCAGCCAAATACTGCCACATACTTGTTCACCGAAGTCACTGTAGGCTGAAACTAGTGTTTATTAAAATCAAAGCAATGAATAAAAGACGCCCTTGAGGGCTTGCTTCACACTGTTTTTTTAAGCTGCTTTCTTCTAAGATACAAGTTCACCAGTACTTTCTACAAGGTGTTCGAAAATTACCGCTATAAACTTCTAGGACTTGCAGAGGGGAGTGAGTACATAATATTTTGAACAGGGTCCCATATCCATGCTACAGCCGTTTGAAAACCATATTGGCTAGGGGTTGGAGGTAGTATGGGGCGTTGGAGGTGGTATGGATGTAGTCGTTGGTCATCTACAACGTGCTAGACAGTGCTGGGAGCATCATGTTGTGTGCGTGATGTTGCTTATTTTCGACTTTCTGTAGCCCAGGCAGTAAGCTGAAGGAAACATTATTTACTATTTCCTAAGTCTGTGGTTGCTGCTGAGGGTGGTGTATTCTTATTTTGGAACGTGCAGCACCACACTAGAATTGCTTGCTGACGGTGTCTTTGGTGACAGGAAACCATCGACGTTCAGTGATTGTAAGGAGTTATAGAAGGATGTAGACAGTTCTTCTACATAGTGTACAGATTGGTGTCTCCACTTAAACATGGAAAAATAAAAGATGATATACGTAGATGGAAGAAAAATACTTTATCTGTTTACAGTATTACTTGTAATAGTCTAAAGTCTGTCACTGTATACACTCTGAGGTAACACAGCTGTTTATGGAGCGCAATGAACGCTTGTTATCAATAACTGGTACGATTAATGGAAGACTTAATCGTACAAAACGCAGATGATTTATTAAGTAAACTGCGTACAAGACGATATTGCGAACTATTCTACAGTACTGCTTCAGCATTTGGGACCATTATCTAATCGACCTGAGGAAGTACGTCGAATGAATTTCAATACGTGCTATTGAGATTGTAACAGGTCAGTAACAGAGATGCTTAAAAAAAGTACTTGGGAATCGATGGAAGAAAAGTATATCTATCGAATGTCTCGCAGTGGGAACTTCAATTCAAGGAAGCTTATGTCAATAATCTTTCCTTTCCCCATAATGTGGTAACCTAAAAACATAAGTTTTCTTATTAGGTGCATTGTGCTGCCACCTACTACCAGGTGATCCATATCAGCGACCTCAGTAGTCATTGGACAACGTGAGAGAGCACAACGGGGTGTTCTGTGGAACTCACGGACTTCGAACGTGGTCAGGTGATTGGGTGTCACTTGTGTCATACGTCTGTACGCGAGATTTCCACACTACTAAACATCCCTAGGTCCACTGTTTCCGATGTGTTAGTGAAGTGGAAACGTGAGGGTGCACGTACAGCACAAAAGCGTTCAGGCCGACCTCGTCTGTTGACTGACAGAGATCGCCGACAGTTGAAGAGGGTCGTAATGTGTAATAGGCAGACATCTATCCAGACCATCACACAGGAATGTCAAACTGCATCAGGATCCACTACTAGTGCTTTGCAGTTAGGTGGGAGGTGAGAAAACTAGGATTTCATGGTAGAGCGGCTGCTCATAAGCCACCCATGACGCCGGTAAATGCCAAACGACGCCTCGCTTGGTGTAAGGAGAGTAAACTTCGGACTATTGAGTAGTGGAAAAACATTGTGTGTAGTGAAAAAATGAAAAACGTTTCACAATGTGACGATTCGATGGCAGGATGTGGCTATCGCAAATGCCCGGTGAACATTATCTGCCACCGTGTGTAGCGCCAACAGTAAAATTCGGAGGCGGTGGTATTATGGTTTGGTCGTGTTTTTCATGGAGGGGGTTTGCAGCCCTTATTTTGCATAGCACTATCACAGCAAAGGCCTACATTGATGCTTTAAGCACCTTCTAGCTTCCCAAAGTTAAAGAGCAATTAGAGTCCTGACCTGAATCCTATAGAACACCTTTGGGATGTTTTGGAACGCCGACTGTGTGCCAGGCCTCACAGACTGGCATCGATACCTCTCCCCAGTGCAGCACTCCGTGAAGAATAGGATGCCACTCCCCAAGACACCTTCCAGCACCTGATTGAACGTATGCCTGTGAGAGTGGAAGCTGTCATCAAGGCTAAGAGTGGGCCAACACCATTTTGAATTCCAGCATTACCCATGGAGGGCGCCACGAACTTGTAAGTCATTTTCAGCCAGGTGTCCGGATACTTTTGATTACAAAGTGTATCTCAATCAGCGACCAGTATTTCTATTAGACATAAATATTTGTCGATCGCTGAAAATACTGCTTCATGATCACTCCAAAATCGAAGGGACTAATGCAACACGTCTATCTTCAGGACATGGTAACCCACCGCCAAATCATAATTATCATCCGTTGAAGGAGGGTGATATTCTCATAAATGCATGTAAAGAATTCGCTTCTTCGGGACTATGGTTTGGGTGCAATTCCATTTTCCCTATTCAGTTTCTAATGGTTAGGATCCCCGGCTGTAGCGTGTGATCCCCATGGGAGACCATAAACAGCCCCAGCAACAGACGTCTGACTTACTTAACAGACTCGACAGAACCCGTCGATGGTTTAGGAGACACTGTCAGAAAACTCTGTGCGTCTTTATGGCCATTTAGTGATTCTGCGGCAACCTTTGTCCATGTTGGTTACCTGCGATACGACAGGAAATCACAAAGAAAGGTTATGGAAAGAGGAGATAAACGACCTTTGAAAAAGAACTTTCGATTTGCAGTGTCCAATAGCGACCCAGATTCCCATAGGGGTGAAGTCTGCACCTGGACCAGAAGCATCTTCTTGCAGCTCTTCTTAGACATATTTTGATGTAATCCAAAAGTAGCTTGGCTGTCGGAAGACTTATCGAAACTGTGTGACTTACTTGCAAAACTGTCACTACAGTCACGCCGAGTCACAAGTGAATCCCAGTTGCACATGCTCAAAAACGCTCTTCAGGCGTAAGGTAAGCGCTGAACTCCGATTTAAGACGCGCTGCTATACAGCGCCAAGCTTAATTTACTGTCTTAGCAAAGACTGATGAGATTCCTTTTCACGCGTAAGTCATAAGCTCTCACATGTAGCAAATGCAGTGCCTGACAGTTGTAGCAGCAACCAGCCTTGGGCAGCTGCCGCGGGATTCTACTCACGAATATCTCTAGACAACACAACCTCTCACGCCAACTGTACGAGGAGATCATACCAACCACTAATGCCACATCACCGAACACAATTCCGATAACCCCTACAACTCATGTTCTCAGGCAATGCGCCCACAGGCAGTATCTTATGATCCAGGCCATATTTTCAACATCTAAACATCTACATCATACTCCGCAAGGCACTTCATGGAATGTGGCAGAGGGTACTTTCAGTATCACTATCTGAGCCTTCCAACACTGTTCCACTCGCGAATAGTGCGTGGGAAGAATGATTGTCGGTAAGTCTCTATTTAGGAACTTTAAATACTAGTTGGTGTGACTTTCTCGATGGCAACCAGATGCCAATCCTGGCTGCCTAAGAAACAGAAAAGTTAATTGCAATTATTCAAGTAAATCTGAAATATGACGTATTTAAATACTAATATACAAGGCACCCAATAGGTAAAGCTATTACAGCGAGTAGATGGTATAGGACTGGAAGCAAAGAAAATAACGTTCTGCAATGCAGTCTATAAAACACACATCAAAAAAAGTTTTACATCACCCCAGTTCCCAGAACTCCTGAACACAGACGTTGACTGTGGATATTGTATCACAGACACAGTCCTTTTGCCTGTTCAGAGATGTCACTAAACCCGCCCAAAGATGTAAACAACCATGCATGAGCTGCGCGTATTAGACGGAAGAGGTCCGACTATAGACCCGTTCCAGTCATTCCACCATGGAGGAGGTACACGGCTTGTGTTGTCTGTAGTTCAGCCATGCCTGGACAGTCAATACAGCAGTTCGATCGCGTCTGCATTGTTACTCTGTGCCAGGAAGGGCTCTCAACAAGGGAAGTGTCAAGGCGTCTAGGAGTGAACCAAAGCGATGTTGTTTGAACATGTAGGAGATACAGAGAGACAGTAACTGTCGATGACATGCCTCGCTCAGGCTGCCCAAGGGCTACTACGGCAGTGGATGACCACTGCCTACGAATTATGGATCGGAGGAATCCTGACCTCAACGCCACCATGTGGAATAATGATTTTCGTGCACCCACAGGACGTCATGTCATGACAAACTGTGTACAATAGGCTGCATGATGCACAACTTCACTCCTGACGTCCACGCCTAATGCCGTCTTTGCAACCACGACACCATGCACAGCGGTACAGATGGGCCCAACAGCATGGCGAATGGACCGCTGATGATTGGCATCACGTTCTCTTCACTGATGAGTGTCGCATAAGTCTTCAGTTAGACAATCGTCAGGCTGCACGCCTTAGACACACTGTCCAGCGAGTGTAGCACGGTGGAGGTTCTCTGCTGTTTTTGGGTGGCATTATGTGGGGCCGACGTACACCGCTGGTGGTCATGGAAGGCGTTGTACGATACGTTATTGCCATCCTACGACCGACAGTGCAACCAAATCGGCAGCGACTGGCGAGGCATTCGTCTTCATGGACGGCAATGCGCGGCCCCATCGTGCACATCTTGTGACTGACTTCCTTCAGGATAACGACATCGCTCGACTAGTGACCAGCATGTTCTCCAGACATGAACCCTATCGAGACCTATGAAGGTCTCGCTGTATGTTCGTACAACATGCAATGTGTAGTTTTCATGAGCAATAAAAAGGGTGGAAATGATGTTTTTGTTGATCTCTGTTCCAATTTTCTGTACAGGTTCCGGCACTCTCGGAACCGAGGTGATGCAAAACTTTTTTTGATGTGTATAATTTGCGGAGTATGTAGCAAGATGAACACAGCCGGACAATGAAAGTACAACATCAGGAAGTACAGTAAATAACGAAATTTTACTTATAGTATAGTAGGAAGAATATATGATTATATTTGCAGGTGATCCGCTGGTTTACAGGTTAATAAATCTAATATGTTGTGATCTTCTGCCCGAAGACCAATTTGATGCAGTTCTGTTTGCTACTCTATCCTTTGCAAACCTCTTCATTTCCGATAAACTAGCGCAAATTGCGTCCTTCTGAATCTGCTTCCTGTATTCAGCTCTCGATCTCCCTCTACAAATTTAACCCCCCTCCACTTCCCTCCAATACTAAACAGGTGATCTGTTGATGTATCAGAATTTCCTATCAGCCGATCCTTACTTCTCGTCAGGTTGTGCCACAAATTTCTCTTTTCCTCAGTTCTATTCTGTACCTCCTCATTAGTTACGTGATCTGCCCACCTAACCTTCAGCATTCTTCTGTAGCACCACAGTTGAAGAATTTCTACTTTCTACTTGTCTAAACTGTTTATCATCCATGTTTCACTTCCATACACGGCTACATTCCATACAAATACTTTCAGAAAAGTCTTCCTAACACTTAAATCTATATTCGATATTAACAATTCTCTTTTCTTCAGTAACTCTTTTCTTGATATCGCCAGTCTGCATTTTATACCCCCTCTACTTCGGCCATCATCAGTTGTTCTGCTGCCCAAATAACAAAACTCACCAACTGCTTTAGGTGTTCCGTTTCCTAATCTAAATCCCTCAGCATCACCTGTATTGTAATAAACTTGCTTCAAAAAACTTTTTTTGAAGGGATATGTTGATAACACTCTGTTCTTTATTCGGTGATACAAAAGATGAACTTGATGAAGTTCACTCCAGGATAAAATGAAGTTTGCGACAGAGAATTAATAAAGAATTCCTAAAATTTCTTAGAGCGCACAACTATTACTGAACAGGGGGAACACAGCTTTTACATTTACAGGAAATCAACTTACACTGATATCACCACACAGAAATAATCCTACTATCCAAACACACGTAAGTATCCTGCGGGTAGGTCTGTCTTGAATAGGGCACACACAGTACCTTTAAAACTTAAAGTATCAACATAGGAACTGGATACCATCAAAGCAGTTGCAATGAATAGCGGGTACTTAGCAAAAACAATTGATAAAATTTCCAACAAAATACACGCCAACATCAATTTTTAGAAACACCACTGGAAAAGCAACTGACATAGTACAAACTTTGGCAAGCATCTCAAAAAGTGGCTAACTTATTTAAAAATTTCAGTATATTTATACCTTCCTGCACACAGTGGAAATAAACACCCCCATAACAGAATACAGTGAAATATACAGTGTAACAGTTTCCCTCCGTTCTATGTAGGCAAAACCGGAGGAACCTTCCATACATGCACCAAAGAACACACTGATGCCTCCACGCTCAACCTCTTTTATAATTATCAGTAGCTAATCACATGTACATGAACAGACCCGCACTAAATGACATCCAAAACCGTCCAAGTCTACTCCACACACAAGACGATGTTAGGCAACTTTATCTGCTACAAAAGTTAGAAATACTGTTACGCACAGAAATATTTTTTGAAAATATCTTGATCGAAGGAACAGAGTTTAAAAAGTTTCTTCAGCAATTTCAGAAATTTATTTTTACTAAGGAAAGAAATGTTTAATAGCTGTAACCACTTTACAACGTAAAGTCACATGTGCTATCTTGCAGAAATTCTTTTGTAAATTACATCCATGTATAAATAATAATGCAGTATCGTGTCTCATCTTAGAAATAGCAACACTTGTGCGTAGGCAGAAATGTGACATATTTATATTTGATTATTCTTTGACATATTCAAATTCTGTATACAAATGTGCTATGACACGAAAAGTGTGTATATGTATGTAAATATATCTACTCTTACTATGCTTAAAAACTACACAACCACTGCTGGAAAAAATAAGTAATTTTCCGTATTTTTCTTAATTTTCTAAAAATGTAGTCACAATATGCCACCTTGTAATATACCTATGTTCTTTTCACAGAACCAACCGTAACCTAAATTTAAAAAAAAAATAGTGTAAACTAATGAAGCACTTGAGGTGAGCCGCCGTGGCTCGAAACGCATTGTATATTGAAGTAAAAGTCACGATTTGCGACTGGATTTAGTTTGCTTTCTGTTTTGCAAAAGTTATCGATGTATCTTTATCGATGTTTCAATTAATTACCAGTAATGAAAACATCGTCCTTTAAATGAAACCATTACGGTGTTTTAACACTGAGCTTCGACTGAGATACATCTCGTGATTCTAAAGGCTTTAAAAAGCTGTCAAAATTAAAGTGAGTAGTAGGCCATTCTCATATAGGGCATTCAAAGATTAGTTTATTGAAGGCATCCCTCACAAAACTTAAAATATTCCATGCTTAATCCTAAACGGGACAGAATTAACCTTTTTTCGCTTCTGCAAAGAACTTGGGGTTGATTCGGGGCCATCACTTAGACTGAACTGAAAACACAACTGCCACCTATAAAAATGTGTCGGCGTCATTTCATTTACAACAGAAATATAAAAATTATTTCCTTTCGAACATAAACAGAAGCGTATAGAGTCACTAATACTCCTTGTACTTGTCTGGTGATTCTATTCTTCAAGAACTTTTGTACGAAAGTTCACGCGGTCTAGAACTGCCGGTGAATACTTGTGTGCGACGCATTTCTGACGTATGCTGCTTCGACCATATCACTCCTGCCTACGAACAATTATCATGGCTGCCTGACGATGAACGTAGAGACTATCATACTCTACGTCTGCTCTGTCGTCTTCTCAATCATTACACTCCTTCTTATTTTACTTCAGCTTTTACACTACTATCTGTACAGCACAGCGGAAATACTCGACTCAACAAAGCAAAATCTTCTCCATACCATCGCATAACACGTCCTTGTTCTATAATCATTTTTTGTATCAGGAACCCGACTTTGAACAATCTTCCTAAAAAATCAGAGAAATTAAATTCCTTCTATTACAATAGCCATCTCTCTCATATACTAGTCTGCATCTCACTCTCGTCAATACCCTCTCCCCTACGACGCTTCCCTCCTCCATGTTGACAGAGTTTTTTGTTTAAATTCTATTCTTTTCCAAGAGCCACTGTCACTGTCATTTCAGTCTTCTCATTTTTCTGTATCCCTTCCACTTCTATAATGCTAAACATATATTCAAATATACTGTACTAATCTATACCATTCTTAATGCGCTTTACTATTTTCATTATTATGATTAGTGTCAGCTATTATTTTCTTTAATATTATTGTTATTATTATTATTGATATTATTATTAGTATTAGTGTCAATTATTATTATTGTTATTATTATTATTATTATTATTATTATTATTATATCTGTGGACGTTTTTGTAATACCTTTAGTATGTGTTGTTCCTGGTTAGATATAAGAGAGAGGATCAGGCTAAATAAACAATAAATAAATGAATATTCAGCACCATTGGACGCAATTGAGTGACATATGCGCGCCTTGGAATCAAACCCCATTATTTGTGTGTGGCAATGAAGTGTTCACGGATCAGGACAGCTCCATAATGCGATTTTCACTTTGCAGCGGAGTGTGCGCTGATATGAAACTGTCTGGCATATTAAAACTGTGTGCCGGACCGAGACTAGAACTCGGGACCTTTGCTTTTCGCGGGCAAGTGCTCTACCAGGAGACGAGGTACTGGCAAAAGTAAAGCTGTGAGGACGGGGCGTGAGTCGTGCTTGGGTAGCTCAGTTGCTAGAGCACTTGCCCGCGAATGGCATAGGTCCCGAGTTCGACTCTCGGTCTGGCACATAGTTTTAATATGCCAGGAAGTTTCATCAGGACAACCTCCTGATGCTTTGGGATTTCGTTGGAGTTGTACCATGAAGCGTTGGCGCAGAGTGCCACGGAGTGCTATCCACCACTAACAAGGGAACCTCCCCATCGCACTCCCCTAAGATGTAGTTATAAGTTGGCACAGTGGATAGGCCTTGAAAAACTGAACACAGATCAATCGAGAAAACAGGAAGAAGTTGTGTGGAACTATGAAAAAAATAAGTAAAATATACAAACTGAGTAGTCCATGGATAGGCAACATCAAGGAGAATGTAAGCTCAGGTGCGCCGTGGTCCCGTGGTTAGCGAGAGCAGCTGCGGTATGAAAGGTTCTTGGTTCAAGTCTTCCCTCGACTGAAAATTTTACTTTCTTTATTATCACAAAGTTATGATCTGTCCGTTCGTTCATTGACGTCTCTATTCACTATAATAAGTTTAGTGTCTGTGTTTTGCGACCGCACCGTAAAACCGTGCGATTAGTAGACGAAAGGACGTGCCTCTCCAATGGGAACCAAAAACATTTGATCGCAAGGTCATAGGTCAACCGAGTCCTCCACAGGAAAACACGTCTGATGTATTCTATACGACACTGGTGACGGCATGTGCGTCACATGACAGGAATTTGTTGTCGACCCACCTAATTTGTACACTTAGCGAATGGGTAAGAAGATTCTTCTACCCTGCTCGATTTAGGTTTTCTTGATGTTGCCTATCTTCGCATGGACTACTCAGTTAGTATATTTTACTTATTTTTTTCATAGTTCCACACAACTTCTTCCTGTTTTCTCGATTGATCTGTGTTCAGTTTTTCAAGGCCTATCCACTGTGCCAACTTAAAACTAAATCAAAGGGGGATGCGATTGGGAGGTTTCCTTGTAAGTAGGAATGTGATTCAGCTGCTCATGAATGTGATTGCGGCCCGAAGAAACCACTCGGAATGATACAAACGTTGTCGGTAAATTCCAAATTATCAGATCTGAAAGATTAAATTTATAATCTCAGCTATGGACTTAGCGTCCGATAAACAGTGCTCATCACTGGGTTTATCGCTTATTTTAAGATTTTGAGCCTACTTTCTATTGTATCATTTATTATTCTGTCGGTAGCATCATTTCAAAATATAGCAAGCAATGGAGCTGAGTTTAACAGCAATTCGACGAGTAAAAACGTTCGAGAGAAATTGCACCGAAATGCTGCTCAAAAATGGGTGGGCATTTAACTGTAATGCACTCAACACCGGTCGTGCAGATGTTACAGTAGCCCGCTAAGGATAAAATATGGCTCACATACAAAACAGTCAGTGTCTGAATGACCGCTACAAACCACCAGACCAGAAGACCGTCGGATTGTTTGGCTCCAACTGCAACGTGCTAGTGCTAGCACTGTCTGCTGATTACTGCGAGACAAAAAGCTCTAACAGCACGCCACTGCGTCGTTAAAACAACAGCGCCACCGCAGACCCCCAATGGTATTTTGAACGGCAGCCATTGGGCTACGCAAAATGACTGCAGGTCACTTTTAGTGATAATTCTCGCTACTTTCGTGGTGGGGATGGCGCAGAACCTGTCCGTGTATGGAAGGAACGAGTATGCGCTAAAATATGAATGGTATTTAATGTTAATGGGAATGGTATTTCATCAGGTGCGCGACCAATGAGCAGCTGACATAAACTCAGTCCTATTTGAACGCCCAAGGCAGAAATCTATTTCAACAGGACGACGCGTATCCTCGTCACTTAGTCATCTCCAGATATTATCTGGTTAGCTGCCATAATCACCTTCATCGTCAGAAGTATCCTCAATTGCGAATTCGTGAAGTGTTTGCTACTGAGCAAGCCAGCAGGACTTAAAGGCTGCCTATAAATCTTCAGATAGTGCATTCGAAAATACAAGCTGCTTGGGATAGAATATCGCAGGAGACCTTTAGAGAGCTCTAAATCATTATGACAGAACTTCTGGCCGACAGAATTCGTGAACATAGACTCCCGAAACAATAAAGAAACACAGTCTGTCTCTATAGCGCAATAAACATGAATAGAAGTGCTTTCGCACTTTCGTTCGAGTTACTGATTCCATTTTTTTGCACGATAGTTTGACAACCGACCTAATCGTGTTCTTCAGGTGCTTCGAGCAGTTCTAATTGCCTTGTCTCCGACCTGACTGTGAAGTGTTGTACGTATCGCGCCGTTATTTATAGCTGAGTTCGAATCCTGGCACAACTACGCTGTAAGATGCTCATACGTTCCTCTTTTGCTTTCCGGAACACGCATTGATATTCCGTGAAACGCAGATTCTCTCAGCGTTTTCCAGCTCTGATGGATGAGATGGAGGCGAGACCTTAATAAACTTATTGCTGCATCCCAGTCGGTGCTTATATCTCTATCCAAGTTTATTTGGCTTTCAGACAACCATCAATCAATCATGGCGAAAAAACTGAGAGTTATCATTAAACGCTGTTTCTCTAAATATTGTAAATTATGTATGGAGAACTGTAAACGGATCCTAGTAAAACCTCGACATACGTCACGTACCAAGAATAATGGAGATGTTACCCTTGTGCGCAATTTCTGGTTGAGGCACCTCACAAGGACAATTATAAATTTAAAAATTACAGGGTCGCCACCAGCCCATGCCCTTCCTAACAATTAAGAAAATACCAAACTGGAAATTATCAGCGTAATTAAATTAAGAATTTAATTATAAGAATGCATTTTTTCGAAGAAACTATCAAGATGAACAGCATAGTATGTCGTACATCAGTGAGCTTGTTTAATTAAATGTGAAATTCTTAATTTTGAGACAGTACACCGTTCACTTTGATTTTTTTCCGATTTTTGTTCACCACAACCAAGCAGATTAACTTACAAAAATAAGGAAATAGAATATTAATTTGAAAAGTGGCATCAATCAGAAAGATAAAGGACGCTGAATTTATCTTTTATGTAGCACGTTTATTTCATGACTGAATTTGATGCACATCCTATGAATACACAAGACTGGTGCGTGAATAAAAAAATTAACTAAATAGTTCGCCAAAAACTGTAGAATTGCGCAATTAAAAAAGGAAAAAACACGCAAAAGTGAAGTGGAACACAATAATTCAATCATTCCATCTACATACCCACGACAGAAATAGTTCAGAGAGATACCTATAGCCATTATGCTCATGCAATAGCTTGGAAAGAGGTTTATCCGAATGGTTCAAATGGCTCTGAGCACTATGGGACTTAACATCTGAGGTCATCAGTCCCCTAGACTTAGAACTACTTAAACCTAACTAACCTAAGGAAGGACATCACACACACCCATGCCCGAGGCAGGATTCAAAGCTTAGATCGTAGCAGCCGCGTGGTTCCGGACTGAAGCGCCTAGAACCGCTCGATCACAGCGGCCGTCCGAATCCCCCTAATGTGCAGGGAACGTTACTGCCATGCTATGACGTTACCCAACAGGTTTTTCACCTTGCCAATTTCACAGAAAAAAACGTATAAATTCAGGCAACCAGCAATTGCAAAACTCAAGGAAAATACAAGCTATACTAAAACCATTATAGTATGAGTTTACGTGTGGTACTAATTTAAAGAATTTAATATTGACCTCATTTGGTCGGCAATGGAACAACAGTTATATAGAAAGTACCACAACAGAAATGACGTGTTGGTATGATCCAAATTAGTATACACAATAAAACATTTTCAAAATGGTTCAAATGGCTCTGAGCACTATGGGACTTAACTTCTGAGGTCATCAGTCCCCTAGAACTTAGAACTACTTAAACCTAACTAACCTAAGGACATAACACACATCCATGCCCGAGGCAGGATTCGAACCTGCGACCGTAGCGGTCGCGCGGTTCCAAACTGAAGCGCCTAGAACCGCTCGGCCACCCTGGCCGGCCAATATAACATTTTATCAGTAATAATATTCAATTAATGAAAGTTAAAATTTCTAGTGAAAGTTACTTGTGGTCCTAATTTACTGAATTAAAAAAAATGGACCTCATTTGGCCAGCAAAAGGGACATTCATTTGTTTGCAAAGTACTACAACACAATGATAATGCACAACATCATAAGAATATATGACACACAGTGTTACATAGCATATAGAAAATCATATTAACAAACATACACAATTCATAGACATAATGTTACACAGCATACGAAAATCATAGTAATAAACGTAGTAGAGTCGTGAAAACAAGGTTCTTACATGTCACAAAAAAACTAGTATGAATCAAATTATCAGACATAAAATGCCAATAAGAAACATGTGAACAACAAAATGATTCCTCTCAACGCTACATGAACTCGCCCATCTACTGTAGTCTCTGAGAAACGTCATGAGGCAATTTGTCGACGCAAGTTGCACTAGCGACGATTATATCGTCGTCGGTACTCAGAATGTCAAACAAATCTCTTGTGGTTACTGCCGTCCCAGCGACTTGGAACAGCCCATTCCAGAAAAAGTAGCCTAAATCTTGCCTTCTACTCTCGTGACTCGATGCTGTTTTGGTGATGTGGATACTCTGGCGCGAGAGCGACACTGACTGGCTCTTCTTTGTGCCACCCTCTGCAGCACAGAGCATCGACCAGTATGTAGTGCCACCAGAATTGTCTAGCAGCAACTCCTCACAATCTATGTCGGGTGACATTGTAGTGAGATGGCACCTCAACAGCGTCCCACAATGCCACGCGAAACTGCAGATCCAACTTCTTGTCATGCTCGTTTTTGTGGTTGAGCGACTATTCGTGGTTGTTAGGCTGTCCTCGCGCAAGGGTGGCGCTTATTGGCTCTTCTGCGCACCATCCTAGGCAGCAGAGGACATTGACCATTCCACATTTTCTCCGTTCTTCAATAACGCAACGTGCAGCATGCAATTGTCAGTTTCTCAGGCACGCCCTCTTCCCCACCGGGTTAGAAATGTAGCCAGCGCAGATGCCCACGCGATTATGGCTTGACAACTGGCCAGTTTCATCGGCGCCTGTCATCTGTTGTTTCCCTGCGGCCCCCGACCCGGCTGGTTGGTAAGGTTAGCGGCTGCCGCGGACACAGAGGCCGCGTCTGGCAAACCCATCGGCCTGTGCGTGGTGAGGGAGGGGATGGTAGGGGTAGCTGCCCACCCTTCCTTATGCTGCAGCGGTGACTCGTCAGCTCGCTCGAGCGAAAATGTTTTCGAGCACCGCTATCTCCCGTCCTCAGACTTCCGCTGTTAACTGGCCTCGCCGTTCATCAGTGTGCTCCACCCAAACAATTCTGCACTAACAAACTGAACATACGGTAAACGATTTCCATTTCAAACTCCACCATCTCGCATTGTTTCTTTAAAAGCTTGGTTAAAAGGATAAAACTTAACTGGTCCAGTAAAATTTCATAAAAAAGCCATTTATGTAATTAATATTGCACTAAAAATTTGACCCATAATTGGCAATTTATCGAAAAAAAATAGAATGACGTAGAACTCTAACTGGCTAAATCTTTAATGCTTACTTGCACCAAAGGCAAGAAATTTTAGAAAAAACATTTTAGAACAAGTATAAAAATTTAATATTACAACAATTTTCTTAAACAGGTACTCAGTAATCACTATGCAAAATTGTCTAGTGTTTGATGCACCGATCTGTTTAAGCACTACTACATCAGAAGAAACAAAGTAAATTACTCAATGTATATTATATAGGAGCGTTGTACTTACACATCAAAGAAAACTTATTTGGCTAATTCAATAAATATAAAACATTCAAAAGAAATCAATAAGCCGTGAATAATAAAGAAAATTACAACTGTTATCTGAGAATCTTGTGGATTTACTCCTTCAGTTACACTTTTAAAGGTAACGATTACTTAAATCAGTTTAAATTATGGTACCAGAAAGATTAGTCGAGCTCCTTGAAAAGGGATTGCGATAACATTTTTTCGAGTAGGAATAAAGACAGCACAAGGAAAATCGGTTAGCGACATTCCAACACCTGTCAGCTACTTTTAACCACATCCCACATAGAATAAAATAGAAAGTCTACTTTTTAACACAACGGAACTCGTCCACTAATTTAAGGCGTTTGAACTATATTTTCGATACAGAATATCACCACTATCTAGGTTTGTGGTGTGGTGTCTCTCTCTCTCTCTGGAGTTGGTAACAGTAGTTTATGATATCGACTGAAATCATTGACTGGCACCCCCTTGAGCATCATAAATGTCATACATTATTTCACTGATAAGATAACATACACAAAACCTCATCTCTAAAAAAACCATTCTTATTGCAACATACAATTATACACTCCTGGAAATGGAAAAAAGAACACATTGACACCGGTGTGTCAGACCCACCATACTTGCTCCGGACACTGCGAGAGGGCTGTACAAGCAATGATCACACGCACGGCACAGCGGACACACCAGGAACCGCTGTGTTGGCCGTCGAATGGCGCTAGCTGCGCAGCATTTGTGCACCGCCGCTGTCAGTGTCAGCCAGTTTGCCGTGGCATACGGAGCTCCATCGCAGTCTTTAACACTGGTAGCATGCCGCGACAGCGTGGACGTGAACCGTATGTGCAGTTGACGGACTTTGAGCGAGGGCGTATAGTGGGCATGCGGGAGGCCGGGTGGACATACCGCCGAATTGCTCAACACGTGGGGCGTGACGTCTCCACAGTACATCGATGTTGTCGTCAGTGGTCGGCGGAAGGTGCATGTGCCCGTCGACCTGGGACCGGACCGCAGCGACGCACGGATGCACGCCAAGACCGTAGGATCCTACGCAGTGCCGTAGGGGACCGCACCGCCACTTCCCAGCAAATTAGAGACACTGTTGCTCCTGGGGTATCGGCGAGGACCATTCGCAACCGTCTCCATGAAGCTGGGCTACGGTCCCGCACACCGTTAGGCCGTCTTCCGCTCACGCCCCAACATCGTGCAGCCCGCCTCCAGTGGTGTCGCGACATGCGTGAATGGAGGGACGAATGGAGACGTGTCGTCTTCAGCGATGAGAGTCGCTTCTGCCTTGGTGCCAATGATGGTCGTATGCGTGTTTGGCGCCGTGCAGGTGAGCGCCACAATCAGTACTGCATACGACCGAGGCACACAGGGCCAACACCCGGCATCATGGTGTGGGGAGCGATCTCCTAAACTGGCCGTACACCTCTGGTGATCGTCGAGGGGACACTGAATAGTGCACGGTACATCCAAACCGTCATCGAACCCATCGTTCTACCATTCCTAGACCGGCAAGGGAACTTACTGTTCCAACAGGACAATGCAAGTCCGCATGTATCTAGAAGGTGAAAGTCAACTACCCTGGCCAGCAAGATCTCCGGATCTGTCCCCCATTGAGCATGTTTGGGACTGGATAAAGCGTCGTCTCACGCGGTCTGCACGTCCAGCACGAACTGTGGTCCAACTGAGGCGCCAGGTGGAAATGGCATGGCAAGCCGTTCCACAGGACTACATCCAGCATCTCTACGATCGTCTCCATGGGAGAATAGCAGCCTGCATTGCTGCGAAAGGTGGATATACACTGTACTAGTGCCGACATTGTGCATGCTCTGTTGCCTGTGTCTATGTGCCTGTGGTTCTGTCAGTGTGATCATGTGATGTATCTGACCCCAGGAATGTGTCAATAAAGTTTCCCCTTCCTGTGACAATGAATTTACGGTGTTCTTATTTCAATTTCCAGGAGTGTATTAAAGTCATTAAAGTTTTCTTTACTCTAAAGCTTTTTCATTCATTTACTACTTTACGATTAACTGCAGATTAGCATACTAGCAAAAAATAAGTTTAAATTTCGATACTTTATGTCACCATGATCAGAAGTCTGCCGTCCCCTTTTCTTAGTACATGCAGTACTATTTGCTGCCACACACCCTGCTTGCTGGAGAGCTATCTTGAACATATACTGCAGAACAAAACAACAAAATATAGACACAGTTACATTTGGTACACAATACCTCCGTATACATCATTTCTTGACACAACACAACTGAAATAATATACGAATATCTTAATGCTAAAGACTGCTTAACATTAATACATTATTACGTCTCCTCAAAGAAAATACCTCTTCATTAAGCGACAATAACTCATTCTCGAATACCTCTATTCCCCAAACGGTTTCACATTCGATATGTGGTGCAACCCTTTTCATTTTCGGGTGCGTAGTCCTTCTATTTCCACAACATTCGGATGTGGAATACGCGTCACTAGGTAAGGCCCATTGAACAGATTGAAAAACTTTTTGCACACATCTGTCCGCTTATTCGACAACTTGTGGGCCCTCACGAGCACTTTCTGCCCCAGTGTGAATTTTATTTCTCTAGTTCTCTTTTTATATGCTGGCATCAGCCGCGAGGTTTACCACAGCTCTGTGCCGTAACTTCGGTCCTGTTGGCCAAGGCACAGTCTCTTAAATCTTACTCGGTGATGGCAGCTTAGACGAGGCATTGGGCAACTCATTTAGAAGGTCTTGGAAGGTACTTCGGTGCGTATCCCACGACCGAAGATTGCGACTACAATATAAACGACACAATTTGTTTATTTCCTTAATAGTTCGCTCACTAGTATTAGAGGCTGCGTGAAATAAGGATATAAATATTGGCTTAATTTTCCTTCTCCTTAACAAATGTTTCCAAAGTCTCGATCTAAACTGCGGTCACTTGTCTGACTGAGATGACGCGCTTCACGGGACCAACTTCTTTTAAGAAGTGGTTAGCAAAGGCTGCCGCCATCGTTCTTCCCGTGGCTCGTCGCAAAGGTGTGAGTTCGACCGCCACTAACACATACGCATAGCCTCTCTGAGAACGAACGAGAGGCGCTAGGAGGTCGACAGCCGCGATTTCTCTGAGCCTGCTAGGGACGATAGGATGTAGTGGTGCGGTCTACAAACTCTAATGAGACGATGAATTCGCTTCGGCATGTTATTGATGTAGCATGTGTCCTGCAGCTTTTCAAAGCACTTCCGTGCACCGAAATGACCATAGCTCAAGTGCACATACCATAACAGTTTGTTCACTAGTTCGTTGGGAATAGCTAACAGCCACCGGGCGTCGTTAAGTCCTCGCCTCTTAAACACAATACCATTCCGCACCAGGTAATGCTGCCGCAACGCGGCATTGTTCCTGTCATGCCATTTCGTTTTAATGTCACACAACAATTCATCGCCGGCAGAGGTGGGCGAGCGGTTCTAGGCGCTAAAGTCTGGAACCGCGCAACCGCTACGGTCGCAGGTTCGAATTCTGCCTCCGGCATGGATGTGTGTGATGTCCTTAGGTTAATTAGGTTTTAGTAGTTCTAAGTTCTAGGGGACTGATGATCCCAGAAGTTGAGTCCCTTAGTGCTCAGAGCCATTTGAACCATTTTGAACAATTCATCCTTGTCCTGCTCGTGGCTGATGTCACTCAGCGAGGCATTGATATAGTTTTCAAATGCAACTCCCTTGATGTACATGATACTAAAATTATTCTGTATGTTTGAGCCCTATCGGAATACGCGACAGTGCGTCCGCAATCACATTCATTTCTCCCGGAATGTATTCTATAGTGAACTGATACTCTTGGAGCAAAAGGGGCCACCTGCCTAATCTTCCCTGTCCAATTTTCGCGCTCATAAAAAATTGTAGGGCCTTGTGATCAATGAAAAATCGCGGTGAATACACTCGTAAAATACTCATTCAGTCACATTCACGCACACATAGGGTAGGGTGAAGGGAAAAACGTAATATATGCAGGTCATGATTTCCTATGGAACACAAAGAATTAAACATAATATAATTTCATCAGATTTAGTTTGATTGCTCAGTCTTTCTGGGAAAGTTAATAAAGCAAATCGCACTCAGGTGGTGGACAGAATCCAGTGAGACAAGCGTCTTATGAAACGACTCCACAGAGACGTTTTAATATTAACTCGTAAGAATTTGTTGCTCTTGGGGATCAGTACCAAACCGCCAAATATTATCACTGGACCCTTCATCCTTTTTTTAAATGTTTGGAATACCAGTTAATTCTTCTCTTGTTCAAAGTTAATTGGATTTAGATGATAAATGGAAGAAAACAGATCGGTTTATACTAACCAACAACTTACTATGGAATAAACTGCCAGCACTAGGAAGCAGAATCCTAACAGGGGTGCGTGACTCACAAGGAGATCATCAGACCTGTTAATCGCATTTGATGAGTATTAGGTATGTTGTAGAGTGACCTGTCCTGTCTACCTGTACAGCGGCTTTTTATGCGGCGGTTCCTATTTTTTGAGAAAATCGATGTTGATATTTTATACGTACCTCTGTAACCGTAACGCAAGCAAGAGCAACTTAGCGACTGAGGTTAACGGCTACCATACTGACAGTACTGGTTCAAATCCTGCCAGTGTACTTTTTTTTCTATTTCGTCGTACAGAATAACATTAAAAAGTATATATCATTCAAGATACTGACGAAAAACTCATTTCTAATTTTGATCTTGATTATGTAATTAATACCGATGAAACCGGCTGCCAGTACCAATTGACGTGGAATAGACCCCTGTGGAACAAGGGGTGATAACCGTCTCTTTACAGAAAAAAGATGCGGACAAAATTAATTATTCCTTCAGAGCAGTTTGTGTATAACTGCGTCAGGAAAGATACGACTTTACGTTTTTTTCTGTATGAACCATCGGGCAAATTTGGTCGTATGGTTCAAAAAAGAGTTGAAGAGTTGATTCATAAATTAAAAAATGTAATGGTGACATACACGAAATTCTGGAACTTAACGAAAGTTCTCTAAGAAGACTTTTTAAAATGTGGGGCGACAAAAATTTCTATACTTTATTGATTTGTGGACAGTGCAGGCTGATCAGACATTTGCATCATAATAATTACCCCTTTTTAACTCCCCTTTGCCAACGCTGTGAAGTTAATTTTTACGAAAAGAATCCAAAATCTTCTGGCTTGTTAAAAATTTTTATTGGAAACACATCGATGTTAGATTCCATAAAAATACATTATTTAATTCTGAATGAGTTTAATGTACCTGATTTTACATTAATGACCAAATACATGAGAATCACATCGAAGTTGATCGAAGAGAGAACAATCTTACTGAATTTAATGGAACTATGTTTGCCGGCATCGCTTCAGAAAAATCCGTATGCCTACAAGCCAGCAGCTTTCATTATAGGTGCGTGGTGCTCTATGGCTTTCTTTCGGTTCCCTCTGCGACAAATATAATCCTAAATTCTGTTCTAGCACAGCAAGCGATGCAAGTGATAACGAGTAAGACGATTCTGTAATCTATCCTGTAACAAGTGGAATACGCATTAGAAGGGCGGTTGCTGTAACGATTGATTTATTAATGAAATTATTATTGCGAAAATAGCTACTTTCCTATAATTTTGCATGACTCAACTTAATGACATTATTCTGTGTGAGAAAGGTGAAAAAAGAACACTGGCAGGAACTGAACCTGTACCTTCAGCGTAGAAGCCATTAAGCTGGCTGCTGTGCTATGCTGGCCTGCGCGAACCAGCCGTAGAGTCCGCGCACAATATGGTGAACGGTGCGCAGTGATCAATTTTAGTCCGAAGACTTGGGCGAATTCATTTATTTGTTCGGAAGGGAAGGCCAACATTGTCGACTTCCAGCTGGTTAGCGATGCGCTACGCTCACAGAATCGAGCCGCACACCCTGCAATCTTTCTCAAAAGATTTTACAGAAACTATTCCTTACAACATTCATTTTTGCGTTCCTTATTGCTTTCTATGTCAGCTTCCTCATGATGGGCTCATCATTTCGTTAATTTTCATAGTTACTGTAATATTTTCATTTGAATGAGGCACTGCCGTAAATTGGAAAAAAGTTAGCGATAAAAAATTAGGCGACATTAAATTCTTCATTTGTGTGGCCATAGTGTCCGTAGTTGCTTTATAATTCTTGAGGGTATTGGCAACACTACAGAACACAAACCACAACACATTCTTGAAGAACAAAAACAAACAGTGTGCGCGTAAAAGTCTGTTGTGAAAAACACAAGAAATGCATAGTGCTGCAGAACTACTAAAAATTAGACCAAAATTATGACTGTCTAACTCAGAAAAACAACGATGTTTTAGCAGACGGTATTTCCCGATGTAAACGAGAAATCAACGGAAAATCACGACTGATGATGCTTTACCTCAATAAAGCGAAACGCCTCTGGTTAAAAAATCACACATTTTTGTAGTTGCTACGGCAGAACAAAAATACCCTCAAGAAAAAATAGGGGTCGCTAAGATTTTGCGCTTGGTGCATATTACATAATATGTTACTGCTTATGGAAGTTAGCTAATATTGAATTTTTCTTTAGACATAGATGGAGGTCTCTTCTCTGTTACCATTCTTGAGAAAATTGATCTTACGTAGCGCTTTCAATTGCGATCGCGGGCGCCAGCGACAAACACAGAATGAAATATCCATAACATTTCCCATATCACATGAACGGTTTGAGACATCGAAACGAGATTTTGATAAATGATAGAACGCAAAGAGCAGAGTGTTTTGCCATATGGTTATTATGCGGAACTCCATTATCTACCATGTTATTTCACTAACTACAGACTTTTCCGATGAAAGAATGAAATGTTTAAGCGCCACCGATAGCTGGTGAAACGAGAAATGCTATGGGTTTTGGAACAACCGAAGATCTGCTTTTTCATAAGCTATTGACCTTAGTTGTCCTCAGTTCCTCACTTAATAAACCACTGTTTCAGAATTCTCTCGCAACTGCGTCTGCACGACATGATAGTTAGGTGACATTGTGTAAATTCTGCTTTGCTTTGGCAAAAGAAGCAAATGTTAACATGGCAACAAGAGAAATGTAGATTTTACTCCAAATTCGCCACTCATGGCACTTCTCTAAAAGATACGAATTTTTAACAAGTCAGCTGAAAATAAATCGCTGCTTTCGTTACATTTTCAGCGGTTTTAGATACTAACCAAAGCAGAGGTGATAGTGGTAATAGTAGCGCTTTTTGTATGGTCATCATGCAAGTGTGGGCGTGGAGAGGCTCCACTTACTATTTCCAAAAAAAAAAAAAAATGAGCTTAGGCTTCAATTTACAGCGGCACTTCACATCTAGCGCTCGTCATTTTACCTACAGAGCGCTCACTGCTTGTCCACAACCCACACCACTGCCACTCTGTTCACCTTTATTACCCTGCCGACTGTGCATCTACCGGCCACATTATACTGCACGCCGGGCCGTCACCTGAAAAGCCGCTAAGCAGGTACTCAGGACAGGTCTCTCTACAACATACCGAAGACTCGTCAAAATCGGGTATTAACAGGTCTGATGGTACCCTTGTCAGTTTTCAATGCACACCTACCCGTTAGTACTGCGTCTTCCAAGTCCATCGCACACCTCGACCTGTTCAACTTCCCTGCCCTCACATGTAGTGCAATTACTGGCACCCTGTACTCCATCATATGAACTCTGATGATGAATTACTCTAAGACAACAACACCCTGGGGGAGGTGATATTCACGTCAATGAATTCAAAATGAATCTTCTTGAGGTCCAGTGTCCTTCAGTTGGTAGGTGTACATCAATTGTACAAAGTTACACGTGCATTTATCACAATTCACGGAACTCACACGAACGTAGTTATTTACTAATAATACGACATTACTGGCCCGAATGAAACAATTACTCAGATATGAATTTACACTTCTAAGCAACATTTGTCTACTGTGCAGCGTATGATTTATGCTCTCTGCCAAGTGGGACATAGGATCGCAACGCCATGATAGTATAGGGTCGGAAGACAATTAAAACATGATATCCTCCAAGACAAACAAAAATTATCAAAACCCATCGTCACCAGCAATAGGTCATCGGCGCCAATATGCTCACAACTAGATGGGACACATCGTTCTGCTTATCGAAATGTGTTGAAGTGATGGCTATCGCACAGCATGTGCTTTGCTGTTTATCTGTCATCTTCTAAGTCTGGGTAGTTTGTTGCATATCAAAATATGCCCATTACTTACATTCTGACGCGGTACAATACTCAGAAAACTTTTATGTTAAAATATGCTTTATCAACACCACACAAATTCACTGTTCTTGATTAGACGTTGCTAGCTCAACATGAGCAAAAACAAAGCTTATTATGCCACAGAGGTGCATTTGCCATTCGTCGCACAACCGACCTCTTCCAGCAGCCGATGTGTTCTTTCTGATCAACGATTTGCCAGCCCCACTGCTTAACTTTCTAGGCTGCAGTGACATCAGAAAATCCGCTTGAGGAATATTAATGTTTCTCATAATATAATGGCCTAACTTTATGGCTCCAGTGGGGACACTCTCAGAATGATACGTAAAATAATTTCTCCTGACTCTGACAATACTTAATTTTATGATGGACAATTTTTCCTTTCTCTTCTGCAATACCTTGGACTGTTCCGCCATGTCACAGCAAACTATGCTTTACTTTTTTTGGGTACCTGTAAGGTACTGATGATATGTGCCGCTGTGGATCGGAAGAGATTCCCTCTGGTTTCCATTGGCTAAGTGGATAGATAAAGACTGCCAGTCTCGCTTGCGAGATGAAGCAGAGCTTCGTCGGCGAGACCGAGTGCAGACCTTTGATACATGGGTGAGTGCTGGGTCTGAATCAGAGACTCAGACGGTTCTGAGACCGTGTAGGCTACAGATTCCTTAACTTGCGCCACAGGATGTGGGTTTATCGGGCACCCCTTAATAGGTCAGAGGTTCACAACACTAAGGACGCAGCTACATGCGTAGCGAGGGCTGTGTGGAGTGGAATGGGTGATTTTTTAAGTTGGAGGGTGTGGAGAAACAATGAAAAGGGCTACAGTCTCAAAGGGTGCAGGTTAAAAACAGAACAATGGTTGACACAAGAACCATAGGTACTATAGTAGTAAATTGCCGTCGTTCAGTTGGGAAAGAACCAGAACTCCAGGTGTTTATTGCTGTCGGAGTAGTTTATCTTGATGTGAAATTGAAATAGATAGTTCCTATGAGTTAGTATGGGTAGAAGTTATACTTGACAACCGCAATAAGTGAATAATTGATTCCTTTTACGGACCCCCCCCCCCCCCCCCCCGACTGAGATGTTATAGTTGCTGATCAGTTCAAAGAAAGCTTGAGTTCAGTTTCAAATATGTACCTCCACTCCGACAGTAATAGTTTGTGGTAACTTCTATCTTCCCTCGATATGTTTGCGAAAATACGTGTTTAAAGTCAGAGATAGGTACAAAATTCAGTCCTAAATCGTTCTGAATGCATTCTCAGAAAATTATTTAAGCAATTAGTTCAGGAGCCCACTCCAAGTATAAATGGATGCGAAAACATCATGAGCCCATTCGAAGTATAAATGGATGCGAAAACATTTTCGACCACTTAACAACAGGTAATCCCAAGCAAATACGGAATATTTTGGTGGAGACCATAATCCACCCCTACCAAAACTAAATGCAAAATACATCTATTTAAAAAGGCAGATAAAAATTCTCTTGACGCATTCCTGAGAGACAGCCTCCATTACTTCCGAACTAACAAAATTTTATCAAAAAAGTCAAATTTAGTTAAATTTTCGATAACGTGTGAAAAGATGGCTGCTGATTTAAAGTGGTTCAATTTAATTGTACTATAATTTATTGTTTGATTAGATTATTTGAATTACTTGTTTGACTGCACTAGAATACATAGTGAGGCGTCGTACATAGTCTGTAGTAGCACACTTACTCAGCCGTGCGGTGTAATCAAAGTCGCGTAATGAGTCATATGCAAATTGTCACATTTCAGGTGTGATGAGGTAACTTAACGAAGCAATCTCCCACAAAACCCATTATACTATTGCGATTATTGCATTGTTTTGTTTTACAGTCGCTGGCAGGATAATTTAACTTGAATACAAAGCAGACATCGGAAAAAGTAATTCTTTCACTGATATCCATACTAAATGAAACAATAAGTTTACTGTTACCAGTCACTGTTTGTTTCCACGACGCGTTTCGAAGGTTTAAACCTCCATCATCAGGTGGATATACATCAGTTAATATGGCGTTTGTGTGTTTGTGTTGTGTTACGATTTCTTTGGAGGAAGTTGTGACACTGTCTCCAGTGGTCACAGGATCCTTTCACAGTCGTAACACATCACATGAACACTATCATAAATAAACAGTGACTGGTAACAGTAAACTTATTGTTTCATTTAATGTCAATAACAGTCACGGTAAAGCCTAACCTAAAAATGTTCGCATTTAAAGTGATATCCATACATCTACATCATACTCCGCAAGCCACCTAATGGTGTGTGGTGGAGGGTACTTTCGGTACCACTATCTGATCCCTCCAACACTGTTCCACTCGCGAATAATACGTGGGAAGAATGATTGTCGGTAAGCCTCTGTATTGTCTCTAACGTCTCAAATTTTAAATTTTCTCCTCGTGGTCAATACGCGAGATGTATGTTGGAAAGCGGGAGGGGGGGGGGGGGGGAGGGGGGACGCTGTCCCCAATTTTCAATAGTAAATCTCTCCATGATGCACAACGCCTCTCTTGCATCGCCCGCCAGTGGAGTTTGATTAGCATCTCCGTAAAGTTCTCTCACCAGCTAAATGATCCCGCGACGAAATGCGCCGCTCTTCGTTGGATCTTCTCCACCTCCTCTATCAGTCCTACGTGATAGCGATCCCAGATAGGTTAACAATACTCAAGAATCGCCTTATAATCCACTACTGTCTTGGATGAGTTACATTTATTTAAGATTCTTCCGATGAACCTGAGTCTGGTGTCTGCTTTTTCCACTATCTATTTTATACGGTCATTCCAAAAAAATGGCTTCAAATGGCTCTGAGCACTATGCGACTTAACTTCTGAGGTCATCAGTCGCCTAGAACTTTGAACTAATGAAACCTAACTAACCTAAGGACATCACACACATCCATGCCCGAGGCAGGATTCGAACCTGCGACCGTAGCGGTCGCTCGGTTCCAGACTGTAGCGCCTAGAACCGCACGGCCACTACGGCCGGCGGGTCATTCCACTTAAGGTCTCTCTGGATAGTTACGCCTAGATATTTTACGGCAGCCTCTGTCTCCAGCTGTTTGTCATCAATAGTGTAGCTGTACAGTAGTGGATTTCTTTTCCTATGTACGCGCAATATGTTTCGTTTATTTTCTTTCAGGATCAACTGCCAGAGTCTGCACCATACATACGAATACGTATTTAGCGTGTTTAGTGGCAGGCGACTGAGAATTTTAATGGAGGACTGTACGTTGGTACTGAAAGTATATATTCTGTGTCATGAAAAAAAAATCTACTTTCGTTAGGAGCCAAAGATATTACAGTCTGAGAATTCGATCACGTATTGACCTTCTACATACAATCAGTGATTGGGTGTGTCAGTACTTACGGTACTGACATTGTATCATATGCTACAAATTAGATTCGGAGCTGTGTAGGCAATTGCCGTGATTTGAGCATACATCTACTTGCATCACGCTTCGGTGGACATCCAATGCTTTATAAATTTCAGTAGATGCGTTCGCTAATAGTTTCAAGAAGCTTTACAAACGCGGCCCCCTGCTTACTTTTGGCAACTGAAATGACTTTAAAGGTGAATAAATATACTTTATGTTTGTATGGAACCCTTCGGTGAAACGTTTCAGACTCACGTTTTAAATATACTCAGAGATTTGTGGTATACAAGGTAAACTGAGTTAATGAAATATAGTGCGTAAGGCACTTAGGGACCACTACCCGTTCAGTTTTCTCGAAAATTGTGTACTGTGTCTTTTTCGTAAGAATGCATTTTAGGCCAACCAATAAAGGTGAACTGAACAGCGAACCGTTCGTTGCCGGGAAGCTACTGTAAACGGAAGAAAACGTACTCGACTCGGAATTTCGAATGGGAAACGGCACAAAACAGAGCTCTGAATACTGTCCATTTGTCTAAAAATATTTTAACTTTTGCGTCAATTTGTTATTACTAAAACATTTTTCTGGAGCCGGCGATTTGGAAGGAAGTAAAAAGGAATTTCGTAGGATTATTCTGCACGGAGAGGAAAGTTTTTCTTATATCTTCAACTTTGTGATTTAACCACTTACAAATTTAGTAGAGAAAAACGCTTTACTCATTTGTTTTACAGTATTAGGTATTAAAATACCTACCAGCTTGTTTTACGTAAAGACTGTTTTAATTAAAGCTTGTGTCCTGCGAGTACCCGTAGTTAGTAGCGGGGCCAAGCTACGGGAACCAAACTCTCTGACGCGAACTCAGTCTTTCATATCATCTTTCTTTGTAGGTTGCTGTTGATATACAATGTCTTTGATGTGTCCTCAGAAGAAATAATCAACGGGAGCTAAATCTGGTAGCTGTAGCCTTTTTATAGCGATCCACCGACTAGGAAGGATTCGGTATAAGTTATGGCTTGACCTATGGAAAAATCTTCCAGATATTAACAACCTTGTTACTAGTCTTTGCCAGAGTGAGTCGGAGAATGTCAGAGGCAAATAACCATGTAACGTGATAAATTTGTTTACACATGGGTCCCCAGCAACAATATATTTTTCAAAAGAAAACACTGTTCGTTATGGGCTGTACAATTTCCATTTTATCTGCTATTGGCCAATTTCGACTCTGTTGTCATTGTCAAGTAAACTACAAAAAATATCAAACACAGAAAGAATATAGCATATGACTAGCATAAAAAACTCTATATAAAAACACTCTATATCGCAGAGCTGGCAGTTTAACATCGGATACAGCCTAGTACTTACCATCAGATATCTATATGTAACTCGTCGCAACAGGTATGACACACACTTCGATCCACCAGTCGGCATGTTAATATTTATAACTGTTTCCGCTTGTGGACTGGGAGATTGATTTGTGTGTCACATCTGTTGCGACATGTTGCATAGTGGTATCTGAATGTAAGTACTGTACTGAGTACTATGTAAAATTAACAACTCTACCATTTGGTGTGTTTTTATATGTCTAATTTCATGGGTATTTAACTATTCATAAAAAAAATCTACATCCTAAAATTTGATCATGGATGAGTCATTCCGGGTATATATGCTGAAGAGTTGCTGGTAGCTGTGCAGAAGTAACCAGTAAGGGTTTTCTTGTGACCTATCGAGATCATTGTGAATATTTAGCTGATTATTAGATTTGAAAATCCACACGGTAAAATCCACAATTTAAAATTCACACTATTGCAATCTAAATTTTGAAATTTAAATTAGTTGCAGAAGGTGATTCTAGTCTATAAATCATCTTCGCTCAGTGCCTAATGAAAATGTAATATATACTTACTTCCGTTAAATAAAATTTTTCATACTGCAGTTCTGCTTACAACAGAACCCTGTGATATTTTTCGTGTGAAAGAATTGGACTGGGATTTATTGCAGTAAGAATCTCTGCACTCCTCTAACACATTTGCTTCATTTTTTTTACTATTATGAACTGCTTGTGCATGATCACAATAACGAATCCATGCACTGACTCTCCGAAAACCATGTTGTGATCGGCGTGGAAAAATTTGATTTATCTCTCCATAAACCCTCTCTTCCAGTCGGTAATTATGGCAACATTGTCAGAGTACCCTTAGCATATAAAACGCCTCCACCTTAGGATATATAATTACTTAACGAATAACACAATCAAATTTAAGGCCACTACAGAAATCTCTGACAGTGTGCTGCCAAAACGCCTATTGTTAGATGCGAGTAATGGCGTTAGCACGAAGTAAATTCAGGTTAGTAAACGTTCCCAATTAGTTCAGTGCGCTTGGGTGGCATGGCATGATGTCTGGAAGAGTGTTTTAATGGTATCATATAATCTGCACGAAACACGGTTTCCAAATAGAAAAGATCAGGTTTCAGACCTTTGTTCAACGGCACTAATTTTGCAACCCCGTCCCTATTTGAAATCGTGAAGTGGGGTTTGTTTTCTCCTTTATGGGTTTCCCTAAAAAACATTTCACCAGATACAGTTTGGTAGCATCCTTTTCGAGAAAAACAACATTACAGTAGGTCAAAAACTTTCTATAGAATTGGAGTATGTCGCTAGGTGGCACAGAGGGAAAGCGTCAGACTGTGCTTCCAAAAGTTATAAATTCGATTTGTAGTCGATTCTAAGAATTTCTATGGCACTTAACGTGATTTTCACCTGTGCAGTGACTTTAATAAGGGAAACATACTACGCAGCCCCGTGGTTAGCATTCGAGATTATACTGTAAATCTACTTCTGACTGACTGAGACGCTTCGCATTTTGGACAGATGGCATACCATGTGTTACGGACCATAGAGAGTAAACGTGTGGAAGTGATTCAGACGAGCATTCGAACTGATGAGTACTATATTTCAGTTACTTTTGTAGATGTTTCTGGTATAACAGAATATCAGGTGAAGTTAAGTGCGAGGGTGGTCCAATAAGGAAGGCAAAAAGAGCTCTAACGGCTGCATAAACACCCCATGCGTATTACTTTACATTTTTATAGAAGGGACGATCAGAGCCTTAAAATGCCACTGACTGGTGAAGGTAGCTATACTGTTACTCTTAGATATTGTTTCAGAGTGGAGGCTATAACGGATATATGGTCGGCGATTGATGTGCAAACTGAAAAATATTTTTGGCTTTGAAGAAAAATTCCCGGTTACAATTACTGCGAAGTGAAAAATACTTTTGGATTTGAAGAAAAATTCCCAACCTCAATTCATTGCCAATTATCCAAAGTTTACGAAGCAACTCTGACGTACGAAAAATGTAGAATAGATGTACGAGACGAGCAAAAGTTAGGGTGGCCAAGCACTCCTAACCCAGATGACAACGTCCCTGTCGAACATTTGATCCAACCCGACCATCGCATTTATGAGAAGCAGATTGCACCTGCACTCAGCACCTCCATTAACAATATAGTCGATATCATGCACGGCACGTTGGGCTACCGGAAGTCATAAACTTGCTGGGTACTGCGGCGACTCCCACACGAGAATAAAGCCAAGCGAATGGGGTTGTCTCTCCAGCAGGCATGACGCGGATGATGATCCATTCCTATATCGCATCAAATGAATTCGTAATTGCGAATAAGGATTACCATCAGCTGTAGAATCGAGTGACGACAATGAAAATCTGTGCCGGACCAGGACTTACCGCTAGCGGTCGCCTTACCATTTGGATATCTGTGCACGACCCACCACCAGACCCAAACTTCCATATGTCGTCAACCATGCGTCTACTACGTGGACTCGTACATCCATTATGTATATTCCCGTACACGTCAGAAGTTGTACTTGAAAGTCGCTTGCCCGGTATCGGCAGATAAATACGATATTGCAGTGCCTGTGTTATTCTGATTACGATGCAAAGATCCTTTGGAAATACATGCATTGCTAGCGGAATTACGTCTCAAAAAAAAAAAAAAAAAAAAAAAAAAAAAAAAAAAAAAAAAAAAAAAAAACTCTGCTGGTTGTACCTTGTAAGGGCGTTTTGTAAAAGCTACGGTGAAGACTGCAACACTATGGGGAAAGCAGAGCAAGCAGAAACCCTCTCTGCCAGGTTAGCACAATGAGAAGCTCCATCCCGGAGGAGAGTAGTAGCATCTCCACCAGCCACAGTTCGCGAAAACTTAAGGAGATTTCTACGGCAACTGTGACGTTACCGTGGGCGTGGTCGGGAAAACTTCAGCTGGTGCAGTACTTTTATGAGGACAGCAACAGGAAATCACTACAATAACTTTTCCTAGTGCATGTAGTTCTCGGCTAAGAATGTCGTGATGATTTACAGCCGGGTTATCCTCCATTCGGATATCTGGGCAATCACTACCTGAAGGAGCTCTTGAACAAAAAGAGGTGGTAGTTCGACCAGGCATGTGGATCTGTAGAACGCTAAGGCAGCATAATAAATTATGAAATCTATAGGTAGAAATAAAAGCACCCAGATAAATATTTTTGAAATCAGGAGTTCGACGCCAGAGTAAGGAGATTCTTGGAATGGGGATAGTGAAACGATTATTTGTACTGAAGTAGAAACAATAATGAATAGGAAAATTGGCTGCACAGTAACGGGTTATATGCAGAAAACAGAAAGAACATTGATGGTGAAATTGAACGGTTGTCCATCTGATTTTATCATTAGACAACTATAATTGCACATATCTATTCAAATGATAGTGAAAATGAATAAGTATCTGATACTATTTATGAATCTATAATGTGGTCAAAGAGGATAAGAATTTTATCATAATGCAGTCGCCGATGAAGGTAGGGAACATAATATAACGGGACAGTTCGGCTCGGCAAGCGAAATATTTGGAGAAAAAGATTAACAGATTTCCGTGCGCAGCACAGGTTACTCAATGCAAATACACTTCTTAAGATGAAAATATGTGTGGAATGTGTCGGGGAACAACAGAAGATTTTGGCTGACTAGAGTTCGGAAATCAACAAGCAGGATGATGATGATTTAACGTCCTATAGATGGCAAGGTCATTAGGGACGGAGTACAAACTCAGACTGGGGAAAAGTAAAGAAGGAAATCGGTTGTATCCTTTAAAAGAAACTATCCCCTGGATTCAAATTAAGCGATTTAGAGAAATCACGGAAAATATAAATCAAGCTGAACGGATGAGACTTGCCCACCGTTCTCCCAAATACATGGCCGAGCGGTTCTAGGCGCTACAGTCTGGAACTGCGCGACCACTACGGTCGCAGGTTCGAATCCTGCCTCTGACATGGATGTGTGTGATGTCCTTAGGTTAGTTAGGTTTAAGTAGTTCTAAGCTCTAGATGACCTCGGAAGTTAAGTCCCATAGATCTCAGAGCCATTTTATTTCTCCCAAATACAAGTTCAGTGACTTAGCACTGTGCTACCTCGTTCTGTACGGAAATCTATTTTCAACCCTCAAAAATTATGCAAATTCTGGCATTTATGGTGAGCAAACCCTAGTACTGATGAAATGCTAGTTGAAATTCAGTAAATGAGGAATTTCAATGTATGTATAAAAGCTGAACTTTTTTAAATTTATTACTCAGCAAACAATTTCAGTCTATGTTGTTCATGTCCTATATTATCTGAAGATGGTTCGCTGTAGGACGAAATCAGCTGCTGAATAATAAATAAAAAACAAGTTCAGCTGCAATACGTACCATGATATTCTTATAAGTATCTTGCACCTAGAAACGACTGCTAATACTAAAAAGAACTTCAATTGTTATTGATAGAATATCGACATGATAGTTCCCTGAAGACATAGCAGTAGTTACAGAAAGTAAATAGGAAGGGGAACTAGCGCTTAATGCAATGTAAAGAGCGCTAGGGAATGACTGAAAACGTATGTACACAAAAAAGAAAAACTGTTGTGCACGACAGGTGACATAGTAGAAGGCTAAATATTGAACTAGAACATGAGGTCCTTGAAGAGACGTACGAATTTCTATATCTCGAAAATAGAAGAGAAAAGGAAGGAAGCTTTCAGAATTGCATAGTTATAAGGCGCTTTGTAATAAAAATAAAGAGCCGCTAAAATCCAACAATATACCTCTTCATGTAAAAAAAAAGTTAATTAAATCTGTGTTTGGACAATGGAGAGGACAAAATGAAACGACTGGATGCCTTTGTAATGCGGTGTTACAGGAGACAGTTGAAGACTAGATGTATTGAGTAAATAAAAAATTAAGAAGTTTTTCAACGTGCCAACGAGAATAGATGTCTAACACAGAACATAATTAAACAGAGATATAGAATGGAGGGGGGACGTCCCGTCGAGATATAGAATGATTGGGCTTATATAGAAAGACTGGGCTTATATTACGACATGAGTCATCGCTAAAAAATTAGTACAATAGACATCGTTGCGTGGCGGCAGGTAATAATTAAATAGTCGTTATGTCATTATAAAAGGACTATTACATTGTCTGTGTGTGCTTTCCACCTACCTTTGTCGTCTACGAGAGCCTGAAAACTATTTTTGCGGTCATCCAGGAAGCAATGGAGAACATACTGACCATAAGTATAGTCTGCAAGTCCTCATTACTCTTTATGCCCAGAGAAAGAAAATGTTCCTACTTGCTATCTACTCAGCCCGATCAGGAACTATGACTGTAAATAAAGGTTTTGAGTTTTAACTGAATGAAAATTCTGCAAAATTTCACACGCACAAAATAAAAGTCTTAGTAGTGTAACTGATATCTCTATCGGAAACATCATTATTAACAGTTCAGAGGTTTCCTCTGCAGGAAGTTCCAAGTAAAGTGGTCTGTCGCCCTGGCTTCTGATCACCAAAAGTTAATTGCTCACCTTAAAAATGGAAAATAATCTCGTCATTTACTACGTGGTTTTGTCAACGTTACGGGCGGCACACGAACAGTTACTTCCGTGAAATCCAAGCGATCCAGGACGGTATACAGTCCTCGCGAGTTCATTGCTCACTTTTACCGAAAACGCATTCAATTCTGCCACGCTTTGAGTTCATCCGAAGCACAATGCACGAGGGTGTTTCACTGACACTTACAGTTTGATATCTCAGTGCGAAGTGTCGTAAAACTGTCCCTCTGGCTGTATTTATATGGTACAGGGGCTCAACGGACCGCCATTTTCGGACGTGTATTAATTATTAGCTCTGTCGTTTAATAGTTTACAGTCTTCTTAATTTTTATGTAAATATAGTTAAGTTTGCTTTACTTTACTGAAAAAGTTAACCGGACACTGTGGCCGAGCGGTTCTAGGCACTTCAGTCAGAAACAGCGCGACCACTACTGTCGCAGGTTCGAATCCTGCCTCGGGAATGGATGTGTGTGATGTCCTTAGGTTAGTTAGGTTTAAATAGTTCTAAGTTCTAGGGGACTGATGACCTCAGTTGTTAAGTCCCATAGTATTCAGAGCCATTTGAACCATCTGAAAAAGTTATAGTTCGACTGCATTTAAACTTTTCAGGCTAGAATTTCTAGTACGGAACAGACAGTAGAATGTGACCTCTGAACTGCCTCTTTAAGAATCCTTGTAACCATTGTTGTTTACAGTACAGTCTTGAAACGTGGTACAGCTGTATTTCATCATGAATTTAATAGAGTGCTGTAATTATAACTTCCTGTTACAAATGATACTTAATCTACCATGAATAAAGACGTTTTTTTCCAAATTTGGTTTTTAGTAAATAACTTGAAACCTAATAGAGGTAGCTTACTGGTGTAATATATTTTATGATTTTAAATGAAACTATGGCTTTCTTTGTCTAATATTTAGCAGCTTCAATTTTTCGTAAAAGTGCCGATTTTAACCAAAATATTTCTCTAATCAAGCTGAAACTTGTAACTTTGGATTGTGACAAGCATTTGCGTATTCTGACCAATTTTTAGCTTTCTTGTTTTATTATTCAGCACCACTTATTTTTTTCTTAAGATAGTATATTTTGCCTAACATATTCATTTGATCATTCTCAGACTTAGCAACGTTAGCATTAATACTTGCGCATACATTGACGAAGTTTGGTGAAGTTATTTTAATTTTACTCTCAAATTATGGTGCAGTCCTTTTTATTTTAAGCACAGGCACGTTATGATGACGTGGCACTGGTAGTGGGTTACACCCCCGCACATTCGCTCGCCTCTCTACAATGCTAGGTCTCTTGTTTCGTCTCGCCGTGGCTTTCACAGAAAACAATTATTAATTATTCCGTAGCATGATTCTGATACATCATTGAACATTGAAGACAAGATGGATGGTCGAAGTAACAGCTACGACTCATCACTATACAGGAGTGAACAAAATAAAACTGTCCCGAAAAATATTTGCAATAAAACTGACGCGGAATAGTTCCTTCTTAATGAACATCGGTACAGAGCCCGTTTCGCGCCAGTTTTCCACTAAGTTTTTCATTACAGACTATGTTCCAGGTTTTGTCAAAACACTTCCATTGCTAGCAAACAGTTCTAAACAAATTTTCCACGAACGGTGCTTCTCATAACACTCTCGTGAGCATCTTGTGTTGCATTGAACTGGTCACTAAACACCTCTGCTCCTCTCACTCACTCAAAAGTAATGCCATTAAGTACTCGGAACATAGCATGCGGGAGATGTGCATACGTAGACATATAACAGCAAGCGACTGGTGCGCCGAAATCAGAGTTTCCAGGGTTTGCTGTGATGGGCAGATCTCCTGTCCATTAGTAAGGGTCACTTCTGTGTCACTCTTATAAATACCCTGAGGTGGCAAAGGTCATGGGATACTTCATAATATTGTGTCTGACCTCCTTTTGCTCGGCGTAGCGCACGAACTCGACGAGGCATGGACTCAGCAAGTCGTTGGAGGTGCCGCTATAGCCGCCCATGATTGAGAAAGTGTTGCTGATGCAGGATTTTGTGCTCGAAATGACCTCTCGATTACGTCCCATAAATGTTCGATGGGGTCCATATCGTGCGATCTGTCCAGAATGTTCATCAAACCAATCGCAAAAAATTGTGGTCTGATGGCAAGGTACATCGTCATTCATAAAAATTCCATCGTAGTTTGGGAACATGACGTCCATGAGTGCCTACAAATGGTCTTCAAGTAGCCGAACAAAACCGTTTCCAGTCAATGAGCGGTTCAGTTGGATCAGAGGACGCAGTCCATTCCATGTAAACACAGCTCACACCATTGTGGAATCCGCTACCAGCTTTGACAGCGCCTTAATGACAACAATTAGCGCAGAAAGCACTTTTCATTATGAACACCAACTTACAGTCGGATCAGAACAGAACTCTTGGACGGAGAGTGCAGGTATTTATACGAACGTCGAATATTCTAGAATACACAAACATTAAGAATATAAGCTATTACGAGGGATACTCAGAAATGATAAATCTAAATAATAAATACGAGTAATAAATAGTGGCGGTATTTTAACTGGTTTCGTGGGGACTGCGCCACACTCGATCCCTACCATCAGCTCTTACCAACTGACATCGGGACCCATCTGACCAGACCATCGTTTTCCAGTCGTCTAACGTATAGCCGATATGCTCACAAGCCTCGGAAAGGCGCTGCAGGCGACGTCGCGCTGTTACCAAAGGCACTCGCTTTAGTCTTCTGTTGCCATACCCCATTAGCGCCAAATTTCGCCGCACTGTCCTAACGAATACATTCATAGTACATCCCAGATTGATTTCTGTGGTTATTTCACCAAGTTTGCTTGTCTGTTAGCAATGACAGTTCTACGCAAACGCCTCTGCTCTCGGCCGTTAAGTGAAGGCCGCTCCTCAGTACACTGACATTTTGTACCTTGTGTACGCGATACTACCGCTGTCTATGTATGTGCATATCGCTATCCCATGACTTCTGTCACCTCATTGTATTTTCCTGGCCACTTTCAGTTTGACCGCCCAGTACAAAGAAAATATTCTAAATTCCATTAGTTCGATTTATAACTACATTTACATTGTCACAGAGAATATGCGTTTTGAATTTTTTTTCAATGTCAGCATGAAAATATGAGGTCAGTTACTAAATAGCATCAGTTTTTGCGGAAGACTGTTGAAGTATGCGCAGAAGAGAAAAGTACACTTTTTGGTGGGCACAGAAGGTTGCAGCTGTTCGTTTCTTTCAAATGCATGTTATTATCAACCATTTTCATGAGAGCATAAATGTACTGCGACGTCCTCTTTACTTATTGCCAGCTTATTTCATAATATCTTATATTAGGTTTGTGAAAGAATATCACATATGGGCCAAATGACACTCTTTTGGGTCACAATTTATCCTTAGTTTGTTGCTCTGTACTAATGAATTCTACAGTAATCTGTACTCATACTACACTCCTGGAAATTGAAATAAGAACACCGTGAATTCATTGTCCCAGGAAGGGGAAACTTTATTGACACATTCCTGGGGTCAGATACATCACATGATCACACTGACAGAACCACAGGCACATAGACACAGGCAACAGAGCATGCACAATGTCGGCACTAGTACAGTGTATATCCACCTTTCGCAGCAATGCAGGCTGCTATTCTCCCATGGAGACGATCGTAGAGATGCTGGATGTAGTCCTGTGGAACGGCTTGTCATGCCATTTCCACCTGTCGCCTCAGTTGGACCAGCGTTCGTGCTGGACGTGCAGACCGCGTGAGACGACGTTTCATCCAGTCCCAAACATGCTCAATGGGGGACAGATCCGGAGATCTTGCTGGCCAGGGTAGTTGACTTACACCTTCTAGAGCACGTTGGGTGGCACGGGATACATGCGGACGTGCATTGTCCTGTTGGAACAGCAAGTTCCCTTGCCGGTCTAGGAATGGTAGAACGATGGGTTTGATGACGGTTTGGATGTACCGTGCACTATTCAGTGTCCCCTCGACGATCACCAGAGGTGTACGGCCAGTGTAGGACATCGCTCCCCACACCATGATGCCTGGTGTTGGCCCTGTGTGCCTCGGTCGTAAGCAGTCCTGATTGTGGCGCTCACCTGCACGGCGCCAAACACGCATACGACCATCATTGGCACCAAGGCAGAAGCGACTCTCATCGCTAAAGACGACACGTCTCCATTCGTCCCTCCATTCACACTTGTCGCGACACCACTGGAGGCGGGCTGCACGATGTTGGGGCGTGAGCGGAAGACGGCCTAACGGTGTGCGGGACCGTAGCCCAGCTTCAAGGAGACGGTTGCGAATGGTCCTCGCCGATACCCCAGGAGCAACAGTGTCCCTAATTTGCTGGGAAGTGGCGGTGCGGTCCCCTACGGCACTGCGTAGGATCCTACGGTCTTGGCGTGCATCCGTGCGTCGCTGCGGTCCGATCCCAGACCAACGGGCACGTGCACCTTCCGCCGACCACTGGCGACAACATCGATGTACTGTGGAGACCTCACGCCACACGTGTTGAGCAATTCGGCGGTACGTCCACCTGGCCTCCCGCATGCCCACTATATGCCCTCGCTCAAAGTCCGTCAACTGCACATACGGTTCACGTCCACGCTGTCGCGGCATGCTACCAGTGTTAAAGACTGCGATGGAGCTCCGTATGCCACGGCAAAATGGCTGACACTGACGGCGGCGGTGCACAAATGCTGCGCAGCTAGCGCCATTCGACGGCCAACACCGCGCTTCCTGGTGTGTCCGCTGTGCCGTGCGTGTGATCATTGCTTGTACAGCCCTCTCGCAGTGTCCGGAGCAAGTATGGTGGGTCTGACACACCGGTGTCAATGTGTTCTTTTTTCCATTTCCAGACGTGTATTTTGGTCGAGAATATTGGCTTCTTGGTCTGCACAAGTGAACCTGTTGGAGAGCATTTTATCTCATCGTCACCACACTCAAGACCAAATCCGAAAACAGTCATCAATGAAATATAACAATTTGCGCAGCAAGCACTTTTCATTATGAACACCAACTTACAGTCGGATCAGACAGAACTCTTGGATGGAGAGTGCAGGTATTTATACGAATGTCGAATATTATAGAATACACAAACATTGATAATATAAGGTATTACGAGGAATACTCAGAAATGATAAATACTAAATAGTAAATACGAGTAATAAATGGTGGCGGTATTTTAACTGGCGAACCGCAACATGCCAGCCATCAACGCTAACCACTGACCCGCAGCAGCTGACGGCAATATTGATTTACTCTGGTCAGATTTCTTTAATAAGTTGGAGCATAACATGGCCAACAGCAGTCTACGCCTTTTAACGTATCATCGGTGTAAAGGTACAGATATCGACACCATTATGAAGTATCGAATCTTACCCTTATCCTTCTCTTCTGGACCGTAGATGCGGAGATGCCGCGTCAGCGAGGGATTGGAGTGGACGTTTGGATCCTGCAGAAATGACGTGTTGGACTGTAGTGTGCGAGATTGGCTCATAGAGTGAAAGTACGAAACGGTTGGCGACACCCGTAGGCGCTAATAGAGGCGCGAAGTATTTATTCTATGGTTAATATTGTAAAATACGAATCAGTATATTTTTCTTTATGGCGACCGAGTCGAATATTAATGGGCCATGGCTACCTCCAGTGAGAAGTGGATAATGTGAATGTTCATATAAGCAAAGTGGACTTAAGGTCAACGGGGGACCTTTTTATGAACTCAGGGTATAATAAATTCAGAGTTACTCGTCAACCGTTTTGAAGATCTTTTTCATCGTAGTATGTTATTTGAGTCACTTACATTGAAGAGTGGAGGTATTAGACTGAGATGACACGTGTCGAGAAGACACGTGGTTAGAAGTTATTACAGAGATTCGTGTATCTCGGGAGTAAGTCATCCGGAGACAGACGACAGATGAAAAACCAATACGGCACCAACCAACAGATCAAGCTGATGAACGGCAAATAAAATTTCTAAATGACCGGGCAGCTTACACTATAATACTTAGAAATTCTATACGTGACACAACGCGTGGCACTCTGAAGATGATCAGCAGTTGCGATTAATCGACGGCTATACCGCAATTTCCAGCTACTCCAGTCCTACTACTTTTATCCGACACTACCGTAAGTAGAGGCCGAAACAGGGGTCATTGTGTACCAGTAACCAATTTGATCGAAATGTGCTGAATTCAGTATATGAAGCAACAGTGAAGCAAGTGTGGGTATTTTTACTGGAGCTCTATAATTAGTTACGTGAAACTGGCTGTTTCTATCATAGAACACTATTTATAATGGAAAATATAGTGTATCTGATTAAAATTATAGGGTCACACACCCATAGACATTACATCTACAGAATCCTATTCAGTATCTTGAACAATACAGGCTGCACAATCCATTGTTCCATCACATACTTCTACATTTCCACACTATAAACCGATGTGAAGTGTACGGCAGAGTGTACTCAGCAGCTGGCCGCTGTGGCCGAGCGGTTCTAGGCGCTTCAGTCCGGAACCACGCTGCTGCTACGGTCGCAGGGTCGAATCCTACCTCGGGTATGGATGTATGTGATGTCCTTAGGTTAGTTAGGTTGAAGTAGATCTAAGTCTAGGGGACTGATGACCTCAGATGTTAAGTTCAAAAAATGTTCAAATGTGTGTGAAATCTTATGGGGCTTAACTGCTAAGGTTATCAGTCGCTAAGCTTACACACTACTGAACCTAAATTATCCTAAGGACAAACACACACATCCATGCCCGAGGGAGGACTCGAACCTCCGCCGGGACCAGCCGCACAGTCCATGACTGCAGCGCCTGAGACCGCTCGGCTAATCCCGCGCGGCAGATGTTAAGTCCCATATTGCTTAGAACCATTTGAGCCATTTGAACCATTTGTACTCAGCATTGTATCTCTTGCAGTGGGATCTTCCCTATCCATTCGCGTGTAGAGAACAGGAAGAATGACAGGTTAAATCACTCTGTGCCCTATAATTAGTCTCATATTATCCTCATGGTCCCTACGGGAGCGATACCTGTGAGGTCGCAATAGATTCATAGGCCTCTCACTTATTGCTGGTTATTGAAACTGTCTAACAAGGGAATAGTCCTATCCGACATGTCGAAACCCTCTCTGAAAATTTTTATCCAGGAAAATGGAAAGAAAGGAATACACTGTCAAACTTTTAGCTTATAAGATTCACTACAAGAATTGGTTCAAATGGCTCTGAGCACCATGGGACTCAACTGCTGTGGTCATCAGTCCCCTAGAACTTAGAACTACTTAAACCTAACTAACCTAAGGACAGCACACACAGCCATGCCCGAGGCAGGATTCGAACCTGCGACCGTAGCAGTCTCACGGTTCCGGACTGCGCGCCTAGAACCGCGAGACCACCGCGGCCGGCACTATAAGAATTCTTTAAACATTGTTGAAGTTCGCGCAGTCGGCCTGTAAGCATAGAAGTGTATCGTTGACTATCGATAGTCGCCTCCCAGCCGAGCGCAGAGCAACAGTGAGGGGCCGTTGCGTAGCTTTCGTGGAGCGTGGGCGGAATGTTGTGTTGATGCCGTGGCTGCAGCACGTATCTTACAAGTTATGGTGAAGTAATTGAAAATGTTTGCCACACAAGTTTTGCGTTTAATTTCAGCGTTCACGGTGCAGTGTCAATGTTTATCCTAAAGGTGATGCTTGTCGGTTTCGTGTGTCGTGTAGGGAGAACAAGAATCATCCGCGGCGCGACGGTTACAGAAAAATAATGTGGACTGGTGTGCTCCTAATTGCAAGTTCTAAGTGAGACAAACAGATATCGTTTTGACTGGCTGAGTATCACGAGCGCAGGTACTTTGTCGTTCGTATATCGTTCTTGAAATTTTATGGGGCATCGACGTCGCGAGTCGGTCACGCGCACGCTCGTGTTATAAGCTTACAGGCCGCGACAAGAAAACGTAGCGCCACGTACTGGAAATGTCCGGAGTGACACACGAGGCTTTGAAGCACCTAAGCCATATAAAAAAAGTCACGTATCATTAATATTTTAAATAAGAAGCAGTTCATATCGTTAGCTGAACCTCTGCGTATCTAATTCCTTCAAAGGTGACTAGCAGAGGAAAGTAAATCGAGACAATGTTTGATGTTAAGTTACAGACGACTTCCTTCAGTCATGACTTTAATTTATCTAAATAAAATATTTCTTGCATATTCATCATTTTATAACAATTTATGTAGCACGGTACATATGAAAAGTTTTGAATAATAAGTATTTTAGTAAAAGTGAGTTCCCTGTTAATTTGAATAACGAAAGTAAACATTTTTCTTACACCAGGCACACCTGAAAAAAGAAAAATTAATGCTTTCAGGCACTACACAATAAGTATTAGTTTTATTTAGATAGAAGCGCGGTGGTGTAAGAAATGATCCTGGATGTTGATCTGCTTATTTTGCTGCATACTGAACATGTTCAAAGCAATTCGTTAAACGTGCCGACGCAAACTGATAATGCACTGAAAATTAAGAATACTATTCTCCTGATAAACCTGAAATGACACGGAGCTATCATAAATCATATTGACCGACAATTTCCTTAAAAATTCTTTTCACGGTCGGAAAAAATCTATATCCACAGGTGGAATCTGAATTATATAAACAATCTGTTCGTCGTCCTCTTGAAAGACAGAGGTATCGTTATGTTCAGGCCAATAGACCAATAAGAGCAATGGATTTCTGCAGCTGGTTAGAAACCGTTTCGAGTGAAATGTTAAAAATTATTCTTTCCTACTTTTCCAGATTTTGATAGGTCCGTTATTAGATTTTTGCCGCTTAACAGTCTTTTTTTCGTCCTAATATGACTTGAGATCCCTGAAGACAGATATAAAGCTGTGAAAACAGTAATCCACTCATATTTATCACTGTTATTCTTGTATATGAAAGTGTGATTGCATTAATTAATTGCACGACAGACTCTTTCTTTTTTCGCCTCTAAATGGTAATGTACAGATGGCTCACAGTTATTTATGGCTCTGAGCACTATGGGACTCAACTGCTGTGGTCATCAGTCCCCTAGAACTTAGAACTACTTAAACCTAACTAACCTAAGGACATCACACACATCCATGCCCGAGGCAGGATTCGAACCCGGGACCGTAGGAGTCGCGCGGTTCCGGACTGCACGCCTAGAACCGCGAGATCACCGCGGCCGGCTACAGATATTTAATGAAAACTGATTCATCAGCGTTAAACGCAGCATATGTGGGGATAAAACCAAGCTTTGTCTTCACATTAGCTACAAATTAATGGCCTCTCCTCTACAGTTTTACTTGAAGTAAACGCTGTTGTTTTGCCACTTCCTATTCTGTATAATCTTTTGAATATGCGTAAATAGGTCGAAGAGGATTTGAAATCAGCAATGTCCATCTCAGCTGTGATTCAGAGAGCCAAGTCTCGTAGATCTCCATTCGCAATGGTGCATTGACTCTCACGTGCTGCTCTACATGATTCATACACTATGTGATCGAAAGTATCCGGACACCGGGTTGAAAATGTCTTACTAGTTCGTGGCGCCCTCCATCGTTAATGCTGGAATTCGATATAGTGTTGGTCTACCCTTAGCCTTGATGACAGCTTCCACTCTTGCAGGCATACGTGCAATCAGGTGCTGGAAGGTTTCTTGGGGAATGGAAGCCAATTCTGCACGGAGTGCTGCACTGAGGAGAGGTATCGATGTCGATCGGTGAGGCCTGGCACGAAGTCGCCGTTCCAAAACATTCCAAAGGTGTTCTATAGGATTCAGGTCAGGACTCTGTGCAGACCAGACCATTACAGGAATTTTATTGTCGTGTGCCCACTCCGCCACAGGCCGTGGATTGTGAACAGGTGCTCGATCGTGTTGAAAGATGCAATCGCCATCCACGAACTGCTGTTCAACAGTGGGAAGCAAGAAGGTGCTTAAAACAGCTGTTCAACAGTGGGAAGCAAGAAGGTGCTTAAAACATTAATGTAGGCCTGTGCTGTGATAATGACACGCACGAGCGAGGTGGCGCAGTGGTTAGCACACTGGACTCGCATTCGGGAGGGCGACGGTTCAGTCCCGTCTCCGGCTATCCTGATTTACGTTTTCCGTGATTTCCCTAAATCGTTTCAGGCAAATGCCGGTATGGTTCCTTTGAAAGGGCACGGCCGATTTCCTTCCCAATGCTTCCCTAACCCGAACTTGCGCTCCGTCTCTAATGACCTCGTTGTCGACGGGACGTTAAACACTAACCACCACCACCACCACCATTGACACGCAAAACAACAAGGGGTGCAAACCCCCTCCATGAAAAACACGACCACAACATAACACCAACGCCTCTGAGTTTTATCGTTGGCACTACTCATGCTGGCAGATGACGTTCACCGGACATTCGCCATACTCACACCCTTCCATCGGATCGCCACATTGTGTGGAGTGAGGAATCAAGGTAGACAAAGTTTTTACACTGTTCAATCGTCCAAAGTTTACGCTCCTTACACCAAGCAAGGCGTCGTTTAGCATTTACCGGCGTGATGTGTGGCTTATGAGCAGCCGCTCGACCATGAAATCCGAGTTTTCTCACCTCCCGCCTAACTGTCATAGTACCTGCAGTGGATCCTGATGCAGTTTGGAATTCCTTTGTGATGGTATGGATAGATGTCTGCCTATTACACATTACGACCTTTTTCAGCTGTCGGTGGTATCTGTCCGTCAACAGACGAGGTCAGCTTGTACGCTTTTGTGCTGTAAGTGTCCCTTCACGTTTCCACTTCACTATGATATCAGAAACAGCGATGTTCAGGTGTGTGGAAATCTCGGGTACAGATGTATGACACAAGTGACACTCGATCACCAGACCACGTTCGAAGTCCGTGAGTTCCGCGGAGCGCCCCATTCTGCTCTCTCACGATCTCTAATGACTACTGAGGTCGCTGATATGGAGTACGTGGCAGTAGGTGGCAGCACAATGCAATGTAAACATGAAGACAAGCAGTTGAAGCTCTCGCCGTGCGCGAGCGGGCATTCTATTGCTAAAATATAAGTCCAGCATGGCTTGCCTAGAAGGGCAAAAAAGCGGGGCGTACAATATCGACGACATACCGTTCGGCTGTAAGTGAGCGCGAATAATAGCTAAAGGGGTTCTATTATGGAATGAAATGGCACGCCTGGTTGTTGGGCCGTATGGCGATAGATAGGGTTGTACCTCACTGCTCTCTGGAGCGTCTCCAGACACCTCTCATCGGCGCTCAGTTCAAAGCGGCTCTCATAATTGAAAACAGTTCTGCTTCAGATACAGAGAGTCAAAGCTGAACACGTGTCTGGACACGCTCCGGACATTGGTGGGTTCCTACCCTAAGTGTCACCCGCCATACTGCCCGACAACAAAGAGTGATCGTCCGGGGTGCCATTTCTTTTCACAGCAGTATTCCTTTGGTCGTCATCCGTAGCACCCTTACAGCACAGCGGTATGACGACGATATTTTACGCCGCGCTTTGTAGCCCTTCATTGCAAGCCACACTAGACTTACATTTCAGTGGGATAACGCCCGCCTCCCCACGGTGAGAGTTTCTGCTGCCTGTCTTCGTGCTTGACAACCCGATCTTATCCACCAAGGTCACAGGATGTCTCCCCAATCCAGAACGTATGGTGCGTTATGGGCAGGGCCCTTCCATCAGCTCGGGATTGGACAGAATTTGGAACTATATTCCTCAGGAGGACTCTATGAATCAATACGCAGCGGTGTAACTGCTTGGATAAGGGCCAGAAGCGGACTAACGCGTTATTGACTTGATCACTTTTTGAAGTTCTTTTTCTTGAATAAATCATTCAATTTTTTTTGAAATTGTAATCATTTGTTTGTCTGTACACGTACATCGCATATACCAATTTCCGTCCTATTCTCATTGTTCCTTCGCAGTGATATGTGGGCTTACATTCTTACTAGAAATTTATTTCTCTGGTACACTGAGCCCACTTATTACAAGTCATGGCTTAACACTCTGGCATTCAGATATTTGCAGTCCAGAGACTCCTAACTACTAAGATAAACATATTTCACTTGCTAAGACAGTAAAAACAATAAAATTGATTTATTCTGATATAAGCATATACACTCCTGGAAATGGAAAAAAGAACACATTGACACCGGTGTGTCAGACCCACCATACTTGCTCCGGACACTGCGAGAGGGCTGTACAAGCAATGATCACACGCACGGCACAACGGACACACCAGGAACGGCGGTGTTGGCCGTCGAATGGCGCTAGCTGCGCAGCATTTGTGCACCGCCGCCGTCAGTGTCAGCCAGTTTGAGTGGCATACGGAGCTCCATCGCTGTCTTAACACTGGTAGCATGCCGCGACAGCGTGGACGTGAACCGTATGTGCAGTTGACGGACTTTGAGCGAGGGCGTATAGTGCGCATGCGGGAGGCCGGGTGGACGTACCGCCGAATTGCTCAACTCGTGGGGCGTGAGGTCTCCACAGTACATCGATGTTGTCGCCAGTGGTCGGCGGAAGGTGCACGTGCCCGTCAACCTGGGACCGGACCGCAGCGACGCAAGGATGCACGCCAAGACTGTAGGATCCTACGCAGTGCCGTAGGGGACCGCACCGCCACTTCTCAGCAAATTAGGGACACTGTTGCTCCTGGGGTATCGGCGAGAACCATTCGCAACCGTCTCCATGAAGCTGGGCTACGGTCCTGCACACCGTTAGGCCGTCTTCCGCTCACGCCCCAACATCGTGCAGCCCGCCTCCAGTGGTGTCGCGACAGGCGTGAATGGAGGGACGAATGGAGACGTGTCGTCTTCAGCGATGAGAGTCGCTTCTGCCTTGGTGCCAATGATGGTCGTATGCGTGTTTGGCGCCGTGCAGGTGAGCGCCACAATCAGGACTGCAAACGACCGAGGCACACAGGGCCAACACCCGGCATCATGGTGTGGGGAGCGATCTCCTACACTGGCCGTACACCTCTGGTGATCGTCGAGGGGACACTGAATAGTGCACGGTACATCCAAACCGTCATCGAACCCATCGTTCTACCATTCCTAGACCGGCAAGGGAACTTGCTGTTCCAACAGGACAATGCACGTCCGCTTGTATCCCGTGCCACCCAACGTGCTCTAGAAGGTGTAAGTCAACTACCCTAGCCAGCAAGATCTCCGGATCTGTCCCCCATTGAGCATGTTTGGGAGTGGATGAAGCGTCGTCTCACGTGGTCTGCACGTCCAGCACGAACGCTGGTCCAACTGAGGCGGCAGGTGGAAATGGCATGTCAAGCCGTTCCACAGGACTACATCCAACATCTCTACGATCGTCTCCATGGGAGAATAGCAGCCTGCATTGCTGCGAAAGGTGGATATACACTGTACTAGTGCCGACATTGCGCATGCTCTGTTGCCTGTGTCTATGTGCCTGTGGTTCTGTCAGTGTGATCATGTGATGTATCTGACCCCAGGAATGTGTCAATAAAGTTTCCCCTTCCTGGGACAATGAATTCACGGTGTTCTTATTTCAATTTCCAGGAGTGTATATGACGTTGCACATATTAAATATTCCGATTATTTGGCATTAATGTATGCATTCTATCTTTTTTGGAAGTCTCTCTCAGTTTAGCCTACGCAGGATTATGAAAGAACTACACAAAATTTTGTAATTGCCTGATTGTGTGTGTTTATCGGTCTACGTATTTAGCCTGTTCTATGTTTCATGTTGTATCTTAAACATGTGTTGCAGTTTGTTATAAGTTGTGAAACCGATGTTAATTATGTGTGCGTTGAAAATATTTGCTGAGTTGTACCAGCGTTTACTTTTGAATGGTATGCAAGAAGGGGAATTCTTTTTTGTTTCTGTGTATGTGTTGTCTGTTATTGTTTGTTCTTTTCTGTATGTTTTTGTCACTAATAGTTTCATCGTATCCATCTGCTGCAGCTGTTTGTTTGCTCGTGTTCAGTTATTCATGTTTTGCATAGTTTTCCATTGGTATATTACTGGCTCTGTTAACTAGTGCTCGCTATGTAGCATGTTTATATGTACGGTATTTCTGTGCCATGTCTTTACAGGCCTTCATTTTTCAATTTTCTCTAGTGTAAACGATTTCAGATATTAAAAGAAATTATGGCAGTTTTTTGAAAACGTGCAATACCTTTGTTATTTAAAGTAAAAATACGTTTGTGTGCACCACTCCAGTGTAGTGGCACGTGGTGCTCTCCTGCAAAACAAATGTGTTTCTACAGCTGGAGCTGTCAGAAGAAAAGAACATAACAAGCACTGTTCTGTCAGAAGACCTTTTAACAAGTGCTTACAAGCTGCGGAGCACCAAGCATACAAGATTTTCACGCTCTGTTCCTACACAGCCATAAAATCTATTTCAGTCGTAGGAATGAAACCTGTTGCGAATCGTTTCTCTTTCCTAACGACTAATAATTGTACCGTTTCACTAACACAGAAGTTCAGAGAGCAAGATATTGCTCCTACTTGTCAGTGTTACGTACATTCAAAGACTGTCAAATCAAATTTTGGAATTTTCAAGAATTTCATTAGATTTTCACAAGACTTCAAGACATCTAGACGTCTACTATGATTACAGGACAAAAGAAGATGATGAATAAAATAGAACATATGTCCAAAATAGCATCTGATCGGTGCTCAGATAAAAAGACAAGGCTAAAATACAGATTCGAAGAATACTATGTGACTTAAAATACGAGTAGTGATGATGATGTTTGGTTTGTGGGGCGCTCAACTGCGCGGTTATCAGCGCCCGTACAAATTCCCAACCTTTGCTCAGTCCATTCTCGTCTCATTAAGGAACAATGATGAAATGATGAGGACAACACAAACACTCAGTCATCTCGAGGCACGTGAAAATCTCTGATACCAGCGGGAATGGAACGTGGGCCCCGTGATCTAGAAGCCAGAACGCGACCGCGACACAGTGAGCTGCGTACTAAGGGTAGTGGGTTTTGCGTTTAAAATGCTCAAATTCGAGCTCATTAGCGCAATCTGCAAACTGACAGAAAAACGACGCCTTTACATAGCAACGAATGGTGTAGTGAAGCAAGGTCAAAACGCGTTCCTGGTAGTTTTGAAATTGTTGACGTATTCAGAGACGAAATGCTGGCGAGTGATGCATGCTCAGATACTGGCGTGTCTCTTTGATATGATGGGCATTTGGCGATCAAAAAACACATGCTGAGGACGGAAATAGCTGCGGGGTTGAGGAGCATTTGATCAAAAACATCTGTCTGCAAATTGATGGATCGCAGTAGACAAATAGCGAAAACAGCATTAACATTTCTGGTTACCTTTCCTACAAATTTGTTTCTTGCTTTTTATCAGTTTTTACTAAGAAAGTTATAATTATAAGGAAGTTAAGAATCACTACATCCAGTAAACTTTCATAATTGTCAAATAAAATATATTTAATTTCGTATACAGTACGTTTGCACCTTACAAGACCATTTGCGGCGATCGGTATTCAAATGGGCTCCGGCCATTCAGATACTGATTTTAGGTGTACTTCCTAAATTGCATATCGCTTAAGGCAAATGCTGACACGGTTCCTTTCGAAAGGACACGGCTGATATGTTTCTCCATTCTTGAACTTCAGTTCTATCTCTAATAACTTTGTCACTGACGGGACCTTAAACTCTGAACTTCCTTCCTCCTTCCTTACAAAGTCCAGCTTCTGTTTGTTTTATTCTAAAAGAGTATGTTAAGGACAAGCATTTTATTCTTTGCAAATTTTATTAATGTGTAGCTCCTATCATACTTCATATCACTTACAAACTATCCTTCTGAATAACCGTCCTTTCGTTTTTGACATATTTTTTCATTTAAATCTTGTTTTAATTTCTTGTACTGGTATTTGCTGTCTGTTATCAGTTATCATTAGGGAAGGAATCCCATTCCTTCGATATCATTAGGGCTGTTTTCCAATTTATATTATTATTATTATTATTATTATTATTCCCCTTTAGGAGAGCGATTGAACTTGAATTCATAATTTCATCTCAAACTTTACATTGCGTTTTTATTCCGGCACTCTGTGCGGTATTCGAAATTTTTTATGTTGATCTGCTGCAGATCCCTCTGGACTTCTCTCAGCCATTCTGTGCCGCATTTACTCTTTGTTATAATATTGAAAAGTTTCCTTGTTGTTCTGGAGTGGTCTATCCTGTAGACATGTGTATAAAATTTGGCTCGGCTTTTTCTGATTTCGTCTGTTACTGTGTTGGTCTTTATATAGAGCTCGTTTTGTGGTCTCTTCATCCAACTGCTGCTTTTGTTGATTGCCCCGAAAATCTTCCTGAGAATTTTTATTTCCTGCTTTTGTATTTCCCTAATTTTTGAATGCCATCAATCACCATTGTTTCAGCTGCGTAGATTGCTTCTGGGAGTGCCTTAATTTTGCGTCTGTCGGAATGCACTTCTTGTTGTACTGCGTCCATAGTAACTTGTAGGCCTCCAGAGCTTGGTGATTCTTTGTTCATTGGCGATTCGATTTAATCCTCAGGACTGTATAGTTTGTTGGAGGTATTTAAAATGGCAGGCTTGTGCAATTTTACCATATTTTGTGATTAAAAGCGATTTATCTTTCCATATATTTGGTCTTTTCATAAGATATCTGTAGTTCGGTGTTTTGCGAAATTTCATGTAGTTTTTCCACTGCGTGAATCGCTTCTGTTCTGTTATTGATGATAATTGCAATATCGTCAGCGAAAGCAAGGCACTTGACTTTAATTTGGTTCTCTTTTTTGATACCAATTTAGATGCTCTTTACATGAGATTCCCATTCCCTGATTTTTTCTAGAATTTGCTAGAACAATGTTGAAAAGTATCGGGGATAGTCCGTTTCCCTGTCGGACTCCAGTTTTGATTTCAAAGGGTTCTGATATTACTCCCATGAATTTCACTTTGGATGTTGTTCCTGTAAGTGTCTGTTCTGTGATTTTTCGTGTCTTTCGGACAATCCCAAATTCTTCCATGATTTTAAGCAGGGTTTCACGGTTCACTGAATCTTATGCTTTCCTGAAGTCGATGAATGTAATTACGTTGTTTCTGCATTTCCTCATTTGTAATATCGTCTTTAAGCACCAGATACCAGATGTGTGGCACATATTATCGTCCCTTTCTGAATTACACTATTCGCAAACATTTAGAAAACTTGCGCTCAGTTTCACATGGATAAAACTACTCGCAGACAGCTGCAGTACACGTATTCCGTGCCGGGAGGTACCAGGGTAGCGACAGGAAGGGTATCCTGCCACTCCTTAAGATTCACAATGCCAAATCCATAAATAATCATGCCGACCCGGTGACGATACGGGAGAAACGCACAAGAAAAGGAGCAGCAGATTATAACCCATATTGAAATTTCTCCCCATTAAATTTCTCTGTAGTAAAACGCAGGCCGTAATTAAAATTAAGTTTTTTCATCTTTTTTTCGCGCAATTTATTGCCCTGGATAAAAGTAGTTGAAGCAGTTACATTTCTAAGGCTTTACAAGCTTGCTACGTATGACATTCGGCTGAGGTAGTTAGGTAACATCTTAATCGCTGGAATGGACATGGCCTGGAACCCTGTTCCTCCCTAATACGAATCTGGAGCACTGCGAAGACGAAATTGTGGCTGAATTGCTTAAAGGAAAGAGCTGAAGAATTTTAAAAGTGTTGGACGATTCAAAGTAGTCCTTTGTGCCAAGTTCAGATAAAGACACATGCCAGAACTATCGAGTTATATTCCTCCTTAATATTATGTGTAACATAGTATCAAGGATTTTCGATCTTCGTCGGTTCTCAGTTCGAAGCGGGACTCATCACTGAAGACGATTCTACTCCAGTCAATGAGATTCCAGGCTGAAGACGTGTCTAGAGACGCTCCGGACTGACTTGTCATGTAGCCCGACAACCAGGAGTAGTGGTCTAGGATGCAATTTCTTGTCATCCGCTGTATCCTTGCAGCACAGCAATCCGTCGACGGTATTCTACGCATCGTTTTGTTGCCCTTCATGGCAAGCCATGATAGACTTACATTTCAACAAGATAATGTCCGCCCGCACCAGGTGAGATTTTAGGTCGTAGAGATCGCCTGCTGCGGAGCCCCATGTACAACAATGTGAGCAGAACGATGCGCTCTGAAACGTTTGTGCCCGTATCAGCGTTGTACTTAATCAGACCTACCAGCGATCGCCGCCTATCCTACTTCACAGAGCAGGCTAGCCTACAGCCTCCACGTTATGATATGATGCGTGGACGCCCGTCACCTTACCGCCTACTAGTGATTTTACTGTCTTTCAAACAGCACACAAACAGCCAACAAGCTCCACCGTTTCCAGGCGCCAGGTCATTACAATTTGCCCTTTATCAGAGTCACTTATTGCAGTTCGTATCGTCACTAGAATAATTTACCTTTTATCCGAGTGTGTTTGACCTCCTATCGCCTCCACTGCGTGTAAGAAATGAGGGTTATGTTTACTTTATTTCACTTTGGAGCAGGGATTTTAGAGACATGTGGGCCCATAAGCTGACCTCCGGTAATACTGTTCCAAAATTATTTCTTTTATACCAGGTGGGGCAACGTCTTAGGAACTTTGAGTCGGTGCCAGCGACGTGGATTCGTTGTGCCTGTGTGCTCCGGCTGTTTGACGGCCTCGCGGAGAAGGTCGACCTTACTACGTTGATCGCTTCTGAATTGCTGTCTGTAACATACCAACGTGGGAGTCGTCATAAATGTCTGATTCTCGAGTATCTTTTCCCTCTCAAAATCCATCTGATATATTTATTTAGGACCATCTTCATTTACACGAGACGGGTGTTTCTCATTAAGCTCCAGATAGTGCTGCCATAGTGTATCTTTGATAGTACCGTTTTCTTGTATAGTCTTAAGTTTATCGCACTGCTCAGATAAAGGGCGATGAGTTTCTTTGCCATCGCGAGCGGTTTTGTTCGCAGTTCTTCCACACGTTTTGGAAGAACAAATGTTGGTCTAGATTTCCCCACAGGTAACGGATATCAGGGTTCCATGAGATGTTCCTATTTTGTAGTCGTAATGTTTGACGTAATACAGATCTATTCTTGGTGAAGTACACAGGAGTTTCTTGCTGAAACAGGAAGCAGTTGCCTTCTCTGCTCTCAATTTGACTTTATTCTTTCAGCACCTTTCGCTAGTAAGGGCTACCTGGCGCTGAAGATGACGAGTGTCAGTCGCGTGTCTCCATCCGTTCATGAAAGCTACCGCATCACCCGCGAACTAAGCGATGTGCGCATATGGAGTGCTGGGGCTGTCGTTGATATAGATTGTGGATAAAATAGGGGACAACACTGATCCCTCGGGTACGCGACATTTGGGGTTTTGAAGAACAGTTCGGTATACGTATAGACTCTTGAACCTTCTTGAACAGGTGCTCATTCCAAATTTTATCACGGAGACAGTAAATTTCAGAACAACGGCAGTTGTTAACTTTGTACGATTATAGTTCTTCGTGATATGCGCAGTTAGTCGCAGCAGTTGGAGCTCTGGAGAGACCTTTGGTAGGAATCAAAATTGTTCTGGGTGTATCGCTTCGTCTAGTGTGTGTGTGTGTGTGTGTGTGTGTGTGTGTGTGTGAGAGAGAGAGAGAGAGAGAGAATGGTTCAAATGGCTCTAAGCACTATGGGACTTAACATCTGAGGTCATCAGTCCTCAGACTTAGAACTAAGTAAACCTAACTAACCTAAGGACATCACACACATCCATGCCCGGGGCAGGATTCGAACCTGCGACTGTAGCAGTAGCGCGGTTCCGGACTGAAGCGCCTAGAATCGCTCGGCCACAGCGACTGGCAGAGAGAGAGAGGGAGAGAGAGAGAGAGAGAGAGAGAGAGGAAAGAAAGAAAGAAAGAAGGATAGATAGATAGAGTGGGACGGGAGGGAGGTGCTGTTCTTGATTACCTGCTTGAATATCTTGCTGAGGCTGCTAAGAAGACTTACAGGGCAATGGTTTACATCTTTCCTGAAATCTCTGTTTCTCTGTGATATAGGAATCTCCTTGGCTCATTTCTTCACTGGAAGGCGGCAACTGTTCCTGGTAGATGATGTTGTGGGTAGATTCCCCATTCGTCTCTGATTTGCTTACATACTTTATTTACCGGGTCATGTGCGTACAGCTCCACTATGTGGCAGTAAATGTCGCAATGGACAGTGGTCCTATTTTTGGCTTATCAGTGCACTTTCAGATAAATATGTGGAATGGAGGAAGATTGCCGCAAAACGAATATTTGAAACCTTCTGAAGGACTTTGAAATGGCATAGAACAACACGCATCGTGACAGATTACATACACATTCTAATTACATTAATGTGACCACCGCCTATGTTCGACGTCAAAGTATAATAACAACTCACAGACGGCAGATGTCAGTACTAGCAATGGAGGGTATACGAAGCGTATCGGGGGCGGGCAGAAAACAGTGCAATCGTTGTTATAATGAGGATACAGAGCGATTTGTCTGACGCCCAAAAGGACATGATCATTGACTTTCAGGCCAAAGATGGAAGCATTTCCCAAAAGACTAAGATTTTAAACTGTTCACATGCTGCCGTGGTTAAAATAGATTGTGTATGGCAAAATGGTGCTATCCAAAGCAAGCGCCGAGGCTCTATGGTGCACCACCGGTCATAGATGACAGAGCTGAACGACAGCTGCGGAGATGTGTGGGCCAACAGACGGGCAGCTGTTGAGCAGCTGGCCGCCAAGATGAAACAAAGTGCTTCCAACAATGTCTCCTCAACGACCGTATAACGAACGTTGCTGCATACGAACCTAGAATTTGCAACTGGACGTCCACCGAGTAGCGAGAAGTGGCCTTCTTAGATGAAACACGTTTTATGCTCATAGCATTAGGGTCTGGGGAATGTTATTGTGGCATTCTACATCTACATCCATCTACATCCATACTCCGCAAGCCACCTGACGGTGTGTGGCGGAGGGTACCCTGAGTACCTCTATCGGTTCTCCCTTCTATTCCAGTCTCGTATTGTACGTGGAAAGAAGGATTGTCGGTATGCTTCTGTGTGGGCTCTAATCTCTCTGATTTTATCCTCATGGTCTCTTCGCGAGATATACGTAGGAGGGAGCAATATACTGCTTGACTCTTCGGTGAAGGTATGTTCTCGAAACTTTAACAAAAGCCCGTACCGAGCTACTGAGCGTCTCTCCTGCAGAGTCTTCCACTGGAGTTTATCTATCATCTCCGTAACGCTTTCGCAATTACTAAATGATCCTGTAACGAAGCGCGCTGCTCTCCGTTGGATCTTCTCTATCTCTTCTATCAACCCTACCTGGTGCGGATCCCACACTGCTGAGCAGTATTCAAGCATTGGGCGAACAAGCGTACTGTAACCTACTTCCTTTGTTGTCGGATTGCATTTCCTTAAGATTCTTCCAATGAATCTCAGTCTGGCATCTGCTTTACCGACGATCAAATGATAAGGGACCTATCTTTCTATGTATTCGCATCACATTACACTTGTCTACATTGAGATTCAATTGCCATTCCGTGCACCATGCGTCAATTCGCTGCAGATCCTCCTGCATTTCAGTACAATTTTCCATTGTTGCAACCTCTCGATACACCACAGCATCATCTGCAAAAAGCCTCAGTGAACTTCCGATGTATATCGACCGTATTTGGTCAGAAAGTGCCACAGAACGGAAGTGAGTTGCAACAGCCACAGGCAGCACGTGTGTAATGCACTGCGTAGCAAACACGGCTGGCAGTCGTTGCAAAGCAGAGCCAGTTGGGCGCAGTATAGCAACAGCTGACGCTGCAATATGTTAGCGGAAGGATGGCAGCCTTTCCTCATTTGCCACCAAGGATGCGTTTAAAGTATGTGCCGTAAGCCCTAAACGAACATAGTCTGGAGTGCATATGTACTCATCCATTCACGTACTAAAATATGCTCATGTCAGTGTCACAGCCTACACCACGAGACTTTAACACCTGGATCGACATTCTGGAATGCAACCGAGCGAGGTGGCGCAGTGGTTAGCACACTGGACTCGCATTCGGGAGGACGACGATTCAATCCCGCGTCCGGCCATCTTGATTTAGGTTTTCCGTGATTTCCCTAAATCGCTCCAGGCAAATGCTGGGATGGTTCCTTTGAAAGGGCACGGCCGGCTTCCTTCCCAGTCCTTCCCTAATCCGATGAGACCGATGATCTCGCAGTATGGTCTCTTCCCCCAAACAACCCAATCTGGAATGCAGTATGGGGTCCGCTATTCGACCACGGGCTGGGGTAGCCTGCCCTGAGTCACGAAAGCAGCCGTCGCCGGAGCAGAAGTGTACCTACTCGCTGGACGGAGATCATCACCGCCTCTGTTATAACGTCAGCTGCGCTACCACACTGTTATCACGGTCGCAGCCGGAGACTTCGCTGACAGCGGCGTTCGAGTGACACCATGCTCAGCCCCGCTCTTTGCGCTGTCAGCTATGCCTTACGTCTATTGTTTTGCATGAGAGGCAAATGGACGACCCTACCAAGCCGTTCCTGATGTACTACAGCCGAGGCCCGAAATAAAGAAGATAATTTTAAAAAATCTACTGTCGTCCTGATGTCTCATTTCACTCTCCATGGGTGACAATTTATAGGTCATCTAACACTTGGGCCATCTCATCATTCTAGAAGGCGCAATGGATCAACACAAGTATGCTTCCATCCTTGAGAACCGTGTCCATCCCTACATGTAGTTTCATTTTCCCAGGCCCGGTGACATATACCAGCAGGACAATGCAATTTGTCACACAGTTGCAATGTACAAGCGTGGTTCAAAGAGCGCCGTGATGAGTTTCCGTACTCCTCTGCGAACCAAATGCTCTGGATTTTAACCTAACCGAGAGTCTGTGGGATCACCTCGATCGGGCTGTTCGCTCCATGGATTCTCAACTCAGAAACCTAGTGCAGGTAGCCAGGGTACTGGGATCGGAATGGCTCCACACCCCTGTCAGTGCCTTCCAGCGCCTCACTGACTCTCTTTCTGCACCGCTACACTGCAAAACGTGATGTTTCAGGCTTTTGATAGGTGGCCACAGTAATGTGACTGGTCCGTGTAGTATCTCTAACGAGTGATATAAACCCTAGTATTTGATTAATCTAACGAGAATGTACGTGGGAAGGACGGTGATAGCAGTGCTGTATGAAGGACAGTTATCTGAGATATTTAAAATGTAACTCAGACTCCAGAAATGTGATACACTGTCTTAACTCTTATTTTGTCAAGTGCCGGAATGTGTCACCAGGCAGTGTGATAAATGACAGTGGAATAGTGTATAAATGACACGGTGAGCCAACACATATGACGTTGTGGTGATGTGTCAAGACAGACCAGCTGAATAGAATGTTAGCAGGAGTTGTGCAATAGCCTACAAAAGTAGGCTTACAAATCAGTGAGATTAAGATGGAATATACCATTATTGTAGGATACAAATAGACACATTCCCGCTGCGCGGGATTAGCCGAGCGGTCGGGGGCGCTGCAGTCATGGACTGTGTGGCTAGTCCCGGCGGAGGTTCGACACCTCCCTCGGGCATGGGTGTGTGTGTTTGTCCTTACGATAATTTAGGTTACGTAGTGTGTAAACTTAGGGACTGATGACCTTAGCAGTTAAGTCTTAGGCCGTCCAAGGTGGCCGTGCGGCTCTAGGCGCTGCAGTCTGGAACCGCGTGACCGCTACGGTCGCAGGTTCGAATCCTACCTCGGGCATGGATGTGTGTGATGTCCTTAGGTTATTTAGGTTTAACTAGTTCTAAGTTCTAGGGGACTAATGACCTCAGAAGTTGAGTCCCATAGTGCTCAGAGCCATTTGAACCAGTTAAGTCTCAGATTCAGCAGGTGGAGTAATAAGATTAAAATGAGTGGACTAACTTAAGTTCCTGTTCGCAGTGAATTAGACATTGGTTTAAGGGAGAAGATGAATCAGGTAACCGCTGTTTTCTGGTATGCGAAATATACTGAAAATATAAGTTTTATCCAAATGAAAAAGAGACTACAGTTATGTGAAAAGAAATTTTAATAACAATATTATAATTACAGTTCGTATGGAACAGTACAACTATACATAACTGATGCACTGATCCTAGTGCGTAGGATATGAGTGGATGGCTTCAGTGTAGAAACTTCTGGGTTGCTGACGTATTTAAATCTCTATGGTGTCCTGCACTTCGCTGCACAGGTGAACCTCTGAATTTTCAGATACTTTTTAAGGGACCGAAGACATGTGAGTCACATTGGGATGTATCAGGACTGTAAGAAAGATGTTCTAGGAACTACCATCGAAATTTTTAAGGCAGCTCAAGGGTCGTCTCGGCCACACTTCCGGCCTCATAACTGTGGCGCCACTTGAAATAAGTGCACCGTGCGAAACACTGCTCTCCATACATCTACATCACAAATTTATGAAGCATGTTCCAATTCTGCACTAATAAATTGATGAAATGCTCTTTGTGTTGATCTGTGGGAATTAATCGTACAACAAACTGCAGAAACGACTCTCCATAATGATTAAGTTCCTGTGAAGCCGTTAACTCTGCTTGTGCAACTGGCAAAACCACACATTCACGCAATGGGACTACATACAACACCGCCACACGAAGGTCTCCTTTTCTGTTAGACATACCTCATAAATGTCCTATAGTACCGACTAAAGATAAAGAACTACAACACCATCATTGGTCCAACGGCACTTTACACCTTTCTACTTACAAGTTAAGTGGAAAGAAACTTCAAGTCTTTTAAAGAAAAGAGAAGAAGATAACGGATGGACTCATCAGGATTAGAGGATAGAAAAGATAACTGGAAAAGATGTGTAATTTATGATAGTATAAAACTGCATACACTTATCGTGATAAGAAAGCGAATCCAGTGAGCTGGATGTGATGTATGGAAAACTGCAGAAAATGCGCACCCTTCACAGAAAATATCCTGTGGACGACATGAGCTGGGAGACGACTGTTTCAAGATTTTGGATTAGGTGGAAGATACGTGTTAGTACAATATGTGAATTTCAGGGAGTTTATAGCTGAATGAGTGGCTTTGGACAAATGCTGAAATGGCTGCTCACTTCCACTTAAGTCATTTAAGACAAAACATGGAATGAAACATGAGGTTTTGAAGGTGGGGTGTTGTGCTTGAACTGGGAGTTGTTTATTTTTACCGTCTCTTCCACAGTTGATTGTCTTAACATCTGTATTTATCTTCCTCTGGTCACACTCATTAACCTTCATGCTTATCTCGTTAAGAAAGTTCAAACTACTGAACAGGCCTAATGGATGAAGTAATTATGGCCTTGCGCGACTGACAGCGAAGATGAGTCTTATCTGTTGTCGCAGGCATGAGGGAAAGAAGAAAGTGATGTCATCTGTGATACGTTGACGTAAAGTTTACTGAGTTAATCATTCAACTTGAGATTCTCTTTTAAAAGTACACGCATTGATGTCATTCATATTATTACTTTCAGGTATTTATATAAGAGTGAACTGGAAGTGAAATTGTGCAGTGGAGAGTATGTTTAAATGAGATACAAGGTTCATTAATCACGAAAAATACAAGCAGCAGTTTTTGATATACAATAAAAAAAACATCTCTGCATATCAAAGGACATTTACGACATCAATGACGGTAGACTACTTGACATTTAGATGCGTCCAGTGACAAGGCATAACTAAAATGGTCCTTTAATAGACACTCGGTGAAGGAAATGTGGGCAACACAGGCACAATCGTAAGCAAAGCCAGCACTTCTTGAGATGTATAGAGCAATACAATGGATGGGATCAGGATCAATGCACTTGTACACAAGAGAAAAAGAGAAACAAACCACGTTCACATCTACAATTTACTGTCATTGATGTGAGCTGGGAGTAAACAAAAATGGCAGGGATGTCATTCAGGCCTGGAGCAAGTGTCCACGATGATTATTTGAAAGTTATGAAAAGATCTAATTCCGCAACGAAAATGAATTTCCTGCACAAGCAAGTATTTATCAAGTTCAGAACCGTGCATTCTTCAATGTGAATTGCCCTTTTAGCATTAGTAGCAAGGTTTAGGACACGTGGTGAGCTGTCGGACTGAGGCTGCACTATCTTTAGAAAATGCAATAAGGATAGAAATTCTGTACAGACATAGGTATTCACTAGGCTCGTTACTTCGCGATCTGTCATTTGAACCACTCTGTTCAACAGTAGCAGTAAAGTTTGGGAGATGTGGTGAACTAACAGACAAGGACTACACTGCCAGACATAATTACAACTATGTTAAGACATCAGGAAAAATACTACTCAGGACTTAGTACGCAAACTATTAAAAAAATTGAACCAAGCTAGTCATAAGGCAAAAAAGGCAATGAAAAAGGGATCACGGTCACTTCCATATTTACCGAAACTGAAATAGAATAATTAATCGCACTCTCGAATTAAACTACGTAGGTCAACTATCTTTGTCCACATCATGAGTGGACTGCTCATAAAGCGACCTATACGCACAGATACCCAGACGGAAAGTGACCACTGGCTTTGCTGCTCGGACTGTGTCTCTCCCTCAGGTGGTGGGGACAATTTACCGTTAGAAACCAACCTACCCCGTGTCGTTCTGGCCTAGTCTATGTCCCTGTCACTGACCCATACTTCCTGCACTCTGTGATTCGCAACTACAAGTTTAAGTTGGTAACGCTAACCCACAGCACTACTAACCCTAGACGTTCCGGAGGAAGAATCAATCTTGCAGCCTTCCACTCAGATATTTGTAGGGTAGAATAGGAATTTGTATCGGTAAATAAACAAACAAATCGACTTGTCCTTTTTCTAGAGGCTTCATATTTCTGATAACAAATAAAACATAACATGAAATTAACATTGAAAGTGTGGTAAGACATCTCGTATTTCTAGAATTCAAGAAATGGATTCAACTGACTCGATTTAATTTGAATTTAACGATCAATCGATATCGAGGTAATTAGGAGTACATAAGTACCTCAAACGGGGAAGAAATTGATCAGCATGTTTTCGAAGGAGCCATCCGACCACTCACGTGAAGTGATTTAGGTTAATCACAGTGTACGTAAATGGGAAAAGCTGAATGCGGCTTTGAAATTCGCTCGTCCCAAATAAAGAGTCTAGCCTCCTTCGGTTACAAACATACAACAGTGTAATAATAAGTTAATAACCTAAAATATGACTATCTACCTCAGTTGGCTTGACACTAGGTGCCCACATAACCTTGTGGCTTTACTGAAGATTTTTAAGTATAATGGCTGCTCTAGAACGATTGACTAGTGTTTCAAGTAAGAAAGCAAGAGAAATAAAAATTAGCTCATTAGTATGGATGAATCGCAATTTAACTCTTAGAGGTAACTTGTATCCCTTCACATCATGCCATGTATAGGACTCAACACCCTGTCTTCTTGTGGTCCGTGATCAGAGTTTTTCGGGTGATTATCAGACGAGACAATTCTTGAGGATCGGTGCATCTTCCCCACACTCTTTAACACACTGCCATGTTCCAGCACTTAATTCCTGATTTCTATTGCAAATACTGCGTGTCGCAATGAACCAGAGGTGTAGGGAACACAGAGGAGTTCACTTTCAATATAATTAACGCTGTTTCTAATGCAGTTGGTTCTCTCTTCCCGTTTAGTCGTTCTTAACCTAAATTCAGCTAGTTTCCTGACTGATTCTTCAGTGCTTAGGCTGTTTTAATCTGAGATTTCGTGGTTGCTTCATTTGGTCCTGACATACGGCCGGGAGAGTGGTGTGTTGACCACATGCCGCTCCGTATCCGTATCCAGTGACGCCTGTGGGATGAGGATGACACGGCGGTCGGTCGGTCCGTTGGACCTTCATGGCCTGTTCGGGCGGGGTTTAGCTGTCATTTGCTCCAACGATGATGTAGGTTTGAAGAAAAGAAAGAAAATACGAGGGACAATCAAATGAAAAGGAGACAGACGGAAAAAAGTAAGTAAACTATTCATTATTTCAGTAGTACTCGTCATAACTGTTAATGCATTTATCCCATCGTGGGACAAGACGGTCGGTGCCGTCATGGAAAAATGTTTACGGTTGCCTGCGGAACAACGATAGTACCCACTTGTCCACCTCTTGGTCGTAAACAAGTAGACGCCACGAATGTCTTTCTTCAGGACTCCAGAAATGTGGAAATCGCGTGGGGAGGGATCGAGATTGTATGGAGGATGTGTAAGGATTTCCCAGCGAAACTTCTACAGAGTTCTCGAAACAGTCTTGTGGATACAGTCCCGATTTTTTCCCATGTGATTTTCATATTTTTGGAGCCTTGAAGAAAGATATTCATGACGTCGATTTGCTTCGGACGACGAGGCGCAAGCCTGAGTACAAACATGGTTCGCAAACATTTTTTCCACGAAGGCAGTGATCGTCTTGTCTCACAGTGGGATAAATGTACAAGTATTAATAGCGATTATTTTTGAAGTAATAAACTGTTTACTTACTGTCTTTCCATCTGTCTTGTTTTAATAAAAATGAAACTCCTCTAGCTGTACTTAAGATTTCATACTTATTTGGCTACTAGTTTCGACGTTGCATCAACGCCATCTTCAGGGCCGTACACTTTGATGAAATCAATTGTGTGTGGCTGAGTACTAGAAGTCCGCTGTGCGACCAATAGGTGCTCCACATGGATGGCGGGCAGTAACTAGTATCACTTGCCAAATAAATATGAAATCTTAAGTACAGCTGGAGGAGTTTCATTTTTAATAAAAACAAGACAGATGGAAAGAAAGTAAATAAACTGTTTATTACTTCAAAAATAATCACCATAAGTGTACCGATCGATTGAAAGTGGAACGTCTACGTAAACTAATTAAACTAGTCGCAGACAAGGCAGATGCTTGACTCAGATTCATTGCAAGATTCCTCAAGAAGCGTAGTCCTCCCACGAAGAAAATGACTAACAATACCCTCGTTTTATCAATACTTGAGTATTGCTCGTCCACCTGGGGTACGTACCAGATAGGTTTGATACGAGAAATAGAGAAGGCTCTAATAAGAGTATCGCGTCTCATTACAGGTTTATTTAGTAAGCACCACTCTACAAGAAAGGCGTTGTGCATCACAAGATGTAGAGGCCTGCGCGGATGCGGATATCCGCGGATATATCCGCGGTATTTGTTACTTGGCGGATAAAATCGCGACCGGCGCGGATATCCGCAGGTCATCTGCGGATAATGAGCAAGGCATCTGCCCATTACCTATGTTACAATGTTAGTTGAAAACTTCAAATCTGTTGACATTCTTAGAATCTTGCAGGGCCCGGGTAGAGTGGATGTCTGTTGTCCTCAGCCCCTGGCTACGACCGATGTAGCTGTACCCAGGAGACCTGCGCCTAATCCGTTTCCGCGACCGTGTCTTTTGTGTGGCCTGTGAAGTACTCTCTGAGTGGCAAACGTGCCCACTGTCTACCATCAGATGGATAGAGCGACTGCCATGTAAGCTGGAGATCCCGGGTTCGAGTCCCGGTCGGAGCACACATTTTCATCTGCCCCCCGTTGGCGTATGTCAACGCAACACCAGTAAGCAACTAAGGGTGTTCATTTCATTGTAATTTCATTCTAAAGAGCTGCATGTTTTAATAAAAATGAAACTCCTCTAGCTGTACTTAAGATTTCATACTTATTTGGCTACTAGTTTCGACGTTGCATCAAAGCCATCTTCAGGGCCGTACACTTTGACGAACCATCTTAGTATATATAGTATATATAAAAAGTAGTTAAGTTGTCGCAGAAATGGCACCCTAACTATAACTATGTCATTACATACGATAATTCTAAGTACTACTGTCTATAAATATTAATTACTCATTCAAAACTTAAATATATGCGGACGCGGATAAGGAACTTGGACGCGGATTGCACTTTTCTTATCCGCGCAGACCTCTAACAATGTGGTATACTGTTAAAGTTCCGAGAGCGCGAGTTCCTAGAAGAATCATCCAACATGTTGTTTCCTCCTACGTGTATCTCGCGAAAACACCGTGAAGGTAAAATTAGAAAGATTCGAACTCACACGCCGGCATACCAAAAATGGTTCTTCTAACGGTCCAACCGCGACTGCAACAGGAACCGGGGTAACCTACAGTGATACACGAAGTATCCTCCGTCACACACCATAAGGTGGCGTGAGGACTTGTGACAGAGATGTAGATCTTGTTGATTACCGATTTTTTTTACATTCATACGTGTTAAATGTGAAATTAACTTCCAGTGTTATTGTTTTTTCTGAATATGCTGATGTGCCCGATGAATGACAAAATGTACGCGTACAGTTAGTTTTATTAACAAATATTTGAAGATATCGTTTATTGACATTTTTGGAAAGACTTTTATAATTCGTCCTGTAGCACTTATAAAATTGATGGAATCTCACGTGCTTAGCAAAAGGTGTAAGCGAGGTAAGGAATACCTGTTCCAAAGTGTGTTTCGATGGGCATGCAGAGCATTTGCGGATTAATTGTGCTTCGTTCGTCAGTATCTAGCTGCGCTGCACATGACTTGAGGCTTTCTGCAGTGCAAGACGAGACCTGCTCACTGTTGCCGCGTTTGTTTACAAAAGCAAAAGTAAACATACGGCGGTTCTGTCTACACAGACCGCCGTTTGTTTCTAGCAGACTTGTAAGGCTGGCGTTTACTACTTGTGAGATTATTTGGTTTTCTTGTGGCTTTAGTATGTGGCAGTGCACAGACTGCAGCTGCAGCTTTTGAGACATCTTTGTTACTCCGGACTACGTTAAGTGAACACACTGGCTGAAGTTTTCCTCTCTGTCATATTGAAATTGTTGTTTTGCTAGTTTCTTCAGCATTAAATTTATTTCAATTGAGAATGACGTCTTTACCCAGATCATTAACAGGGGTCGCTGACGCACACCATAGTTGTGTTGCTTTCTCAATGGTAAGTAACCATTTCGAATTCAGATGGAAGAAAAAAAAAATCTTCTTCGATACATTGCCGGTAAATGGAGGAGAAGTGGTAATGTGATTAGAGGACTGAGCACCACACCTGTCTGCAGGTCTCATTGACTTAGGTCATAAGAAGGGGACCTAAATTTCTGCGCTCCACTTCGTTTTATGCGGGAGTAACGATAATCGTCCATAGCAACCCTGCACTGAACGATCAGTTACCACACAGGGTGTTTCAAGTGTTTCAAAAATGACCGGTATATTTGAAACGGCAATAAAAACTAAACGAGCAGCGATAGAAATACACCGTTTGTTGCAATATGCTTGGGACAACAGTACATTTTCAGGCGGACAAACTTTCGAAATTACAGTAGTTACAATTTTCAACAACAGATGGCGCTGCAAGTGATGTGAAAGATATAGAAGACAACGCAGTCTGTGAGTGCGCCATTCTGTACGTCGTCTTTCTGCTGTAAGCGTGTGCTGTGGACAACATGGTTTATTCCTTAGAACAGAGGATTTTTCTGGTGTTGGAATTCCACCGCCTAGAACACAGTGTTGTTGCAACAAGACCAAAGGACCGAAAAGCGATACAATAAAGGATCTGTTTGAAAAATTTCAGCAGACGGGAACGTGACGGATGAACGTGCTGGAAAGGTAGGGCTACCGCGTACGGCAACCACAGAGGGCAACGTGCAGCTAGTGCAGCAGGTGATCCAACAGCGGCCTCGGGTTTCCGTTCGCCGTGTTGCAGCTGCGGTCCAAATGAAGCCAACGTCCACGTATCGTCTCATGCGCCAGAGTTTACACCTCTATCCATACAAAATTCAAACCCGGCAACCCCTCAGCGCCGCTACCATTGCTGCACGAGAGACATTCGCTAACGATATAGTGCACAGGATTGATGACGGCGATATGGATGTGGGCAGCATTTGGTTTACTGAAGAAGCTTATTTTTACCTGGACGGCTTCGTCAATGAACAGAACTGGCGCATATGGGGAACCGAAAAGCCCCATGTTGCAGTCCCATCGTCCCTGCATCCTCGAAAAGTACTGGTCTGGGCCGCCATTTCTTCCAAAGGAATCATAGGCACATTTTTCAGATCCGAAACGATTACTGCATCACGCTATCTGGACATTCTTCGTGAATTTGTGGCGGTACAAATTGTCTTAGACGACACTGCGAACACCTCGTGGTTAATGCAAGATGGTGCCCGGCCACATCGCACGACCGACGTCTTTAATTTCCTGAATGAATATTTCGATGATCGTGTGATTGCTTTGGGCTATCCGAAACATACAGGAGGCGGCGTGGATTGGCCTCCCTATTCGCCAGACATGAACCCCTGTTACTTCTTTCTGTGGGGACACTTGAAAGACCAGGTGTACCTCCAGAAACAATTGAACAGCTGAAGCATTACATCTCATCTGCATGTGAAGCCACTCCCCCAGACACGTTGTCAAAGGTTTCGGGTAATTTCATTCAGAGATTATGCCATATTATTGCTACGCATTGTGGATATGTGGAAAATATCGTACTATAGAGTTTCCCAGACCGCAGCGCCATCTGTTGTTGACAATTGTAACTACTGTAATTTCGAAAGTTTGTCTGCCTGAAAATGTACTGTTGTCCCAAGCATATTGCAACAAACGGTGTATTTCTATCGCTGCTCGTTTAGTTTGTATTGCCGTTTCAAATATACCGGTCATTTTTGAAACACCCTATATATATATACTGCCTGTAAGAAGAAAAATGCCGCGTAATTTAGCTCTTTTGTTAGCAATTTGTGTCGGAATTCCTCCTTCGTAAGGCTGCCAAGAGCAGTGAACACTTTTTCCGCCGAGGCATGAAATCTGCTGGTGGCCCTAAAATGTGAAATATGTGGGGTAGGATACAGTTTTGTCATTTCAGTACTTTAGCTGTGGGGTACTGAAATTTATTACGAGGGTCCTCCTACACTAACTCAACGCCACATATTGCAAACTTTGTTACGAAAACTGCATCCTTGTGACGTCGTACAAATTATACTGTACGTAATAAAATGCAGCACCTACAACCGTCCTTATGATGGCATTTATTGTACGGGTATACGTTTCGGTGCTTCAGTGCGCCATGTTCAGACCTTAGCTGACGCTGATGTCCCTCCAATCGTCAACTATTGAGTTGATAAGTGATGGTTCACAAAGTCGCTGTAACAGGTAATCTGCGAAATCCAGTTATAGATGTTGACTACTGATGAATCGTGTATGCGGATGGTGTTAATCCCGTCATCGTCAACTAAGGCCGGAAGATGGTGCACTGCCGGTCCCTGTGGCCGACCGGGTCTAGGCGCTTCAGTCTGGAACCACGCGACCGCTACGGTCGCAGGTTCGAATCCTGCCTCGGGCATGGATGTGTGTGATGTCCTTAGGTTAGTCAGGTTTGAGTAGTTCTAAGTTCTAGGGGACTGATAACCTCAGCTGTTAAGTCCCATAGTGCTCAAAGCCATTTTGATGGTGCACTGAAGCACCGAAACTATTAGTCGTGTGAAAGATGACGTCGTAAGGATGGCTGTAGGCGTTTCATTTTATTACATAAGTGAACGGACGAAGTTCCTCAGAATTCCAATCACAAGGATAAACATACAAAAAATTTGCCGTAAGAGTTCGCAGATTTCTACTTTTGCTTGTAATTAGTCGTTTAAGAATTTTAGCTGGACGCATAGACACCTGCTTTATTTCTTGCAGTTTTCCTGGCAGGTCGACACATGCGTGTTCACTCCATAGGGTCAAGTGCGTTGAAATTCTTACAGGTTACTCACCTTGAGAATGGCTGGAAGGTTGTCAGCAGAAAAATCGGTACATGAGATAATAATATCCTGGATGCACTACCGAAAAATGTTGAAATAATAAATAACCGTATTTTTGCCCAACAAACAACGACACATCCATACATCATGTGAGTGGTGGGTAGTACTAGATATCGCTTCCTTGGACGCTCTCCATTCGGAAAAAAAGTATTTTCTAAAAAAAAAAAAAAAGAAAGACGATTCATGAGGCCATGTTGCTATGAACTAGTCATCAACCAACACTTTTTCTGTTGTACGCACTGTTCTTCTGCAAGAGTATTTGTAAGTAGTTCACAAAATAACGTGATAGTCTTAGGAAAAAACATACAGAGAAAGAAAGAGAATTCTCCTATCGGTAATCTGCTCAATCTAAATATTAAAAGAGAATATGGAATTAACTGAAAATTACTGAAATGTATTTCTTTCGGCACCAGTTCTGAAGATATTCTCTTTCATCGTTTTTTTACGTATCCCAGAGGAAGCGCCTAAATTTACGTTACACATTTTGAGGTCTTCTTTCGAGGTTCCAGTGAAAATTAGAAATACCCTGTATATCTGTCGCCAGTCCCACAAACCCCTGGTAATATGTTCATACAGGCCCGCTATGGCTATATGAAGGGAGGTAAGGAAGATTGAGGTTTAACGTCTCGTCGACGACGCAGTCGTTAGAGGCGGTTTACAAACTGGAATTGGGAAAGGGTGGGGATTGATCTCAGTTGTCCCTTTTCAAAGGAAATTGTGGGAGGAGTCTGTCTAAATGGCTGGGCCAGGTTTTCATCTGACGCCCACCTGAAGAATAATGCAAAAGCTAACGGCCTACCACTATAGTTCCTCCGTAGGTAGAAAGAGTGAATTGCTGTTCAGAAACTATTATTGTTAGATAATGTTCGGACTTCATCTGTTCAGTAGTCCTAAGTTGTACACACTAACTTAGTTATGTGAAAGAAAGAAAGAGAGAGAGAGAGAGAGAGTATGAGATTCTGAGGTTATGCAACTGTCTGTCCCATCCCATCTTTGGTTAAGATCAAGCGTTAACGATACAACAGAATACACGTTACAGACAAAAATGCTAAATGTGAATATCAGTTACTTCAATACTATTAGATGTGTACCATCACAAACAAAAAATTGTAGGCATGGAAAGATATTAAAATTCTTTCAAATGACTGAGACTTCAATTCAAAGCCATGCTAGTACTGCCCTGACATAAGCTGTCGCCAGCCCACCGGTCGGCAAAGTTGTAGCACGAAGATCGATAGTATGCACTGGATCAAGTGCGCCTATCAGGAGAGAGGCCAGAGACACAGCGACAAGCAACAAGCCGCCAACGCCCTCTCGACAGCATGTATTTAGGCCGCCGCCCCCGCTGACCGGAGGGCCTCACTGACTCACTAACTCACAGTCCAGTTTGGTGTGTGTCAGTTCAATAACGGTGTGGAAGTAGTTAACAATAGGCTACGTCAGTACATAGCGGAACTTGGGCTTAACAGCAATGGGACTAAAGTTTGTAATAGCAAGATTACCGATGTTGTCTGAAAGAGGGCTATTACTGAAGAGCTTGTACCACAACACATGGACTGTATTCAAGTAGTAGCTATCTGTTCGTGTAAATAAAGAACCGTGTTAATCCACATGGGCATTTGTGTTGTAGAATGAGGATACTGCCCAACCATAACAACATCCTCTCCCTTGCTTCCTTACAGTACAAGACTACAATGGCGACGAGGATACTACAAGTACCAAAGAAGATACTCGGTAGTGCAAATACAATCAAATTGGCTTATTCGCACATTGGGAATAAATGACGGAAACGACAGCAGAAAGATTAACAAAATAATGTACATACTGCTGAATTTTTGAATTACTCGTTTTATTTGCGTTTTTAGCTTTTGGAGCTCTTATAAATGATTAGGACACCTGAAACCTCTTAGGCCTGCGCACTTCTAATCCTGAAACATCAATAAGGGGGCAAAATAATGTTTGTGACTGGTTTCAGAAGTACTGTGTAAGTGTGGTAGGCCCGCTGTTGTTTTCTATCCACAGAAATGATCTTTTGGATAGGGTGGATAGCAATGTGCGGCTGTTTGCTGATGATGCTGTGGTGTACGAGAAGGTGTCGTCGTTGAGTGACTGTAGGAGGGTACAAGATGACTTGGACAGGATTTGTGATTGGTGTAAGGAATGGCAGCTAACTCTAAATATAGATAAATATAAATTAATGCAGGAAAAAACTCCCGTAATGTTTGAATACTCCATTAGTAGTGCACCGCTTGACACAGTCACGTCGATTAAATATTTGGGCGTAACATTACAGAGCGATATAAAGTGGGACAAGAAGGTAATGGCAGTTGTGGGAAAGGCGGATATTCGTCTTCGGTTCATTGGTAGAATTTTGGGAAGATGTGGTTCATCTGTAAAGGAGACCGCTTATAAAACACTAATACGACCTATTCTTGAGTACTTCTCGAACGTTTGGGATCCCTATCAGGTCGGACTGAGGGAGGACATAGAAGCAATTCAGAGGCGGGCTGCTAGATTTGCTACTGGTAGGTTTGATCATCATGCGAGTGTTACGGAAATGCTCCAGGAACTTGGGTGGGAGTCTCTAGAGGAAAGGAGGCGTTCTTTTCGTGAATCGCTACTGAGGAAATTTAGAGAACCAGCATCTGAGGCTAACTGCAGTACAATTTTACTGCCGCCAACTTACATTTCGCCGAAAGACCACAAAGATAAGATAAGAGAGATTAGACCTCGTACAGGGGCATATAGGCAGTCATTTTTCCCTCGTTCTGTTTGAGAGTGGAACAGGGAGAGAAGATGCTAGTTGTGGTACGAGATACCCTCCGCCACGCACCGTATGGTGCATTGCGGAGTATGTATGTAGATGTACTGAACGTTAACGTAACAGTTTTATGTGCGTGTTATATAAAGACGTAGGAGAAGTAGTGTGTGATAATACGTTGATGTTCGTCTAAATGAGCCGGTAAAACCTACAAAAACGCAAATAAAACCTACTGCAATGCTAATTGGAACCTGTGCCGAAAGAGATGGCGCAGCGATTAAGGCATTAGGTCACCGGGCTCGCATTCGACAAGAGCGACGTTCATATCCCCGTCCGAGCGCCGAGATTAACGTTTCCCTAAATCGCTTAAGGCTATGACAAGCCTATGAGAAGGATTAGTCCTATCTCTGTCCTTTTCAAACTTATACTCTGTCTCTAGTGACTTCGTAATTGACGGGTAGATAACGTTAATCATCCTTCGCTTTCCTCTCAAAAACATTTATTTTTGAACGCTAATTCATTCAGATTTGAAAACGGCAATTTAACTTAATGTTAAGTAATTTTTGTTGTGATAATGACTACTGTTACTGACGTCACTAACGCACGCTTGTGACGTAGCGCTCGACTCGGAGGTAAGCCTGTTTGAACCCTGGCGGTGGAAAATTTCCACTGCCAGCATTTAGTCGACAAGGTGGGCAGAGATGGTGGCGTACAGTTCCTGACCACCAGCCTTCGAGCCAGTATTCAAACCCTCCTCAGTGTCTCATGAGGAGTGTACGTAACGCACTTGATGGGGATCCATCGGTCAGATCTACATCTACATCTACATCCATACTCCGCAAGCCACCTGACGGTGTGTGGGGGTTCCCTTCTATTCCAGTCTCGTATTGTTCGTGGAAAGAAGGACTGTCGGCATGCCTCTGTGTGGGCTCTAATCTCTCTGATTTTATCCTCATGGTCTCTTAACGAGATATACGTGGGAGGGAGCAATATACTACTTGACTCTTCGGTGAAGGTATGTTCTCGAAATTTTAACAAAAACCCGCACCGAGCTATTGAGCGTCTCTCCTGCAGAGTCTTCCACTGGAGTTTATCTATCATCTCCGTAACGCTTTCGCGATTACTAAATGATCCTGTAACGAAGCGCGCTGCTCTCCGTTGGATCTTCTCTCTCTCTTCTATCAACCCTATCTGGTACGGATCCCACACTGCTGAGCAGTATTCAAGCAGTGGGCGAACAAGCGTACTGTAACCAAAGTAAATTTTTCACTCGAGGGAAGACTTGAACCAAGAACTTCTTCTATAGTTGCACACGCTAACCACGGGACCACGGCGCAGATGACATCGTTCAGCTCGGCGGCCCCGTATGTGCTATTCGAGAGGAGTAGGCTGTGTGCCAACACCAAGTTTCACCCTCTCCCTGCCATTCTTCCACAGCAACACAAACACAATACTACACTGTACGAGCACTCATCACTGTCGTCAACACGACGTAATTACAATCTTGCCGAGGACGGCGATTCAGGATTCCTGTATCTGCACCCCAACATTCATTCCCTGAATATGATACTCTACGGTTCATGACTTCTATTAAGAACTTAAGAAATGAGGAAATAGCTACGGTTTTAAATACAGATTTTTAATAAATCTTCTTCAGCTTACAGTGACAGGAGTGGTTCAATCACAACGAACATTTAGCCGGTTACTTCCTGGTCCCTGTGGAGTACAAACTATCGACTGTCATACGTTTTTACTGATATTCAGAGAGAGAGAGAGAGAGAGAGAGAGAGAGAAAGAGAGAGAGAGAGAGAGAGAGAATAGGTCTACTGTCACCAGATCGTTTGGGATTTCGACGATCACTATGTCGTTTTGTGGTTCATCAGTCGGTGGTTCTCGTCAGTTTCTTTTTACTTTCTGTTATCTTCTTTCTTTGCCGAGGCTGCCTAGCAGCTCTGGATGTTTTGTGCGGACGCTGACTAGGTTCTAGTTATTTGTGTTGTCAAGACAGTCGTGTTTTATTTTAAAGAGTACAGGATGTCAGTGTAAAGTGGTCGCTCTGATATCTCTTGGATCTGTGTCCGTGCGGAGGAAAACTTTCTCGGATCTTTATCTAGTGTCTGTATACGCGTCGGACCGAGCAAACCATAAACGTCCGTGACAAAATGATGCACGGGGCTTTGCATCGCCTTGTGAGTAATGGCGTCGAGCTGCTGCTCCAAAAATGAGTATGGGTTGTACAGCATGCTGTGCGTATCAGATATGCTAACGTCACATGGCCCTGTTGCTTAGCAAAACACTATGATACTGCGCTATGTAATTCCATGGGACCGGGCTGCCTGAAACGTTAAGAAATTGAGTTGCCTCTGACCACCAGAAACTGTCTCTTCCTTGCGCTGAATTTGAAGCCCGCGCAGTTTACTCGTTGCAAGATTTGCAGTAGGCGGCCTGGAAGGAGGTGTTGCTGCTACGTAAGACGTCGTGTCGTGGTTGTAAGAGGACAGCGTGACATAAATGCCGTATGCTTGGTGTCAGTGTCCTCTTACATCCGTGTTAAAGTCGATTGAGACTGGACGTGACGGAATACAACTTCAAAACATTGCACAATGTCTTCCGAATGGAGGCATTCATACAGAACATCAACGTCAAGTTTTTCTGAAAGAAAGTTTGGACACTGACGTAGGTGGGAAAACGGACATCTTATTTCAATATCGGAAGTTAAGCCTGACCTCTCCGCGCTCCCTCAAAATGTGGTAGTGGATTTTCAGCTTTTGTGTGTTGGTGCAAAAAAATGGTTCAAATGGCTCTGAGCACTATGGGACTTAACAGCTATGGTCATCAGTCCCCTAGAACTTAGAACTACTTAAACCTAACTAACCTAAGGACATCACACAACACCCTTTTGTGTGTTCTTAATATTTATTTCGTACTGTGCTTTGCTTTCGTGACACATTGCGAAGATTATATGACAAATTCGATGTCTTTACAGAATGAGATTTTCACTCTGCAGCGGAGTGTGCGCTGATATGAAACTTCCTGGCAGATTAAAACTGTGTGCCCGACCGAGACTCGAACTCGGGACCTTTGCCTCTCGCGGGCAAGTGCTCTACCAACTGAGCTACCGAAGCACGACTCAGGTCCGGTACCCACAGCTTTACTTCTGCCAGTATCCGTCTCCTACCTTCCAAACTTTACAGAAGCTCTTCTGCGAAACTTGCAGAACTAGCACTCCGCTGCAGAGTGAAAATCTCATTCTGGAAACATCCCCCAGGCTGTGGTTAAGCCATGTCTCCGCAGTATCCTTTCTTTCAGGAGTGCTAGTTCTGCAAGTTTCGCAGAAGAGCTTCTGTAAAGTTTGGAAGGTAGGAGACGGATACTGGCAGAAGTAAAGCTGTGGGTACCGGACGTGAGTCGTGCTTCGGTAGCTCAGTTGGTAGAGCACTTGCCCGCGAAAGGCAAAAGTCCCGAGTTCGAGTCTCGGTCGGGCACACAGTTTTAATCTGCCAGGAAGTTTCGATGTCTTTTATTTACGTATTATTCTACAATAGAGGCCAAGTATCTTAAAGCAAAAACTGATTTAGTTTTGAAAATACCTGGGCGTAGAGAAATTCTGCATTGCTCATAAACCCATACACATAAAACTGGATGTACATATACTGGCTGGTTATAATTAAACTTTCCCCATTTAACACGTTATAACACGGAAACTAATTACTGTACGCGTACCAAACTTGGTAGCATTAATGTCCAGAGTATGGGGTGCGTCACAACACACAGTCCAGTTCCAACTATGGCTACCAGGTGCCGTGATCTGTTGTCGTGATGCATAGTCTCACACACCTGACAAGTTGCAGTGCACTTGTTGATGTGTTAAGATGAGCTTGGACGAAAGGAGCAGGGCATTATTGGTGAAGCTCTATTATCTAAACAACAGTAATGCTGCAGCTGCACTTTGAGGATATGGCCGGCTGAAAGAATTACGGAAGGGCCCTCTTTCTCCACCTGCTGTGCGGAGCAAGCTGAAGAAGTTCGTATCAGCTGCAGAACTGGGCGTCGTTCCGAGAAGAGGCCGACGATCGGTTGTACCACAGGTGGTTGATAAAATCGCTGTTGCTATGGTAGATTCCCGATCATCAGGTAGTGCGCATGCTGTGTCACGACAGTTGAGCATCCCGTGGTCCACTGTACGGAAGGTACTTCGAATCATTCTTAAATGGTATTCATACCAGAGCCTTATCGCACAGCAGCTTGTACCACAGGATGCACAACGACGCGTTGACTTCGTTCTCCACTTTCTTGCAAGAATTGAAGTTGACGAAGTCTGGCCCTGGACCATCCAATGGACAGACAAAGCCCATTTTTCTCTGACGGGTGAGGTGAACACACAGAATTGAAGAGTGTGGTGGTCTTCACCTCTTGTCACTGTGCATGAAGTGCCTCTGCATGGTGGACGTGTCACCACAAATGGCTCTGAGCACTATGGAACTTAATATCTGTGGTCATCAGTCCCCTAGAACTTAGAACTACTTAAACCTAACTAACCTAAGGACATCACACACATCAATGCCCTAGGCAGGATTCGAACCTGCGACCGTAGCAGTGGCATGTCACCACATAGTGAGGCTTCACGGCTACGTTCATCATTGGCCCATTCTTTTTTGAACGGGTTGGCGGTGAAGAACGAAAGACGCGCAGTGTGACTGGCCAGCGTTACTGTTCATCAGCATGTCATACGCGTCCTACAGGAGAGAGAGACACATTGAACTCAACAGTTTTCATGCAAGGTGCGGCCCCACGGCACATCGCTAGTGAAGTTCAGCTGCTTCTCAGAAAAACATTTGGAAACGATCAAATTATCAGCCGATCGTTTCCAATTGCTTAGTCAGCACACTCACCTGATCTCACTCTCAGTGATTTCTGATTGTGGGGCTACCTGAAGGAGAGCGTTTACCAGTCCTACATTTACACATGTGCTGATCTGAAGCGCAGCATATCAAGAAAGGTTGCCAGCAATCCCACAGATATGCTTCATTCTGCTGTGCAGAATGCAATCCTGTGCCTTCAGACTCTTCTTGACAACGATGGGAGTCATGTTGAGCCCCCAAAAACAAAAATGCTACCGGTATGTAATGGTATGAAGCACCGTAACAGCACATTAACAGTGTTTCAATTGAACTGATTCTGCATTATTTCTCTTTCCAAAGTCCTTCACATAAATGCTACCAAGTTTGGTACTCGTACGGTAACTAGTTTCCTTGTTATAACGCGTTAAATAGGGGAAGATTAATCATAACCACACGGTATGTGTATACCTATGTCTGTTTCACATCTCCTCTTAAAGCACTGGATGAATTCCAACCTAACTTGGTACACATGGCACTTGCTGTCTGGAAATCATCGCTGCGGGGGTAAGAACCATCTACCTATCAAAGGGGTGGAGGCTGAGATGAGAAGATAGTGTACCGCACGACGCGCGAACACCAATACTTTAGTCATCCAGTATCTGAGAAGGAGAGCATACTTGCTACAAACTTTATACATATTCTCAAACTTAACGAAACTTTTTCTCACTGACGACCCGCAGAAAATGATGAAAAGAAAAAAAAAGTTTATCACTTATTACATTTCCGCTGTTCATGTAATAAAATTGCCGCATGTAACATGACGTTTTATTTAGCACTTCTTTACTAGTAACTACGAGGTCTATTCGAAAAGCCAGGAACGGTCGGTAGCGAAATGGAAACCACAGTGAAAACGAAACGTATTTTATTTACAACAGTTAACTACACCTTCCAGCTATTTCTCTACATAGTCGCCGCACCGACTTAGACATCCGAAATTACAGTGAAATCCAGACCCTAATGTGCTTACGGGAGTTGATAAATATCAACGGGGACAGTTGAAAATGTGTGCACCAACCGGGACTAGAACCCAGAACCTCCTGCTTACATGGCAGACGCTCTATCCATCTTTTTTTCTTTTCTTTTTTTCTTTTTTTTTTGTAACTCTAATATTTTATTTATTCATTTAATTTTAATGTCCCAAAAGAAAAATCATATATGAAAAAGAAGGGAAAGAAATATAGGGACGAAGTGACATCCTCGACACTTCACTGGGAGTAAATCCTATCCCTCGAAACAACGTAAACCTGGGTCTCCCCACCGCTTCTGGGGGTTATGAAACATGCTGCCTAGAAAGTTCGCAAAATGTTATATTTAGAGTGGCGTCGGATGATTTCGTGCTGTTCTAGTAGATAATGCCAATAGTCCATGCCCGATATCAAGGTCCGCGAGAGCACGTAGTGCGATGCGTGTCCTCCAATCCACCGGATTGCCGATGTTTTTTGTGAGGGGAAAAAGACAGCGTCAGGGAAAAAGAAAGCGTCCGTCGTGATCGTGGATTCGTCGGTGCGTCGGAGGAGGGCCATGATGCGTTGCGTCAGCTGCCAAATATCTTTTGCCTCATGGCACTGAAGACAATGTTCGTCGGTGTCCTGCATGCCCCATATAAGGCAGAGCGGGGAATCTACCGTGCGAATGTCGTACAATCGTTGGCGGTTGACTGTCTTGCGGTTGATGAATGTATACCATGACGATCTCGCTGCCGTGGTGAGGAGAGGTATATGGACAGCTCGCCAAATCTGTCGCCAGTCTCGCGTTGGGTATTTAAGTTCGACAACATTGCTGCCATGATGACGCCGCAAGTATCGATATATCTCACGGGTAGTGGGGATTCTTGTAGAAGGTATCTGTAACTGAACATAACTATAATCAACAAAACAACGCGCGACGTCAGAAAACGAGGGCGAGATTGTGCCTACCGCCACCGGCAGTTCAAAGGACGTGGGAAAAAGCACATCCAGGACGGCCGATGTGATGGCGTGTTGCCGTTGGTTCCAAGTTCGTAGCGTCGCTCGCAGGTATAGAGTGAGAGCCTTTTTCCGCACAGCCGTGAAGTTAAGTCCTCCAGAATGGTGTGGGAGAGTTAAAGTCTCGTATTTGATCTTAAACAACATTCCTTGGCTGGCATACTATCCAAAGGCCGCCAGTAATCTGTCAGCAATACCATGTGGCATTGGCAGTACCTGTGCCAGGTGCGGCAGTCGCGAGGCCAGGTGAACATTATTGTAGTCCACCCTTTGGAGCAGGTCGTGCATCCGGAGTGAATTGTTGCGTATCTGCAGTCAGACGTGCTGCAGGAGACGTCGTTGGCTCGCCGCCGCTGATTGCCCTAGCGATCGGGTGAATAATACACCTAAGCATCTCAAGATGTCCACCGTCGTAAACGGACTGTGTAGGGCGTCCAGCCCTCGACCGATGTGCATAATCTTGGTTTTATTCATGCTGACCCTGCTTCCCGCTTCCGTTCGTAGTAAGAAGGGTAACCACCTTACTTACTTCGTTCTCCGACCGGACGAGTATCATCAAGTCGTCGGCATATGCACGACACGTGAAGGAGCTCGCACGTAGTCGGACGCCTGTTAGAGTCCGTCTAAGAGTCTGCATCAATGGTTCGAGCGCTATTGTAAACAGTATCATCGACAAGGGACATCCTTGCCCAACTGAGCTGCAAATAGGAATCGTCCCTACCTCCCTGCCATTGACTCTCACCGTGGAAGAAGCGCCGCGAAGGAGGCGCATGAGGACGGTAATAAAATCCTGTGGTATCGCCATGCGTCGCATGGTCGAGTCAAAGAAATCATGGTTGATCCTGTCAAAGGTACGATCAAAATCTTACGATACGAACGCCGCTCGCATGCGACAAGCTTCCGCCAGGGAAATTACGTCACGGTATTCGCCTAGGATAGAATGTATGTTGCTCCGAACCCCTAGACAAGCCTAGTCTGGTGGTATTGTCTTGGATATTACAGTCTTGAGCCTTGCCGCCAACATTCGCGCAAAGATCTTATAGTCAGTATTGAGCATCGTGAGCGGTCTAAATTGATAGGCGCTGACACTCGCTGTCGATTTCGGTATTGGTATAAGCAGTCCCACCGTGAACTGAAACGGAACGTCTGTGTCAGGGCTCAATAACTCATTATACATCAATACCAACTGGGACATCATTAAATCCGCAAATGCGCGATAAAATTCGAGTGTCAACCCATCTGGCCAAGGTTTTATACACCGCATCTTTCGTGAGAGCGCCCCGGATGTCATCTTCCATCAGGGGTTACAATAGCGCCTCTGCATCCGGACCATTCACCTCCGTTTGCATCTGTTGCAAAATTTCTTCTCCTGTCCGATTGTCTGCCGGTGTCCCAGTGAAAAGGAGGCGTTAATGCTCCAGAAACTCAGCAACAATGTCCTGTTGTGACGTCAAGGGCCGATCATCGTCATCATGGAGCACTGTGATCCGGGATGGGCGATTACGCGCATGTCCCTTGGATACATGATGCATGCTAATACGTTCTCCAGCGTCGTTGTCCAAGCACCGAGCACGGATCGAAAGTCCCTCCAGTCAACGCCTCATGATCGATAAAATGCAGACTTGAATGCGATGGACTTCCGCTTGACGCTCGGGTGATGGGGCCTTGGAGGACAGGTCGCGGAGCACCATGTAGTAATAATCAAGTGTATCTCTGAGCCATTTCGCTTTTTCCTTGCCATACGTTATGAGAGCTCTTCGTATCTCCGGTTTTGCACATTGCAGCCACCATGAAAGAACCGTACGGTGCAGTGGCAGACGGCGAGAGCATGTCTGCCATGTTCTTTCGATCCACTGGCGACATTCGAGATCCACCAATAAGGATGAATTAAGTTTCCAGGAACTACGACTCCGAAAGACCCGCTGCCGTGGGAGGGTTAACGTGCACAAATATGCAAGGTGATCTGTAAAAGCTGTGGGCCAACGTTCAGCAGCCAACACGTGATCTCGTAATCTGTTAGAAACATAAATCCGATCCAGCCTGCTCGCCGAGTGGCTAGTAAAATACGTGTAGCTCTCTCGCTGCCCATGGATCTTTTCCCACGTTTCCACTAGGGCCATGTCCCGGCAGATCGTGTTCAAAGCGTGGTAGGAGCTGAAATTAGGAGTTTGATCCTTCGGTGCGAGTACACAGTTAAAATCACCCCCTACCAAGATGTGGTCATACCTCCCATGGAATAGTGGGGCAATCTCCTCCGAGTAGAATCGTGCACGCGCCTGTCGATTGTCAGATCCGGAGGGTGCATAGATGTTGACGATACGAATGCCGTTCACGGTCATAGCCAAACCCCGAGCCGAAGGAAGGTAATCGAGGCCACACATTGGAATCCCTTCCCGGACTAGTATCGCTGTGCCACGTCCTCCATCTGGAGTCAGCGCTAGGTAAGTGTTGTATCCATGCACGTAGGGAAAAGCAGCATTGCAGGTTCCCTGCATCAGTAGAATGTCAACGTCTGTGGCGTAAATCATGTCCCGGAGAAGTTGCATCTTTGCAAGCGAACGTGCGGTGTTAATGTTCACTGTGTCCACATTATATGCTTGGTCCGTTGTCGTTGTCATGATCGTGTCATGTAATGGACAACTCCAAGGGCTTTAGTCCACTATTCGTGCTCAGACGGGTGCAAGCCAACGGGTTGCCCTCCGTTGTTGTCGTCCCGTGGTGTGCATCATGTAAGTGAGTTGTCATCATTTGGGGGTGGCAATTCCTGTATGTCTTCGACTGGTTCCGCCCAGTCGCAATGGTCATCAATCCGAGAAACGTCCTCTGATGTATTTCGATGTGGCTGCCGGGACATTGGCGTCCCTGACTCCTTCGTCGGCAGCGCTGGGTCAGTCGGTGTCAATGAAGAGGGACCGTCTGAAAAGCAGGACATTCGGTCACCATCTAACGGAATCCTGTCAGCGTCCTCTAAAGGCACGTGTTCCGTGTCAGACAATTCTTCGGCTAGGATAACTTCCGTGTCCCCTAGGCTAGGGGGGGACGTGTCACCCGAACTATGGCGACGCTATTTGCGACGCTTCGGCGACCGCTGTTTTCGTGCCCTGTCCTCCGTTGCCTCACTGTGTTCGTCCATCGTTCGTTGATCCGTTGCCGGCGCCACTGTCTCGACCTTTACTTCCACGCCGCGTGCTATATGTGAGTTTTCGGAGGGTTCCTCCCTCATCTGACGTGACGTGAGTCTAGGGACATTCTTCGAGTCACCTCCATGCTCCCGTAACTCGGTCTGCTCTTGCAGAAACACGTCCTTGTCACGTTCCGAACTTGGCAACACCTCCCGGCGGGCCACCGACATGTACGTCATCGGCAGTGCGTGAGAACTTCTCGCTGTGACACTTCTCCGTGTGGCAGTTGCACGGCGCGGCGTTGGATGCATTCCGAGCGGATATGTCCTCCACCCAGCCAGAACAGGTGCGTGGCTGGCCATCGTAAATCACAATAGCTCGACATCCTCCAATGTATAAATAAGAAGGGATATGTTTAGTAAGGACGATCCGCACCTGTCGGACGCCGTTTAGCATGGGATAGATGCTAAAACTTTCCCAGCGCTCAGGCTATGACTACGTACCGTTCCATATGGTCGCAGCGATTCAATAACCACCGATTCTGGCAACTCAAACGGCAATTCAAACATCCAAATGACTCTCACACCCAATCCTGAAGGAGCTACTGTTACATCGCTGATATGGCCATCGGAGTGTCGAAATTTAAATTCTCTTTGAACATCGGAGAGAGTTCTTTCACGCGCACCTTCATCCGTCATCTTTACGTACATTGTACTGCTTACAATGGACAGGTGCATTCCAATTATGTCTGCAGCAGGTAAACGAACTTCTTCCCTCAAAAAACGCTCTATTTCGATAGCTTTGGGTCTGGCATATTCTTTGTCGAACGTAAACTGGATCGTAGTTTTTCGCAAATTGTGTGCCATGGCGATCGAGTCAGACAACAACACGCGCGAGTACCGGCGGTGTTAACACTGCCCCACCTCGCTCGGTCAACCAAATTTGGTACAAATATTAGTTGTAATATGGAACAAACAACTGAGTGAGAACCACGAGCCCACAATTGAGGTGGAGGTGATGATGTAGAGAGAGAGAAGTGGGGAGGTGGTGATAGACAGACAGCGAGGGAGAAGGAGGATATGGGCACATATAGGGGGGAGGAGGGGATGCACAGAGAGAGGGAAGAGAAGGAAATGGATAGAGAGAGGAAGAGGAGGAGAGGGACAGAGAAAGGGGCAGGAGGAGATGGACAGGGCGATGGAGCAGGTGGACAGAAAGGAGGTAGAAGAGGAGATAGCCGGAATGAGGGAGTGAGAGGAGATGGACTAATAGAAGACTGTGATAAATACATTCCAAGGTAAAGCCAGGTACTCCGACAGTAAGAAGATAAATAAAAGGAACATATTAATTGAAAATCGTTTGCAAGTGAAAAAAGAGTGAGGGAGGATTAGAGAAAAAAGTATTGTCGAAAACGAGGTCATAAGAGACGGAGCACAAACTCAGATTCTTTCAAGGATGGGGAAGGAAATCAGCCTTGTTCTTTCATCCCATTTTCCTGTGGCGATTTAGGGAAATCACAGACAGCCTAAATCTGGGTGACAGGACGTGGACTTCAAACGTAGTCCTCTGGATGTGAGTCCAGTGCGCTAAGCACTGCGCCACCTCTCTCTCTCTCTCTCTCTCTCTCTCTCTCTCTCTCTCTAACTCTAACTCTCCCCTTTTTTTAGCGAAAAATTTAATTCCATTGAAAGATAAACTTTCTGTTGTTTTTGTCTTTTCTTGGTATTTAGAAGCAAAGCGAATCACAATGCTTAAGTTAAAGAGGATCTATGAATTGTCTTCTAAATATTGTTTTATGTGTTTATGCATTTTTATCATATTGGGAAAGTAAATAGCGACATTTTGAAATATTAGAACGACACTTTTCCTGTTCTTTTCACTTCTCAGCAGTGTGGAAAATTGATGATTCACTCTTTTTCAAGAACAATCGTTCTGAGTATTTCTTCGTCCATTAATAAACCCCGTCGTTGCTAGTTTCTTGATTGTGATACTATATTCCGCTTCTTAGTATCAGTTTAGTGCTGGATTAAATAAATTGACATCCCAACTAGTGTGAACACATAGCGTTCCGTTACGATGTGTGCCTATCTTTATCGATCGTTCTTTACCCATTTGCATATAATACGTTAGTCTCCATGCATCTCCACTGTGACTACTTCAATCTCGCGATGGGTGGGTTTCACTCTGCACTAATTTTTAGCCGTCACCACTGCTGAGATGGAACTTAATATAAATGTGGTCCGTTTGTCCGACTCATTGTTCACGCTCTTCGTATGCCACGTTTTTGTAACGACTTCTTTATGTTCCCATATATCGATCGTTGTTGAGGGCTTAAGCAGAGAGGGACAGGGGAAAGGGGCAGCTGTAACTCTCCCCTACCCTACAAGAAACACAATCAAAACTCGCATCCAGCCGCAACCTGCACTGACGTATCAAATAATCTTGAAGAAATCCAGTTACTGACCAGTAACTAATGTATGTAACCAGAGCCATTTGTCGTTAAACCTTAAAGATATTTCTTGTCGTACACCGTAAATCTTACACGAGTAGTCGGGAACCCCTCTCCCCACTTTCCCCAGTTTAGATTGTGGGCACACTCATGATCACTGTTAAGTCCCTATACGAATGAACTCATTTACTAAAATTCATTGTATTTTGTTATTATACAGCACTCACCAAGCCAGTTTGCTGTTTGTAGTAAAGTGACCTGAAGAGAAGCAGATGTTTCTACAAATACCAATCAGGTTTTGAGTTTCTTCACTAGCTTGAGATTTGTGGTAAAACTTTACAAGTCTTTTTTTTATATGGAAGGGGTTACACACTGCAATCTGTGACATTGTTTCAATACTATGAAAACGTTTTCAAATTTTTCATGTGATGAATGGGGACAGATATTTGGTTTTAAGCAATCTGTTTTGGTGGCCTATCTAATGTTCGTTTTGTGGAGTGGGTGCTGTCACCTGTCTGTACTCCAAATGAGATACACTGTTCGCAGTTAGAAAAGTGCGATGAGTATTCTCCACATTAATTTCGACTAAAAGATGACGTGTTTGCCTATCCTAAACGACGTGATGCCCATAGTTTTGAAGGCACTCAGCATAAAGGGCCTTCGTCAATTGTGAGAGGTGGCACGTCACACTGTATCTCTTTATCAACGTTATCAATCAGATTTACGTTCATATTTTAGATCACGATCTCGGTGTTTCCCAGTACTACACTTTGTATGTATGATTTATGACTTTTTTACACGGGAAAATTGTGGGGAGAATGTTCTCATAACTGCAGATGTAGCTTGTAGAGAACTTGAACCCGAGGAGCCTTATTGGAGGCGACTGAGAGCAGGGAGAATTGAACTGGGGACCATAAATGTTGAGTGCGACGACCTGGCTGTATGAGTGATTCTGGGAAGCAGCGCTCAGTGAAATTTACCTGCAGAGAGACTTCTGGCCGATGCCCTCACCTATTTCCACTTAGGATCGGACAGTTCGTAAAACATTTTACCTAGGCCAGGCGGCAGTCCATCGCCAAGACGCTCAGATGGGGGGAAGTGGGTGAAGCAAGCCATTTAAGAGAGACTCCTGAAAACCGAGCCTTTGTGTAAATGGTGGGAAGGTCTTAGAACTCCGTGCATTCTCATGTTAGAAGCTGGGACATACATACAGAGCAGCTGGTGTATGTGTCTAGTGGAGGTAGAACTGTAAGCTCCCCTGACGCCAAGAAGTCGCTGAATTGAGCGGCAAAAACGTACATTTCACGGGCACGACTGTGACGTAAGCTCAACAACCTTCTTTCTGAAATTGGAAATGGTCAGCTCGAAAAAAATAAGATCACTCTGTAAATGAGGGACTGTGGTCCCATCTAGGTATATGTTTTTTGCCAAAACATGAGGACGACGCTTCCCTAGTCTAAAGTCTCCTTTTATCATGCACGAGAGATTTGGAGTCGCCGCTTGGCTGCTCTCAGGATATACAAAGAGGAGGCTTGCTCCCTAGCGTGGGAACCCCAGCGCTGTGTCTGGATTGGCTACCAGGCCAACAGAACAGTCAAGAGGGGAGCTTTAATGAGTAGAGTATAGTTCGACTGGTTTGTGCAATGAGGGGGTGGTTTATTTTTACTAATTCGGCTCCAGTACCGTGGCTGGGCGGAATGTGGTTTTGATTCTTGGCGTTCTTCGTCTTCAGGTCCTCCCGTGATGGAGAACTTCAGCTCTTTCCCTAGTGCGCCAGATTTCTGGTTTGTATCTTGCGGTGCTCTAAGAGCCAGTGGCAGTTTCCAACTGTACAGACAGTGGAACTGCTTATCATCTCGGACATATCGTGTGTCTAGAGGGTGAACGTTTTGTCCTGAGTCGGCCATGTGACGTTTCACAATTCCAGTACGCACTGCCGTACCTGTGATTAAAATTGGTTTGGTCAAACCAGCGAACGGGTGCACCTCACACACAAGTCTTCCGGGATTACAAGGCTCTGACAGGGAAGTTTCCCGCGTTCTGATAATCAGAATGCCAGACCGCATAGTCTACAAATTTTCGTGGACGCGCTAGAATATAACTGCCGCAGCGCACCGCTCCTTGCAAACAGTGCTCTGTTTACTGCTGTAGCCTGAACAAAGGTGAAAGGGTAAAATATTCGATTTGAATATAGTTGGGCCTCACAGTAGACTCATGTAAACAAAGTCAGATTGCGCTGTTAAATGGATTAATTAAATGGAGAATTTGTATAGCTTCCACCCCAATGTATGCTCTGCCAATAAAACACTTTTCCTTTTCTGATTTGCGTTTGTCATTTCTGTGTAAGTTTCATTTGCTAGTTGTGGTTACAAAAGGATTAACAAAACTTGTCATTATTTTGTAAACTTAAATACGCCACTGTTCTCATTCATACTCTCTCTACTATTCACGGTTTTTATTTTATTGTGGTGGTACATGGGTTCACAAGCAATTTAAGGTTAGTTAATGTGATCATTAATTTGAGTTCTGAAAGTGACCACTGACAAAGGAAACAAAAGTGCCTTGAGCAAATTCACTAATTCATATATAGAAATGAAGGGAGTAGCTCACGATTTTGAAGGTTATTGAAAAGATAATACTTTTCTTTATGTAAAGATAATAACATTTAGCACCACGCAGACGTATATTTAAGATTGAAGCAAGTGACGACTCGCAACTGTATATATGACCTTGGGATATTTATAGATGTACGGTTTATGGTTACACGAGTTCTACATATAGAACGCCGCGATTTTGCTTCTACAAGAAATTATGACGATAATATTGAGATTTCCAGAATGAAATTAATCACGCGTGTCAAGCAATGCTTCTTCAAACAAAAATCGATGTATTTGATAAAATTATAATTTTCGTGGCCCATAGTAAGTATTTTTACAGTTTGAACTACTAGGTGCCTGACTCCGAAGATCGGTGTAAGATGGCAAAATAAATTTGATGCCATCACCAATTTTACTACATATTTTACAGTCAAGAATACGAAATAAAAGTTTGTATTGCAATTACCGCCCGTTCTCCGGTTGATATTTACTGTTTTACAGCAGTTGTTACACATATTTACTTCATCTGTGAATGTTTTACGAAACCACTTCTTACAGTGAATGCAACGAATCCAGTCCACTTATGGTCCGTTTTATTGTAGTAGTTCCTTTTACACACAACACAGTTATTGTCTTTAGCAGTAGATTTTACATTTCCACCTCAGAATAGTCATTGTCTTTAGCAATAAATTTTATATTTCCATCTCGTTTGGTGTTTGAAAGACTTTTTTTGTTGTCAATGCTTTTCTGTCGCGCTGCTTTCATACTCTGTAGGATTACCCGGTCTGTGAACACTTATGCAATTTTCTCCTGCTTTTTTCTGGTGTTTCCAAAATAGGTATCCATACAATCTTTTCAGATGTGGTAGAGGTCGCTAATTTAACTGCTACACTTGCGTCAAATGCAATTTCTGCGCTTAAGGATTCATTAATAGAGTTCGGTTCTCAGTTGCCAGATGCACCAAGAATGTTGGTCTCTTTAGGATGCTTCTCAGCAATTTTTAGGCAACGTCAGCAAACAAATAAATGTACAAAAAAGATATTACTAGTGTCCATATTACACAAAAGAAAATATGTCATCTTTCACAGGTATCGTCGTGAGATGCAGGTTGAAATGTATGTAGGACAGAAAACGGGATGTAACAGGACGCACATACAGTTAAAGACACAGAGTACGTGATAAACATATCGTCAGAGCTATTGAAAAGTTTATAAACCAGTATTACTGCTTTTAAATATATTGCGCTTATTTTACCGTGTAAATTTTAACACATTCCACGCTTTTCAAAAACTGGCTCTGAACACTATGGGACTCAACTGCTGTGGTCATTAGTCCCCTAGAACTTAGAACTACTTAAACCTAACTAACCTAGGGACATCACACACATCCATGCCCGAGGCAGGATTCGAACCTGCGACCGTAGCAGTCGCACGGTTCCGGACTGCCCGCCTAGAACCGCGAGACCACCGCGGCCGGCCCACGCTTTTCGAACACCAGTAAACAGACAACACACCCCATTTACAGATTACCGGTTTGGGTCTTTAATGACCATCATCAGATCTGTTTCATAAAAACAAAGTCCTAATGTACTGCAGCCATAGTGGCATCGTCAAATGTTAAATGCGGAAGCAGCACCAGCATTTAACATTTGACGATGCCACTATGGCTTCAGTACATTAGGACTTTGTTTTTATGAAACATATCTGATGATGGTCATGAAAGACCGAAACCGGTAATGTGTTAACAAAAAGTTTGACCATAGAAGTAAATTAAAGGAAACTTATTACATATACGGGTCACTGTTTCTTCGCGACGATTTCGCAGCTTGTGAAGCCCTATATCTGCTGAGACGGACGCACTGCTTCTTATCATCCTACAGTAGACCACCACATTGTGCCATTCGAAGTACACTTGTGTCCAGAACTTAAGGACGAAAGTAACTTTCGCAAGATGCGTCACTGCCAAGTAACACATCTCGATGTAACTTGGACCATACACAGAAAGACCTACTACAGTAAAGTAAAGACGGTAACTGAAGGAAATACGCAATGAGATAAACAGAAAAGGCACATTTATTCAAAGAAAATAGTTAAATGAAGTCATCGCGTTTTACGTTGGTCACCTGGAAATTACAAAAGGTGAGACGTGATTGTTAATAGGATGTGTGACCACCACGGACAGTAACGCTTGCTCTGCAACGTGCTCCTTGCTGGCCACGAGGTTGGATCGGTTTCGTATTTGCTTTGGCGGACTCGGTGAAAATTTTGACAACGGTATTTAGGTATGTCAAAAGAAAGGTGCTCGTTCCTGAATGCTTCTTCATAAAAAAAAGTGACCCACTAAATGTTCCACAGCGGCATGAAGTCTATGACTATCTGAAATTTGCGAAATATACTAAAATTCATGGTCTGGTTTGGTAACTATGAAGCACTCAATTCCACGCTATTGCGAACAGAAGCTGATAGAGCAAACGGCATGTCGCGTCCTTAATGTCCCTTTAAAGGAAACTTCTGCCTTTATGTAATTATAGAACCACAAGCATTCATTGCATTCGTTATAGCGTGCCATTCATTGTGGCAACGACTTGTTTTAACTACTACGCCACTTTGTAGAACAAGCTACTCGCCAGAAGAGCCCGAGATTACGGCCTGGTGTTGTTCGACGGGGCAATAAAACCTCACTGTGCTGCTCCCCGGTTCGTAACTTAATGAAAGCTCACAGTCCAGAATAAAACAATGGCCGGCCTCTGCAGAGTGACACGGCTTGTAGTCATTTCCCAGAAACATTTTTAAGTGCCAGTTAACAATGAGAGAGTGAATTACTGTTTTTATATGCCAGACATAGCGCGCTGCTCAAGTTCTTTCTTTTCAGTAGAAAAGAACATTCAACTCTCACGCCTTCTCGGAAAGGACTAAAAAGAAACACACAGCCGAGAAAAATAGCAAGACGGTCGTAAACCTTCCGTTCTGTAGCGCGGTTACGGGAAAGATAAGCCGGCTTCTCTAGAGGCATAATATTAAGTCAGTCTACAGACATCCACGAGAAACAAATCCGATACCTACTGACATCTGTGAAGGACAAAAACACGCGACTCAGAACTTCCGTCGTATACAAAACACCATACTAGTGTCGTGTGTATATTATTAACCTGGCCAGACAATGGCTACTGTAGACTTGTATCGAAAGGATCATGCGAAGTTTTGAGGATGCGCTGTTCCGAGAAACCACCATAACAGCCGGAAGCGAGTTTTGTTTGTGTTTCTTGTAGGGTGTCGGAGGAGAACAGGTGTCCCTTTCCTCTATCTATCTCTGGGTGCATCTTCGTCAGCGATCAATCTATGGGAACGTAAAAAACTCGTTACAGAAATGTGACACACCAAGAGAGTGAATGAGACGCAGAAACCAGTCACATTTATATCAAGTTCAATCTCATCAGTGGTGACAGAGAATGCGTGTACTTACTGGATTTGTCAAACGTCGAGGTAAGTCCACGTACAGAAAATCCGATGAAGTGCTTTCGATTTCAACATTATGAACATACCAGCACATCATGTAATGGCGAAGTAGGTTGCTGAAAATACAATGCTGTGCAAGAAACAGTAATATGTTCTTTGCCATAATTTTGGAGCAATTATTCTAGCAATCGTGCAGTCTGGATTAGGGACTGCCCAATGTTTATAGATCGAAAGAAGATACAGTAGATAAAAGTACTGAAGTGATTACCATATAATGAAGCAAAGAAGGAAACAGATAAGAAACCACCGATATTTGTATCACGACAACAAGCCTGACTAAATACACTGCTGCTCATTAAGACTTCAGCACTAGGAAGGATACCAAATGACTAAATTTTGAGTAATATGTGTATACAGAAAAATAAGAATAATACATGAGTATATTGGTAGGTGATATGAGAGTATACGGAATACTGTATATAGAACATAAAACTGCCATTTCTGACAACAACTATGGCTCTAACCCGAGTAAGCATCAAGTTGCACTGAGTCTGGATGACAGGCACGAGTACGAAATTCCGTGCTGCTACAACTCTAAGCCAGATTTCATTAACGCTAGTGGTGGGCGAGTGATGGAGTGCCAGTCTCTCTGCAAACTAGTATCGAATGAAAAATATAGAGGACATGCTGGCCAGGCAGCAGTCGAAAAGCCCCAGTATCAGGATACCATAGAAAACATACATTCCTGTGGTATATTCTTGAACGAAAATCACCTGGAGAGCTCAAAGATAGGCCACAACAACCGGTCTTACAACGCAAATTCACCGGCTGAGTGAATCAGAGGCGATCGTGTTATCGTATGGCATCCCATACCATCAGTCCTGATGCTGTGGCCGTATGACGATGATAAATGTAATCTGGCAACATCTGCTCTCCTCGGATCATCCACGACTGGGTACATCCATAGTGGTGCTGTATATAGAACTGAGAGTCGTTTGAAAAGCCAGGGCAGTGGCAGTCGTGTGTCCAGTGTTGCCTCTGGGCACACCCTGTCGGACCCCCTCTCACTACTGACGTAACGGAAACTACAAAAATGGTCGCCGTGTGACAGTCCGTAATTCTCGAGAGGTAGCTACACTGCCCTTGAGGATAAGACCTTCATTGCCCGTATGGATCGATCCTTACTATTCGTGAGCATGCTTGTCTTGCTGCAAACAAGTCCATTTTCCGACTCGAGGCACGTGACGTAGGTATACGATCCTGCACCACCAAGGGAACAATATGACTGTCCTCACATGCGCTAATGATGTGGGGCAACTGAGATCCTGCATCAGGTTAAGTATGGCTGTCCTGAAATAAACGCTTCCACATTCGAACGGCAGTCGTGGGGCCCCGACAGAAGCGAGCAACAATATCGTGAAATCACGGTCTCGATACGTCTTAATACTTTCACCGTCAAATCCAGATACGCTGACGTTAAACCTCCTTACGGAGTGTAGATATGGCGGATGAGACACTGCCAATTGCTTCCAGTACTCTAATGCTATTCAGTTCAAGTTATAACGTAACAATCAGCGCATTAAAGCGCTTAAATATTGGTAAAGAAGCATCAGTGATTTTGCTAGAGACTGAAAATGCACCCAGAGGTGTTAAAGTGAGGTTTATGGATTCGGCATGGAACTAACTGTGTAACGCAGAACCCTTCATCAATCAACAGATGACCACAGAATATGAACCATACCGCTCTCCCCCAGAGATTTACTGTGCCGGCCTGATGCTATATACATCATCTCTGTACAACGGCACTGCACTTATGCTAAGATCGGGTGGTCGGTCCATTTATTTGTGTACCATTACTAACTTGTTCAGTCTATGGATGGCGCTATCCATTGTGTTGGAAAGACTGAACAAATGATTATCTTATATTCAAAGAGCATATAAAGAAATCGTGCAGTATCTCCATATGCATAGTGTGCATGCGGACAATTTAGAATGTTATATCAACATGAGACCAAAAGAAGAAGCTAAAGGAATACCAACCAGTTTGAGGGAAATACACGCTGAATACTATGCATACAAGATAACGTTGTTTGCTAAAAACTGTACTGGTGTTAAGAAGGAACCAGGGGATTTTGCTGATGTACTGCATACTATGTACGATTACTGAAGTGTAAATAAAATATATTATCAAAACATTTTGTTTTTCTTACTTCATAACCTTCTCATTACAAGGTAGCCATTGTAGCTCAGTTGGTAAGATGGCTATCTATATTATTACAAGTGTTTTTGTTATAAAGACACATTGCATGCTAATACCTGATGTAATCAGTATCATGGCAGGGTGGGTAAAGCCTCAGAACTTTGTTGTAAGCGACTGATCCTGTGTGGAAGAAGACAATAAGAAGAAGAAAAGCAGAAGAAGAAGAAGAAGGATGGGATACTCCTCCCTGATAATATGCAAACGATAATGTAGGTCCAACCAGTTGTGGGAGACCAATGTTCTCATGTCGCTGCTAACACACCTGGATGGAGTCCACTTTGAGCATGTATGTGTATTTTCAAAAACAATGTTTCAGACCAATTACCAGTTGCTGAAAAAGATACTACAAGGTTTAGATGCTGTAACATACATGATATCTAGTGAAAGCAGTGAGTGCCCTCTACCAGAAGAGGTGAAACCAAATACTGTGTTCAGATTTGATGATGTTACTGTGGAAAACCAAGATCAAATTCTACGATATTTCTGTTTTGGTCATCAAATGGCTGTTGTCATACTTTATTTGAGTTATATGTATTCCAGAAACCAAAAGCAGTTTGTGAGGCATTATTCAAACCTCATTATAACATTTAAACAACACAATTTGAATTTAAAGCACATTTACCAAGTGCATGTAGGAACTGGTATGTCATTCAACGAATTTGAAAAGACATGTGGAGATTGCCAGAATCACTCACAGTACAGGTTTCTTGTTATTGGCAAAACATGGAAACTGAATGATGGTAGGCATAGACGCAACTTCCAGCGGTTTCTATGTATACAGCAAGGAAAAGAGGTGAGTACATCAGTACGTATCGCACAACAAACAAGTTGGCGCGCATGTCGGGGACTCCACGCTAGATGACCGGTATAAATAGACAGAGAATTCGTCTATAAGTAGATGAAAAATTTTATCCTCAGGACCATAAAGTTAAGGACATAGAGACGTATGCCAGACCCTTCTGAGGCAGATCAACTACTTAAATGCTAGGGTTATTCCACTTGAAAAGAACGTAAACTACGTATCTGTGAAGATAGATGGAACTGAAGAGAAAGTACATGACTTAACTTTGTTGCCGTTAATAGAACTGGGTGAAGTGTATATAATGTGCAAACTATGAAGTAGTCCAACTACACTCCTGGAAATGGAAAAAAGAACACATTGACACCGGTGTGTCAGACCCACCATACTTGCTCCGGACACTGCGAGAGGGCTGTACAAGCAATGATCACACGCACGGCACAGCGGACACACCAGGAATCGCGGTGTTGGCCGTCGAATGGCGCTAGCTGCGCAGCATTTGTGCACCGCCGCCGTCAGTGTCAGCCAGTTTGCCGTGGCATACGGAGCTCCATCGCATTCTTTAACACTGGTAGCATGCCGCGACAGCGTGGACGTGAACAGTATGTGCAGTTGACGGACTTTGAGCGAGGGCGTATAGTGGGCATGCCGGAGGCCGGGTGGACGTACCGCCGAATTGCTCAACACGTGGGGCGTGAGGTCTCCACAGTACATCGATGTTGTCGCCAGTGGTCGGCGGAAGGTGCACGTGCACGGCGACCTGGGACCGGACCGCAGCGACGCACGGATGCACGCCAAGACCGTAGGATCCTACGCAGTGCCGTAGGGGACCGCACCGCCACTTCCCAGCAAATTAGGGACACTGTTGCTCCTGGGGTATCGGCGAGGACCATTCGCAACCGTCTCCATGAAGCTGGGCTACGGTCCCGCACACCGTTAGGCCGTCTTCTGCTCACACCCCAACATCGTGCAGCCCGCCTCCAGTGGTGTCGCGACAGGCGTGAATGGAGTGACGAATGGAGACGTGTCGTCTTCAGCGATGAGAGTCGCTTCTGCCTTGGTGTCAATGATGGTCGTATGCGTGTTTGGCGCCGTGCAGGTGAGCGCCACAATCAGGACTGCATACGACTGAGGCACACAGGGCCAACACCCGGAATCATGGTGTGGGGAGCGATCTCCTACACTGGCCGTACACCTCTGGAGAGCGTCGAGGGGACACTGAATAGTGCACGGTGCATCCAAACCGTCATCGAACCCATCGTTCTACCATTCCTAGACCGGCAAGGGAACTTGCTGTTCCAACAGGACAATGCACGTCCGCATGTATCCCGTGCCACCCAACGTGCTCTAGAAGGTGTAAGTCAACTACCCTGGCCAGCAAGATCTCCGGATCTGTCCCCCATTAAGCATGTTTGTGACTGGATGAAGCGTCGTCTCACGCGGTCTGCACGTCCAGCACGAACGCTGGTCCAACTGAGGCGCCAGGTGGAAATGGCATGGCAAGCCGTTCCACAGGACTACATCCAGCATCTCTACGCTCGTCTCCATGGGAGAATAGCAGCCTGCATTGCTGCGAAAGGTGGATATACACTGTACTAGTGCCGACCTTGTGCATGCTCTGTTGACTGTGTCTATGTGCCTGTGGTTCTGTCAGTGTGATCATGTGATGTATGTGACCCCAGGAATGTGTCAATAAAGTTTCCCCTTCCTGGGACAATGAATTCACGGTGTTCTTATTTCAATTTCCAGGAGTGTAGTATATAACAAAATGTCGACTAAAAGAAAGTTATCTTTGAATGGAAGGCAGTTTGAGAGAAGTTACGACTGCTAAGACTAAGGCAATCGGATGGAGATCATACACTGAGAGAAACCTTAAAACCAGTTACAGAATCTTTCAATGACTGTCACCGAAATTACACATCGACGATGAAGTTGATGATTTCATTAACCACCACAGTGATAATACGATAGACTAAATACTTAGTGTCAGTGGTGAAAAACCATACACGTTAGGCATGCAAGCTATAAGTTTAAAAGAAAAAAAAACAATGGAGATTTCAAAGAACCAACTGGTCTAATGAACATCATTTTCCTAAATTTCGTAAAAACTGTAAATTATTCACCCAAACATCTGGAGATGTATGGCGAACTACTGCAAATGACTGGTGTACATAGGAAAGCAGGAAACTGCCACAGTGTGGAACACATTATAATACAAATATTAAATGCTCGATATAGCACTGGTGATGGTATTGACATCATGCATAAAAGAGTCACCAATCGACTCCCGCAGTACTTATACTACAACGATCCCAACGAGCTAATAGATCGACTACGACTGCTCATGCATCAGCTGCTACCGGAAACACTGCTCATTCGAACAAAATTGTTTCAGTAATTGCTGAGCTTAGAGAGAGAGCTATAATCGAATAAAAAAGGAGACAGTAGTTCGAGAAATGCACAAACCAGCACGTAAAAAGTATCCTCACAGACATGTTATGATTAAAGGTTTCGAGGAGTTATGGCAGGCTGATCTCGTACATATGAGGGAATATCCACATGCCAATAATGGATTCAAATATATTTTAACGGTAATTGATACATACTCTAAATTCGCGTGGGCGTTACCTGTCAAAACAAAACCAGGGAGGGATCTTGCATGGGTATTTAAGCGTTTTCTGAAGACAGGGACGAATCGACGTCCGCACAGCCTTCAAACTGGTCATGGTGAGGTGTTCTACAATAGGTATTTCAAGACTGTGATGCAGCAGTATTGAATACACCGCTACTCCACATTCACCTAAATGAGAGTGTCGTGGAATGTCTGAAAAGAACAATAAAAGGTCAAATATGGGTGCGTTTTTATCTTGGCGGCCCATACAAATGGGCATATATCCTTTCAGAAATAATTGCACAGTTTAATCAAACCAAACATATAATAAAATGAGACAAATCGATGCTCATGATAATGGACTCATGGATACAGTGTTCTATCCTATTTAAATGCTACATTCACATAAACAGAAATTTAATGTGAGTGATTTCGAACGTATCTAAAGCCACAAGACAGCATTTGAGAACATATATCTCTGAAACTGGTCAAGTGAAATAGTCACAGTGTCCAAAGTGCAGGGAACAAACCCCAGAACTTACATCTTAAAAGATAGCAGTGGCACTGAAATTTAAGGATGCTTTCATACAGGGGGAATGCAGAAGAGCTCAGAGCCACACATGTTTCTCATAGAGAGAGTCATAAGACATCAAGGCTTGGGTTTCCGCAACATAAAACAACTGGACTGACGCTGACGATTTTCTATATAATGGAGTGCACAGAGCACAACCATCACAGCAGCAAAAGACCCATTATAGGAAACACATTATGGGTGGCGGTGGTAATATCTACAAAATTCGAGTTGAATAGCACTTTCTGGAGTATAATTGCAATAGGCCTGGCAGAAAGCTTCAAAAACGTTTAGCACATGGTGATAAGGTGATTAACGTGCTTGATGAGGTATGTTTGGACCCCGACATTGTATCCGCAAAACATAAAGATCTCCCATGACGTCACGCTGAAGATCGAATTTTAGCTGATAAACTCTAGGCAATACGTATGTGAAAGGATATTGGTATAGGCCAGCAAACTGCGGTATTTTTAGTTGATTGAACCATGCATGGTAAAATTAAGTTGGGTCTGGGTGTGACTCGCAAGCAAGCTATGAACGCTGCACATCGTGCACTGAAGAAGAAGAAGAAGACAATGATGAAGAAAAAGGGTGTTTCAAAAACTGTATCCTGATAGCGATGTATGAAGCTAAAATCGCCATGGAGTATAAAGGATTGGTTCTGGCAGTACCCAAAAATCGCTCTTGGAGGTCTCTCAGCGATGGGGTCATTGGCTGGTGTTGCTGCGGCTATTGCCTGAACAGTCTAGAACGTACAGAACTCACAGAAGCAGCTACAGGAGGCAAGGAGACATAACTGCGGGATGCAAGCAGGAGCCATGGAAACCATTCAAGAAAGGTCTAGGTCTCTTCATAAATAAGGAAAAAAAGCCCATTAGCCATCCTACCGAATACACGGCTTACAAGTACAGATCTGTTCAAGTTTGTTGGGATAAATTCAGCATTCCAATATTTCGTGGAGTGTTTATGCTGGACACTTTACCGAGGACTATGCGGAAATCCAGAGAATGTGAAATTGTGAATTTACATGTTGCTAGAGGACCTGTAACCCACTGGGTGCCGCACGTTACGAAAAATACAAATAACGTCTACAGTTTCGACTCATTTGGAGACCTGCAACCACCACAAGAGTTACAAAGATACTTCACCAACAGAAGACGTGTGTTCTACGATTTTCTTCGCTATTAAAACTTTACTACTTACTTGTGAGGATATGTATACGTCATGTTAATCCCAACGTTTACGAAGAAAGATGTATAAGGAGGTGCAATAAGCATCCACTTGTCAGTTGTGGTTCAGATGCAATGTTGTATACTTTGACTTTAAACGAACGATCGTCTGTGTCACTCGCAAATTACTTCCCACCGACTAATTTAAGCAGTGGAGTGTGCAGTATTGCATTGATTGAACTGGAGACGTAAGACAGCATTCTGAATATCACAGAGGTTAACAGTAGACTTCATCTGGAAATTAATGGTCGAAAACAAATTGTGGATATAGAGTCTGATGCATACGATATTGATGATTTATACTAAATTTTAAAGCGGGCTGGAAAAAGGATTGTGCTATGCGCAAACATCAATACACTTAAATGTGAAATAAAGACAGTCACTGCAATGACTGACTTTAACCCGAAGGGTTCAGTAAGACGACTACTTGGATTCATAAAAGGACAGATTTTGAAGAAGGATCCTAATAAATTTTACAGATCTAATCAGTCAATATACATACTTCCTGCCAGTACAATCCGTGTCGAGTGTAACATTGCAACAAACTTCTATCTCAACAATACGTTGATGGATACAATTTAGGGATTCTTTCCATTAGTTGAAACTGAGTATAAAATTATTGAGACCCCTACCAACGCTGTATACCTCCCAGTAATTGTCCAGACATGGGGCTATTTGGCGCTATGTATTGTGGACCAGGACAATCAACTTGTCAACTTCCGTGGTGAGGAAATCATTGTAGAACTACTGGTACAGCTAGAGCAGAACTACCACTGACCTCGAATGGGCAGAGACAATGACCTTCAACCAGTCGGGACTTGCAGTGGACCAGTCCCCCTACCTATCAGTGAGTATAAAGGCACCACCTTGCCGGAAGACTAGGAGCGACAGCGGCGACGTTCAACAGATTGAGGTGTGCCAGTGGTCAAAAAGCAACGTGGGGATCATATAGAAAACCGACGTGCACAACGCACAGCGTGACACTCCACAACAGAACCGCAAGGTGATAACATGTATGAACTACGAGTTTCCTAAATCAGTAGGTCTGAAACTTCACAATGACGTCGTTCGATATAACTAAAGCAGTAGAATATGAGGAGCGTATTATACGTGAGGAATACTTCTTGCATGAACCTTATGCTTCAACCAAATTTAACAACAATGATGAAATTAGGATTGCCATTTAACACCAGGACGATTTAATCCTACCATGCAGGAGCTTCATACATCATGATGGATAAGTTATGAAAAGAGACAGTACTGCTACAGTGGAATCGAACCTTACACGTAATGTTTTAGTTTTCCTGTTTAATGAGATACACTATGGGCTTAACAGAGTTGAGACTGACCATACACATAGTTTAGGCATAGCATCAACTCTTAAAACCTATGTCTTTCCTTTCCCTCGGACTTGAACGATTTAGACAATGCTGGATGGTTCACAGAAGAGCTAGTGAGTATAACAGCTGAGCAGTACATGAGATTTACTGCATGTGTACCTCTAAAACTGGTTATGGGATACATTGAAGACATGTAACAACTTATTTTAAACGTCAAACAGGAATTTATTCTGGTATTCTGGGCAACGGATAACAATTCAAACATTCAGAGAGCTCAAGAGGAGATCAAGATCACTGTCAATAAAATAATTTGGGGAATGCCACACATGCTGTATTGGATGAGCAGCGTTTAAAGTTTTTAAAAGTTCTGAATGCAAGTGTATTTCTACCGCTATCTTTCCGTTCATGGGAGCGTTTTGAATACCCAGTTCTATCGACTGCAAGCAGACAGACATGGTCTATTAAGACCTCTGCTCAATCGGACGCGCTTAAATTCATCATACTTGCGATGCAGACTGACAGAAGAGGGAATAAAACAAACGATTCCATCAAATATGATAACTGTAAGTTAACTAACGCCAGAGTCTACCTGAAATTTGAATTCTACCTGTATGATAATTTATGTCTCCAGTGGGATGAAATATATACAGTCTAGAATTTGAAATCTATGCACAGTTCCATGCTTCTTACCACTACTTCTTACTACTACTCTACTCAGCCCATGGAAATTCGCCGACCGCGGTGACCACGTGGTTCTAGGCGCCGCAGTCCGGAACCGCGCGACTGCTACGGTCGTAGGTTCGAATCCTGCCTCGAGCATGGATGTGTGTGATGTCCTTAGGTTAGTTAGGTTTAAGTAGTTCTAAGTTCTAGGGGACTGATGACCTCAGATGTTAAGTCCCATAGTGCTCGGAGCCAGTTGAACCATTTGAACCATGGAAATTCAAGGAGCTGGAACCAATCATCGTAATAGATTGCTCAAAATAGAACGAGATAATTAAATCAGAGCCTATAGATGTGGGAATTGAATTTGAATCTTCGGCAAATTTTCCTGAACACACTTGAGTGTATGCTCTAGTTCTGACGTGTGATTAACTATTGCCCCCTCAGTGGTGTTATGTAACGAGCTGTATAACTGAAAAAAAGCTGTGCCATACCTGCAGCATTTCACAATGACATCTCAATGTATGAACACCATTATAGACATTCAGCGTTTCCGTGATGAAGAGCATGGACAATTCATATTTAGAGATATTTTATTCGTAGCGTACACAGAAGATTCTGATATAACAGAGACATTTTCAGCATGCATTACGTCACTGAGATCTTTCACGGACGTTACGTGTTTTAAAACACGGAGGAGTGCAAGGTGGCGAACACATTTCTACCATGGAATTTACTGGGAGGATCCTGCTATACCCTATAAAGATATGGTGGCATCGCTTCGATTATTTGACCACACGGATACCCTTATCTACGTCAAAGGGGAGGGGAAGATCATATGAATGCATAGAATCTTAAGTTGGATGAGAAATAAATGAATTTCCACCCCATTCTTTCTGTGTACTTTATTTTCTTTCACATTCTGTCAGTATGTACCTTTACCCAGGTACCACGTCTGTGGTTCTCCTCAATCACAGGTGATATAATTTTAGACATGTTTGTTATATGTCTTTCGAAGTGGACACAGTCACGTGCCACCTGAACCCACAACTAAACACTTGCAGCACGATAGGCATAGAGTCCCGTGCAACCATGACATATATTTCGCTATTCTGCAACTTAAGCTTCACCTTCTTAATAGGACTCATGTTCAAAACTAATGTCAATTGTTTCCTATACATCCTTTATGTATATAGATGGGATAGGTTTTTTTGTAAATAACAACAAGAAAGACATAATTATGGTAACGAATTTTTTTCCGATATTCAATTCTTACAAATACAATTTTGTTCTTGACATACAATTTTGTTCTTGACATACAATTTTGTTCTTGACATACAATTTTGTTCTTGACATACAATTTTGTTCTTGACATACAATTTTGTTCTTGACATACAATTTTGTTCTTGACATACAATTTTGTTCTTGACATACAATTTTGTTCTTGACATACAATTTTGTTCTTGACATACAATTTTGTTCTTGACATACAATTTTGTTCTTGACATACAATTTTGTTCTTGACATACAATTTTGTTCTTGACATACAATTTTGTTCTTGACATACAATTTTGTTCTTGACATACAATTTTGTTCTTGACATACAATTTTGTTCTTGACATACAATTTTGTTCTTGACATACAATTTTGTTCTTGACATACAATTTTGTTCTTGACATACAATTTTGTTCTTGACATACAATTTTGTTCTTGACATACAATTTTGTTCTTGACATACAATTTTGTTCTTGACATACAATTTTGTTCTTGACATACAATTTTGTTCTTGACATACAATTTTGTTCTTGACATACAATTTTGTTCTTGACATACAATTTTGTTCTTGACATACAATTTTGTTCTTGACATACAATTTTGTTCTTGACATACAATTTTGTTCTTGACATACAATTTTGTTCTTGACATACAATTTTGTTCTTGACATACAATTTTGTTCTTGACATACAATTTTGTTCTTGACATACAATTTTGTTCTTGACATACAATTTTGTTCTTGACATACAATTCGGTTCTTTCAGACACTGCTGCATGTCAGCGTTCAGTGATACAATTTCATTCCTTCTACACACTGATTCCCGAGATAAAATCAGCCGGCTGTTGTGGGTGAGTGGTTCTAGGCCCTTCAGTCCGGAACCACCCTGCTGCTACTGTCGCAGATTCGAATCCTGAGTCGGGCATGGATGTGTGTGCTGTCCTTAGGTTAGTTAGGTTAAAGAAGTTCTAAGTCTAGGGGACTGATGACCTCAGATGTTAAGTCCCATAGTGCTCAGAGCCATTTGAACTATTTTTAGATAAAATTCACAGAAAGAATTTGTTTCATGTGATACAGTTTGGTTCTTTTTTTAGGAAAGAGACGCGTTTTTGATATTTTGCGAAAAAGTTACAATTCTGTTCGTTTAGAAAACAGAAACTTTTGTATTTTACAATGTGATTGAACAGTCAAGTAGAGGCACTTTTTTGCCCTTCAGCTATTACTGTTACAAATAATAACTATAGCCTACAGTGTAAGGAATTTTGAGCAACATGACAAATTTTTTTACAATGGACTATGTATTTATGGAAAATACTGCAATAATAACAGTGGATGTATCCGAAATATCTACTAGTGTCATTCGGCTGGGAAATAGAGTACTAAAAAACTAATGGGACTGGGATGGCTAGAAGCAGGTAAAAGTTAAATACTACACTATTACGTTTGCACTTGGTACACATTTTTATATGACTTGCTGTCAGACACATTGGGAAATAAAACACACTGCAATTTATATTTCTTTTAAACTGATTTTTTATAATTTTTTACTATCGTTTTATCATTTTTTCTACACAAGCACACCAAAACTATATACAAAGCACACATGGTGTGCAGACAAAGTGTGACGCACACGGTACGCATGGAAAAAGAAATATTATACAGGGTGTGATGTACATGAAAAATCTATTTACACTATAGCATACACGGTGTGCAATATACTACTACTGGTAACAGTATGATGAGCCAGTCACACGATTCCATACACATTCATTTATATTATACACACTGATACACTACCTATAGTTCTCTCCACTCATGTCATGGAGTGAATAGTGTCAGTATGGGAGAGTTTCGGTCCTGACCCTCTTATCGCCATGAGGCGAGAAGCCAAATTTACACTGCAGCACAGTGCACACCTCATGCCCTTGTGATTGAATACTAGTTTGCTGCACTATGTCCCATGGTTGTGGTGGAGCACCATGAATACCACTGTGCAAGCACCCGGAACAATCCTCAACCATGAGGGCCCTTGACGCACCATGATGCACACCCTTAGCCTATCTCTGGGTGGCACCTCCCAGTGTGTGATATGCATACACTTTTGCTCACAGACTGACAAACTCCACAATCAGCAATCCATTCGCCTCGTCTTTCATTAGTGCGATAACCTTCTTGTTCTGCAGAACAATGCCGTAAGGATCATTGGTGTGCATGAGGATGTGTCGAATTCATCGCCTAGTACCTAATTACTTCATAAGTATCGCAGTTCTTCACCCAGTAGATGAAGCTGTCTGTATCCAAAGAAAGTAATTTCTGGCTAGCGAAATGAGTTTTTGCAAACTCATAATGTAAATGGTATATGTGGAAATTGGATAGGTCTTGCGTGCACATCCCGACAGACAGGTTTTGTGAACTCTAATGCGACCTTCGCCATCTCCACAGCGACAAAGTCCTTTTTGGATGTGGTGACCCATTTGAAGGAATGCCCATAAGAATACTGCGGAAGTTTCTTAAATTCTCCATAGTTTTGCCAGAAATTGCATTGCTCACTAATTTAAAAAAATATTTTTCAAAATCACACGTCGCACTCCCTCTGTGCGGTATTTAAATCAATATACTCCTTCGACCAGGAACCCTGGTTGAAGGAGATAGCACGCCTAGTTCCAAACAGAAACATTCCTAACTGAAGACACCGGGGTAGGTTATGGTAGTGAACAGCATACCTCTGCTTGTCCCCCAGTGTTGTCATCAAATTGGGGATGGAACCTGTGCCTTGCAGATCTAGTAGCTCTGGACATACTGGGTAATAGGCATGTACATCATACATACTAACAGGGTATTCGAGGTGTACCTCCACAATATACCCTACATCAGAATCATCTGCCGTGCCACTATTTTTAAATATCTCACATAATCTGTTGAGACCTTCTTAGGGCAACAGTTGAAATCCACTAATTGTCATCAGTTGTTGCATGGCATGCCTGTACAAGTTATTCACGTTAGAATACATATTACTAGACTCAATGGATGTGTTAAACAACTCACCCACCTGTGGGTTATTTGCCTTACTGTGCCTGTGGAGACACTCGCAAAGTCCCCCATGGACCCCTCGGTCAAGGAAAAGAATCATGTCCAAACAGTCAATAGTTCGATGGTTTTCTTCATTTTCTTGAACAGTGCATCCAAAGAAAACCGCAGCACTGTGTAATAAAAGGCAGGGTCGAGTTTTATGTGCTCATGCATACTGTCCAGAATTTTTCAAAAACATCTGCAAGCAAATACACATCTGTTCTTGCTTTGACAGCTTTGCATATTTGCCAAAAGTTGGGATATTAAATTCGTGCCACACATTCACAGCATGCTCGTACCCTACATCCATTTTGGTGTAGCCCGTGTGATTACTGGAGAATGAAGCCATGTCAGATAGTCTTGTTTCATCGAGTTTTGCCATACTGTCCAGGTACTCATATGGGAAAACCCCCTCCTATTCGCAAGCTGAAACTTTGCGTCATCGGGAAATGCTCCTCAGGTGATGTGCAAATCACCTTGGTACACTGTTTCAGCAAGTTCCGGGAGTGGTGCCTGCATAAAACGTATTGGGTCGAGGAAGCGCAGCATAATTATAGGCGTCATTCGTTTGGAGAATAATATATATTTCTCTACGCTCTCAGGCAAACACTGACCTGATCGTTCTTCTTAACGAAATCACCCATGTGCTCAACAAGAAAGTGAGCATTGCACCCACTCAAATTATGGAAGGAGGCGGATATGTGTCGCTGTAATAGTTGTATTCATTGTGAACCACACTCCAAAATTTCCCTGTTAGGTGACAATGATCCTTACGAGGACTTTCCGCTTTCCAATCTAATGACAAACGACAAATATGACAGCCTTCTTTTGCAAATCAACATTCTCCTTTGACTCAGTCATGGGGACGATGTTGCTGTAATGCTTATCGACCTCCGATGAAAGTTTCTCGAGCTCAGTGAGCAACCAAATCGCAGGTTGGCCAGAACGAACAGCCCAGTTGTGGGGAAGCTGACAGTGGATTTGTGCTGAGGCGCCTCAGCGCAGTAGTATGCGAGTGTGCCCTTACGAATACTGTTGGCATCTGCTCAGGCCACGCATGCGGCACCCGCACAGGGGTCATGTGTGGAGGTAGCCCGCCACGAGATACTGCCGGTAGACTAGCTGTAGAACGAAAAAGGATATTAAATAAAAATATAGATGCATCGACTGTAGAGGAGGTTGGACCTCAACAGGAGCAGGCCGAATAGCCTGCCATGGTCCAGCGACCTCCTCTTCCTGTCTCTCCTCACAAGCCAGAATAATGTCCTGAGCTGTGCTGTAATGAGCAAAAAGAAACGGAATTACTGACGAGAAATTCACTATAGAATTAACACACGGAATTTTTCCGATTTCCACACGATTACCACAGATCTATGAAAAAAATATTTACTTACATGGCAGTAGTCTATCTTCTACAAATCTACGGTGCTTGCCGCTAATGTTGGTGTTGTTGTTACTGCATTTCAATTTTAAAGACGCACAGAGAGAAAACAGATAGATAACTACAGCCACCTCAGCAGAGAGGATGGGGGTTGAGGGACGTGGGTTGTGGACTTACATACACTCACCACATTTCACAGGCAGCCAATCAGAGGGCTTCTTTTGAATGGACTCCCAATCGGGAAGGGCAGTTGATGCGAAGTTCTGGAGGCATATTTTCAGGAACCGATGAGGTTCCTTTGACCGAATGTTCTGGAAATCCCTTGTTCAACTGTAAGGTGGTCTTATCCGTGATGTCACATTTATTTGTCAGAGTGAGACCAGTCTCTCTCTCTCTCTCTCTCTCTCTCTCTCTCTCTCTCTCTCTCTCTCTCTCTCTCTCTCTGTCTCACCATGAAGCAGGTGTCTACTGGACTCATGGTTCGTTACAAGGCAACACATTCAGAAGCGGAAAACGCCAATAATCACTTGTACAGTGTACAGCGGTCCCATTCATTTCATAAAAGCATGGACGATGATGGAACGTAGTATTCAAAATTTCTCCTAGATAATGAGTTATTTATCGCGATAATTTTTAGCATAGGGCTGTTTTTTTTTTCTCTTGAGTAGGAGAGCACGTTGTTTTCTTTCATAGATTTCTCGTCTGTGGGACTCCTACCTCATTTCCCATTACCTTTCGAAACACGTGACCTAATGGATGTGAGTGTTCCTACTAGGCAGTGTGTACTTTGGACTTTAACTTAGCTATATGCTGCAGTGGAGAATAGCAGTAGCCGCAGATACGATTCTCAAGTTGGATCAGTAATCACGTGTTTTTTGTGGTGGGATGTGACACATGAGAACAGAGTTTTTCCTGTGTGAGACTATACTTAGTGGAAATATAGCCTATGACATACTGCAATACCGAGTTTTCGCTATACATTATCGATGTTGCTACGAATACAGGGCAGAATATATGTTTAGGAAGATCTGCTTAGCAGACATATCTTGCTAGTCGCCCGCAGAGTGTCAATCAAGTCACTCCACCATAACATGTTGCGTCAACACCCCCTCCCCGTCCCCTGGAAGCATGGGACCCTGAGCTAGCACATGGTAATTTACAAAGCTTTTTCGTGTTGTTTTTATGTCCCGCCGTATATGACTGTAATTTATAGACGAAGTGGTGTTACTCTTCACGCAGACGTTTTTAGCACAGTGCTATTATCAGTATCAGATATGTGTAGTCAGATTTTTAACATCACTGCAATTCTAGTTTCTCCTTAATTTGCATGCATATACTGTAAGTAGGCTGTTTAGGTTTTTTTATTTGTAACACCACCTCTGTATGAAAATCACTGGCTGTGCTGTGGGCAGTCGGTGGCTGGTTGGCATTGTAGCGTTGGGCAGTTGGCTGTTAGCGGCGCGTAGTGTTGCACAGTTGGAGGTGAGCCGCCAGCAGTGGTGGACGTGGGGAGAGAGATGGCGGTGTTTTGTAATTTGTAAGACTGGATGTCATGAACTGCTATATATATGACTATTAAGGTAAATACATTGTTTGTTCTCTATCAAAATCTTTCATTTGCTAACTACGCCTGTCAGTAGTTAGTGCCTTCAGAAGTTTGAATCTTTTATTTAGCTGGCAGTAGTGGCGCTCGCTGTATTGCAGTAGTTCGAGTAACCAAGATTTTTGTGAGGTAAGCGATTTGTGAAACGTATAGGTTAATGTTAGTCAGGGCCATTTTTTTGTAAAGATTTTTGAAAGTCAGATTGCGCTGCGCTAAAAATATTGTGTGGCCGGGATGACCGAGCGGTTCTAGGCGCTACAATCTGGAACCGCGCGACCGCTACGGTCGCAGGTTCGAATCCTGCCTCGGGCATGTATGTGTGTGATGTCCTTAGGTTAGTTAGGTTTAAGTAGTTCCAAGTTCTAGTGGAGTCATGACCTCAGCAGTTAAGTCCCATAGTGCTCAGAGCCATTTGAACCATTTTTTTGTTCACTGCAAAACACCACAGCTTCGACCCACGTACCTCAAAGTGTTATCGCCGAGTCGGGAGGTAAAGGCACATTTCTAAGTTTTTCTTTGTAGGTCTTGATGCGAGCAGGAACCTTTAGAAACACTTTCTTTGTGGATGAAATTGGTTTATTTACATTCACAAACGTGGATCGTACTTCTTCAGCAAGGTGATGTACTCCATGAGCAACGCATGTCACTTGAATCAAATTGGGATAAAATACTCGGAGGGTTTTTCCTGCTTTGATCATATAGGTAGCAGCATCTGAAATAAACACAAACACCCTTTCTCATCTGCAGAAGATTCTGGAAATATTTTTCAAATGCCGTCATTCGCAAATGTGGCGATCGTAGAATGATTTAGTTTTTGGAGTTCCTTGCAGGCCGCTAAATAGTAATAAGAAGGCTCTTCTTTTAAGGCACCAACAATTAAATTTGCAATGTAGCGGCCACAAGTGTCTGTAGTTTCGTCAACTGAAATCCAGATAATTCTGTCCTTAAGTTCGTTGCGTATGTCTTCCAGAACATTCACGTAAATTGTCGATATGTAACTTTTACGCAATGTTGATTCATCTGGTATATTTTGATTTAAGCAATATTTGCGTAGGAAGCCTTTGAGGATAGGGTTTGTCAGTTCTTGAAGAGGAATATTGATTGCAATGAATGCTTCCCATAAATCCATTTCAAATGGATTTTTTTGGTTACCTTTCGAAAAATCCCTGCTACTGCAACTTGCTGTTGTCAGTAGTTGTCATGGTCCTTTCTTCTGCATTCCTGCGATATGATGACTTGTCTTGACATGCTGGTCTATTTGAAATTTTTTTTGCACGAAACGTTTTTCTCGAAAACGCTACAATATAAAAGAATTCTGTCAAACGTAAATGTTCCAGAATGGTCAGCTATCCATGAAACAACGTTTCTTTTTTCTGGTGGCATGACGCACACACGTTACACTCAACACTTCGTAAACAAGTTCAACTGTGTACAAATAAATAGAAAGCTAAACTGAAACTGTGGACGTGTGACTAAAAGTTTGCGTAGTTTAATTTAATTGTTGCCGACGCGTATGGTATGACAGCGGTGGGGATTAACCGGGGGGCGCGGGTGCAGGGGCATTGACTCTGCCTGTTTCTGTTCCTCTTCTGTAATGATTTCGCTAGGCAATGGCCTCTCGGTTAGCGATTGCACGTAGTTCTAGGTCGCGGTCAATCTGTTAGACATCAAAACTAGATCGAGCTAGAGACCGCCCGTCTAAATTTTTAAAATATTGTAAACATAGAGCGAAAATATGTATTGTCAGTAGTTCTTCGTTAAAATATGCAATAAACGGTGAAAAGGTGCCAAATATGTAAATGCATATTATCCGGTTTCTAGTTATGACTGTCTCGCCTGACCGCAGCTTCACGCAGCTAACAGACTAGCAAGTATTTTGAAATGGATTAGACATTATAAAACTGCAGTGAACACATCTACGTGCGTCAGACTAGATCGTCGCATTGAATGAAAGGCAAAACGTAAGGCATCTGCGGATGATACATCAGTTGAGCTGCGGTAACGATTCTGCTTTTGTTCCTGTCAGTGTTGCAACAATACTGAATATCTCAGTTACCGGATACGTAGTCCGCCCCTGGTAGCTGAGTGCTCAGCGCCAAGGATTGCCATAGCTAACAGCCCGGGTTCGATTCCCGGGTGGGTCGGAGATATTCTCCACTCGGGGACTGGGTGTTGTGTTGTCCTTATTATCATCATTTCAACCTTATCGACATGCAAGTCGCCGAAGTGGCGTCAACTCGAATGACTTGCACCAGGCGAACGGTGTACCCGCCGGGAGGTCCTAGCCACATGGCACTTCCATTTACCGGACAGGTAAAACCTTAAAACGTCATATGAAATTCTTTAAGTAATAAAAAAATTATTGTAAGTGAAATATGAGGGCTCGAGTTCAACGTTTCGTAGACGCCATTATCATCAGGGAAGCAGAGCTTAGCCAACTGGATAATTGATGGGGAAGGAAATCGGCCATCACACCTTGAGAAGAAATTGTTCTGATATTCCTTAAAGCGATGAATGGAAAGTACACGAGACGTAAATCCATTTCCGTAGCTGAGTGGTCAGCGTATCTGGCTGCCATTCGGAGAACCTGGCTCGATTCCGGATACTGTCAAGAAATTTTCCTTGGTAGGAAGGGGAGCACTCAGCCTGCTGATGAGATAATTGAATGAGTGTAGCGGCTCTGCGGTCTGGAAAGTCGGCAAAAGGGCCGGGGGAGCTGTGTGCTGACCATATGCTGCTCCATACCGCATCCGCGTGACGGTGGCGCATCGTTATCCCCTGGGCCTTCCTGGCGCTGATTTAGGTTTTCCGTGATTTCCCTAAATCGCTCCACGCAAATTCCGGAATGGTTCCTTTGAAAGGGCACAGCCGACTTCCTTCCCTGTTCTTCCCTAATCCGATGAGCCGATGACATCGCTGTTTGGTCTCCTCCCCAAACAATCCAAACAATCCAATCCTTCTGGGCCTGCACGAGGTGCTCGTAAAGCTCGTATACGAGAGATAAATCGCAATGGTAAATCAGGAATCTGCAAGCTGTTCTTTCTGAAAACAAGTTCAATATCTTAACCACTACGTCATACCGCTTGGTACACTTCAACATAAAATGTTATATTATTTTAATTCAGCTTCGCGGAAACACCCTAAGTACTTAGGGCGTTTAACAATATAAGTTGGTTTTTTGAGAGTAATAAATATTAAGCGAGTTGCCACATTAAGCTCTCAATGCTTCTTTGTCACCTTCTCTATGTAAAAGAGCTGTCTTCAACCCTGATATTGGTTTGAATACATACTCTTATCTTCTTTTGGCGTTTGAACTGACTTGCGAATCAGTTAAATTTAACGTGGACGCCAAACCACAGTTCGACTTGGAATTTTTCAGGTTGACAAACCAGAGCTAGAGGTGAAAGAATCGATAAGAAGCAGAAGAAAGTCCTAGGAGCTACCGAACATTCACTTGTGGACGTTTGGGTTTGCTGTCTGATACTGAACCATTGACTTTTTAAGACACACATCTGCTTTATAAGAATGCAATACAGCATGACGATACAGTACGCAATAGAATTACAGTTTACAATGAACAACTTTTTAACGGGTTCATATCCCATGCTAAACATTTAATATACTTAAAATTAACGAAATACAGCGTTCGACAGTTGAGCTTTAGCTGATACTGTAGTGGTGCGTCACATCGTAACAACTCGCAGAACCAACACGAAAAAATGGTTCAAATGGCTCTGAGCACCATGGGACTTAACTTCCGACGTAATCAGTCACCTAGAACCTAGAACTACTTAAACCTAACTAACCTAAGGACATCACACACATCCATACCCGAGGCAGGATTCGAACCTGCGACCGTAGCGGTCACGCGGTTCCAGACTGTAGCGCCTAGAACCGCTCGGCCACTCCGGCCGGCCCAACACGAAATTCATTATGGCCTCAGAGTATTCGTTTTCTATCGATTCGGAAACACTGACGTGAGAAGTCAGGGGAAAGTTGAGGGATGACAATATAATAAATTCTCCCACGTAACTGCAAGTGCAAGACTTCATACATGGGGTCGCCAAGACCGTGCGTGTCAGTTCTCTCACTCTGCAGTATTTGGTTAACAAGACGACTTGCTGTTGCTCTGCAAAGTGAAACTTCCAGTGCGAACACGACACACTTTCGATTATTCGGGCAGCGCAGTGTCAGCAATGATATCTACAGGTTTGACGAAACTTGATTGTCATAACCTGTGGTCCCTTCTGGACCATTACGTTAGAATCTCTAATTGCGAAAAATATTATTGTGCAGTAGAAAACAGTACTAACACATAGCTATTTTTTCCTTTCCTTCAAAGAACGTCCCTTAAAAATTTCTCCGTTCTTCCAGATCAGTTTTACAGGTCGACTCAAGAAAATACAATCAAGATAAAAGGCATAATCTGAAGCAACAGCTTATCGGGATTACTATTCCCAGAAGAATGGGAGAAATTAATTCTCGCGAAAACACAGCTTCAGACAGATGGAAACCGATGATGGGTAAACAACTGCTTGTTAGTGCAATGCAACTTGCAATTCTTTTCGTACAGTCCACAGACTAGGAATAGGTTGATTATATAATGCATTTTGCTATTGACAGCAGTGACGCACTACGGTTTTTATTATATTTGACGCCACACTAAGAACGTTGCCATACAGGCTGTTAGAAATAAATTTTGAATATCTCAAATTAATCACATGATCACTAACCGATGGTTAATAAAGGTTTATTAATCAACAGCACTGAGCGGCTCTAAAATATGATCTTTTTTTCAAATGCATTCGAGCTGTGGGGCATCGCTCGCCCGGAATACACAGATGACGAAAATCATGGGATAGCGATATATACATATACATATAGCGGTAGTATCGCGTACAAAAGGTATAAAGGGGCAGTGCATTGCCGGAGCTGTCGTTTGTACCCAGGTGATTCTTATCAGCCGGCCGCGGTGGTCTCGCGGCTCTAGGCGCGCAGTCCGGAACCGTGCGACTGCTACGGTCGCAGGTTCGAATCCTGCCTCGGGCATTGATGTGTGTGATGTCCTTAGGTTAGTTAGGTTTAAGTAGTTCTAAGTGCTAGGGGACTAATGACCACAGCATTTGAGTCCCATAGTGCTCAGAACCATTTGAACCATTTTGATTCTTATCAAAAAGTTTCCGACGTGATAATGGCCGCACGACGAGAACTGGCAGATTTTGAAAGCAGAATTGTAGTTGGAGCTGTATGCAAGGGAAATTCCATTTCGTAAATCGTTAGGGAATTCAGTATTCCGAGATCCACAGTGTCAAGAGTGTGCCGAGAATACCAAATTTCAGGCATTACCTCTCACCTCTGACAACGCAGTGGCCGACGGCTTTTACCTAACCACCGAGATAAGCAGCTTTTGCGTAGAATTATGAGTGCTAACGGACAAGCGAAAGAGTGAAATAACAGCAGAAATCAATGTGGGACGCACGATGAATGCATCCGTTAGGACAGTGAGGCGCCGGCCGAAGTGGCCGTGCGGTTCTAGGCGCTACAGTCTGGAACCGAGCGACCGCTACGGTCGCAGGTTCGAATCCTGCCTCGGGCATGGATGTGTGTGATGTCCTTAGGTTAGTTAGGTTTAATTAGTTCTAAGTTCTTGGCGACTGATGACCTCAGCAGTTAAGTCGCATAATGCTCAGAGCCATTTGAACCATTTTTGACAGTGAGGCGAAATTTAGCTTCAATAGACTATGGCAGCAGACGACCGACGCGAGTGCGCACTACATCGCCTGCAGCGCCTCTCCTGGGCTCGTGATCCTATTGGATGCACACTAGATGACTGGCAAACCGTGTCGTGGTCAGATGAGTCCCAATTTCAGTTTGTAAGAGCTGATGGTAGCGTTCGAGTATGGCTCAGACCTCATGGAGCCATCGACCCTACACGGCACTGTGCAAGCTAGTGGTGGCTCCGTGATGGTGTAGGCTGTGTTTACGTGAAATGGACAGGATCCTCTGGTCCAATTGAATCAATCACTGAATGGAAGTGGTTATGTTCGGCTTCTTGGAGACCATTTGCAACCATTCATGGACTTCATTTTCGAAGACAACGATTTCATTTCACTGGGCCCCAGTTGTACGCGACTAGTTCGAAGAACGTTACCGACAAACCGAGCGAATGATTTGGCCACCCAGCTCGCCCGATATGAATGCTATAGAACATTTATGGACATAACAGAGAGTTCAGTTCGTGCACAACGTCCTGCACCGGCAACGCTTTCGAAATTATGGACTGCTACAGAGGCAGCATAACTCAGTATTTCTGTAGGGGACTTCTAGCGACCTGTTGAGTTCATGACACATCGAGTGGGTGCTCTTGTGCCGGGAAGAAGCAGGGCCGACACGATATTAGGATGTATCCAATTACTTTTGTCACATCAGTGTAAAAGATAATCGACTGCTCCATTATCGATTTCGTTTGTTCATTTCATATTCCTATCTTCGTTTTCATGTAGAAGGGCGTTTTTCATAGAAATGGTTTCAAGATGTAGTCAGTAAGGATTCAGTTTAAGGAAGTGTCTGTTTATTATGTCTATGTGTGCTATGATTTTCATATGTATTTTTAACATCAATTCAGCGTATTAATTATTTAATGTTTACGATTGTAACAATGCAACGCCGAAGTTGGATTCTTGCAGTCTATTCCTACTCACTCCCCTACCCGTTGATTAGCAACATTCTCATAAATCTGACGATTTCTTAAGAGACACGTTCTAAATTAATCCTGTTTGATGTCACATAGTTTGTTTACAATTTTGTGGCTCATCTGTACTAGGCAGATTGCCAGATAGGAGCTGACTAAACAGGAACTCCTCTGTTTATTTTCATCCCTAACTGATATCCCTAGAATCCCCTCTTATCGCTGACGAAGCCAAGAGTGTTGACTGGAGGCTGGAGCGAGCTTGTTCCACGGTTAAGATAATGGAATTGTGTTCGCGGGGGAGGGGGGTTGACCGTCCTCATTCCAATTTAGCGCTGTTTCCCTAAATCCTCCTGGCAAATACTGTGACAGCTGCGTATCAGGACTACAGATGACGCCTTCCCATTTCTTGTCCAGCAGTGCCAGTGCTTCGTGCCAAACGACCTCGCCTCGGAATGGGCGATGAACTTTCATTCTCTTGTTGCAGCGAAGGAGCACGCTCTTATCTTTACGGCACAGGAATCTCCGCGACAGTTTGCATCAGAGCGCACAATTCTTGGACGACCGACGTAGCAGAGCCGCAGCTGACCTCATGCCTAAGACTGGCGACTAAGCAGTGATGCTATCGTTTCAGGCAGCTGCTCCCGGGCCAGCTTCGCCTGCAGCAACTCGTCGCTGTGCATCCCGCAGCGTTACATGTGTAACGGACACGCAGACTGCCCAGATGCCAGCGATGAAGACGTCTACGCTTGTGGTAACTCTCTTACAATTCGTTCCTTCTAGAATGTAACTGTCTAAAAATTAAAAAAAAAAGAAATACAAATGACATATGGAACTGTGGTGTAGGCAAGATACAACTAACAAAGTGCCTGAGACGTTGTGTCACAGGGGGATGGTATTTGGCAATTACCCAGTCAGAAGTTCCAACTCTAAAGGTTTCATTCTGGTCTTATCTTCGATTTGAGAATTTTGCTACGACTTTACAGTTTAGTTACATACTAGTTTTTCTACTTTGTACACCTTTCCACTCTAGTTAGTTGCATGTTCCATATACGATTTCAGCAATTTATTTTTACCGAAGTGATGGGGAACGAGTTAGTTTACAAGATATGTTTGCTTCATTAGTTTCAGTCGATGGCCACATGCCGAGCATTTACAAGTTCCTAAATGACAAACTGGCCTAAATTTAACAGTAATGGATGTATTTTTCCAACTATGCTTACAACTAAGGTTCTTTCTTTTATAACCTATTGTTTTTTAAAATAGAAATTCATCTATGGAGTAGCAGAAGTCACCCAGAATAGCTGATTTTTGCTTGGATTTAGATTCTTTGCGAATTGTATCTAGAGTTCTACGTTGACTAGTTCGTAATTACGCGCCACTGCGAACCACACCCAAGACACACGTATTGACTCTCGGAGCACTAGTCCAAAGCTGGGGTACAAACGTCTTCCGAGGCTGGCTTAGGGAATACCTTAATCTGAATCAATCCGTATCAGGAATACGTTGCTGGTGTGAAGTATAGTTACGAACTGCCTGACGAGATAGCCTGACAGTTTGGAGCCTACCTGCTCATGTCGTGATTTTGATTAGTCGGTTCAGCCCGCCTATGATTTACAACATTAAATGAAATCTTTAATAATGCTTTGTGCGTAACTTTATATTGATTGAAATTATTATTAGAAAGTTGTCAATGTGGCTAAATGTCGTCAGTACAGGTACAGGCGTCTATAAACATTTAAGCTGTACACAGAAACAGAGTTATGCGCTTGGTACCAAACCTTTTTCTATACGCTACAGAAAGGTACAGCTTCTACTCACAACACCGTTCTCGTGCTTCATGACCATCTGACGCTTTGTGAGTTGGGTATGTCTTCCTATCTTGACGGCTGGCTAGCATACATGATAGAACGGGGCCTGAAATGAACGTAGCCTAAACTCCACATGTCTCACAACCAACATGTTTTTTAGGATTTTTTGTTTTCAACAAAAAGTGGAAAACTTAAAAAATAAAGAAGACTCAATCCCTACTGGGGCTTATCCACACAGCAACTGTACAGTTTCCCTAATATTTTCGTCTACTAATATTAGACATTTCATTTTTACTTTAATTCCTGAGGTGCACGTCCTATTGTAATTTGTATTAATGATCCAGCCCTTATATTTCATTGCACAGTTACAATATACTTAATTGTTAATAATAATCTGATCTCTACATGTAATATATAACAAACTTCATTTGTTGCACTCACGATGCAGTTACTTCATTTGTCCATAAGCTTATGTTTGTTGTTGCAATTGTGGCAGCAGTTATCGATACACAGGCTGGTCATGGCGTTCAGGTGTATGTAGCACCCCTTCTCCATTCCTGTCCAACACCATAATATATGTAATATACATTCGATACAACCCACATTAGATAAGTAGAATAATGTAATACTCCTGAAAAATGAAATTACAATAACTGATACGCCCGGTAAACCCGCTGGGCCGAACAGGTAATGGAATTGTGGAAAGGGTCAAGGGTTGAGGTCAGTTTCGGCTTCTAATTGTCATTTATTGTAACTTAATAACCTTTACAACCAAAGCGGCACATAGCCGAATCTCTACCGAATGCATCTCTTTCACTGCTGAAGGTCTCCAACAAGAAATATTAACAAGATAAAATCCAACTAAGATAGCAATAAAATAATTCAAAAAACAACATACACAATGTACAATATAAATGGCTGAGGGCCACAATTAAATTCCCAAATTTTAGAATATAGTGCCATAGACCTTTAAAGGCAGAGGGCCAGTATGCTCAACAACAAGAAATCTTAAATATCAACAAGATAAAAATCCAATGAAGGTAGCAACAAAATAATTTAAAGAAGCTGGTGCAATACCAGTGGCTGAGAGCCACAATTAAACTTCAAAATTTTAAAATATATTACCATGATCTTTAAAGGCAGAAGGCCGCAGTGTTTAAGCTTTAAAGATAAATTTAAAAATAAATTTTGCACAAGTTTAAGAAAACAAACAAATAACCATAAGCCCAAAATTTAAAATAGCTGACAACAGATAATTAAACATCGGTGGCACTCAGAAGGCCTCCAGGGAGGTCGGTCTGCCCTCGTTCACTTTGGCGAGACAGGTGGTGAGCCCAACCGTACTTGATCTGTCGGAATCCAACCAGGGGACAACCACGGACCGACCGACACAACGACTTTCTTCGCTTCAATCAGTACATGAGAAATCAAAGCGGTAATGTTACAAACGTAATAATCCACAATTGAGTACGTATTAGCTGTCAAAATTACACACTATGTTGGGCAGCGACAACAGGCGAGGAAAGGACGCTGCCTGAAATTACGTTAGAGTCCAGGGCAGGGTACCGGAACACTAACGGCCACTAGACCAAAAATTCCGCTGGTACACTTGAATCTGAAACGCAGTAATAGTTAACTTTGCTCAAAAGAACACTCCCTGAATTTACGTCAGTGTCCAGGGTAGGTAACCAGAACACTAACGGCCACAAGACAGAAAATTCCATTGGTGCACTCAAATCGTAGTCGACCAAAATAGTTAATTACACCACATGGCGGCTAAATCTCAGCAGTAGAATCACTCGGTGTTGCTCGCCGGAAAACCTCCCCAACAGCAAACCACCGAAGCAAACCACCACAACATGAACAGAAGTGGCTTATGTAGTTGAAACTACTACTCAACTTTGACGTCCTGGATCGGTGAACCACAAAGCTCATAGCAATCAGACAGCTTCACACACGCTCCGACACTGCCCAGAGGCTGCCAGCGGCCCCAGCCGACTGCATCGCGCGGAGATAACTTCCCTCGTCCGCAACAACCGACCGACTCACTCCACACCCCTTGCCAGAAACTATATGCACCAAACCAAAGATAGTACACGGCGCAAATATCGATAGACATCACTGTTGCCACACGTAGAAGGAAGAAGAACAACAACGTAACCACGACAAGGGCGGGAAACCAAACACAGATAGGCAGCGAAGTTCACGAAAACGAATAGTTGGGAGGGAGCACGACTCAATAATGTTTTCCACATTAATATTTGTTAATATAAACAAACTGGCTTTAATATAAAGCACATATTTTACGTGCTTATTCAGTGAGTTAATAGTTGCTTGGCTAATTTACAAACAAGACCTGACTTTTTATGTCACTCTGACAAATGCTAGCTGGCGATGCATCGTGCAGACCACTGCTTCGTTCTTGGTCGCACAACTGGTGGTTGTCCGTCCACAGTCTCAGATGGTACAAGTTATTAATAACTGCGCCACACGTACATAGGTGTCATTAAATGATCTGCTGAATCGACATCTCTCTTTGTGACAGCACTCCGTTTTGTTTCTTCTGTAAGCTACCCGTGTAAATAACATAAGTATACAATATTCGTGGCCAACCCGACAGACCATTATCAAAGCACTGAAATGACTCTTCAATATATAATACTAATATGTACACATCTAATAATCTGAACCTGCACTTAATGTTATTACCTATGGCTTTCTATGTCACTAGGTCATGACCAGAAGCCATAGTTTGAAATAAATTATCATTCTCACTGATAATTAACTGATTAATATTGTTCTTCTTATTATCAACATGTCCTTCAGTGCGATAATCTCATTACCCATATTTTTCTTAACAGAACTGATCTTGATTTCTCTACAATAACAGTGACTCACAAATATAAAAAAATTATGTCCTAAAATAGGAAGGAGAGGTTTATTAAAATTTCAAACAAAAATTCTTTTCTTTAGTTATATTCTAAGTACAACTTACATTAATCACTGCAAAGTCTGCTGCTACCTCCATGCGGACATGAAGTTGAAACTACACGTGCAGATCAACCAGTGACTGATAGTGCACGTCTGCAACTGCTGGACTCATGACCACTCAGGCTGTCCATCATATGTATCCTGCTGTTGAGTTTGTAACCACGTTTGCGAAGGAAGTTGCCAATAACATGCCTCTGCCATAATTACATCTGTAGTCACTTCCACACTGTCCAATGCGAAATCCTCCTTCACTTGTCCAGTTACGATTTACATGCTTTCATCATACTGACAGCTTGACAGTTAAGATCCACATACAGCTAGCAATAATCCTCACTGTTCCATAACTGTTGCCTGAACACATCCACTGTTCACAGTGCTAATATATCATCTCATAAAATTTTCATGCAATATAGCACTTGAGTTCACTGTAGATACCACTTCAGTTGCAAAACAGCATCGTTCATAGCAATTTATGCAGTTACTGTTCATAAAAAATGTTCCACAGGAACAGTCCAGAACCAAAGTTCTTTTCCAAAGTTCACTGTTCATATTTAACTTGCAATCATAAACTCTGTTATCCTATAGAAATATTTAAAGTCACTGCTTGTAAGAGCATAATCCACTATAACAATTCAAAATCAATTCTCTCCAAGCGTTCAATGTTTTGTGTGATAAACTTAGCCACACTTTATATTAAATATTCACAATAGTGTCTACTATAGCAGTTACCCAAATCCTATCACAATTAACAAATTCACACGTTATAGTCACTGATTACAATAATTTGTACCATTCTATGTATTCATTGTTGAATGGCTGTTTGCAAAGTTCAGATATGATATTCACTGTTCGAAATATTTACTGTTTAATAGCTGTTACTCCATAAAGGATGCTAAGTGTATCGGTTCCTACCAAGTCCTAATTATGTAATTAGGATGAGATATGAAATGTTCGTGCCTTGAACATTACTGTGTTGGACACGCTAACAGCGCAAGTTGTTCTTTGTGTATTGTTGGTCTGGAGGACTAAGTTGACCAATTAATAATTGAGATGTCTAACAATCTTCCCGAGGCTAACAATGCGAGGTTTGATGACATCATCTCTTCTAAAATTGTCCCGGTTTCCCCATTGCCTCTCCCCTCCTCCAGCTGCAAATCCTAACATGAGAGCAATGAACAGTAAATAATTGAATGGCGAGTGGGAATATCTCAAAGCCACTACAAAAAAGTCTCAAAATAAAAGGATGTCACCTCATTTTACTCTCTCAGTACCAAAAATGAGAAAAATTAGTCTTAGAGCCAATGTGATTTAAATGTTTCCATCATAGATCACGGATTCAAATAGCTGCTTAGCTATATTGATGACAGTATGAGTTCTTAACTAGATATTTGTGACACAGTTTCAATCAGTGGTTCATTTTTACGTGTCATTACAAACTGATGTACTGTCAGCGAAAACTGGGTTACAATTGAATCCCAAGGTTGCTATGGACTTTCACTTAATTTCAGTAATACATAATATCTACTCATTATCACGAAAATTTTGCTAGTGGAAAATATACTTACAAACTGCCTAGTGAGCTAGCCTAACTGTCCCGTGATTCCTGCTCAGGGCGCACTGGTGACTAGTTGATTCATTCTGTCTATGATTTACAGTGTTAACTGGGATCTAATTAATTTTTGTGTGTAGCTTTATATTGATTGAAATTGTATCTAGAAAGCTGTCATTGTCAATAATGTCATTAGCATAAATAGGACCATGTATAAACTTTCAAGCAGCAAAGAGAGACAATCAAAGATATGCACTTAGTGGCAAGCCTAGCAAGTGAATCACCATACTCTCTCTATACGATCAGCTTCTATTCACACCAGCATTTCCATGCTTCATGACCACCTGTCACTTTGTAGGATGTGTAGATTTACCGACCTTGATTGCTGGCTAACGTATAGCAGCGTGAGCCTTCAACTGCAGTATTATATAACATGATTATATGTGGGCTGGAACGTGGTCTCCCTCTACATTTGTTGCGTCCCTACATTTCTAACCAAGAATTTGAGGATTCCTTAACTCCTCAGGATGATTATATCAACCAATCTCTATTTTTAGTCAAGTTGTGCCATAAATTTCTTTTACCTCCCACTAGATTTACTAACTTCTCATTAGTTATTTAATCTCCCCCATCAAACTCAATCATTCTTCTGTGGCATCACATTTCAAAAACTTCGATTTTACCTTGTCTGAATTGCTTATCTTCCATATCTGCCTTCTGTAGAAGGCTACATTCCATACAAATACCTTTAAAAAATATTTTGACAAAACTGCATCCAGATATTCTCACTGCTTTCCCAAAACATACTTCTTTCACTACTGAGAAAACTCCAAGACTGTATCAGAATGCCCCACAATTCCTAATACTGTATACTAAAGGCTGAATAGGGGACTTAGTAGATAAAATTTTGATAAGGAACCCATGTCCGAAATTTTAACATTTTAATGTAAAAACCTTTATAAAACGTGGTCGAATGTCAATGCAGCTGTATACACATACACACCATGGGTGGGTTTTTAAATGATTATTCCCGCAATTCTCTGTGAGAGGTAAAACAACTACCAGAGAGCATTACACTAGGGTGATAAAACCTCCGTTTGCCTGGCGTAATGCAGCAGCTCGACGTGGCATGGACTCAACAAGTCTTTGGAAGTCTCTACAGAAATATTGACCTATGCTGCCTCTATAGCCGTCCCTCGACTATGACCTATAAATGTTTGATGGATGGCCAAATCATACTCTCGAATTGTCCAGAATGATCTTCAAACCAAACGCGAACAATTGTAGTCCGGTGACACACATGTTATCATCCATAAAAATTCTATGGTTGTTTAGGAAGAAGAAGTTGATGAATGTCTGCAAATAGCCTCCAAGTAGCCGAACATAACCATTGCCAGTCAATAATCGTTTCAGCGGGAACAGTCCATTCCACGTAAACACAGCCCATACCACTACGGAGCCACTACTTGCTTTAACAGTACGTTGTCTACAACATGGGTCCATAGCTTCCTGGGGTCTGCGCCACGCTCGAGTGTTGTTTGTGTTTATGTTTAACGTTGTTACAAGTCCTGGAAAAGTGTATAAGGGGCGTGTACAGTATCAGGTGTTGAGTGATCACAGGGAAGCACAATAAGATACAGCATACCTGTGCGTGAAAACACTATGAGCACCTCAGAGAGACTGAAAGGGGCCTCATTGTTGGTCTCCATTTTACCATTTAGTCGAATCGTGTAATATCCAGTTCTATGGGGCATTCAGATGTGACACTGGCTAGATTTTGGACCGCGTGGTATCGCGAGGGCAGGCATTCTGGTATTCAAGGTTTCGGCCGACCACGGCTGGCCACCCCTAGGCAGGATCTTTGTACTGTGCACCACTCACACCATAATCCCTTCATGTCTGTGCCTGACATCCAAGAACAAGTAACGGACTGCCTGTAACATCTGTATCATTCCACAACATTGGTCGGAGATTGGCAGCAGCCGAACTAGGGAACTACCATCCTATGTGTAGGCTTTCGTTAACACTGAGATGGAAACGGCTGGGTTTGGAGTGGTGCTGCAGCCAGGAAACATGGACTGCTGATGAATGATGTTCGACGATGAATCGTGATTCTGCAGTACCTCGAAAGAGTGTCATTGACGAGTATATCGGCGACCTCTGGAGAGGCCCCTATTCCCAGTGTTTTTACAGAGGTACAGCGGTGTTCCTCCTAGAGTAACGACGTGGGCAGGCACAAGGCATGACTTTAGGTCACATTTGGTAATAGCTGAGGGAACTCTGGCGCCATACATCCTATTTCTTCATGTGTTATTTCTCATGCGACAGTATTCTAGTGCCATTTTGAAACATGACAGCGCTCTTTCACTTATTGTACATATGGAACGTGTATCTATATCTTGTTTGTGCGATAATAAGATACTTCTGTGGCCGGAAGGATCCCCAGATTTAGTCTAATGGAACATAGTGGGATTAGGTCTGACCTCAAATCCATTTTAATGCCTTTATCCAGAATATGAAGGACCATTTACAACAGTTTTTGGCCAGCTTGTCGCAGGAGGGGATACAATGGCCTTATGACACCCTTCCCAACCGAATCAATGCAAGCATCTAGACTAGAGGGGTAGCAACGTCATACTGGTAAGTGGACTCATACAGCTACGTTACTCGTTAATTTGACACACTTAGTTTGTGAAGTTTCATTTCATTTCCTCCACTTTCTGTGTGCTTAACTATTTTTATGAGGCAGTGTAAATTTGAAGATCGAATTACTTTCAAATCTTCCCCTTACCGGTTCGTACACAGGAGAGTCAATAAGCTCTGAAGTGTAGCGTTACAGGAGTCCATGACATGGGCAATGTTTCGAGTACATGTGATCGGGTGTTCTCCTGCGTGGCTGATTGAGGTGGCGCAGTAGTTAGCATACAGGTCTCGCATTCAAATCTGCACGCCGCCTACCTAATTAAGATCACCCGTGATTTCCCTAAAACGCTCCATACGGATGTTGGGGTCGTCCCTTTGAAAGGACACGGCCGATTTCCTTCACCAACCTTGAAACAATCCGAGCTATTGCTCCGTCTCTAATAACTTTGATGTCGACGGGACGTTAAACCCCAATATTCCCTCCGTTCTTCAGTCTGCATGACAAAGGACATCATCTTCGAAGAAGAGAGTGTCGGGCATCTGTGGAGTACCACAGTCAGTCCTCTTGGTTGTGAATGTACTTGTTCCTCGTGGCGTCGTTGTAGTTGGACGAAAATGGTATGTGATGTCACATTTCTAACAGAGTATGCAGATGGTTCCCTCGTCTCAGTTTGTGTGCGTACGATGAAGCGGAAGATATAAAAGTGATCCAATCTTCAAATTTATTTTGTATCCAAACGGTATGTTTCCATATATGGGTTCTTTACCAGAACGTACTCTGCTAAATCCACTCTAAATTTCTTAGAATCCTGTAATTGGAATTGTTAAACTTTCTTTACACTTGGCCGTTCAAAATTACAATAACAGTGCTTGCTCCATTTTTTTGCGAGCTCCGAAGGTAATTATTTAATTAGAAAAGATAAGTAGAATGCCGGTGTGTTCAAAAACTTTATTTACGGTTGCCAGATGGGGCAGTGAAACATTTTCTTCCTGAATGCGAGAATAATTTCTTCATCTTTAGTATATCTCTCTCGGTTATGTGGAATTCTCAACGTTTCAAAAAACTGTTTTATCTAATGTACTGCTGAAACGGTCACTGCAAATTGCTGGCGGGATCATTTTATTAAAATCATTGTGTATCTCCTCTTATTACTTGACTTCCGCTCGCACCCTCTGATAGGAGAAGATTAATAAATAGGAACTCCGTTATCCAACTTTCCAATTATAAGGTAGTAGCATCTTATAGTACAGCCAGGGACATTACAGTTCTGATCACCCGGTAAAAGAGATTAAATTCTTAAACCGTAATGTAATTTCAGTTCTTGGTATCAACCCGGAATTAAGAAACGTGTACTGAGCCTTCGGTGTAGGGAGGATCTATTCGTGAAAGATGACTTGGTTATCGCCACAAAAAACTTTACGTAAGTAGCTCTGTCTATGGCGCTTCAAAGGACGTGTCTTCATCACAATAACAGAGAGTCTTGTGTAGGAAGTTTGAAGCGAGTTGGAAAGAGAAATCCTTTAGTGGCTGACTGTCTAACTGGCTGCGCGCTCTTTTCAGGAAGTTTAAAGCGAGTTGGAGAAAGAAATCCTTTAGCAGCTGACCGCTGGGCGACATGCCAGACTTCAGTTAAGTTCTTCGCCACTCTGTAACAATGTATCCTCCTCACACGACATGATCCGTTGGCGCCTGTAGAGTCGTGGGTGGATGAATAACTCTTCTCAGTAGACGTTCGGAATTATATTGGGTCAAATTGAGGAAGGGTAAGGTTCCGGCGCAAGCCTACCAACAGGATATTTTCTAAAAGGTCCTAAAATTCTCAGCGAAACTGGCGCTAGGAAGCTGGTTCGGCAAACATACTGTCTCATTCGCACACTGTGTTTCGTTCACTCTATTATAATATGGAAATTTTCGATTCGAGTTTACTAGGAGGAGATGGCAGAAAATCAGCTTCTGTCTGGCCTGAACCCATAATTCCACATAGAGGGGATAGGCCTTTAAACAGCCTCACCTGGCTGGCGGCTAAGTTGCTGACAAAACGTGACTGGCTAAAAGAAACTGCGCTTTTTCGTATGCAGAGCCAGGTGGTGCTGAGAAACAAGGTGCATGAAGAATCGTTTCTTGTGTCAGGAATGGAGGGAAGCAGCCGGGAAGCATACCAGTGATGACCGTGGGCGGAGGCAGATGTGAAAATTTCTAGTAGTCCATTGGGGATGCAGACTTGAGATGTGGCTTCAGCTCTTCATGGAGTAGTCGCTGTCTTGTGAAGTGAGATGTTAGGTTCCGTTTTTGTTCTTACGGAGACATCACTCCTGAGAAGTGTATTTTAGTTAGCTTAACTTCATCTAAACTCACCAAATTCTGCACCCTGAGTTCGTGAATGGACCACAGTTTAACTGATCGTGTCCGTTTGCTCACTTTGAAAAAACTGCTCATGCAATGACCACTGGCGAGCCACTTGTTTTGGTCCCGCCGATATGTACAAGTCTTGTGACACTGAAAACGTTGAAGCTCGCCATCGAGTCCAAACGCCCAGGAATGTTGAAGCACGTCATCGAGTCAAAACACCCAGGAATACTGATGAATGTGATGGATGATGCCACCCTGTAGAAGGGTAATGCCCGCTCACATGTTGCCAAGCTGGTTTCGAGTACGCTACAGAAGTTTCGCTGGGAAGCCCTTACACAGCCTCTATACAGGCCTGATTTTTTTCCCATGCGATTTTCATGTTTTTGTAGCGCTGAGGAAAGACTTTCGTGGTCGTCAATTTGCTTCGGACGACGAGGTGCATGCCTGGGTACAACAATAGGCAACAGTAAACATTTTTTCCACGAGAGCGTTGACCGTCTTACCTCATAATGGGATAAGTGTATCAACAGTTTTGGGGTTTACTTTTGAAATAATAATACGTTTACTTGCTTTTTTCCATCTGTCTCGTTTTCATTTGACTGCCCTTAAACCAACACTGTATAGTCTTGCACAATTTAATTTTTCAACCTTAAGATGCAGTAAATAGTTAGAATATGTAAACTAATAGATTACCCTCATTAAGTAGTTTATTCCTCTACCTTTTCTGCTAATCATCTCAACGATACCAGCACTAGAAATTAAAGGTACCTCACAATTTTCAGTTAATTCAGATCTCTCAAGGGATATTGCACAATGTACGAACGAGTAAAGAGTCCACACAGGAAACATGAGGCCTTTACCAGAACTGGTGGAAGCACAAAAATTAACTGAGGCAATCGTGCTACAGCATCGTTATGTTAATGCACGACTTTGGCTGTACATTGTATACTACTGGCCATTAAAATTGCTACACCACGAAGATGACGTGCTGCAGACGCGAAATTTAACCGACAGTAAGACGATGCTGTGATATGCAAATAATTAGCTTTTCAAAGCATTCACACAAGGTTGGCGTGATGGTGACACCTACAATGTGCTGACATGAGGAAAGTTTCCAACCGATTTCTCATACACAAACAGCAGTTGACGGGCGTTGCCTGGTGAAACGTTGTTGTGATGCCTCGTGTAAGGAGGAGAAATGCGTACCATCACGTTTCTAACTTTGATAAAGGTCGGATTGTAGACTATCGCGATTGCGGTTTATCGTATCGCGACATTGCTGCTCGCGTTGGTCGAGATCCAATGACTGTTAGCAGAATATGGAATCGGTGGGTTCAGGAAGTAATACGGAACGCCGTGCTGGATCCCAACGGCCTCGTATCACTAGCAGTCGAGATGACAGACATCTTATGCGCATGGCTGTAACGGATCGTGCAGCAACGTCTCGATGCCTGAGTCAACAGATGGGGACATCCTCAAGACAACAACCATCTGCACGAACCGTTCGACGGCGTTTGCAGCAGCATGGACTATCAGCTCGGAGACCATGGGTGCGGTTACCCTTGACGCTGCATCGCAGACAGGAGCGTCTGCGATGGTGTACTCATCGACGAACCTGGGTGCACGAATGGCAAAACGTCGTTTTTTCGGTTGAATCCAGGTTCTGTTTACAGCATCATGATGGTCGCATCCCTGTTTGGCGACATCGCGGTGAACGCACATTGGAAACGTGTATTCGTCATCGCCATACTGGCGTATCACCCGGCCTGATGGTATGGGGTGCCATTGGTTAAACGTCTCGCTCACCTCTCGTTCGCATTGATGGCACTTTGAACAGCGGACGTTACATTTCAGATGTGTTACGACCCGTGGCTCTACCCTTCATTCGATCCCCAAGAAACCCTACATATCAGCAGGACACTGCACGACCGCATGTTGCAGGTCCTGTAAGGGCATTTCTGGATACAGAAAATGTTCGACTGTTGCCCTGGCCAGCACATTCTCCAGATCTCTCACCAATTGAAAACGTCTGGTCAATGGTGGCCGAGCAACTGGCTCATCACAATACGCCAGTCACTACTCTTGATGAACTGTGGTATCGTGTTGAAGCTGCATGGGCAATGTGCCTGTACACGCCATCCAAGCTCTGTTTGACTCAGTGCCCAGGCGTATCGAGGCCGTTATTACGGCCAGAGGTGGTTGTTCTGGGTAATGATTTCTCACTCAAATTGCGTGAAAGTGTAATCAGATATCAGTTCTAGTATAATATATTTGTCAATTGAATACCCGTTTATCATCTGCATTTCTTCTTGGTGTAGCAATTTTAATGGCCAGTGGTGTATATAATCATAATTGAAAGGTGATATGAACTTGGTATGATATCCTTGGGCAACAGTTTCCGCATTTTGTACGACTGCAAGTTCCCAGATTAGCTGTGAAACCTGTTTTCTTTGTATTAATTTAGATGAATTTCCTTTAACGATGAATAGAACAGAACTAGATCTGTTCTAAGTGAATGTTTTAACGAAACAAACAAAATACTAAAATTTAATAAATTGTGTACACAAAACCTTTCCACAGATAAAGTAGTCAGTTGACTTACGTCATTTTAAAACTTTTACTGATGTACAAAAACAAAATTTGATACATATCATCGCAACCTCCATGCCAGCCCAAAAACATTTGATTTGCTGCAATGTAGCTTCCTTCAGTTACATTTTAGATCTACAATCGACACCTACATATACATACATACTCTACAAACTACAGTGCAGTGCGTGGCGGATAGTGCTTCTATTTGTACCATATCTAACTGTTTTTTCCTATGCAATTAGCTTCTGGAGCGCTGGAAAAATCACTGTTTAAATGCGTCTCTGACTAAAAAAACTGTGAACATTCGTGTTGCTATTTTTTGCATGCATTCAATATGTCCTGTTAGTCCTATTTCATATGTATCCAACATATATTAGCAATATTCTGGGATTGATGTGATAAACATTCTGTAAGCAGTCCCCTTTGTAGAATGACTACATTTTCCCAGTAGCTTGTATTAAACCTGGAAAAATACCCAGCTATTAAATGATTAGTAAGTTTGTTGTTAACACACATAAACAACCTCCTCCGATGGGAGTTAGTCTGGAACACAATAATTAAGAACAAGTCACTTTTTGAATACTGGAAGAACAACTATAATATTTGTAGACTGAGGATCTGAAAATGTCACAGTAAACTGAAAGCTTCAAAATCCAACGTCCATACACGAAGTGGGTCGCATTCAGAACCCATAAGGGACATCCAAAAGAGTCCCAAGGAGACAAGTATAAGTTATGGTCCTGAAGGGATGCACAATAGTTTAGGTCCAGCGTATTGCTGGGGATAACAAGACAAATAGTACAGAATCCAGTTGCTGGTAACAGCGTCGAAGTCCACGTGTCTTCAATGAAGAGGTCAAAAATGGTGTGAGTCAGTAGTTGTCAGTTCCTGGAGTCGAAGGTCAACATGCAGAGCGATGCTGTCGTAGCGGCGGCTCGAGAGTGAGATCCTGATTGCGGGAATGCTTTCGCAATAAGCGCCTGGCCTAGGAAACTCACTTGGGCCAAACTCCTTGAGCATAGCCCAGGCACCAGCCTAAGTACTGCCCAGGTCCCAGAATACTGCAGGTACTACTTTAGGTTATGTGCACCATAGGTGGGAGATGGTCCATGGGGCCAGTGATCCCTGGCAGCTCTTGGGTAGCCGCCTGGTGGCTGAGGGTACTGTAGCCATCACTTGGCAATCGACTGAAGAACTGTCCCGTGCATGGTCCATGCCCCCTTAGTCTGTCTGTGCTGTTGGTTTCTGGCTGATTAGGCACAAGACATTGACACAACGTTTGTCACCATCCACCCTCCCAAAGGGAAAGAGGGATCGTAGCATATGACGACATCCCTGGAAGGGGCTGTATCCTCGCTAGCAGACACGGCAACTGGAAGGACTCGGATTCACCTCCATCGGCGTTCGCACAGGTGTGGCGTGTGGAACAGCTAAAGGCCCCCGTCAGGGAGCCAGCCACAGGCTTGAGGTGAGAGGGGCCTGTGTTATCCAGTATGGGCACTGAGGAGGACATCACCTCTGGAAAAAGAAAGGTGACTGTAGACAACCAGAAGGACTGTTATTGCTTAATCTCCTTACAGCACACTGTGCTACCTTGAAGTGTCACCTCAGCTATGCTCTTTCGCAGTAGATTGAAAACGACAGCAGGAAAACAATGCACACGATCTATAATGAAGACGAGGGCACATACAGGAACTGGCGGGGGCGAGACTACTGAGAGTGGAGGTGGGCGCTGGTGGGATGAATAGGTAGATAATTGCGACCGTTGTGGTCGGCGATGGAGTTTTTCTGCTGGGGCTGACCTAGCCTGGGGAGTGGAGCTATAAAAAGCCTAGTTCAAATGGTGATGATGGTGGAGCCTTGACAATTGGGATTTAAAGGAATGAATGAAGTGGTCTGCTAGAACATTAGAAGCTGGAAGAAGGGCGCAGTACGCTTCAAACAGTTCAAATGGCTCTGAGCACTATGGGACTTAACATCTATGGTCATCAGTCCCATAGAATTTAGAACTACTTAAACCTAACTAACCTAAGGACATCACACAACACCCAGCCATCACGAGGCAGAGAAAATCCCTGACCCCGCCGGGAATCGAACCCGGGAACCCGGGCGTGGGAAGCGTGGGAAGCGAGCAGCTGCTTGGTCTGGTGTTCAATTATGCTGCACGCGGTAGTTTACCTCGTGAACCAGTGGGTCCTCAGTGGTGTAACGCTTCATGAGCTTGACATCCAATGTCTTGAAACTCCACAAATGCGCACTGTGCCGTTTGGGTTTTCTATTATGACTAAGGTGGACAGTGGGCTGTTGTGAATGGGAGTGAAAATATCCTGCCTGCAACTACTGAAGGTCTAGCCGAGGTTTGTCTCTGAGTGCGAAGGAAACATTTCTCGCTTTGAAGAACTTTGGTATCGCTGATCAGAGAAGAACAACATGTGTATCGAAATAATGGCGCCTGAAGAGGATTGAATGAATAGTGAGCTTAACTTGGAGAAGAGACCCTTTAGGTAGGTGATGGTGTATAGTGGCTTGCTGGTGGTGGCGGATTTGTGAACTTCTGGGCCAGTGGCGTTGAAGAGATCCAGGCCCAAGAGGCAGATGGCACCAGGAGCGTCGGCGACCAAAATCATGGCTGTAAGGGTAGTCTAATAGCTAATAGTACTGTACTTGGGGACTATAAACTGGCCATCGACTTAAATGATGTCATTTCTGTATCTGTGCAGTGGAGTTTCAAAAGGTTTTAGGGGAGGGGACCCCCTATGCAACAATAGGATCGCCAGTCTATGGTGGTCACAGTAGAGCATATGTCTACCTACACCCCAATTGGCATGTTGTTGATGGCTACCACGATCGATAGAGATTTCAGTGAGTGAATAAAGATAGATTGGATGCAGGATACGCCAGGGAACAGGCCTGCCCTGTCGGCCAGCCCCACGTAGGAGAGGTCCATTTGTTCACAGTCAACATATGTTTTGAGTGTAGCTTGGTGCACTTCAGTCCTATGTCCAGATTTCCCACAAGAGGTGCACTTAGTTCGGTGCTAAGGGCACTGACGTCTCTTGGGACTAACAAAACACTGGCTGCAGGAATTGGTGCAGTTGAAGACGGCGTCTGGCTGCTGAATCATTGCCTGCACTGTGGGAATCCGACCCAGTTAGGGGCGTGAATTGAGCTGATCGTGGTGCATTGTTCGGGAGGAGAACACTTGTGGTCGGTCCTGCAGGGTGGTTGACAATCTGAGAGACTGTTCAAAAGCTCTGATAATGGGGAGCCATATCAAAAAGGAAGGGTCCTCCAATTTAAGGAGATCCATACATATACCGCTATTCGTCCACAAGACTCAAAGGGCCATAGACACGGGTTCACAGGTAGATGCCGTGTTTCTTGACTTCCGCAAGGCGTTCGGTACAGTTCCCCACAGTCGTTTAATGAACAAAGTAAGAGCATATGGACTATCACACCAATTGTGTGATTGGATTGAGGAGTTCCTAGATAACAGAACGCAGCATGTCATTCTCAATGGAGAGAAGTCTTCCAAAGTAAGAGTGATTTCAGGTGTGCCGCAGGGGAGTGTCATAGGACCGTTGCTATTCACAATATACATAAATGACCTTGTGGATGACATCGGAAGTTCACTGAGGCTATTTGCAGATGATGCTGTGGTGTATCGAGAGTTTGTAACAATGGAAAATTGTACTGAAATGCAGGAGGATCTGCAGCGAATTGACGCATGGTGCAGGGAATGGCAATTGAATCTCAATGTAGACAAGTGCAATGTGCTGCGAATACATAGAAAGATAGATCCCTTATCATTTAGCTACAAAATAGCAGGTCAGCAACTGGAAGTAGTTAATTCCATAAATTATCTGGGAGTACTCATTAGGAGTGATTTAAAATGGAATGATCATATAAAGTTGATCGTCGGTAAAGCAGATGCCAGACTGAGATTCATTGGAAGAATGATAAGGAAATGCATTCCGAAAACAAAGGAAGTAGGTTACACTACGCTTGTTCGCCCACTGCTTGAATACTGCTCAGCAGTGTGGGATCCGTACCAGGTAGGGTTGATAGAAGAGATAGAGAAGATCCAACGGAGAGCAGCGCGCTTCGTTACAGGATCATTTAGTAATCGCGAAAGCGTTACGGAGATGATAGATAAACTCCAGTGGAAGACCTGCAGGAGAGACGCTCAGTAGCTCGGTACGGGCTTTTGTTAAAGTTTTGAGAACATACCTTTACCGAAGAGTCAAGCACTATATTGCTCCCTCCTACGTATATCTCGCGAAGAGACCATGAGGATAAAATCAGAGAGATTAGAGCCCACACAGAAGCATACCGACAATCCTTCTTTCCACGAACAAAGGGAGAACGATGTAGATGTGGATGTAGACCTTCATTGGGATCATGCACAAAAACCTGGACCAAGGAAACTGCGTACGATTGATGATGCTGAGGATTACGACACTGGAAACTGCAATAATGAGATAAACCCTGGAGGCAGCCGATTCAGTCACTGTAAGACTGTCTGTTAAGTTTTTGGTAGCTGAAAAACTTATGGCGAGCTGCTACCACATGTACCAGGCAGACAAGGTATTTGAAGAAAGTAGACTTCAACATGTGAGGAAGAGGAGGGGTTCCACTTCTGGGTTAAGTTGTTGCAGCAAGTGGTACACGTCTAGGCCTGCGTACGCCAGAAAAAAGGCACACTGCTCAGTATCACCTGTGATGATGATGGGCTAAGAAGTGCTGAACCATGCATGTGACATAGTTCACCCATGGCTCGACCTTCATGTCAAACTGCTGGAACGGTGCGGGCGCTGTCAAAATGCTTTTGACCATGGACGCGATGCGGGAGAGGTGGTTGGAGGTCACTGAAGGTGATATGGAGATGGCCACATTACACTGCATCTGCTGGAGCAGCAACAACACCTGGCCATAGATAACCACTGGTTCTGTCATGCTGATAGCAAAATGACAGTAAATGTATTTGAAAGAGCAAGAACACACGCCGAAACACTATCTCTGTGGGTCAGGAGCACACACCTGAGACAATGACACGAAAAATATACCTTTTCGCCAACTTATACTTCTGCCAAAGATAGTGCAGCAAAAACATCTAGATATAAAATTGATATGAAGTTTATTACAACGAACGTAAACAGCGTTCTCCGAGGGGAGTTAGTTGGCAACACAGTAATTGAAAACAAGTCACTTCTTGAATACTGAAAAAACAGGAGTAATATTTGTACACTGAATGCCTGTAAATGTCGGAGTAAACTGAAAGCTCCAAAGTCCAATGTCCATAGACAATTAAAGTCCACGATCAAAGCCCAGAGGGGATGCGAAGAATTGAAAGTCCCGAGAGGATGAGCAAAAGTTAAATTCCTGAAGGGACACAGAAAAGTTTAAGTCTGCCGTATTGCCGATGAGAAACGAAGACAAGTATTATGAAGTCCAACTGCTGGTCATGGTGTTGGAGTCCAAATCTCTTTGCTGTAGTGGCTATGATTGGTGTAGGTACATAGTTGACAGCTCCTGGAAGTGAAGGCCAACGTGGACGGCGCCGTCGACGTAGCGGCAGCTCTAGAGGGAGATCTTGATGGTGGGAATGCTTTTTCAATTGGGTCGTGGTCCAGAAAATTTATTCTGAGTGAACACCCTTAGCGTAGCACAGGCGCCAGCCTAAATACTGCCCAGGCACCAGGATACTGCAGGTACTACTTTTAGTCACATGTTTCGTGCAGGAGAAAAGGTCCACATGACCACTGACCTCTGGCAGTGCTTTGATTGTCACCTGATGGCTGGGCAGACAGCAGCCATCCCTTGACTGTGATCTAAAGAACTCTTCCCTGTGTGGTCGACACGCGCGTATCCTGTCTGTATTTTCGTTTGCTGGCTGAGTAGGTGCAAGGCGTCGACACAGCGGAACTAATGTCTGCCACTGTTATACCTACAAGTGAACCTATGTGATCACTCATTTCATGTCTCCAAAAATTTTGTTACATCCAGGTGTTTGTACGATTTGGCTGTTTACAATTGTGACTCACTGATTTTGTAATCATAGGATTCAACATTTTTACATTTTCGAATATTTAAAGCAAGCTGTCAGTCGTGGCATCGCTTTGAAAATTTATCATCACCTGACTGGATATGTGCACAACCTGTTCTTTTAGAGGTATATGACAGCTTGTAACACGTATCGATTAGAAGTAGGTTTGTATTATGTAACTGAGTGAATTCTTTGTTATTTAAAGTCCTTGATTTGTGACAGGAAAATTACAGTTTTGTAATGTATACATGAGAAAAGCAAAATGACTTGCTAAAATGATAAATTATTATAATATGTGTATGTTCATAAAAATAACATATTTATTGAAAGCTGGTTTATGCTTAGGACACTTGTATTTGTAATATATAAAAGATGTAGGGAAGTCCCTCCACAACGGAAGTGGCATGGCGCGATGTAAAAGGTGATTTTGGCAGAAGAACTGAGTGGCTCCTTGGTGTGAACGGTACGCAGTATGTGGCTAGCTGTTGCACGGTACACTTTGACGGTGCCAAGAGAGGAAATGGAAGCTGCTTTGTAAAGGATTTATCTCGGATGTGGATCTCGCTATTATTTGGTATTCTCGTCAAACAGGAATGGCTCCAATATGGTGAAAATCCGACGCCAAGAAGAGTTTTACAGAGCATTCGAAAATCAAGAGCGGTGAGTACAGTAAGCCGCCATGTCGCTTGCCACCAATTTTCGCCACTGTTTCACTAACTTCATATATTTAGTAATGTATATGAGCATGGACCAGTTAATTTGTGTGTCGTTTTAATAATAATAACAAAAACAATTTTGTGTGCGGAACCTTATTTTTCTATCCTGATCACGAACCTATGCAGGATCCTCACCTAAGTGCTATTAAAACCGAGTATCCTGATTTAAACGAACAATTCTTGTATTCAAGTGTTTTAAAGTAATTTTTTACCTAATTCAAAAGGAGTAGTGAAAGTTTGAGTTAAAACTACAAAAGTGAAGTTAGATAGGATTTTGTTAGAGTATCCTTCATTTATTACAAAGTATAGTTTTGTAGGAATACAGTGCAAGATTATGTAAATATTATTGTCTAAAATACCTTCTTCACAGGTGATACAAACGCAAATAAGTTAAGCTCATTTTTAAAAACAGTGTGGTTTTGATTTCTATCATGAATGGTTCCTTATTTTTGAAGTTAATTAAGCCCTGTGTCGTATTTTATTGTCTTACTATGTAAACTATGAACTACTCCAAGTGATGTGAATGATTAGCTATTTGAATTAGTCTTTTCTACTGAAATAATCAGAGATCGTTGAGTAGTGAAACTATACTAGTTTATGGGTCCCCATCATATTCTCCACTTATCAGAAACAAAATTGAACTATTACTGATGCTAAGGAAAACTGATATATGCAGAGGAGTTTAAACAGTGTATTTATGATATTATTAATCTCTATTTGTTTTTCTTTTTTCCTAATGTCCGTTAAGATAGAAGCCTCTTATGTCCAAATTTAGTTCTGCACTTCATGCAGTAACATTTCAGTATTTGATTAAGTAATGCTCTTGAGTGTAGCTGCCATTAATGTGAGCATGGTTCAAATTTGCTTTCTGCACTTACTGGTGTGTGCGTTATTGGTAACTGCTGCTACACCCAATTCAGAGTGCACTGTGTCAGTTTGTATCCTGTGTGCTATTCAAAGGGAAATGCTAACGAACGTAACTTCAATAGCCAATATTCAATTTTCTTAAACATATATTTCCAAATTAATGTGTCTAATTGGGCTGGCGATCGTTCATTTTTTCATTCACAAATGATTTTACCACTTTCATTAACTCCCAGGGTTAAAGTACGTTTAGTTCTTCTGTTAATTTCACCATATTCAAAATTATAGTCCGATATCTTTGTCCGTTAGACATACGCCCGGTCAAAATTCGAAATCCTCTCGGAGGGTAACATTAGCTTGTTTCACGGCATGTTAGTGTTACAAGCTGAAGTGTATTATCATAGATGCAGAATACCTCATAAATATGTTATAAGGAGTACGTTTTGTACACAAGAATTAATGTGCCTATATTTAATGTCCAGTCTACATATACATAGTGGACTGACCTTATGGCTTATATGATGAATAATAAGTGAAAAAAATTATAATTATCTTTTCCTTACAGAAGAATATGAGTCGTAATAGGCAACAAAAGAAGAATATGCTAATGTGCATAACGTAATGTTTGAGCTATTATAGCCAGGTATTGACCTTCGTTGGAATCATGCACGAAACTCATGTCCTGGACAAAGAAAGCTGCTTATGATTGATGACACTGAGGATTATAGCACTGGAGACGACAGTCACACAATAAACCCTGGAGGAAGGCGATCTAATTATAGTAAGACAATCTGTTAAGTTTCTGGCAGCTGAAAAACTTCCGGCGGGCTGTCACCACATGTACCTGGGAGTTAAAGTATTCTAACAAACTAGACTTCAACATGTCGTAGAGCAGAAGGTGGGGTTCCACTTTTGGGTTAAGTTGTTGCAGAAGGTGGTAAATGTCTGGGTCCGCGAATGCCAGCAAGAAGGCGCAGTGCTGGATATCACCTGCGACGATGGTGGGCTAAGAGATGCTGTTCCATGCATGAGACATAGTACATATATTTGTAATGTTCACACCTGATAATTATACTGTGGCACTTACGTGTAGAACACAAAACTTACAAATCGTCAGTCAGGTAGAAAGGGATGGTTACCATACTCTTCACAGCCGACATGCCAATCACAGACCGCATGCAACTCGTATTGCACTAGCTGATCAAACGTATCTGGACACTTATGAGTGGACATTAATCTCGGATGCGTCGATCCATCGCCTGACAGCTCTGCTGGGGACAGTGTCACTGAGGTCTCACGAACGGCGGCCCTTTCTTCCTCCTCAACATTGGAAACCATAGAAGTTAGTGATGTTGAACTCTGGGTCTGTCGCGAAGTCGACGTTGTAACTCATTCCAAAGGGGTATCACTTTCATCGGGTCGGGTCTCTGGGCAAGCCAGTCCACTTAAGGAATATGATTGTCCACAAATCACTGTCTCACAGATGTTGCTTTATGACAGGGGGATTGCCATGATGATGTAAACAACTGTCGTTTGCGAATTGTTCCTCTACTGTAAGCAGAACACAGTGGTGTAAAATGTATTAATATCCTTCCGCATTTAGCGTCATCTTAAGCTCAATGAGAAGGCCAAAACCTAACCACGTAACATGTCCACTTACCATAACATCACCCCCTCCATATTTAGCTGTTGCCCTTACACCCGATGGCGGGTAACGATCTCCAGGCATCAACCAAACCCCAGAACTTTCATCGGATTATAAGAGGGAATGGCATGATTCATCACTCCAGATCATTTGTTTCCAGTCATCCACTGTCACTTTTTATACCTTTCAGGGATCTGTTAGCATTGATTATACATATATCAAAAAACTTTTTGCATCATCCCGGTTCCCATAACGCTTGAAGACAGATGTTGAATGTGGATTTTTTGTATCACAGACACAGTCCCTTTGACTTTTCAGAGATGTCACTTAAACCCGCTCAAAGATGTAAGCAATCATGCATGAGCAGCGCCTATTAGATGGAGGGAGTCCGACAGCCGATCAGTTCCAGTCATTCCACCAGGAAGGAGGTACACGGCTCGTGTTGTCTGTAGTTCAGCCATGCCTAGACGGTCAACTCCACGGTTCGATCGCGTCCGCATTGTTACTTTGTGTCAGGAAGGGCTCTCAACAAGGGAAGCGTCCAGGCGTTTCGGAGTGAACCAAAACGATGTTGTTGGGACATGGAGGAGATACTGAGAGACAGTAAATGTAGATGACACTCCTCACTCAGGCCGCCCAAGGGCTACTACACCAGGGGATGACCGCTACGTACGGATTATTGCTCGGAGGAACCCTGACAGCAAAGCCACCATGTTGAATAATGCTTCTCGTGCAGCCACAGAACGTGGTGCTACGACTCAAACTGTGCGCAATAGGCTGCATGATACGCAACTTCACTCCCGACGTCCATGTCGAGGTCCTTCTTTGCAACAACGACACCATGCAACGCGATACAGATGGGCCCAACAGCATGGCCAATGGACCGCTCAGGATTGGCATCACGTTCTTTTCACCGATGAGTATCGCATATGCCTTCAACCAGACAATCGTCGGAGACGTGTTTGGTTGCAACCCTGTCAGGCTGAACGCCTTAGACACATTGTACAGCGAGTGCAGCAAGGTGGAGGTTTCCTGCTGTTTTGGGGTGGCATTACGTGGGGCCGACGTACTCCGCTGGTGGTCGTGAAAGGTGCCAGAACGGCTGTGCGATACGTGAATGCCATCCACCGACCGATAGTGCAACCACATCGGCAGCATATTGTAGAGGCATTCGCCTTCATGGACGCCATTTCGCGCCCCCATCGTGCACATAGTGTGACTGACTTCCTTCAGGATAACGTCATCGCTCGACAAGAGTGGCCAGTATGTTCTCCGGACATGAAACCTATCGAACATGCTTGGGATAGATGAAAATGGCTGTTTATGGACGACTTGACCAAACAACCACTCTGCGGGATCTACGCCAAATCGCCGTTGAGGAGTGAGACAATCTGGACCAACAGTGCCTTGCTGAACTTGTAGATATTATGTCACGACGAATGTGCCACAACGTACCTGATTATATCAGTTACAAATATGCGCCGCCCAAATAACAGCAAAATTTAGATGCTAAATTACTGGAAAAAATACTGGTTCGATAGAATCCACGTCATTAATATAGCCCACAAGGCTACTGCCAATATGTGGCGTCTGCTATATTTGTCACATTGGAATAAAAAACACACACACACACACACACACACACACACACACACACACACAAACACACACACACACTGAATTAGGAACATCATTTTTTTTTTTGCTCCTGGAGAGATTTAATTAAAATTTAGGATTGTAAGGATTAAAAGACATTATAAAAAGGTTATAAATATGTGCTTGCTTCCCCATGTAATCACGGCTTTGATGTGTCGCGAGCTGATCAGTCCGTGAGCCGATGGTCACGCAGGCGGGCACCCTCCACCGATGTCAGGCACAGCACACTATCTTGTTACAACTGTCCCACACCATCTTCACTGCCGAAGTTCTTGCAATTAAGAACACCTTTCAATATGCGGCAAATCAGTTTAGCGATATACTTATTATCACGGATTCGAGGAGTGCACTGGAAAATCTGGAAAAGCAGAATTGGGGTCCCCACACTATCCGTCATGTACTCGATGTAATTAAGTTGCTCTATCAGTGTGAAAGTCAACAGAAACGCGTCCAGTTACTATGGATCAAGGGAGATACTGGTATCTCATGTAATGAGATGGAGGACCACCTGGCGAAACAAAGTGTGACTGATGGTCAAACTTACTACACCTGCCTCCCATATACAGATTTTGTTGCTGGGGTTCATCAAGAATGATCACATACGTGAGAGATCTCAAAATATTCCAAAGATGCTGTGTCCCCTCCCTTGTGAGCCGACTACAACACAGCGTTCAAACTCACTTAAATCTTGATAACCTGCCTTTGTAGTAGCAGTAGCTGATCTACCAATAGCGCCAGACACTTGTCTTCTATAGACCCTGCCGTCCGCAGCGCCGTATTCTGCCTGTTTACATTCTCTGTTTTTGAATACGCATGCCAATACCAGTTTCTTTGGTGCTTTATTATATGTAGTAGTAATATTTCATAATCAGAAGTGTATCGGCAGTTGTATGTGAGATTCAAGTCAAGCATATTGTAGAGGCATTCGCCTTCATGGACGCCATTTCGCGCCCCCATCGTGCACATATTGTGACTGACTTCCTTCAGGATAACGTCATCGCTCGACAAGAGTGGCCAGTATGTTCTCCGGACATGAACCCTATCGAACATGCTTGGGATAGATCAAGAGATGAAAATGGCTGTTTATGGACGACTTGACCAAACAACCACAACATTATCATTTTCATTAAGCACGTTCTGAGACTTGGTTAAATATCAGTTCAGAGCTATGAGACTGGTGGTTTGTTTATAAGTTATATTTTCATAAACATCTATTTTTCTCCAAATTTTGTGTCTAAAGTGCTTATAAACAACTGCTTTCCGAATACAAGCTGGTGGCGCTATGTTGTGAAACAATAAAAGACCTTTGTGATAAATTCAGTGTTTATAGTTCATTACTGACTGTCTACTGACGATATTATTTGTTACAGAAATTTAAAGCCTTCCCTTTAATGCGAGGTGCACCAAGATGTAAAGCAGAACAAACGTGCCAAGAATCGTTTCACATCAGGTGTCACATAAATTTTTATTGTTGTGCACAAATCTTTATGATAAAATGGCTCATTTAAACGTCAGAGACTTGGACAAATTTCTCGACATAGAATGTTTCGCAGAAAGCGTAGTGCAAGAGAAAGGTAGTCAATAAACCTCCGTCAATTTCAACACACTGGCAGTCATCACTTAGAACAGTTTTTATTAGCTTAATACGTCACTGCAAGGTGTAAGTTATTAAAGTCAAAACACTTAATAATTTCCGACCATTAGTTTCTTGTCTCAAAGCACTTGGTTTACGTTTCTCTACCAGCTGCATAAAGTTTCCCTGAAGGCAAAGATCATTAGTGTCTTGTCTCAAAGCACTTAGTTTACGATCCTCTACCAGCTGCATAACGTTGACCTGAAGGTAAGGAGTATCCTGCATATTGGGTCCACAGGACACGCTTCTCCAGGCTACTTTGCAAGAGTGAATGCGGCATTTTTTCTTCAATTAGGCTGTTATTTACACTCCTGGAAATGGGAAAAAGAACACATTGACACCGGTGTGTCAGACCACCATACTTGCTCCGGACACTGCGAGAGGGCTGTACAAGCAATGATCACACGCACGGCACAGCGGACACACCAGGAGCCGCGGTGTTGGCCGTCGAATGGCGCTAGCTGCGCAGCATTTGTGCACCACCGCCGTCAGTGTCAGCCAGTTTGCCGTGGCATACGGAACTCCATCGCAGTCTTTAACACTGGTAGCTTGCCGCGACAGCGTGGACGTGAACCGTATGTGCAGTTGACGGACTTTGAGCGAGGGCGTATAGTGGGCATGCGGGAGGCCGGGTGGACGTACCGCCGAATTGCTCAACACGTGGGGCGTGAGGTCTCCACAGTACATCGATGTTGTCGCCAGTTGTCGGCGGAAGGTGCACGAACCCGTCGACCTGGGACCGGACCGCAGCGACGCACGGATGCACGCCAAGACCGTAGGATCCTACGCAGTGCCGTAGGGGACCGCACCGCCACTTCCCAGCAAATTAGGGATACTGTTGCTCCTGGGGTATCGGCGAGGACCATTCGCAACCGTCTCCATGAAGCTGGGCTACGGTCCCGCACACCGTTAGGCCGTCTTCCGCTCACGCCCCAACATCGTGCAGCCCGCCTCCAGTGGTGTCGCGACAGGCATGAATGGAGGGACGAATGGAGACGTGTCGTCTTCAGCGATGAGAGTCGCTTCTGCCTTGGTGCCAATGATGGTCGTATGCGTGTTTGGCGCCGTGCAGGTGAGCGCCACAATCAGGACTGCATACGACAGAGGCACACAGGGCCAACACCCGGCATCATGGTGTGGGGAGCGATCTCCTACACTGGCCGTACACCTCTGGTGATCGTCGAGGGGACACTGAATAGTGCACGGCACATCCAAACCGTCATCGAACCCATCGTTCTACCATTCCTAGACCGGCAAGGGAACTTTCTGTTCCAACAGGACAATGCACGTCTGCATGTATCCCGTGCCACCCAACGTGCTGTAGAAGGTGTAAGTCAACTACCCTGGCCAGCAAGATCTCCGGATCTGTCCCCCATTGAGCATGTTTGGGACTGGGTGAAGCGCCGTCTCACGCGGTCTGCACGTCCAGCACGAACGCTGGTCCAACTGAGGCGCCAGGTGGAAATGGCATGGCAAGCCGTTCCACAGGACTACATCCAGCATCTCTACGATCGTCTCCATGGGAGAATAACAGCCTGCATTGCTGCGAAAGGTGGATATACACTGTACTAGTGCCGACATTGTGCATGCACTGTTGCCTGTGTCTATGTGCCTGTGGTTCTGTCAGTGTGATCATGTGATGTATCTGACCCCCGGAATGTGTCAATAAAGTTTCCCCTTCCTGGGACAATGAATTCACGGTGTTCTTATTTCAATTTCCAGGAGTGTATTTATTTGCACTATCGGTTTCAGCTTATGAAGCCGTTGTCTAGTGAATATCTGTACAAAAGAGCGTACGTATGTTACCAATACGAAATAACAACACAATGGTGTGAAGGCAAAATACTGAAAAAAATTTAAATTTGCCTAGTGTCTAAACTGGCAGCGTTCTCGCAGTCTGTGTCTCAATTCATATTGGTTTACGAACTGTTGTAAGTGTTTTGATATTTTTGACATTTATTTTGTGCTTATCAGGCGGAAACATGCACAGATATATAGTCAACCAATGAATAAAAGTGTGGGTATCTAGTAATCTCGCTGTATGCATAAAGATAGGAACTAATAAAATAATTGGTGATTTGGAAGTAGTGGAAATTGTCTCTCAGGAAGGTGTCAAGTGAATGTTTATTTGATTTCTCAAATATGTATATTTTCTCGTGTGTGTCATCACTCAGAACTATTCCTTAAGGGTGCCTAACGCAATACGGAGAAGCATGAGCTACGAGCTCTCGTGAAAGAAATTAAACTCTTTCCAAGCTAACCTTCTACGTGGAGCTAGCTTCTGTGTTACACAGACATGGCAATACGTGACATGTCATGTGTTCATATTACCAACTTCTACATCTACACTGATCAGCCAGAACATTATGGCAACCTACCTAATAGCCGGCAACTTTGGCACGGATAACAGCGGCCACGCGTCGAGGCATGGAAGCAATTAGGCCTTCGTAGGTGGCTGGAGAGTGTTGGGACCACGTCTGCTCGCACAAGTCACCTAATTCCCGTTAATTCCCAGGAGTGGGACGATGAGCTCTGACACCACGTTCAATCACATCCCATATGTTTTCGATCAAGTTCAGATGTGGCGAACTGAGGGGCCAGCACATCAATTGGAACTTACCACTGAGTTCCTCGAGCCACTCCATCACACTATTGGCCTTTGGCATGGCACATTATCTTGTTGAAAAATGCTACTGCCGTCTGAAAACATGATCGTCAAGAAGAAGTATACTTGGTCAGCAACCAGTGTACGATACTCCTTGGCCGTCACGGTACCTTGCGCGAGCTCCACTGAACCTTTTTCCCGGCGTAGTGCAGCAGTTCGACGTGGAAGTCCTCTGCAGAACTACTGAGCCATGATGCCTCTATAGCCGTCCATAGCTGCGGAAGTGTTACTATTGTATCTCTTAGTGGCAGTGAAATCACGGAAATATTTGCAAAAGATATGAATACCTTAATGTATCATATACGCTCAACTGTAGAATACCGCGCCGGCCGTGGTGGCCGAGCGGTTCTAGGCGCTACAGTCTGGAACCGCGCGACCGCTACGGTCGCAGGTTCAAAGCCTGCCTCGGGCATGGATGTGTGTGATGTCCTTAGGTTAGTTATATTTAAGTAGTAAGTTCTAGGAGACTGATGACCTCAGTAGTCAAGTCCCATAGTGCTCAGAGCCATTTGAACCATTTACAGACCAATTTCCTTAACATGGGTTTGCTGCAGAATTCTTGACCATATTGTCTGTTCTAATGCAATTAACTTCCTTGAGGCGAAAATGCTTCTGTCGCTCAGTACAGTTTTAGGAAGCATCGCTCGTGCGAAACTCTGCTTGCCATTTTCTTACATGTTATCCTGCGAACCACTGACGAAAGACGACAGGCAGATTCCATACTCCTAGAGTTTCTAAAAGCGTTTGACACGGTGTCCCACTGCACACTATTAACAGAGTTATGAGCATACGAGGTAGGTTCCCAGATATGTGAGAGGCCTGAGGACTTCTCAAGTAATACGACTCAATACCATGTCCTCGACAGCGAGTGTTCATGAGAGACAAGGATATCATCAGGAGTACCCCAGGGAAGTATGATAGACCAGCACTTACTCTCTGTACACATAAATGGTCTGACGGACAGGGTCAGCAGGAACCTGTGGCTGTTTGCGGTCGATGCCGTGGTGTACGGGAAGGAGGCGTCGTTGAGTGACTGTAAAAGGATACAAGAGGACTTAGATAAATTTTCTACTTTGTGTAGTGAACGGTTGCTTGTTCTAAATATAGAAAAATGTAAGTTAATGCAGATGAGTAGGAAAAACAGTCATGTTGTGTTCGAATACAGCATTAGCAGGTGCTGCGTGACACAGTCACGCCGATTAAATGTCCAGGCCTAACGTTGTAAAGCAATATGAAATGGAACGAGAAGGTAAGGACTGTAGTAAGGAAGGCGAATGATCGATTTCGGTTTGTTGGGATCATTTTAGGAGAACGTTGTTCATGTACAGAGGAGACCATATAGAAAAAACTAGTGCGACCCATTCTCGAGCAATGCTCGATTTTTCGGGATCCCCACCAGATCGCATTAAGCGAAGACATCGAAGCAATTTATAGGCGAGCTACTAGATTTGTTACATGTATTTTCGACGAACACACAAATGTTGGGGAGTTCCTTCGGGAATTCAAATGAGAATCACCCGATGGAAACTGACATTCTTGTCGAGGAACACTATTTGAAGCTGACTGCAAAACGATTCTACTGCCTCCAACGAATATTTCACGTAAGGACCACGAATATAAGATAAGAGAAATTAGGACCGGTACGGAGCCACATAGACTGTCGTTTTCCTCTCGCTCTGTTTGCCAGTGGAACACACCGTCAGGTGGCTTGCGGAGTATGTACACTCCTGGAAATTGAAAAAAGAACACATTGACACCGGTGTGTCAGACCCACCATACTTGCTCCGGACACTGCGAGAGGGCTGTATAAGCAATGATCACACGCACGGCACAGCGGACACACCAGGGACCGCGGTGTTGGCCGTCGAATGGCGCTAGCTGCACAGCATTTGTGCACCGCCGCCGTCAGTGTCAGCCAATTTGCCGTGGCATACGGAGCTCCATCGCAGTCTTTAACACTGGTAGCATGCCGCGACAGCGTGGACGTGAACCGTATGTGCAGTTGACGGACTTTGAGCGAGGGCGTATAGTGGGCATGCGGGAGGCCGGGTGGACGTACCGCCGAATTGCTCAACACGTGGGGCGTGAGGTCTCCACAGTACATCGATGTTGTCGCCAGTGGTCGGCGGAAGGTGCACGTGCCCGTCGACCTGGGACCGGACCGTAGCGACGCACGGATGCACGCCAAGACCGTAGGATCCTACGCAGTGCCGTAGGGGACCGCACCGCCACTTCCCAGCAAATTAGGGACACTGTTGCTCCTGGGGTATCGGCGAGGACCATTCGCAACCGTCTCCATGAAGCTGGGCTAAGGTCCCACACACCGTTAGGCCGTCTTCCGCTCACGCCCCAACATCGTGCAGCCCGCCTCCAGTGGTGTCGCGACAGGCGTGAATGGAGGGACGAATGGAGACGTGTCGTCTTCAGCGATGAGAGTCGCTTCTGCCTTGGTGCCAATGATGGTCGTATGCGTGTTTGGCGCCGTGCAGGTGAGCGCCACAATCAGGACTGCATACGACCGAGGCACACAGGGCCAACACCCGGCATCATGGTGTGGGGAGCGACCTCCTACACTGGCCGTACACCTCTGGTGATCGTCGAGGGGACACTGAATAGTGCACGGTACATCCAAACCGTCATCGAACCCATCGTTCTACCATTCCTAGACCGGCAAGGGAACTTGCTGTTCCAACAGGACAATGCACGTCCGCATGTACCCCGTGCTACCCAACGTGCTCTAGAAGGTGTAAGTCAACTACCCTGGCCAGCAAGACCTCCGGATCTGTCCCCCATTGAGCATGTTTGGGACTGGGTGAAGCGCCGTCTCACGCGGTCTGCACGTCCAGCACGAACGCTGGTCCAACTGAGGCGCCAGGTGGAAATGGCATGGCAAGCCGTTCCACAGGACTACATCCAGCATCTCTACGATCGTCTCCATGGGAGAATAACAGCCTGCATTGCTGCGAAAGGTGGATATACACTGTACTAGTGCCGACATTGTGCATGCACTGTTGCCTGTGTCTATGTGCCTGTGGTTCTGTCAGTGTGATCATGTGATGTATCTGACCCCCGGAATGTGTCAATAAAGTTTCCCCTTCCTGGGACAATGAATTCACGGTGTTCTTATTTCAATTTCCAGGAGTGTATTTATTTGCACTATCGGTTTCAGCTTATGAAGCCGTTGTCTAGTGAATATCTGTACAAAAGAGCGTACGTATGTTACCAATACGAAATAACAACACAATGGTGTGAAGGCAAAATACTGAAAAAAATTTAAATTTGCCTAGTGTCTAAACTGGCAGCGTTCTCGCAGTCTGTGTCTCAATTCATATTGGTTTACGAACTGTTGTAAGTGTTTTGATATTTTTGACATTTATTTTGTGCTTATCAGGCGGAAACATGCACAGATATATAGTCAACCAATGAATAAAAGTGTGGGTATCTAGTAATCTCGCTGTATGCATAAAGATAGGAACTAATAAAATAATTGGTGATTTGGAAGTAGTGGAAATTGTCTCTCAGGAAGGTGTCAAGTGAATGTTTATTTGATTTCTCAAATATGTATATTTTTCGTTTTTTTTGGTGTATTTGGGAGTTGCTATATTCACCCTTACTACGACAATGATATATTTAGTAATTCCTGTATCCCTTTTGATGCTCGTTACTAGCTCAGAATTATTTGTTGCTAAGAGGTCAAGTTTGTTTTTACAACTGATTGCTATCAGAGTGGGCTCATAAACTAATTGCTGGAAATAATTACCGGAGAATGCGTTTAGCACGACTTCGGATGATGTTTTATGCGTACCTCGTAGTTGAAACATGTATTTTCGTCACTATAAAGAGGGTAATTTAAAGTTAGCATCAACTATAATTGTATGAGTCAGATATTTGTTTGAAATTAGACTCAAGTTTTCTTTGAACCTTTCAGCAGTTGTACCATCTGCGTTGGGAGGTCGCTAAAAGGATCAAGTTGTTACTTTATTCCCATTATCAAGAATGACCTCTACCCATACTAACTCACAGGAACTATGTAAAAACTTCCTGGCAGATTAAAACTGTGTGCCGGACCGAGACTCGAACACGGGACCTTTGCCTTTCGCAGGCAAGTGCTCTACCAAGCAGAGCACTTGCCCGCGAAAGGCAAAGGTCCCGAGTTCGTGGCTCGGTCCGGCACACAGTTTTAATCTGCCATGAAGTTTCATATCAGCGCACACTCCGCTGCAGAGTGAAAATCTCATTCTCGAAACATCCCTCAGGCTGTGGCTAAGCCATGTCTCCACAATATCCTTTCTTTCAGGACTGCTAGTTCTGCAAGGTTCGCAGGAGAGCTTCCTGTTAAGTTTGGACGGTAGGAGACGAGGAACTGGTAGAAGTAAAGCTGTGAGGACGGGGCGTGAGTCGTTCTTGGGTAGCTCAGTTGGTAGATCACTTACCCGCGAAAGGCAAAGGTCCCGAGTTCGAGTCTCGGTCGGGCACACAGTTTTAATCTGCCAGGAAGTTTCATATCAGCGCACACTCCGCTGCAGAGTGAAAAGCTCATTCTGAGGAACTATCTAATTCAGTTTCAATACAAGATAAACTACTTCCCATAGTAAAAAACACCCCACCGCCAACTGTACTTAGCCTGTTCTTTCTGAAAACCGTTAGGTGCTTCGCAAAACTTTCGGTTGAACTTATCTCCTGCTTTAGCCAGCTTTCAGTACCTATAGCGACTTGAGCATCAGTGCTTTCTATTAACACTTGGAGCTCTGGTACTTTGCCAACACAGCCACCACAATTTACAACTGTTACATCGATGTTTCCTGCATCTGCGTTCTTCCTACGTATGTTCGACCTGTACCCTTTGAGACTGAAGCGCCTGTGCGCCAGAGACAGCAGCACTGGCTTCCATTAAAGATGATTTGGTACTTCGGAAGTCTGGCGTCTACAAGTTCCCTTGCGAGTATGGCCGTTCATACATCGGACAGACGACACGTACAGTCCATGAGAGATGCACAGAACATCACAGGTACACACCCGGCTCTTACAGCCTAATAAATCAGCGGTGGCAGGACACTGTACTGACATTGGGAACTCTATGGTTTACGATAGCGTCGACATTTTAGCCTCGACGTCATTTTTCTGAGACTCAGTAGTGAAAAAAAGCAACAGAAATTCGGGTGCCGACCAATTTAATTAATAGAAATCCGGAACTTCCTCTAATAAACACACAAAGATTTCACGACGGTCATACATCGATGACACCGTGTGGATCGACCGTGCAGCCACAGATCTAATTTCATGCATATGTTGTATCTCTTTGCTGCCGATCAACTCCTCTGGCGCCCTATATATCAGTGGCCGCATGCGCAGTGACGCAGCCCAGGATTTAAAAGGAGGGAGCAAGTGCTGACGCGTCAGATCTTCAAATCCGTCCTCTCCCGTCGTATTCGTCACCACCTTAATTAACACCACCTCCTCCCCCTCACCCAGTGTGGGTTCTGACCTTCCTTCTCCACCGAAGTCCAACTCCTTAACTTCTTCCGCCTTCTCTCTTTCGCTCCGCCATTTATGTTTCTCTCGACCTCCAAAATGCTTACGACCCGTGTATGGCATCCCGGTCTCCTCTTTCACTCCAAACCTACACCCTGTCTATCAGTTCTGTCCGTCTGGTCGCTTCCTTCCTCCCACGCCGTCCTTCCTATATCACACTCCACAATACCATCTCCTGTATCTTTTATCCCACCACCGGCATCCCCCAAGCCTTCGACCTCTCCTCTCTCCTCTATCTCCTGTACACCGTTGATATGCTCAAGCCACTCCCGCCTGTACACCTCCTCCAATATGCTAATGACACCGCCTTCGTGGCTCTCTATCCTACCCTTCAACGATCCCAACGAACCCTTCAAACACACCCTGACCAGTTCACCACTTGGTGCAACCAGTGGTTGCTTCATATTAACTCCTTCAAGACCCAGGCAATCATCAGAGGCTGCACCACCTGCTCCTTCCGTCTCCATGGTTTCTACCTCACCATTTATTGGTCGTCCCATCCAGGTCTTGCCAACCGTGAGATACCGTGGCCTCACCTTCGACCACCAACTCACATGGACCCGTCATCTCATGACTATCTAGCAGAAAGCCTGTACCTGCCTTTGCCTCCTGAAACTCCTGTCCAGCCAGACACGGGGATTGCATCCATCCACCATCCTCCACGCCTACAAATCCTAATTCGTCCTATCCTTTGTTATGCCTCGATCTCCACCCCCCTCCCCCGCTTTTATAAGGCCATCCAAATACATGAATGCCATGCCACCTTGCCTTCCATATCCGCCTTCTGTCCCACACATGGATCCTGTACAACCTGCCCCCACCTCCTCCTTTTCCTCCAACATATCCGAATCCTTTACACTGTCTGCAAGCTTGAACCCCCCACCCCCCACCCCACAGTGCCCCCTCCCTCTCCACCCCTGGCCCATTGGCGCGCCTCTATGATTGTATCCCACCCTCTCTCCACCTCCACACCCTCCATATCTTTCATCAGGGCAATTTCTAGCACTTCCTCTTCCCAGAAATTGAACTTCGCCATGGTATTTACCCTTCTTATCAACTATAGCCTGGCCTTGTTTTCACCCCAGGCCCTCCTTTCCCATCCCCTCCTTCTCCCTGAGTGGTTTTTCTCCTCCCTCCCCCCCCCATGAGTGTCTGCACTCCTCATCCATCCTTTCCCTCCCCGACCCCTTTGGTGCGTCACTCACCCCATTCCCCATCTCATTCTCTCACCTGTTCTAACACCACCCTCACCCCGATTCCCTTCTCTCCTGTGTCCCCAACCCAGACAGATTCTCCCAGTTTTTATTCATCGTCGAATGTGCTGCGCAGCGTTCTGTTTTGTGCAGTTCTAAAGTATCATCGAGTGGTTTGGTTTTTAATCGTATGCTCAAGTTTTATATAGTTTTGCCGTCCGTGGTTTTTCAGTGCTGCGCCGCCCATCACGTGGTTGTTTTTATCGTTATGAGACTTTTTATGCCACTGCCATACTTGGACTTGTGTCTGGCTCTGTGCGGTTTTTGTGTAAATTATTTTTTGCTTTTATCTCCATTTTACAGTCACCCTTTTTTTTGTATACTTCCTCTCATTATGTTCCCTCTTGTTTATATCTATGTTCAACCATGTTTCTCCTTTTTATTGTTTTAAATGTCCTCCTGTATCACTGTAACATGTGTAGGCTGAAGAGTAGCGCCTATGCTGCTGCCACCCCGCCCCTGATGGGGAGTTGAAATTACAATAAAGGAAAAAAAAGAGCCAAAGCTGACGCGTCAGTCACTTCGGCTCACTCTGAAGATCAGTGGGCAGTATACAGCCGAAATATCAGAAGAAGAAGTGAAATTTATGCGGTTGCACGCCCGAAATTTTGTGGAACATTCCCATTGGATACCCAGAATTTCTAGAAATTTACTTCTGACACCCAGAGCAGGATGTAATAACAAGGGAGCAACTATCGGTTACTACCACAGTCTTGTTCTCTCTTGTGTTTCTGTTGCTTCATAGTATATTTCATTACCAGATGTTGACACCACCGTTACTGTTGTAAGGTTCTATTATTTAGATCACGACCGGTTTCGGGCTCTTGTACGCACATCTTCAGGTGTCCCGTGTCTTGTACTCGTCCACTGCGGCGCTCGGAGTCACAGCAGCAAGTTACGACACCTGAAGATGGGCGTAAAGAGCCCAAAAGCGGTCGTGTTCTAAATGAAAGAACCTTACAACTGTAGCGGTATTTTCAACCTCTGGTATAATGCTCAGTTGCGAATGTTCCTCCAACAGGATTGTTTGTATATTTCATTACGTTTATATCCTTTCCTGTTTTGCAAAATATGGGCCAATCCAATACACTGAATTTTTTCAAGGTCCTGCACGGAGTCCAACAGAATGGATTATTATTCAGTGTATGTGTCGTTCATTTTTTAATAACTTAACGCAGTCTGGGAAATTTTTCATTGTGTGTTTCGTTTAAGCATTAACTTTGGTCTTTTTAAAATGTATTATGTAAGTGTACTTATGTGCAAAACTTATGGAAGAAAGTAACTTTCGTACTGTGTACTACTGTCAAGCATCACAGCTCTATGAAACTTGGACCATACGCAGAATGAACTGCTACGGTATACTATAATACAGTACAGTACAGAAGGCAACTGTAAGAGATACGCAGTGAGACGAACAGAAATGGCACTTTTATTCAATGACAATAATTGCACTGGAAACATCGCGACTTTTGATGAACACCTGGACATTACAATAGGAAGGTCATGGTTGTTAATAGGGTTTGTGATCACCACGAAAAGCAGTTCATGTTCTGCAATGTTTTTTGTGCTGGCCAAGGTGCTTGGTAAGGAATTCTTGTGGTAGGGGCTTTCCATCCTCCACCAGCGCGGTTGTCAAATTTTGTATGGTCTTTGGTGCATGTGCACGTACGGAAATACGTCTCCCCGACGCATCTCACGCGTTCTCGAAGGGAATGAAGGAGGAGGAACGGGCAGGTCAGTCCATTTTCGGAATATACTCTCGATCCTACAGCTGCTCCACCTGTGCTGTTTGATACGGTCGCTCATTGTCATCCATAAAAGTGAAGCCAAGGCGCAACGCAACGCTGGAAAGATGCAGATGGGGAAGGAGTACAGTATCACAATGCCTTTGACCGGTGAGTGAACGGTGTTCAAAGATTTGTTGATCAGTACGTCCACGCAACATCATACCTCTACGCACCTTAATACCTGGATCACTAAAACGATTATGTTCAACCATTCTGAACGTACGCTCACATGGCCAGGGCCTGAACACATAATGCAGCCAGCAACATGATCGAAAATGATCATTTGATGGTCCATGTTTTAAGATGTGGAGATCCTTAATATTGCGTGACTTACAAACAGTGCATTAACTCACGCTCTTTTGAAGCATTAAGAAAAACATCTTTTTCTGACAGATTTTCTACAGAAACTCACTTACATCAGGAATTCTATAATAAATTAAGGCGTTCTTGATCGCATAGAATGCTTGATTCATCAGTACGATTCCCTTCTCTGCTTCAGCTCAGATGGCACGTAACTGTCTCCATTTGAACAGGAGGAACGGGACGTCTACGGGGCGAAGCTGCATCTTGCCGCGTCAGAGCAAAACTTAGAATTTCTAATAAGTCGACCAACCTGCCATCTACAAATGGTGATGCGTCCCAGCGCAGAAATAGCAAGTAGATCTTCAGTCCACTGCTTTTGTTGTGGTGCTTTCATGGAACAACAATGAAACAGGCTAAGCCTCTGTCTCATTGTAATAATAAGTTCTTTAGTTTATACGGATGCCAGGTGTTTCTTATTATGCAAATTTATTCGGATAAAATACGAAACTGAACAATAATTTTACGTAACAACGCATACGCCTTCCGAAATCACACACAAAGTTACTAATCATCAAAAAACAGTTCTTCCTCTCTTTCAAACATAGGAAAAACATGTCATTATCGTATCACAAGTCAAGTTGCTCTTTCCTAAAGTCAATAACACTCTTCATTGTTCGCAAATTCGTGATGATAGACGTCCACTGTGTTCCATCTAAATTAGCAATTGAACTGTACTCCCTCCGACTTAATACCCGAACTGTTTGGTGCATAACTAGCAACTGCCCTGTTTGGTGCACCCTTCGCTAGTCAGGCATTTGGTACGAAGCCGATGACACATTAAATGATTCGGCTCTTTCTAGTTATTCGAATATCCACTAAAAGTAGACAATAAAATTGTGTTTTGAGACGTAATGGTACCGTAATAGTAAGAGGTTCTCTCATTTTATTATCAACAAAATCTGAATATTAATACAGTAATAATCAATGATCGAAAACAAGAGATTTGGCACGTAGGTCAAAGGATAATCCTTCCATCTTTTACTAAATCAGTCAATAAAAACACAAGTCGACTCAATTAGCTCAATTTCCCACGATCTGTGTAACCAAGTGGCACCATATGCCGTTCCAGGGTGGCTCCACCTTATGAGTTTATACAACAGCTACTGTATCTTCTGTGAATGGAGATGTGATTTCACATCGGTTACGTTTCCATTCAGCCCAGAAAATATTCAATACGGAACCGAACGTCAAACAATACGTTCTGAATTATGACGATTCCAAAACGCAGCATTTCCGCCCGTCATAAAAAATTTACATTCGTTAACGGTACGGTGTGACCGTTCCCCCAGTTTCGTCCTAACATTTGTTTCCACAGCATTGAACTTCTGGACAGTAGTTATAAATCGTTCTTACGCTTCTTTCATAATACGTTCTCTTTGGTTCCCTTTTTCATTTTTTTTTTTTTTTACTTTTACTGTGCTAGAGTTGTTATGGCGCTGTGAGTCACCGTTCGTCTCAAAAGAGATTATGCAACATACACAGACACCCACAAGTCATGATAGACAATGAAAAATATAGTTACATGAAAAGCAAATAATAGACCTGGTCTACAGTCTTTTCATAATTTACTGGAAATGAATATTTATTTTAAATGAATGTTTATAGAGAGTTATTTGCTTCGGGTAACTGTTAAACTTTCGATTAAATTATGTTATGGTTCACCGCCAAACAGCATTAAAACACTGGTGACACAAATAATGAACTGATATTACATGTCCACTGAAAATAAAGATAAAAGACTGCCTCCGATCCTACGAGTAATTGCGATGGTAATTCTCTTCTCAGTTTATAAATTCTACGTAAACACTGTTTCGGCAAAGTTTTTTTTAATATATGACTGTTTCTGTCGATGACGGTACAGATAGCGAAGTTTTGATCATGCACAGTCATATTCTACTCTTTTATTGTTATATATTTCAGACTCAGCTCACACAAATGGTACAATTGCTAGTTTCGACTTATTACAAAGTAATCCTTAAAAGATCTGTTTAAAAAAGAAAGAAAAAGGGTAGTATAATAGTAGGAGCCAAAATTATAAACCAAATTAAAGTCTATACACAACTATACATACTTGAATACGATACATAACAACTCTTAAATGAACAGGCTCAGAGAGGCGCTCCCAATGCTTTGATTGCTGGATATCAAGGCTACAGTTAACTACGTAATAGCATACAGCTGATAACTGTTAAATCGGAAATAAAAGGTTAATAATATTCATTATATAAAAATGATAGTGAAAGGAAGCATTCTAAGAAAATGGCTCTGAGCACTATGGGACTTAACAGCAGTGGTCATCAGTCCCTAGAACTTAGAACTACTTAAACCTAACTAACCTAAGGACATCACACACATCCATGCCCGAGGCAGGATTCGAACCTGCGACCGTAGCAGTCGCGCGGTTCCAGACTGTAGCGCCTAGAACCGCTCGGCCACTGCGGCAGGCTTAACTTTAGGGTTCAAATGGCTCTGAGCACTACGGTACTTAACATCTATGGTCATCAGTCCCCTAGAATTTAGAACTACTTAAGCCTAACTAACCTAAAGACATCACACAACACCCAGTCATCACGTTAACTTTAGGGGTGGCTTACTAAAAATGGATGGTTATCGAGGCAAAATATTTTAGAGTCTTTTATTTTAGGTCGTACTGAAGCAACATTCCGAATATGAGCCGAAGTGGTTGGCTATATCTGAGGCCTTCCTCTCTCTCTAACCACAGCCTGAGGGATAGTTTCCATAATGAATTTTCTATCTGCAGTGCAGTGTGTGCTAATGTGAAAGTTACTGGCAGATTAAAACGGTTTACAGGACTGGGTCTCGTACTTGGGACATTGGGACCTGGTAGGTTACAGAGACTCAGCTACTTGGAAATCACGAATGGTAGGGGGAAAGTGCACCGCTGTGTGCTTAAGGGGACGAGGCAAAATGACCTAGGAATTGACTATGTTAAAACTGACAGCTAATAAATTCACTAAAAATACCAAAACTTCTTACATATATGCTACGAAAAATCCAAAGACAATATCTGATTTACGATAGTCAGACTAGTTCACTAGAATCATTACCACACATATAAAATTATTATTGACACAGTTATCAATATTTTACTCTAAAATTATTTATGAGTTCAGTAACAAATGATACAGACACGCGATATAGGCATGTGAGACATTGTTAAGTAGCACTGTCGTCTAAGTGAAGAACAAGTTTCTAACATTCTTAAACAAAAAAGTAAGTAGCTGAGGAACTCAAGACCATAGGGGTCCAATAAACAAAATTTTGAGAAAAATAGATGTTTATGAAAATCTAACTTATAAACAAACCACCAGTCTCATAGCTCTGAACTGATATTTAACCAAGTCTCAACATACCATACTTCCTATGAAAAAGTAGTGTATCCAGTTTATGTTATGAAATATTAATTAATACTTAAGATTGTACTTACAATTAATGTTAACTCACAAAATTGCCGTATGTAGGCTAATGAGAATAGCGTCTTTTGACAGATGTAAAGTTTGTTCTTAATATGAAACTAGGATCAGAACATAAAGAACGGATACTAAACGCACAACACACAAAACTGTGACCTACTTCAATAATTTATGGTCTTTGTTATCATTTTCATTAAGCACGTTCTGTCACTTGAATCTCACATACAACTGCCGATACACTTCTGATTATGAAGTATTACTAGTACATATAATGAAGCGCCAAAGAAACTGGTATAGGCATGCATATTCATAAACAGAGAATGTAAACAGGCAGAATACAGCGCTGCGGACGGCAGGGTGTATAGAAGACAAGTGTCTGTCGCTATTGGTAGATCAGCTACTGCTACTACAAAGGCAGGTTATCAAGATTGAAGTGAGTTTGAACGCGGTGTTGTAGTCGGCTCACAAGGGAGAGGACACAACATCTTTGGACTATTTTGAGATATCTCACGTATGTGATCATTCGTAATGAACCCTTTTCTTTACGCCAACAAAAAATCTGTATGTGGGAGGCAGGTGTAGTAAGGTCACAATTTGTTCCGCCAGGCGGTCAGCCATCTCATTACATGAGATACCAGTATCTCCCTTGATCCATAGTAACTGGACGCGTTTATGTTGACTTTCACACTGGTAGTGTAACTTCATTACATCGAGTACATGACGGTTAGTGTTGGGACCCCATTTCTGCTTTTTCAGATCTTCCATTGCACTCCTCGGATCCGTGATAATAAGTATATCGCTGAACTGATTTGCCTCATATTGAAAGGTGTCCCTAATTGCAAGGACTTCGGCAGTGAATATGGTGTGGGACAGTTGTAACAAGATAGTGTGCTGTGCCTGACATCGGCGGAAGGGGCCCAACTGCGTGGCCCTCGGCTCACGGCGGCGGTCGGCAGGCGACTAATCAGCTCGCGACACGACAACAAAACCGTGATCACATGGGGAAGCAAACACATATTTATAACGCTTTTATAATGTCTTTTAATCCTTACAATCCAAAATTTTAATTAAATGTCTCCAGGAGCATTGTTCTTAAAAAAAAATGATGTTACTAATTCAGTGTGTGTGTGTGTGTGTGTGTGTGTGTGTGTGTGTGTTTTATTCCAATGTAATATATGTACCAGACGCCATATGTTGGCAGTAGCCTTGTGGGCTATATTAATGACGTGGTTTCTATCGAACCAGTATTTTTTCCAGTAATTCAGGATGTAAATTTTGCTGTTAGTTGGACGGGGCATATTTGTAATCGATATAATCAGGTACGTTGTGGTACATTTGATGTTCGGTGATGGTATAGTACGATAAGATCATGTATTTCGTAGAGTATTTGTTGATTAGCTATTTTACTGTTGTCTACAGATCTGAAGAGGGTGAAACGTCCCCTTAGAAAAATTATACAAAACTGTGCTTAAACTGACACACAATATCTTTAGCGCAACGCAATCTGACTTTCAAAATTCCCTACAAAAGAATGGCCCTGACTAACATTAACCTATACGTTTCACAAATCACTTACCTCACAAAAATCTTGCTTACTCGAACTACTGCAATACAGCGAGCGCCACTACTGCCAGCTAAATGAAAGGTTCAAGCTACTGAAGGCACTAACTACTGACAGGCATAGTTAGCAAATGAAAGATTTTAATAGAGAACAAACAATGTATTTACCTTAATATCATTAAAAGTCATAATATATATAGCAGTTCATGACATCCAGTCTTACAAATTTCAAAACTCCGCCATTTCTCTCCCCACATCCACCACAGTTGGCGGCTCACCTGCAACTGCGCAACGCTATGCGCTGTTAATAGCCAACTGCCCAACACTACAATGGCAGACAACAATGCAAACTAGCAACAGACTGCACACAGCACAGCCAGTGATTTTTATACAGAGCGCTACGTGGCGTTACCAATAAGAAAACCTAAACAGCCTACTTACATAGCCCCCATGCTTCCCACAAAAAAATTTAAAAATTGTTTTGGGCAGTGGCCAATAATGATTTGATAAAATTTTTCATAATTACTATAACAAAGATATCAAATGCACACACATATTGATACAATGTTGGTCAAAAGCTAAAATTTTCTCACAGTCCATAAAGACAGTTCTGATCATTCATCACAGTAAAATTTCCGTTTGTTTTCTCAAAGTCTGAGCAGTAAAAGACAATGCACACGGAAGTAGTGGATTTCCGTGCAGTCTTGAAGAAGTAGTGTTGTCCTTCCAATGGAAAGACAGTGCTGACTCTTGACATGCAGACAGGTAATGGGCCACGACAGAGCAAACCCACAGCAGAGTCAGTCGAAGTTTTGAAGAGTATTGGTAGGTACGTCATCACAGAGCAGACCCACTGTAGTCCTAGTAGAGATTACGGTATTGGTGGGCCACCAGAGGTGCAGTCCCACTGCAGTCCTTGTAGAAATAATGGTACTCGTGGGCCATCAAAGATGCAGACCCACTGTAGTCCTTGTAGAGATGGCTAGCAGCCATCCGTTGCGACTGTGCAGGTGCACAATCACCATCGAAGAATCTTGCGGAGAATATAGCAAGTCCATAATCCACCACTTGTGCACCCACAAAAAATTTATTTTGAAATGTCCTTAGAACCAGCAATGCTGTTATCCAGTCCCTTGCTGAATTATTAACACATGTGCAAACATTACCAGTCCCAACTTCTCACATACTGTGCATATATTATGACCAACAGAAACGTGTGCAGTGAAGTGATACTTAATTTGAAGAACTGGTGTCTATACAATTATAAATTTACAGTAAAAGAATACAATTACAAAGGTACAAAATACATCATTAAAGAACATAACAATACAGATAACATTTGTAGTAATACAGGCTTTACAAAAGAATAGAAATAGACATATACACAAGTGTTACAGGAATTATAACATAAGTAAATATATAAAATAATGGGAATAGTTTTCGAAACATTAATTTCACACATGAGCATTAAAAAACAGAACAGAATAAATAATGTCTAAACATCTTTACAAAGAAAATTCTACAGCATAAATCTTATAGCTAAACACATAGACAGGAAGAACACAAATACCCAAGCGTACACAAACACATAGTGGGATAACACAAGGAAAGGATAGGGTTAGTTTTACTGCAGTATTTTGCAAACAAAACTTTCTTTACTTCTCGGAGATCTCCCTTCATTCTTCATTATTTCCAAAAAGTCCTATCTATATCTGCTTTCTGTATTTTTTTTATAACTTCTCAATGCATTTCTTCCAATTAATACAAACAGCAATGAAAAAAATGGAAATTGTCAAAGCTAGTAGCAGCAAATCTAAATTAGCACAGCAAATGCAACATTACAACTAATATAAGGCAATGCACGGCAAACAAGAAAAATAAATCCGTAGTAAAACTGGCTTAACACAGTAATATAAAGTCAAATTCAGTAACATTGTGCCTGCCAAAAAACAGCATCAAATGCTATGACCTATATCTAAAAATGACAAAGCTCAAGCAGAAAAAAATATTACAGTAAAAATGGTCATGTTTAATACCTATGTCACATCTTAACACTAGAGTGATGCAACACGATAACTTACTCTACCAAAAAAAATTACCAAGTAGTTGAAAAGAAAATTATGTACACAGTTACTGTTATTAATCCCTTCTTATTGTTCTTTCCTTCCCAAGTGATCCTTATTTGAAGAATGTGGATCATAAAATTATTATTTAATAGATCTGTTGATAGAAAGTTTTCACATTAGCAAATGCATTTTATTTTATTTTATAAAACCAATGCTGCAACACAGCTGGAAAACAGATATCAAATGAAATAAGAAACTATGTACAAAGCATAAAAAGATCATTCAATAGTCATGTGGCATTTCATAAGTTAGTAGAAATTCTCATAGAAAGACGCTTGTCATAATCAAGTGTGCAGATGTAAGTATCTTTCCAAGTAATGAGCGTGTCGTATTTGTGATGCTTTCTACAAAGAAATGTCAATAGCGAGGATAATGGCCTCTTTTTTTTCTCCACCTAATGGCTTTCTTTTGTCAGACGACTACCTCTCAGCTGGGCGCCCAAAACGCATTACGTCAAGGTCACTTACCCTTCTTACTGAAATATTTACGACAGCAGTTTCCGCTACAGTGGCAGTCTCATATAAAAATTTCACAGGTCAAGAATTTGTGTTACAAATCAGTAGAAACAAAATCCTGTAAATATAACAGTGTCCAAAAATTTTCGTCGGCATTCTGGTACATTCATGCATTTACACACATTTCATAACTCTTAAAGTACGATTCTCGGTTTCCAACATCCTTTTTAACAAACCAGAGTCCATAACCATTACTCATTATTCCTTGCTTTATTACACATATACACATTTGTAGACACTTCTTCCATATTTCATCGTAATAAATAAGTAGCATTATCAAATTCCTCATATAGCATCAGCTTATTGATCATAAACATACCTCAATAGCATAATACACATCGTCGTCGTAATAATAACACCATAACACCTCAGCCAAATCTCAAAAATGTCGTAGCTTTCTGCAACAATTTCAAAACCTAAAAAAAAATACTCTGTAATTTCAATAGTGTCATCTACCTCAAACGTACTTTAAAAATCATGACCCCATATCAAATGCGACATTCAAAGCTCTCATAGTATCACAATGGTTCCAAAAAAAAAAAAAAAAAAGAAAAAATGAACAGTTCACAATGTACAGACAAAATACAATTTCATAAGTGTGAAATTATCCAACTGTGTAACTGCGTAAACATCTGTCACTGATGTAGTAAGAAAGACATGTTTGTCTCTCTCAGTTAAATGATCAGATAACTGTGTAATTTATGTGTTAGAGAAATATAGTACTGATGTGTAAAGTTGTATAGGCAAATACCACATTAGCTAGGGCTCCTTGTGCTTGCCAAACACATGGTACACAAAGTAAGCGTGTACCCCCCCCCCCCCCCTGAGGATTAATGTAATTATACCCTGAGGTGTTACAGATGACAGCAATGGAATGAAATGTATCACGGAAAATCTTTGTATCATTGTAATCCAAAACTCTTTAAAAAAAATGTTTTAAGCACAAAATTAATCACTCAAATACGTGTACTTTAGCGCTAAACTGTGTGTCTTGTTCTAAGACAATCTCTATCATTACTTCAGGGTAAAAAATGTGCCAAGTGCTGTAATTATCGTCGTCTGTTAGCAAAGTGCTGCAGAAGTCAATGTACTTACCTCGTAATAACCAAAGTGAATTGCTATGCGTATAGATATCGTAGTTGTTACGCTTATTGCCGTGATGAAGTAAGTACTGTACTGTCACGTATTGTTGTGCTACAGAAAAGGCTGTCTCATTGTAGCTATATCACAAAAGTTACTACTAAAACATGTTTTACTTTCCAGAATAATACATAAAAACTGTGCAGATATTAAACAGATACACCGCAAAGGCAACAATGTAAATTGTGTCACATATTAGTAGGGTCAGGTACTGATTCTTGTGCAACATGTCTTCAAAATATTTCACAAGACTGGAAAATTCAGATTGTTCGAAATGTTTCATCATTATGATGCTATATTTTACTCGATCTTGTGTAGCTTCAGACCAATATGCTGAGAGAAAGGCATGATAAAATTCTCCTTCACTGTGGCAATCGTGAATGACCGATCTCATTGTTACAGCTGGTTCATTCTCTAAATAGCCACACATAAATTCTAATCTGTGCTCTAATGATCAGTTGGGAGGAAAACAATGAGAGAATTGATGAAGCCACGCTTGTGGATGAATGTCGTTGCCGGAATTCTTAAATGTTTTGAATTTACGAGTAGTAATGAACAGCTTATAGTCAAAATCATCATGTCGGCGAGTTGCATGTCGGTCATTGTTACGTTGTTTCGGCGGTTCCATCTCAAAATTCGGTGTACCTTGCCAATGTCTTTCATAATTTCCGAAGTGCTCTGTGTTATTATTTTGTGGCTGTTCCGTATTTCTATGTCCCTCTTCCCGTATTGGAGCGCGAGTGTCCTTTAAAATATGTAATTCCTGTATTACCTGTGTCAACTGATCTTGTACTTCACGGATTTCTGTTTGGTATTGCGTATTAATTTGATTCTGATTTTGTTTGAATTTCCTAATTTGTTCGCACTCTTCTGTATCATTAAAGACTACTGGTTTTGTGTCATTCATATTACCATCTACCTTCATAGATAAATTATTTAGCTGATCCGAAAGTTCAACTCATTTCTCTGATAATGAACTAATTTCCTCCATGTGTCTTTCTGAACCAATTTTCAGAGTATCTACTATGTCCTTTAAGTTTTCCCGAGTTTTTGCAAGTTGCATAACCGAATCGGTAGATGCAATTGAGTCAATTTTAGCTTGCAAGGTGTCGTGATTTTCATGGACTATAGTTTGCAGTTCCTTTATGACTGCTTCGTGATTCTGTAATGCATTTTCATTATGCGAAAAAATAGGTTGGAAATGCTCACAAATTTGTGTTTTTATATCATTACAGACTTTTTGACATTTCGATTCAATGTTATGGTACTCAGTAGTTACATCTTCACATGTTTGTTGAAGTGTGGTGTCTAACTTTTGAAGATTTTGTTCCATTGTGTCTAACTTTTGAAGCTTTTGCTGTGTTTGTCTCTGATTTTGTTCCATTGTGTCTAACATTTGAAGCTTTTTCTGTGTTTATCTCTGATTTTGTTCCATTTGTTGCATTAACTGCAATAATAATGTTTAAGTGTCTGGAATCTGTTTGTCTATGCTTTTTGGCAGTGCATTTTCAACGGCAACATTCACATTTTGACAAACAGAAAATGTGTCTTGACTTATTTGAGAAAACGGTGAGGACCCAAAACCTGAACCAACAGTATTTGCAATATTGTGTTCTGTCATTTCGTATTCCTGAGGCGAGCTATTGCCGACCGATCGATCGATAATGCTTCCCTGTTCACTGATTGTTTCACTGCCTACACCATTATTTGCAGCCCACTCCATTTCCCTATGCACAATTACCAAATTACTACTTTGAACATTAGTTAATTCATTATTCGGCGGCGCTAACACACTGCTTTCGTCTTCACTATCATTTCTCAGTTTACTTTGAAGCCTAGTATTACGTTTTCACACGCCATTATTGTCACAATATTTCACATGACAACAAAGAAAAGCACAATTTGAAGTGCAAAATAACAAAAGACATTAACATAGCATTGAAAATAATATTGAGTTAATTGCAAGCGCAGCTACGAAATACTTGGTCCAAATCTACTTGCATGCCACAACTGTTTTACAGTACAAAAATGAAAACTACAACTACAAAGGAAATTCTCTCTACAATTACGCACTAGCAATAAACAAAGACTGCACTAATTACACAAACTACAAGACACAATCAGAAGATTCCAATGAGGTATCATCGGCTAAGGGTCGACATATGAAACGTCCCCTTAAAAAAATTATACAAAACTGTGCTTAAACTGACACACAATATCTTTAGCGCAACGCAATCTGACTTTCAAAAATCCCTACAAAAGAATGGCCCTGACTAACATTAACCTGTACGTTTCACAAATCACTTACCGCACAAAAATCTTGATTACTCGAACTACTGCAATACAGCGAGCGCCACTACTGCCAACTAAATAAAAGATTCAAACTACTGAAGGCACAAACTACTGACAGGCATAGTTAGGAAATGAAAGATTTTAGTAGAGAACAAACAATGTATTTACCTTAATATCATCAAAAGTCATAATATATATAGCAGTTCATGACATCCAGTCTTACAAATTTCAAAACTCCGCCATTTCTCTCCCCACATCCACCACTGCTGGCGGCTCACCTCCAACTGCGCAACGCTACGCGCTGTTAAGAGCCAACTACCCAACACTACAATGGCAGACAACAATGCAAACTAGCAACAGACTGAACACAGCACAGCCAGTGATTTTTATACAGAGCGCTACGTGGCGTTACCAATAAGAAAACCTAAACAGCCTACTTACAATGTGTCATGTTGAACCGAATCTGGCTATTTAAAAAAAAATAGTAATGGAATCAAGACGGGACGTAAACTATTGTTATACAACCGATGATCGTGGATTTCCTGCAAAACATTATGACAATTTTTGCAACTGCTATTAGTTGTCTTCCGTTACGAAGATGTATGGAGCATAGCGCTTATCTTATTCGTATTGAGCGGGACGGTGCGGCTCTTTGCCTCACTCGCTTACTTTGCGAAGATGGCGTGGCACCTTCCCTGATTTTATTTGAGTCTATACCAAAATTTATTATTGGGGCTCTTAAGAGGCAGACGGACTTTAGTCAAGCAACTGTTCTGGAAAGTAAATAAAAATGTAGCAATATACGAATTTTTTGTTTTATTCTCAGTATCGGTAACGAGCTATTACATGCCCTGCATACTGCCATAAGAGGGTTCCGAATTGTAGCTTGTAACATGGCGGTGTGTAACGGAACTATATCGGTGCATGAGAAATTTCGAATTCGAATCCGAAGAGTTCGCTCACACATGTGGCACCATCTCCTTCAGCATTACAATGCCAATCCACACACGAGCTCTGTGACACCTGCAACAATCCGACACGTTGGGTTTACTATCTTCGATCATCCTGCATACAGTCTCGACTTGGTCCCACAGATTTTCATCTGTTTCCAAAGGCTGGAGAACACCTTCGAGTACTTGACTTTGATACTGATGAAGTGGTGCAAGCAGAGGTGAGGTTGTGGCTCCGCCCAACAAAGTTAAACCTTCTACAGAGACGGTTTCAACAAACTGGTCTCTCGTTGGGAGAAATATATTCATCTCTAGGGTGTCTAAGATGAGAAATAGATATGTAGACAAGGAGAATAACGGTGTAGAATGTGAATAAATTTGTTTTATTTAAAGTGCTTCCAGAGTTTTTACACAGAAGATACGGAGGCATAATTTTTCAGCGCATCTTCGTATGTAGTAATATCCAGGAGAAGTCAATACTTTCACTTTGCCCACAACTGCTGCTTTTCAGCACATTTTGCTAGCAACGTCCGATGTCTAGGCGTAGGTGGTCGATCGTTTATTAAACCATAAAACACAATTCCTTTAGATATAGTGTGCCTTTAAAAAAGTTTTGCTTAGGAAATAAGATACACCCGACGTTATTAATTGAGAAACTCCCGCCAAAAAGCACTGCCCTCTTTACTCTATGGTTCTTTCAGCAGAGCCATTACGATCAGCAGTATTTAGCAAAATTATAACAAACGTTTAGCACTTCAGATCACACAGTCTATACTCAATTTTTATACACGTTATCACTAACTGTCAGTAAAATCCACATATTGATACACTCAGCTTTCAGCATAGCCAACAAGAAAGACAATGTACCACCTAACTTTCCCGCCCTCCATCTGCAACTATCATACTCCCATGGTCGCTCTCTTCCACCTATTTTATTTTAATATAGTAATACCTCTAGACACGGCACTTCGTAATAAATATTGCGTACAAAATTTTATGCAAAATTTTTAACATATCTAGACTGAATTGTTTACAAAAATTTGTGCTAAGAAATTATTTACGTTACTTTAAGAAATTAACACTCAATTTCCGCTGATGTAAAGTACTTCTCAGTTAGTAGCAACGAATGTCACGCGCCAGCACTTGGCTCCCCTGTATAAGGTACTCGGTCTAGCGACAAAGAATAGGGAAGACTGAGCTGCATGCAAGATTAACGAATTTACAGTAGCTAAAGGTAAAACGAAAGAATATTTGAATTCTCATTCATAATATAGCCGGTTGCTTAACATTTAACTGTCATGGAAATGAAAAGAAGCAACACGGAATGGGAGTTTCTGTATGAATATAGGACAGGTACTTGCAAATAACAGCTACCTCCCTTTGCCCTCTGGAAGTAGTGTACAGAGAAGCGAACAAATTTACCGCCGGTGATAAACCTGGGACGGCGAATGCTGATTCGTTGTGTGGCAATCAGAAATCTCTGAGAGGCATCGCCTGGTTATTATGCGCAAGTGCTTGTGGCTGCTGGATATTCGATCGTGAATGCCGACATCGTTAGCATTTGAGCGCTGTTGCGTGGATTCACGACAGCCGCAAGTGGCTTCAGTCGTGACGGCTATAAAATTCGAATTACTGAGTGACTTACGAGGCAATACCATCTGTTATAGATTCAAAATGGTAATGAGGCATGAGGTATTCATAACTGTAATCCCTTTTAAAAGCAACATTGTTGTTGTTGTAATTGTTATTATTATTACGTTATTGTTTACGATTGTCTAAGTAACAGTACTGTTGTTGTAATTATTGTTATTATTGCCATTATTATTATTATTATGTTATTGTTTACAATTATCCGTTACTGCGTCACATCACGCCCTATATTACACTGAATACTGTCTTATGCCATCTACTACAGGACATGGTCCAACCTCGTGAAGATTAGGGCTACTGAGCGATACCGGACATTCGGGTAATACCTATTATAGTTTCTACACAAATAAGGATGATATCAAAAGTTCCGGTACTCACTACTTTATTTATATTTGAGGTAAATTCTACGGTCCTTCTTGTTGAAAGCTTCAATTACGAAATCTTAGAGTGACTCTTGATATATCACGGACTTGACCAATTGCCTTTCAACGGACAACAGAGCAAGGTGAGAAAGCCTGGTTTGCGACTGTGTATCTCAAAGATAAGTTTTGATCGTCTTAAATCAAAATGACATTTCTGTCTGAAGAACTAGTTCAGGAATGGTTAAACTTAATTTCATTAGTTTTGATACTTCAGGTACTGCTCCACTGAGAACACAGGAGGTGAGATACGGACTTTGTCTAAATACTAGCTGGTTCCGGAGTTCATCTGAAGAACATATCACAGATAGTTCTATCCATAGTCGAGGGATACTAAAATGTCCACTATAGGAAACCTTCAAGGAATTAAATGCAGTCCCAGGGAAGTTATCTGTATATTGTCTATACTTTTCATAATTTATAAGTGAAAGAAATTCCAAATTATCCAAGTCAGCATACTTGCCAGTTAACTGATGTGAGACAGTATCAGCAGTTAACGCAAAACAAAGTACAGGAAGACGTTTCTCCGTCAGTCGTGCCATTCCATTGCTTTTTTCTTGGAGACTAGCTATTGCTTTCTCCTGGCTCGGTTTTAGATCCTACTACTCCAAATTTAAAGGGAAGTTAGTGTAACTCAGTCTTAAACTAGCCAACTTACTTCAATCAATAGTCGACATCAAAGAGTTTTGCAGTATTTTGAAAAGATCTGCTGACTTGGGAAGTAATACAGAAACACGTTAAGTAAGAAATTGAAACTAAATTGGTCAAGTGCCATGTAAACGCCTTTGGCACATGCTCGGTTCGTGTGTTGCAATCCAACGGCTTGGGATCATCTTTCATAGACTTGAAAAGCTCTTCGAGCTCAGTGCTATAGTTGACCACTAGCTCGATTAGTCTGCTGTTACATAACCATCTGGTGCCGGATACTGAAGGAAAATGTCTGTTGATCAATTCATCCACAGCGTTGGATATTTTAGACGCTTTGGAGAAAAAAGAGGCAAAACCAGAAATTGCCTGAAAGAAATATTTTGCACTTTTCACACTCCCGTATATGTTCAACAGACTGTTCAGTAATAAGTTCAGTTTATGAGCTCAGCAATGTGTGAAGAAAGCTGAAGGATATTTGTCACTCACAAGTTTTTGTAACTTTGTTGCCCAGCCATGACGGCACAGCCATCATATTTCTGATCTACAAGTTTTCTACAACAGTCAAATTCATTTATGAATCCAAACAGATGCTCCGCTAAGCAAGTAACATTTCGGATATCACTGACATAAACAAATCCCAAAAATCTCTCCCCAACTTCACCAGAGAATGACACATATCGCAAAGAAGCTGGGACTGGTTTGAAATATTTACCATTTAATCCATAATAATGTCAACAAATAACGTTTCTTTTAGTTCTTTCAAAATTTCTGTACTTGAGCACTAGAATCGATGAAGTCATTCTGTATGTCCCTTGAGATAACTTGAAAAACAGTTGACGTCGGCAAGTGATTTGACAAACATTAATCTTACGCTGCCATTAAATATACCAATTCATCATGCTTGCATTTATCACTGTTCTTTGTTTCATCGTGTCCTCAAAGTGAAGTTCTTGTGCTGCTACAAAACATGTGACATCAGTTCAACAGCTGTGTTTCTTCACTTCTACGTTATGCTTCTGAACATTTGATATCAAGTACTCTGTCATCTCGGGTTCCGTACACAACTGGTAACGCTCTTGCCCTTTTGCTACCTTTGCACTTGGGTAGATTTCTGAAGATTGAAATAATTCCGAAAGGCTTTATGCGTACCTTGTGGTCAATGAGTACAGCTTAACGGGGCAGTTTATCTACATATCTGCGAGTATTTAATACCAAGGCATTGGTCAAACAAAAATCTATCACAGTACCGCCAAATTTAATGACTGTCCATAGAGATGTAATATGATCCTTGGGATTTTGACGCCGTTTCTTTAAGTTATTGCAATTGTTCATGTCACTCACACCATTTTTTGTCCACAAGGCATCAGAAGAAAGGAAAACAGATGAATAACAGTACAATTTTTGGTCTCTTTACAGCCGCTTAGCCGTTAGTAAGAGGGGTACCGAGATTCTTCAAAATGTCTGACAACTTTTTAGTTACCTTATTTACATGTCGAAGATTTGATGTAGGTTGTCTCTGTTTGATCGCGTCACATTTTCGCTCAAAACTGCGTCCACCAAGTGGAAGTGTCCACAGACTTTCCAGCTCAGATTTACAATCTTATATGTTTATATCTTTATAGGAACCCGCTAATTCGTCCATGTTGCTTCAGCAACCCAACTTCACACTTACACAGAAACTAATTTAATATGATTAAAATATACCTGTTCACTAAATCTGTAACGAACAAATAATAAGACGTATTAAATTTCTATGAAACAGTAAAATATGTACTGCGATTTATATATGAACACTTCCAGCACTGCAGTGCGCGAAAGAATAACACACTTCTCTTTAGAAGAGCTAAGGAATCGTAGCCGCTACACGATTATCAGCTGCTTTTAACAGCTTCGCAGCCCTCTTTCTCTAACGAAAGCAAAAGAGGGGATGGACTTTGCATTGGGATGCGCGGGCACGGTTAATCGCTGTTGCTGAGAAGTTAACGGGAGTGTAGCATGTAGCTGACCTGCAGCCCCTGTGGCCTTCCAAACTGGCACTTGTCACACTGACAACCGCTAAAGTCTTAAGCACCTCGGTTCAACAGCACGTTTTACGAGTATGAAGTACGCCGCAACTGAAATTGTAGAAAAAAACCTATAAAACTGTTTAAGTGTAAAAAAAATGCATCTTATCTGCAGCTGTAATCGGCACTCAGTTGCTAGCACACCTCGCCTCTGATTAATAGATTTATAATTATTACTTTCTTTACCTTTTCTGCAAAGCCATCTACGTTACAGGACCACGTCCACATTTTCAAATGTTAAGTTTGCGCAAGATGCTACATAGTACATACTTTGAGAAATTTCTACACAAGGTTTTATTTACATTGTTATAGTCTCACGAGGAGAACATAGCAGGTTCCATAATCCGATTTCGCAGAAACGTCCTCTTCGGAGCCAAAATAAGCCAACACGTGTTTCTGCTATCCGTACATACTAGACCGTTTCTGAGAAAACGAGCGATAAAAGTTTCGACGTATTATAGATGTCTTTTATCGAGCGGTAAGCTCAGCATGACAGGTGGCGCAGTGGCTAGCGTCGTGGTCTCTCACTTCTTCGTCCACTGTTCGAAACCCGATTACTGTTTCTATTTTCTTTTTCCTTTTATCTACTCATGTCCGTAGAAGATTACTAGACGAATGTTTCTTATCGAGTTAATGTGTATGGTATTTTCAGGGGTTACAAGCTTTTTAAGTTCTCATATTCCTGTATTTCATCCTTATATCAAGTCTTAGTTCTTATATTCCTATATTTATTCTTTAGGAAGATTTTCGCATTACCTTGGATTATGCCGATTGTAGAAACATTCGAAAAACATAAATTCGGGACACCTTAAGCATCGCGCGAAGGCAGGTTTGCGACACTGACATTTCTTCCTGTGTCGTAGCTATGTAACCAAGAGCCCCGGGGCAAAAATGAAATTGGGCTCGATTTAAACTAAGCTAAATACTGTACAGATGCAAAACTACTTCATCATCAGCTCCTTACGGCCCACTGAATGGCATAAGAAGTCAAACCTACTTACTAGCAAGTAAATTATTGCGTGTAGTGCAGCAGATAATATTTAATCGTACTTCCTAATAATATTATAACTGTGAAAGTTTGTTTGTTCGTTGCACTTTCACGCAAAAGCTGCTGACTAGATTTGGATGAAATGTTGCACACGGATAGAGTTCGACCTGGCTAGGACATAGCATACTTTCATACCGATGGAAATGGAAATGAGCGTTTGGTATTATTGGCCGGGAGGCCCCGTGTGGGGCAGGTCCGGCCGCCTTGGTGCAGGTCTTATTACATTCGACACCACATTGGACGACCTGCGCGCCAGATGGGGATGAAATGATGAGGAAGGCAACACAACACCCAGTTCCCAAGACATAGGAAGTTTTATTTATCTTTTCGATGAGGGTATGGGTCGAAGGTTCTTTCTCTGTTTCGTATGTCAAGCAGATGTCGTCGACATGATCGGTGGCATCTTCGTGGCCTGTGATAGTTTTAACCGCAATCATTATCGGATCACCTTCAATAGGCTTCCCAACAGAAACCACACTATCTGCGTCATAATCAACACAAATGTTTGGGCCGGAGGTACTTGTAGAAAGACGAGTAAAAATTCGGTCAATTTTGTTCAATTTTTGTTTACCCTTCTCAGTTTTGTTGTTTTCGCTTAAACACATCATTGGCTTTTTTTATCCTTGATTTTAGTTCACTTCAACAAAACTTTGCAAACTAAACAAACAGTTCTAATGCTTGGTTACCCGTATGTGTTCGAAACGAATACTCATTGCACTGCACTGATTTTATACTTTGTTAAGAACAAGCCGGATGTAAACATTGCGCTATGTACACTTCCGCGTTTGGTGTTACCTAATTGGCCTTTCGTTTACGTGGAGCTTAAAGCACGCGCTATCGAGTACACTCAAGAAGTCATGAGACAAGTTGTGCTGTAATGTCGCCGATAAGACTGAAATAATCTCACAACTGCACAAATATTACCGGCACTTTTTCGCTGACTGGGCAGCCGTACCAGCTAACTCATAGTTATGTGAACATATGGAATCAAATTAACTAGAGGTATTGTCAAAGATCAATTAAACGTTAACCACGTTTTGAAATTAAAGCTACTGGAAACTAACAGAAATGTTCGTTTTAAACACCGGTCAAATTGTTAAGACATTAATGAAACTCTGTTAAAATGCGAATATATCGTATTCCATGGCAAAAGATCTTGTCCTGTTTCGAGGTTCTATATGGTGCACGACCAGTATGTATAGATTTACCGTCCACACTTTGTATAACTAGATTTAAAGATATACACATCAAAAAAAGTTTTCCATCACCCCGGTTCCCAGAACTCCAGAAAATAGACATTGACTGTGGATACTGTATCACAGACACAGTCGTTTTGACTGTTCAGAGATGTCACTAAACCCTCCCAAAGATGTAAACAACCATGCATGAGCAGAGCCTATTAGACGGAGGGGTACGACAGCCGATCAGTTCCACTCATTCCACCAGGAAGGAGGTACATGGCTCGTGTTGTCTGTAGTTCCACCATGCCTAGACGGTCAACTCCACGGTTCGATCGCGTCCGCATTGTTACTTTGTGTCAGGAAGGGCTCTCAACAAGGGAAGCGTCCAGGCGTTTCGGAGTGAACCAAAGCGATGTTGTTGGGACATGGAGGAGATACAGAGAGACAGTAAATGTAGATGACACTCCTCACTCAGGCCGCCCAAGGGCTACTACTGCAGTGGATGACCACTACCTACGGATTAAGGCTCGGAGGAACCCTGACACCAACACCACCATGTTGAATATTGCTTTTCGTGCTGCCACAGGACGTCGTTTTACGACTCAAACTCTGCGCAATAGGCTGCATGATGCGCAACTTCACTCCCGACGTCCATGGCGAGGTCCATCTTTGCAACCAACTAAGCAGCGTGGTACATATGGGCCCAACAACATGCCGAATGGACCGCTCAGGATTAGCATCACGTTCTCTTCACTGATGGGTGTCTTCAACCAGACAATCGTCGGAGACGTGTTTGGAGTCAACCCGGCCAGGCTGAACGCCTTAGACACACTGTCCAGCTATTGCAGCAAGGTGGAGATTCCCTGCAGTTTTGGGATGGCATTATGTGAGGCCGATGTACGCCGCTGGTGGTCATGGAACGCGCCGTAACGGCTGCACAGTTCATGAATGCCATCCTCCGACCGATAGTGCAACCATATCGGCAGCATATTGGCGAGGCATTCGTCTTCATGGATGAAAATTCGCCCCCCATTGCGCTCATCTTGTGAATGACTTCCTTCAGGATAACGACATCCTCGACGTAGATCGGCTAGTATGTTCTCCAGACATGAACCCTATCGAACATGCCTGGGATAGATTGAAAAGGGCTGTGTATGGACGACTTGACCCACCAACCACTCTAAGGGATCTACGCCGAATCGCCGTTGAGGAGTGGAGCAATCGGAACCAACGGTGCCTTGATAAACTTATGGATAGTATGCCACGACGAATACTAGCATGCATCAATGCAAGAAGACGTGTTATTGAGGTACATCATTAGAGGTACCGGTGTGTACAGCAATCTGGACCACCACCTCTGACGGCCTTTCTGTATGGTGGTACAACATGCAATGTGTGGAGTTATGAGCAATAAAAAGGGCGGAAATGATTTTTATGTTTATCTCTATTCCTATTTTTGTACTGGTGATGCAAAAATTTTTTTGATGTGTGTATAATTACAGGATATTACTTGCCATGAAGTTCTGTAACTGAGGAATTAACAATGTATTCAAAGTAGCTATGATATATTCATATCGGGTCTGCAGCCAGTACATAACGTCATCTTGACACAATATTTCGGCGGTCTTGAGTCAAGATGACGTTATATTCCGATATGAATACCATCAATTACTACGCCAGTAAAGTTTACAGAGCTCAGTTTTGATGTATTACACATCACTTGAATGTGTAGAACTCGAAGTATTTACAAATGCTGCTCGAATCACAATCTCATGTCTAGTAAGAACAAAACTGTAGGAAATGGCGGAAACTGCTTATGGCGGTCTGTACTTCGTATTCCTTTATCTGATTCTACAATCAGTCACTAGAATGGAGTACTGGCCAAAAAAAGTCATGTGTCCCTAGGTGCTACACTCTCCCCTATACTGTCTTACAACGCTCATCCGACACGTACAAACTATAGATAAAAAACATTGCTGTCTTTTTAAGAATTGTAATGGTTACGAAGCTGAATTTGCTTTGAGGCAAGTGATATCTATTTAGCGCATAATGTTCTTTTGTAGTATAACACGAAATCTGAACTGCATAAAGCCACCACAACAAAAAAGATGACAAAAAGACGCATCGCAGCGATCGCTGCCAGTGAAAACGGGATGTTGAAATTGAGCTTTCAAATGTCCATACAATTGGACTGCATAGTATAACTAATTGCAGTCCCATTGTAGAAAGGATTTGAAAAGAGATCCACTTAAAGTCGCTACTGAGGATGCTTCAGATATGAACGAAGTGAAATGCGCGTGTCAGGCAATTAGTCTTTTGAAAGTTCCAGGTAGATTAAACCTTTGTGGCGGATCGGAACTCGAAAATGGGATCTTTGCATTTGGTGGAGAAGAACTCTATCGACTGAACGAATAGAGCGAGTTGAGTTTCACGCAGTCTGTGTTTGTCGGATCTGTGTTATCCTTATGACTGTACGCCATTGTGTCTGCGTTTACTGTAATATGTGGATACGGTTTTATGGCGTGGCGTGTGTGTGTTTGTTTGTGTGTGTGTGTGTGTGTGTGTGTGTGTGTGTGTGTGTGTGTGTGTCACAGTTTCATGGTATTCCGAGGAAGTTATTGTTATTTTCTAATGACGGAGGCTACTTGACAATATATCACCAGGTTAGGTGATAAAAGTGCATACGATATAGATTCTGTTCCCTAACAATACCGTTTTCTTCTTAAACGATGACGCCCATATCGACAATAGTAGCTGTGTTCAGTTGCACGTCATGGACATGTAATTAATCTTCAACTCGTTTGTGTGCCATTTCTAACAACAGGAAAATTAGGAATATTGTCTTCTCCATAACGTGTTTCACTGCATGGCGAGTACTACAGAACTTTCCTGGAAACATTTCACAAGTGATAAGCATGCACTATATGATGCATCGCAATCTATGCCAGGCTAGTGGCACTTAGTTCCAGTACGAATGGTGTTTTTTCAGGTTTCGCCAGTAGTCTGCTTCTACATTTGTTGATTTGGTAATGTTGAAACGCCTCTTACTCACTGCTTCTAAGTGTAAACTAAACGCTATTAACCCCCCCCCCCCCCCCCCTTGCCTAAATTTCATCCCGCGGTGGTGGACGCGTGCGCCAACTACAGTAACATACGTAACTGGTAACTGTAATTTAGTTTCACATAAATACACTCCTGGAAATTGAAATAAGAACACCGTGAATTCATTGTCCCAGGAAGGGGAAACTTTATTGACACATTCCTGGGGTCAGATACATCACATGATCACACTGACAGAACCACAGGCACATAGACACAGGCAACAGAGCATGCACAATGTCGGCACTAGTACAGTGTATATCCACCTTTCGCAGCAATGCAGGCTGCTATTCTCCCATGGAGACGGTCGTAGAGATGCTGGATGTAGTCTTGTGGAACGGCTTGCCATGCCATTTCCACCTGGCGCCTCAGTTGGACCAGCGTTCGTGCTGGACGTGCAGACCGCGTGAGACGACGCTTCATCCAGACCCAAACATGCTCAATGGGGGACAGATCCGGAGACGGTGCTGGCCAGGGTAGTTGACTTACACCTTCTAAAGCACGTTGGGTGGCACGGGATACATGCGGACGTGCATTGTCCTGTTGGAACAGCAAGTTCCCTTGCCGGTCTAGGAATGGCAGAACGATGGGTTCGATGACGATCTGGATGTACCGTGCACTATTCAGTGTCCCCTCGACGATCACCAGAGGTGTACGGCCAGTGTAGGAGATCGCTCCCCACACCATGATGCCGGGTGTTGGCCCTGTGCGCCTCTGTCGTATGCAGTCCTGATTGTGGCGCTCACCTGCACGGCGCCAAACACGCATACGACCATCATTGGCACCAAGGTAGAAGCGACTCTCATCGCTGAAGACGACACGTCTCCATTCGTCCCTCCATTCACGCCTGTCGCGACACAACTGGAGGCGGGCTGCACGATGTTGGGGCGTGAGCGGAAGACGGCCTAACGGTGTGCGGGACGGTAGCCCAGCTTCATGGAGACGGTTGCGAATGGTCCTCGCCGATACCCCAGGAGCAACAGTGTCCCTAATTTGCTGGGAAGTGGCGGTGCGGTCCCCTACGGCACTGCGTAGGATCCTACGGTCTTGGCGTGCATCCGTGCGTCGCTGCGGTCCGGTCCCAGGTCGACGGGCACGTGCACCTTCCGCCGACCACTGGCGACAACATCGATGTACTGTGGAGACCTCACGCCCCACTTGTTGAGCAATTCGGCGGTACGTCCACCCGGCCTCCCGCATGCCCACTATACGCCCTCGCTCAAAGTCCGTCAACTGCACATACGGTTCACGTCCACGCTGTCGCGGCATGCTACCAGTGTTAAAGACTGCGATGGAGCTCCGTATGCCACCGCAAACTGGCTGACACTGACGGCGGCGGTGCACAAATGCTGCACAGCTAGCGCCATTCGACGGCCATCACCGCGGTTCCTGGTGTGTCCGCTGTGCCGTGCGTGTGATCATTGCTTGTACAGCCCTCTCGCAGTGTCCGGAGCAAGTATGGTGGGTCTGACACACCGGTGTCAATGTGTTCTTTTTTCCATTTCCAGGAGTGTACATTACTGTCTACTGTTAGTATGTTTCATCTGCATGCAGCTGAGATGGCTGGTAGTTTTAGCACGTAGCACAACATCTCGATATTTCATTATAACGTAGTGTTAAATGTAATATACTGTAGATAAGTAACATGCTTATAGGATTAACTATAAAACACGCACGGAGTCGTGATGATTCGGGAGACACCGACCACATACAAACTGAAGGACAGTTCATACACATACTGTGCTAGGAATCAGTGAAAAACCGGTTAGCTTCCCGTGATGCTGGATCAAGAGATCCAGCGCACGTTCTTCGACGGCCTCTTGATGAATGAGAGCTGATACGTAACTGGAGAATTATTTGGTTGCAAAACGTTCCTGGAGGCTACTAAGGTGGTGTGAGTAAGAAATGTGACGCAGAAATTGAGGACGTACCGCAGATGGTCTCATTACTCTGCATGCTACCGACTGTCTCTGATGATTTTCATGTTCCACGTTATGTTCCCGACAATGAAGTTCCCATCTAAGGAGAACTTCCCACAGAGGATCAAAAATGTTTCGAAGTCTTCGGTTTGGAGGTTTCTCTGAAATGGTATTTTGATAGAGGAGTATGAAGTGCGTACATGAGCCTTATTTACAATAACATCCGTGCCATAAATTCTGAATTCCGTCGTTAGAGACAGTTGCAAATGCAGCAGGTGTTGGAACTAACTAATCCAGACGCCAGCTGCAGGACAATGTGTTTGCAACGACGGAAAGGAAAACGACGGCATTACCGCCGTGCCATAAGACTAATCCGCTTCCGTATCATTTGTGACTAAATAGCAGTCATGTTATTTCTAAATAATTCCAAACTGCTCAGTAAAATTTCAGTTTTAAAGGCCGTGTTGTGTGATTTCTTTCTCAGTGTGATAGACTAATGATGTAGGTCTCAGAGCTTGGATACAGTTTCTGTGGGCTGATTGGTGTCACGTACGAGCTCGTATAATTTGCTACTAACCTAAAATAAGAAGAAAGGAAGATCACGCTTGAACATCATGTCGACGATGACGTCCTTAGAAATGGAGCACAAGCTCGAAGGGAACAGTGAGTGAGAAAATGTGTCTTGTCCTTTTGAAAGAATACCTTGAAGCATTCGCTTGAAGCGAATTAGGGAACCCACGGGAAATCTTAATCTAGGTAGCGGACAGAGTTGGAAGCACGAGTTCAGTGTGCCTACCAGCGCGCTGCCTCTCTGAGCTGCCAATCTAGCGGAGTGCTGTAGGAAGCTGGTGGTCCCCGTGGCACAGAAGACCTCGGCCACGGCACTGCAAAAGAGGTGAACCGTGTCGGGCTTTCCAAGCAGGAGGGAAGCGGACGCGCCCTCTGAAGGCTAAAGAAATGGTGTGAACGGAGCAGAGTGGTTATAGATCCACAAAATACGAGAATGGTGCATTTCACAACATATAGGTCAATATTAGAGACCAGGCTCTTTAACGGACACGGGATTAAGCTCAATGAAGTTGTGAAATATTTAGGAGTGGCCACTGGCTAAAGACTAACATTCAGAGACGACCTGCATGGAAAATCAAGAGGAATAGTGAGTAACTTTTCGTCTGTTCCTTTCAAGCAGGGAATTAAAATAAACGAACTTACATACCATGTGTAATAATATTTAGTATCTCCTCAGGAGAGCTAGTTAATGACTGCCAACTTAAATCCTTCGGGTGGTGCAAAATATGTGCCCTGGATGCACCAAAATCACAGCATTGTCGATCGGAAACATAGAACGCCTGATAAAACTATTAACTGGTACGCGAAATAAAGAGTAGGTGACAGTCAGTAACGAACTAATTAACAATGTCTAAATTTCGGCACACTGAATTTGTACATGTCATCTATCTCCAGTGGCTTACACTGGTTCTTTTTTAACATTTTTCCTACTTGGAAACACGCAATGTTGATATATACGTACATAGTTTGTGAATGCAATACAAGTTACAAAATAGGATGCAATAACGAACCGCTCCTGCGAGAGTCTACGGTTATTCTTGTTCTTTTTGTATTCAACTTCTTCTCCACAAATTTTTATGAACAAGACGTGATGTAATCGCTCGAGTACACGTATGAATGTATGTTTGCATTGGTATCAAGGATTCAAAGTGCTTCAAATGGCTCTGAGCACTATGGGACTTAACATCGGAGGTCTACTTAAATCTAACTTAAACCTACTTAAACCTAACTAACCTAAGGACATCACACACATCCATGCCCGAGGCAGGATTCGAACCTGCGGCCGTAGTGGTCACTCGGTTCCAGACTGAAGCGCCTAGAACCGCTCGGCCACACCGGCCGGCTCAAGAATTCATATTTGATGTCTATATACTTGTAAGATTCCCCATGAACAATGGAACTTACCGAGCTGAGATAGCTTGCACTCACATATGATGGGTATCAGTAGAGGGGGTAGACTAACATATGATTCCTGAAGAAGGGCAGCAGTCTTTTCAGTAGCTGCACGGATGACTGACTGATTTGGCCTAGTAAAATTAGCCAAAAGTCTTTGCCATGCTGGTACTGCGAACGGCTGAAGCCAACAGTAAACTACAGCTGTCGTAATTCCCGAGGACATGGAATTATGTAGTATAATTTAATGATGGTGGTAACCTCTCGGGCGAAACATTGAGACGGTAAAATTGTCTCACTTTCGGATTCCCCAAGTGAGACTACTCGGGAAAGTGTTTATCAGCAAGGAAAACAAAACAAATGTTCTACAAGTTGGAGCGTGGAATGTTGGTTCTCTCAATCGGGTGGGTAGGTTAGAAAATTTACAGATAGGTTGAAGTTCGGTGTGGTGAGAATTAGTGAAGTGCATATCGGAAATAACATAACATCCGGTCAGGTGATTACATAGCAGAACGCAATATGTTGTAAGGAGGAGTAGGTCTAATAATGAATTAGAAAATAGGAATGCGGGTAAGCTCCTAAGAACAACATAGTGAACACATTATCATAGCCGAAGATCGACACAAGGCGTCACCTGCCATAGTAGAACACGTTTAATTGCCTACTACCTCAGCAGACGAAGCGTTTGCATATATGATGAGATAAAATTATTCATATAGTTAAGAGAAGTGGAAATTTAATTTTGATGAGGGACTGCATTTCAATAGTAGTAAAGATAACAAAAAGAGAAATTGGAGGACAAATGGACTGGGGGAAATGAACGATAGGGAGAGCGGTCGGTTAGAGCTTTGCAGAGTGCACAAGTTAATCAATGCTAACACTTGGTTTAAGAATCATGAAATCATGAAAAAAGTGGAAGAAACCTAGAGACACAGAAAGGTTGTGGATACATTATATATTTTTAAGACAGATGTTTCAAACCCGGATTTTAAACTTCTAAACAATTATAAGGTAAATTTTTTGCTAATCAGTTGCAGATTAAGACTGAAGAAACTGCCGAATAAGATGATCGGCCCCCGATACATTAAAGGAATTACTGATTGTTGAGAGTTTCAAAGCGAGCTTTGGGCTACAATTGACTGACACGGTGGAAAGGAGTGTAACAAAAGACCAATGAGTAGTTTAGAAAAATGAAATAATGCAGGCAGCATAGGACCAAATAGGCAAAACGACAAGGCCCAGTAGAAATCCTTGGATAACACCCGAGATGAATTTAGGTGATGAAACGAGAACATATAAAAACGTAGCTAATGAAGTAGGCAAAAGTGAATCAGACGTCTAAAAAATGAAACTGATTGAAAGTGCAAAATGCCAAAATGGGAATGGCTAGACCAGAAAGGTAAAGCTTTAGAAACGCGCAAGACTATGGGAAAGATACATGCCACCTATAGGAAAATTAAAGAAAATTTTGGTGGTTACATAATCAGCTGTTGAATATTAACAGCTCAAATAACTAGTCAGTAGAAAAGCCGAAATCTGGAAGGACTATATAGAAGGTCTATAAAAGGGAGATAAACCTTAAACACAATATTATGAAAAGATAAGAGCAGCTAGACCCATATGACGTGGGAGACATGGTACTGTGAGAAGAATTTGTCAGCGCACTGAAAGACCAAAGTCAAAACAAGGCACTTGGAGAGAAGACATTGCCTCAGAAATATTGAGATCCCTGAAAGTACCAACCATGACCAAATTGTTCCACCTGGCATTGAAATACCGTCAGACTCCAAGAACAATGTAATAGCTTTAGTTGAAAAGATGGCAGGTGCTGACAAGTGTGTAAATTACTGAACAATAACGTAATTTGTTCCCAGAACATTGAAAGAACTGGTAGAAGCCGAACTCAGGGAAGAGCGGTATGAGTTTCACAGAAATGCAGGAACATGCGATGTAATACGTAGCCTATGACCTCAGAAGATAAACAGAACAAAGGTGAACCTGCATTTATAGCATTTTTAGATTTAAAGAAAGACTGACAATGTTGACTGGAATACGCTCTTTGGAATACTGAATGTAGCAGGGTTAACAGACAAGGAGTGAAAGGTTATCTACAACTATTACAGAAACCAGCCTCTAGTCGAAGGGCGTGAAAGGGAACTAGTGGTCGATAAGGAAGTGAGACAGCATTCTGGCCTATCTCCCGTGTTATCCAATAATCACACTGAGCAGGCAGTAAAAGAAATGAAGGATAAATGTGGAAATGGAATTAAAGTTCAAGAAGATGAAATAAAAAGTTTCCAGTTCAAATGGCTCTGAGCACTATGGGACTTAACATCTGTGGTCATCACTCCCCTAGAACTTAGAACTACTTAAACCTAACTAACCTAAGGACATCACACACATCCATGCCCGAGGCAGGATTCGAACCTGCGACCGTAGCGGTTACGCCGTTCCAGGGTGAAGCGCCTAGAACCGCTCGGCCACAACGGCCGGCTCGAAGTTTTCCGATCAAATTATAATTCCATCACAGATGGGAAATGACTTTGAAGAATTGTTGCAAATAAAGGATATTGTATTGAAAAGGAGATATTATCTGAATTGCAATAGATATAAAACGTGAGTAATGGCATGTATTTGAATTATATCAGACGACGCTGAAGGAGTTAGAGCAGGGCCGGCCACGGTGTGCCAGACTTCACACGTGGAGCGTGCTAGCCCAGGCCCGGGCTGTCGCTCCACTTTGCTCCGTCCTTCTGGGAAGTGCTCGGAACAGCGTGATACAGTATTTCATTCAGCATTTCAGTGTGGCATTTCCAGTCGGCACAACTCTCTGAGTTCTGCAGAATCGTGACGTCAGCGCTGTTTACTCGTTGTTACTTGTTCGTGGTATGAAGGACATTCACAGGTCCAGTGGCTGTTAACACGGAAAGAGGCAGCTAGCTATTTATCAAATCCTTTAAAATGAATGGTAATGGCAGAAGACAGGGATGAGAGCTCTCATTTCACGTAAGCGACAGGTACTGCATATTTGCAATGGAACGACATTAAAATGACATGCAGTAAGAATTTACAGATTTAGTTGACAACGAAAGACCAAAATAGTGCAAAGATTGACGGACGATATTCATTGTGCTGTACATCAAGGAACAAATTGTCCTAAATTTGCAAGCAGGGAACACGTGAAAAAACCGGTGGCACAAATAGTAAAGTTTCTGAGGTCGTAGGCATTATTCCATTGTCAGTTGCAGCATTTTTCAATGGACCTGAATTGAGAGTGTGGGGACTTCATACGTTACTGCAAAGTACGTTGGTTAAGTCAAGGGGCACGCCGAGAACGATTTTTCGATTTAAAACTCGCTATTGTTGAATTTATGATGGAAAAAAAGAGTGTAGGAACGAAAATTAGAACATCCGAAACAGATTGCTGACTTCGCGTTTTAAGTGGATTTGACTGCACATTGTCACAGTAAGTCGCTGCAAAGTACCTTCTTTCGAATGTGATGAGGATGCATTCAAAAAGTTAATCGCCTTGTAGAAGGGAAACATTCTGACGAAGACAATCTATTTTTCTAAGCCCACTGGCGTTAAAGAAAGGCGAGGTTTGAAGCATTCGTTGCAGTCTTAAAAGAATTACGATAGTTTTGTAAAGATTTTGAGGACACTGTCAATCTTTCATCTGTTTTCGAGCTGTTGTCGAGACCGCTTGCCGTTTCAGTTGAAAGCAATCCTGTACATGTGTAGATGTAACTGACTGACCTTCAGTGTAACTGGTGTTATAATAAATGACATGTCTTCTTACATTAAAACTGTCCAGGATGTCTACATTGCTTTCCACAGGTAGAGCTTCCAAGTCTCCATAATGGGGTTACAAAAGTGTTAGAATATTTCGATCGACATTTTTATGTGAAAGACCTATTTTCGATTATGAAAATAAATAAGTCTGGACTATGTGACAACTTGAGTGAGAACCTCTGTGAAACTGTCTGCGTCTGTCCATATGCTGACAGTTAGTATCAGATTAAAGGTATATTAAGTCTTCAGCGCACCAAAAATAAATAAATAATATTGAAAATTTATTTTGTTTGTGATCTATGTTGTTAACAAATGTGAAATATGAAACCAAGTTCTATGCAGTGCATCTGCATTGTCATTTAAATGTGGCGCGTTCGCAATTTTCGCCTCTTCCCCTCCTCGAGCTCAGACAGCGTGGCGTTGCAGTGGGGGAAATGTGGAGCGACGTTGAGGGCTCTGGCGCCTGTGAGCCGAAATCTTGGCCGCCCCTGAACCAGAGTATAAAATGAGACACTAAAACTAGAAGAAGTAAGTCACGAAGCTATAAAATGCAACCTGACAATACCAAGAAACATTGTTAATTTTTAACAACGAATAAAAATTTGAGTGTTATGCAGACTCTCTTTAAGGTTGTGACGTAAAGGGCGAGTTGTGGCGCCCTGGAAATTTTGTATGTTCGGAGTTGGGACGGCCGCACGGGATACTCGGCCAGCAAACACGCGGTGCCGAACGTTAGCCGGACTAGAGGGGTAGCCTCAGCGCACGGTCCAGTCGTGTGGCTGGGAATTCCGCAGTGACGAGGACGGTGCATTGTGTCGATGAAGGAGATGTGTATGCCGAGAGTGCCAAAGATGGCGGACATTGTGAAACCATCATGGCAGACACTCCACAGTTCGTATATAAACTAATAGTAGCCAGATGAATCATGATACCTCAAAAAGAAATATGTACATTACTATTATTTGCTCGACAATTCTGATGGTGTAATCAGATTTTCAATATCTTTATTAGTTTGAAGTTTAGTATCTGACAGTAAATTATACTAGTAACACTCAGAAACGAATTTCCAAAATATAAACGCCTTATCCGATTTTGTCGATTGCCATGTATTTAGAAAGCTATTAGTGTAAACCTAAAGTGCTATGAATTACAGGCATGTAACTTGAATAGTACACGAGTTATTGGAGGTCAAAATGGCCGATTATTCTCAATCGTGTCAGTCCATAAGTACTCCACAGTTCCACGAAAAAACGGTAGCAGCATGCTTATAAATATATTTAATCATCTATGTCTTTGTTTATATCCGATATATACTATTCATGAAGAAATTGGTTAAATATTTACTGTGTGGATTAGGAAGCACAGAGACATTAGGCTACTGGCCTACCTTTTCTTCTATTCCTTTGATATATGTTAATGTAATTTGTTTATGTATCTAATAATGTGAGTTAGAGTGTGTTTATGGTCCAGCCGTAGGAATATTTATTCAATTTCAAGTTATTTAAATGTAACTCCAGTATTTCGTATGTGTTTAAAAATGTTCGTGAGGGTATGTTGGCTTGGAGACATGGAGGGAGCACTCTAGCCAATCACAGTGCTAATTAATGGTGAGACTGTATGGAAGTGGGCGAGGAGGATCGTTTCAAGAGAGGACACGAGGTAATTCTGGGCAGTGTGGCAGTGCTGTACGGTACGGCACAGGAGAGTGGAGCAGTTTGAACGTGGTCGCGGAGGATTGAAACATTTCGGAGTGCCGACCTGTGCTCTTGTGTGATTTCCGTGGCTTCTGCAGTGAAATCCTAGTATGCCTTCACAAGTGAATATCTCACGAGCTATGTTGTTCATAACTAATACCGTGAAGTAGGAATCTGTTGTTTCCCTGTTATTCAACTTATATTTTATTTACTTGCTGGACCATCGACAGCAGTAGGAATCCGTTGTTTCCCTGTTATTCAACTTATATTTTATTTAGTTGCTGGACCATCGACAGCAATAAGTGTTTAGCAGAAATATACCGTATTCTCAAAAGTAATTCTACTGTTGTACTCACCATTTAAAGTCGTTAAGATAGTACCTGAAGATTTTATTTTATTGCAGTCTTTCATTTATAAATTTATATGTTACTTTCGTGATTGACAATTGACGAGTGATATAAACCTTCGATTCATGTGTGTATTCTTATCGTATACTGTAGACTCAGCAGTATTTGGCCTGTAATGCAGCAACTACGTATCCCAGCCCCTAGACAACGAAACCAGCCAAAACTTTTAATATTTCAACGTTGAGTCGGAGGGTACATAGTTGAGGGCCACCACACCATCAAAAAACCATTTTTTTTCTTTTTTGAAAGCCCGCAAGGTATTTGTCTGGCGTGTAGCATTCTACAGAGGTGAAAGGTGAACGATAAACGGTTCAGGCAAAAAGAGAATAGAAGCTTTTAGAACATGATGCTACAGGAGAATTTTAAAAATTAGATGGATACGTCATAGAACTAACAAAGAGATACTGAATCAGAATCTGCTGATAGGATCCTGACACGTCCAAGGAACGTGAGTTTGGTGGTGGAGGCAAGTGCAACAGATAAAAACTGTAGAGGACAACCAAGCCTTAACTACGCTAATCAGGTTACAGTGGGTGTAGGGTACAGACGCTATGTAGAGACGAAAAGACTTACACAGGATAAAGCTATGTTCTCAAAAGCTGACATTTTGAGAAACGTGGCTGAAGTACAGTTATATACCCGATAACTGCACAAGATAGACTAGCGTGGAGAGCTGTATATAACAAGTCTTGTGACTGAAGATCCCAAGACGTACTTGTAAGAATTAACCAACATTACCCCACTGTAAAAATAACAACAATATAGTGACTTACTCCTCTGATTTAGTCGTAACACCCCGATGCGTCGCAGTTCATATCCTTTCTAGGCGTAACGAGTTGCAAAAATGTAAAAGAAATTTCGTAACTCACCGAAGTTGGACAGTTACCTCCAACTGGTTTGGCAAAACAATCTGTTACTTCTACACTGCCTCTTCCTAACACACTAGTGCATCTATATTTGTTCGTTTAGGCTAAATCAATTAGGAAACTGTACAAGAAACTACATTAAATACAGACCTAATAAACGAAACAATACAATACGCACCAGAAACAGGAACTACTTTGTCTGTGATATGCGTAGGTTTAAATTTTTGGAGACATAGATTGAAAATTAGGAAATTGTACGCTATAAATGTAGGAAACTGCTAACAGTGTAAGATTTGGGTCCAAAAGCGGTCCTTAATGGTCATATCCCAAAGTAAAAACAAAAGGTAACTGAAACGTACAGGTTGCCACAAAAGATGAACCTTCGACCAAACATGAAAAAAAAACACCATTAGCGATAGTAGGTAAAATTCTGTCCTATGTTATTTGCTGAGAACGCCTGAAATAGCATCTGCCGTAAACGAGGCCACCCTTTGAGCGAGAGAAGGAGTGTAAGATTTCATAGAGTACGCGAAGTTAACTGTGAAAAAGATCACGGATAGGGCAGAATATATAGACTAGGTCTTAGACATGGCCTGGTAGTTGTACTAGTTTTTGACTATGAAACCTAGCTTCTGGTTAATCCTTTCTTTTTGTTTTGTTTCTCTGCAGTCAATATGACTTTCAGCGCTGTCTATGGTTCAGCTACGTGAAAAAACTAAAACCATTGATCGGGTATCGTGCATAAATCAACATCCCCTAAAACTGATTGGGCAGGTCGATTTACAGGTTTATGGAAAGCATACCACTCCTAATTACAAATTGCCCAGAAGATAAATACAATGTTAAAAACACCTTTTAGGATTATGATGGCGGTACATTTGATCATCTGATAGAAGATAATGAAGGATTGGAGGGTGATATGATGCAAAAGCGGTGTAGACTATTCAAAAAAGGTGGAAGTTGCCACAGACAAAACACCATTTACTTTACTAAAAATTAAATTAACACATTTTGAAAAGTACCATAGACTATTTTTATCAGTCGAACGACACAATGAGTATAAAACCAGATAGTCAGAGGTTTAATAGGCTTGTGGGTCTTATACACGAGTGCTTGCATGGTCTCGCTTTGGCTGCTACCTGACGAAAGTTATTACTACATCATTGCAAGCTACACCTTCGTGAATGTAGCAAAACGGAGAGCTTCCTGAACACCGTCAAGCTACTGAGACGAGCTGTAGTCACATCTACGTATTTCCGGCAGCATTTTTAGCCTCAGTACGTTTGTGTACGATGCCGTTTTTCGGTTTTACTGGTTTTAATGACCATTCTGTTTCCTAAATACACTGGTGCAGTCTAAGACAAAAGCCGCTAAAGAAACTTGAAACTCTATTCCGAAAAAGATGAAGACAAACGCTGGTAATTGGGCATTAAGGAAAGGACGTAAAGGAATATTTCACGTGAAACATAATACACGGAAATGAGGAAGAAAGCACACATGCAGAAGGACGAACTCATTCTCACGACCTACGAGAAAAAAAATCTGCAGATTTCTTATATGTATAAGCGAAATACACGACAGATTTAAATATTTGAGGAAGAAGACGCGAAACAAGGGAAATTGATGTCATGCATTTGAAGTCAGCCGTTGATCAGATATTGCTTGCCACACAATTACAAGAAAATCTTTGGTTAATTCACACATGTTCTCTTCCATTGTTACTCCTACTGGCAAACATACATTCATCTCTGGGCGCAGATGATTTTAAATTACTTATATTTTCTTGGCTTGATATTATTAGAGTAGTGGTGTCAAATAAAGAGGCTTTCACCAGGCTAATATTGGCATATGACATTCGTAGAAGTAAACATGCACTAACACAAGTGAAACTAGAAAATACGTCAGAACAATGTAACTTTAATAACTTTAAAAATAGATGAACCTACCAGTCTCGTTGACAAGACACTACAATCTTTTTTCCTTAACGTTCAAGGCAGCTCTAACACCACGCAATGTTAAGAAATCTACCACAGTCCATTCATCTTCAGGCAAAATAGAGATCAGTGCATCATGTAATCCTGTTACTACATATTTCTTTTGTATGGAACACATTCATTTAAAATTTATACTACGTATATCATCTGTATATAACAATCACTGCGCGTCCTTGCTAGAGAACGAATACGCGATTCAAAATGGCTATGGTTTATTCGAAGGTGCGTTAAAAGAAATTTATCTCTCATCAGTAGGCGAAAGCTGGAATCTAGATCTATACTACGAAATCCAAATTACAGTGTGTGGTGGAGCCTGACTACAACTTGATGGCTCCCATATCAGCTGCAATTGTTCTCGCTGATGCATGGCCCTGTGTCTTAGCGTGTGGACGACAGCATGCACAAGGACAGCATTTAAAGTTCGAATGTGTACGATGCAGACGTGTTTATCTATAGCCGCACTTCCGTTAACGTGCACGTGCCCACGTATCTACATATGTCAGACGTTAGCAAACGGCACTTTCACTTACAGCAAGTACATTTCCGTTTTTATGTTTTGTGGGTCCACTGCCATCTCGCGAGATGGCAAGGGACCAACAGAACATAAAAACGGAAATGTTTAGTCTCAAAAGAAAAAAAATTCGAAATTTGTGATAAGGTCTTATGGGACCAAACTGCTGAAGTCATCAGTCCCTAAGCTTACACACTTCTTACTCTAACTGAAACTAAATTACGCTATGGACAACACACACACACACACACACACACACACACACACACCGACGGAGGACTGCAACCACCGACGGGGGTAGCCGAGCGGATCGTGACAAGGCGCCGTTAGACCCCTCGGCTACCCCGCGCGGCTCTCAAAAGCAACTGCTTGTATAATACTGGGAAATAGGGAAAACAAGATTGTGCTGAAAGGTAGTGTGGTAATCCTGATGCCACCATAGTGCACAGTGTATATAATCTTCGAATATCGTTGCACAGGTGAACCGTAAACTGAACATCCATTGTCCTGCAAGGATCGCGCACGAAGTGTAGTAGATGCGCTCTTTCTGCTTCACAGAGTCTGTACTAAAGCATTTCAAGAAATTCAGAACCAGGCCTTTCTTCTTCCAATAATTTATATGCGGTTAGAAACAAGATCTTCAACAAATATGAGACAAGAAACCACGTGTAATTTCATACCGGCTTTGAACCTCTCCTTTTGTCGTTGTTGTCTTCAGTCCAGAGACTGGTTTGATGCAACTCCCACGCTACTCTATCCTGTGCAAACCTCTTCATCACCGAGGAACTACTGCAACCTACATTCTTCTGAATCTGTTAAGTCGTCCGTTGTGGCCGAGCGGTTCTAGGCGCTTCAGTCCGAAACCGCGCTTCTGCTACGGTCGCAGGTTTGAATCCAGCCTCCGGCATTGATGTGTGTGATGTCCTTAGTTAGGTTTAAGTAATTCTAAGTCTAGGGGACTGATGACCTCAGATTTTAAGTCCCATAGTACTTACAGCCATTTGAACCATTTGAATCCGCTTAGTGTATTCATCTCTTGGTCTTCGTCTACGATTTGTACCCTCCATGCTTCCCTCCAATACTAAACTGATGATCCCTTGATGCCTCAGAACGTGTCCTATCAACCGATCCCTTCTTATAGTCAATTTGTGACACAAATTCCTCTTCTCTCCAATTCTACTCAGTACCTCCTCATTAGTTACGTGATCTACCCATCTAATATTCAGCATTCTTCTGTAGCACCATGTTTCGATAGCTCCTATTCTCTTCTTGTCTAAACTATTTACATTCCATGTTTCATCTCCGTACATAGCTACACTCCATACAAACACTTTCAGAAAAGACTTCCGGACACTTAAATCTATACTCGATGTTAAATTTCTCTTCTTCAGAAACGCTTTCCTTACTATAGACAGTCTACATTTTATATCCTCTGTACTTTGGCCCTCGTAAGTTATTTTGCTTCCCAGATAGCAAAACTCATTTACTACTTTCAGTGTCTCACTTCCTAGTCTAATTCCCTCAGCATCACCTGATTTAATTTGAGTACATTCCCTTATTCTCGTTTTGCTTTTGTTGATGTTCATCTTATATCCTCCTTTCAAGATACTGTCCATTCCGTTTAACTGCTTTCGCGGATCCTTTACTGTCTCTGACAGAATTACTATGTCTTCAGTATATCTCAAAGTTTTTACTTCTTCTGCATGGATTTTAATTCCTACTCGAAATTTTTCTTTTGTTACCTTTACTGCGTGTTCAGTATACAGAGTGAATAACATCGGGGATAGGCTACAACCCTGTCTCACTCCCATCCCAACCCCTGCTTCCCTTTCATGCCCCTCGACTGTTATAACTGCCATCTGGTTTCTGTACAAATTGTAAATAGCCTTTCGCTCCCTGCATTTTACCCCTGCTGCCACCTTCAGAATTTGAAAGACAGTATTCTAGTCAACATTGTCAAAAGCTTTCTCTAAGTCTACAAATGCTAGAAACGAAGGTTTGCGTTTCCTTAACCTATCTTCTAAGATAAGTCGTATTGCCTCACGTGTTCCAACATTTCAACGGAATCCAAACTGATCTTCCCCGAGGTTGCCTTCTACCTGTTTTCCACTCGTCTCTGAATAATTCCCGTTAGAATTTTGCAGCAGTGACTTATTAAACTGATAGTTCGGTAATTTTCACACCTGTCAACAGCTGCTTCCTTTGGGATTGAGATAATTATATTCTTCTTGAAGTATGAGTGTATTTTGCCTGTCTCATACATCTTACTCACCAGATGGAAGAGTTTTGTCGAGACTGGTTCTCCCAAGGCTACCAATAGCTCTAATGGAATATTGTCTGCTGCTGGGGCCTTGTTTCAACTTAGGTCTTTCAGTACTCTGTCAAATTCTTCGTGCAGTATCATATGTCCCATTTCACCTCCATCTATGTCCTTTCCATTATGATAATCCTGCCCTCAAGTACATCGCCCTTGTATAGACCTGCTATACACTCCTTCCACCATTCTGCTTGCCCTTCTTTGCTTAGGACTGGTTTGGGCTTGATGTTTTCACCTGGGCTTGCAATGCTTCACAGCATAGATGGCTGTGTTGATGCCACCCAGAACACCCATATTATGGGTAATATTGTCGTACCATTGGTGCGACGACTATACCCCGAGGGAGTAAACTACCTCCAGTAGAAGCAGTTCCATATACACATGTCATCTATGGTGCAGGACAGGCTTGCAGAACACAATGAGATTTCTCTTCTCGATTGACCGCCTTCTGCCAAAGACCTAAGTCCTACTCACAACGCATGGCATAGACGAAAACGCCCATTCGAGAAAACTGGCCTGATCCCCTGCCAAAACCCGTGGGTACCTTGGTGAGTCATCACACTAGTTGCCTGAGAGAAGATAGCAGAAAATAAGAGTTTCATTACTCACCTCACAAATTCCCTTCCTTGTAGACTGCAGAAAGTAACTCAAGTTGAAGGCCTTTGGACGGGATGATATGTGGAGAAGAACCCAGTCGCCAGGTAGTTGCCTACTAGACAGTCTGCTATACCACTGAGTAACGTATGTATTGCGTTCCAACTTCTTAACTCCACGTCACGACACGAAGCTCCTTTACTAAGTCTGCAACGCTACGAATGACTCGGCGTTGATCTGTATACGATTGGCTCCTGCGTAACGTGGCGGATAATTCAAATTTCAGCAATGTGTGGATATTGCCGTAGAAAAAACGGAGTACCACAGTCACCGTGATGTGGTGGTTATGATACCAGACTGTTGCATGGAGGATCGTGAGTTCAAAACTCACCTGAAGTGTAAAATTTTAATTTCTATATTCGGTTCGTGTACATTCTAGAAGTATCCACAAATGTCAAGAATCATTGTGCTGGAATATTCCGTAAGTGTATATATACCGTATGTGCTCTGGCGCTCTTGTATGTGCAAGTGCTGAACAAACCTTCGTTAAGTGAAGTTAGTGTTCGTCATTCATCTAATTTCACCTTCTTCTACGTGACATTATTCTGGTGGAGGCGCCGAATATTGGAACTAGTGATAGCGCGCATTATCGACGACACAGTGGCATCCATCAGGCCACGACAGAGCCGCCGTTTACGTGGCAAGAAACCCAAGTTTATGCCATATCCAACAGATCGCAATCTATCGGAGACAGAAGAAGAAGAGGACGTTACCATGACAGCAACTGTGTGCCACCACATGAGACATCTTTACGGGTTCTCTGGGGACGATGGCCAAGATTTAAACAAGTGGCTGAAGGTATATTAGTGTATAGCCAAATTTAACAAATGGGATGAGGCCGTCTGTTTGGCTAACGTATTTCTCTACTTGGAGGGCACTGCCAACAAATGGTATGAGAACAACGAGGAGAAGTTTACGAGCTGGGAAGTATTCCAGGTGGAACTGCGCGAGTATTTCGACGACACACAACGGCAGAAGTGTAAAGCTGAAGATAAATTAAAGTGCAGGGCACGGCGTCCAGGAGAAACGACAGCATCCTACATTCAAGACGTCTTCGAGCTGTGTAAAATAGTGGATCCTAGAATGGTTGCACATCTCATTAAGGGTGTTGCTGAGGACATACACTCCTGGAAATTGAAATAAGAACACCGTGAATTCATTGTCCCAGGAAGGGGAAACTTTATTGACACATTCCTGGGGTCAGATACATCACATGATCACACTGACAGAAACACAGGCACATAGACACAGGCAACAGAGCATGCACAATGTCGGCACAAGTACAGTGTATATCCACCTTTCGCAGCAATGCAGGCTGCTATTCTCCCATGGAGACGATCGTAGAGATGCTGGATGTAGTCCTGTGGAACGGCTTGCCATGCCATTTCCACCTGGCGCCTCAGTTGGACCAGCGTTCGTGCTGGACGTGCAGACCGCGTGAGACGACGCTTCATCCAGTCCCAAACATACTCAACGGGGGACAGATTCGGGGATCTTGCTGGCCAGGGTAGTTGACTTACACCTTCTAGAGCACGTTGGGTGGCACGGGATACATGCGGACGTGCATTGTCCTGTTGGAACAGCAAGTTCCCTTGCCGGTCTAGGAATGGTAGAACGATGGGTTCGATGACGGTTTGGATGTACCGTGCACTATTCAGTGTCCCCTCGACGATCACCAGAGGTGTACGGCCAGTGTAGGAGATCGCTCCCCACACCATGATGCCGGGTGTTGGCCCTGTGTGCCTCGGTCGTATGCAGTCCTGATTGTGGCGCTCACCTGCACGGCGCCAAACACGCATACGACCATCATTGGCACCAAGGCAGAAGCGACTCTCATCGCTGAAGACGACACGTCTCCATTCGTCCCTCGATTCACGCCTGTCGCGACACCACTGGAGGCGGGCTGCACGATGTTGGGGCGTGAGCGGAAGACGGCCTAACGGTGTGCGGGACCGTAGCCCAGCTTCATGGAGACGGTTCCGAATGGTCCTCGCCGATACCCCAGGAGCAACAGTGTCCCTAATTTGCTGGGAAGTGGCGGTGTGGTCCCCTACGGCACTGCGTAGGATCCTACGGTCTTGGCGTGCATCCGTGCGTCGCTGCGGTCCGGTCCCAGGTCGACGGGCACGTGCACCTTCCGCCGACCACTGGCGACAACATCGATGTACTGTGGAGACCTCACGCCCCACGTGTTGAGCAATTCGGCGGTACGTCGACCCGGCCTCCCGCATGCCCACTATACGCCGTCGCTCAAAGTCCGTCAACTGCATATACGGTTCACGTCCACGCTGTCGCGGCATGCTACCAGTGTTAAAGACTGCGATGGAGCTCCGTATGCCACCGCAAACTGGCTGACACTGACGGCGGCGGTGCACAAATGCTGCGCAGCTAGCGCCATTCGACGGCCAACACCGCGGTTTCTGCTGTGTCCGCTGTGCCGTGCGTGTGATCATTGCTTGTACAGCCCTCTCTCAGTGTCCGGAGCAAGTATGGTGGGTCTGACACACCGGTGTCAATTTGTTCTTTTTTCCATTTCCAGGAGTGTATATCGAGTCCTACTCCTGAAAGAGGTTCCGACAGCAGACCACTTCATAAGATGGTGCCAGTATATCGAGACAATGAATCAAAAATAATTACACGCAAGTAGTTTGGACGGCTTCAACGTCATATCGATGTCTGTGATGGAGGGAAGAACTGATTTTACAAGTGTTCTTCATCAGATTGTGAGAGAGGAAGTTCAGAAGGCACTTCGATTGCACGGCGAGCAAAAATCCCAGACGCTTCAAGAGGTCATAAGGGAGGAAGTGGAACAGATATTGAACCCAATGTCTCCTCCTTCATTTCCCTTTAAAACGGTGAAAAAGTCGAGACCCACGCCCGCGCCAGAAGACAGCAGACCGATCTTAGCCGACGCCAACTCATGGGCGACGAAGGTGAACAAGAAGATGTGGGTGCAGGACGTCGTAGGTCACCATCGCCGCAAGCTAGCCGCTGAGAGGCCGCTCCACAACACGTCGATCAATGTCTCCATCGCCGTTTAGAAGCTCCAGCCGCTCACCTAGCCGCCGCAACCTGGAAAACTAAAGGGTGCGACCTTCCTTGGAGGTGAGGTCGCCGAAAAGAAAAATCCTCCGCCGTCGATCACTACAAAAATGATAGGGAACTACGTCGATATCCTCATCGACGGCCGACCAGCCCAAGCTCTTGTGGACTCTGGAGCATCATATTCAGTCATTTCAGAGAAGTACCGTCGCCATTTGCAGAAAACCATATTCGTCGACAGCAAAACTTCTCTGCTGAAGGTGGCTAATGGGAAATATGTAAAACCTACAGGAAGATGTATAATTCATGTGGGTATAAGTGGCCATACACAACCCTTAGAATTCATCGTGTTATAAGAGTGTAGTCATGACGTCATTCTCGGATGGGACTTTTTGAAAGCTTCTCAGGCAATTACAGATTGTGGTCGCTCGAAAATTATGCTAGACGAGATGAGATGCTGTACGCAGGAAGATGCGCATCCGAGTGTGCGGAGACTGTGCGTGCTGGATGAAGTGATCATTCCTGAAGTCAGCGCTAGAAAGGAAACTGTCATGTGTCATGTCATGCATCAAGCCATGGGATCTTGTAGTGGAATGTAAGAGAAGCATACCACTGAAGAACAACTTGGTGATCCCAGCCTTTGTCATCTCGTTTAAGAACGGATTCAGTGAATTGTGGATAGTCAACTGTCACCGAGAACCGCAGATCCTTCCAAGACGCAAGTGCGTAGCAAACGCTGAGCCGTTAATTGCTGAACAGCTGAGCGTCATAGAAACCTCCCATGCTGAGTCTGGGGGCGAAATTGGCGCTATCACTACGAGACAAGATCTTCTAGCTCGACGATCACCAGATCTAACTAAGTAACAACAGAATAAGCTAGTTGCCCTTCTTGAAGAGATCTCTGAATGCTTCAGTCCACAGGTGAAGAGCAAATTAGACAAATCGACGGTAAATCACCGGATTAGGGCTGGAAACCATCAGCTAATAAGTCAGAGAGCATACCATATGGAACGTCGAATAATTCGCCACGAGGTAGAGAAAATGATGATCAACGACATCATTCAGCCTTCGCAGTGCCAATGGTCGTCACCAGTGCGTCTCGTCAGGAAGAAGAATGGCAGTTGGCGCTTGTGTGTTGATTACAGGAAGCTTAATAAGGTAATTAAAATGGACGCTTGCCTCCTTCCACGAATTGACGATACACTCGATTGTCTGAAGGGGGCTAAGTTTTTCTCAACCGTGGACATGTACTTGGGATACTGGCAAATCGAAGTACATTAGGCTGATCCTGACTATACTGCATTCATCACCCCTGGGAGCCTGTATGAGTTTAAGGTAATGCCGTTTGGTTTGTGTAATGCAACAGCAACTTTTGAGCGAAAGATGGATAATCTTCTAAGGCACCTGAGGTGGACGATGTGTCTTTGTTATTTAGATGACATTATAGTGTTCTCAGAGAAATTTGATGAACATATAAAAAGACTGAGGGCCGTTCTTAAGTGTCTCCAACAAAGCAGACTGAAACTTAATCCAAGAAAGTGTCTCTTTGGAGCAAAAGAAATCAAAATTCCTGGACACCTTGTGTCAAACGAAGGTGTGCGGCCACACCCAGAAAGGGTGAGATCTGTAAAGGAATTTTCTATTCCTAAAAGTATTTGGGATGTGAGAAGCTTCCTCGGATTATGTTGTTATTACCATAGTTTTATCACAGACTTTTGTATCAAAGCCAGGCCACTCCAACAGTTGTTACAAGCCAATGCTAAATTTATCTGGGGTGGTGCTCAACAAGATTCTTTCGATGTGGTGCGAAAAGCTCTGACGACTGACCCTGTACTTGGTCGGTATGATGAGAGAGCATCTACAGAACTACACACAGATGCCAGTTGGTATGGGATCGGTGCTGTTCTGGTGCAGATTTCGGATGGAAAAGGAATGTTATAGCTTATGCTTCTAAGACACTTACAAAAGCCGAGATAAACTACTCAACTACAGAAAGAGTATGTCTTGCTGTGATCTGGGCCATGTGCAGATTTCGACAGTATCTCCGTGGAAGGCACTTCACAGTTGTTACAGACCATCATTCACTTTGTTGGTTGATAGGTCTTAAGAATCCAACAGGACGACTCGCCAAGTGGGCACTACGTCTTCAAAAGCATGACATTACCATAGTGTACAAAAGTGGAAGAAAACACCAAGATGCCGACTGTCTCTCAAGAAACCCTGTGCAAGACCATCAAGACTTTGATTAAGATAGTGACTGTCTCACTGCACTCCAGGATCTCCGTGCTGAGGAAAAGGGCGCCAAGATATCTCAAATTATCCTTGCCTTAAATCGGTCAGAGGATGTGAAAGGACAATTTAAGGTAGCTTATGGATTACTTTGCAAGAAAAGCTTTGATCCGTTTGGAAGGAGGTGGCTACCAATGATTCCCAAACACATGCGCTTAGATGTTCTACAGAAATTCCATGACGCAGTTGAGGCCGGACATTTAGGATTTATTAAGACATGCGATAGGATCCGCAAGAGATTTTTCTGGCCAGGTTTATTTAGGAGTGTCCGCCACTATGTGTCGCACTGTCGAGGGTGCCAGAGGAGAAAGACAGTTCCTCAGAAACCACCTGGCCGACTCATACCAATTCCACCAAGCGAAACGTCTTTCCAGTGTGTTGGGTTTGACCTCCTCGGGCGATTTCCAATGTCTGCTAGTGACAATCGATGGATTATTGTATGTACTGATTATCAGACACTCTATGCCATTATAAAAGCCATAAAAACACCCGAAGCATTCGAGGTATCTAAATTCATCGTGGAAGACATTTTATTAAAACCGGTGTCCGAAGGTCGTTAATTACGGATGAAGGGAAAGTTTTTCAATCAAATCTTGCGACAGAGATAAACTGTCGGTCAACATTACTCATCACTTGATGACTGCTTACCATCCGCAAACTAACGGGCTTACTGAACGCCTTAATAAGACCTTGGCCGACATGCTATCAATGTTCGTCAATGTTGAGCAGAGCAACTGGGATGAGGTGCTACGTTTCGTGGCATTTGCCTACAACACCGTCAAACAAGACTCCATAGGATTTACGCCCTTTTTCCTAGTGCGACTACGACGATGGACACTGTGTTTACGTTACATCCTGATGAAGTGGACGACGACTACATCGGCCAGGTGTTAACCAGAGCTGGGGAAGCTCGGCAGTTAGCTCGACTCCGCACGCTGCAGGCTCAAGAAAACGATCGCCGAACGTATGACGCGAGCCACCGCGTTGTTGTCTACCAGCCTGGTGACCTCGTCTGGATTGTCACTCCCGTTCGGAAGGTTGGTCTCTCTGAGAAGCTCCTAACCTAATAAGGTTGTAAAACAGTTGTCTGATGTTACTTATGAAGTTGAAGATTTCGACCCCGACACAAGACGACAAAAGATCAGACATACGGTCCACTACCTTCGAATGAAGCCCTATAAAGATCCTGCAACCAAGGGTAAATTCGAAGCTCCAGCGATAGGCAACAGTCGGGAAGGTGGCGAAGAGTGTAGCGGCAAAGGAAGTTCTAAGAAGATAACCGCCGGGGCGAACATCAGTCATCGGGAGTCGGAGTATGCAGGACCGACTAGGAGGACGTGACACAGAGATGCTGTTTTCTTATGGAGGGAGCAGTTTCGCAGAAGAAGCTGAGTAGTACAGTCACCGTGGTGTAGTGGTTATGATACTGGACTGTTTCGTGGACGCTCGTGAGTTCAAAACTCACCTTAACTGTAAAATTTAATTTCTATATTCGGTTCGAGTACATTCCAGAAGTATCCACAAATGTCAAGAATCATTGTACTGGAATGTTCTGTAACTGTATATATGCCGTATGTGTTATGGCCGGAGGCAGTTGGCTCCGCGCTCTTGTATGTGCAAGTGCTGAATAAACCTTCGTTAAGTGAAGTTAGTGTTCGTCATTCATCTAATTACGCCTTCTTCTACGTGACAATATTCCGCTAACCGCCTTGCGGCGCATAGCTATGGGTAACTAGGTGTTACGTTCAGAATTCGCTCTATCTGCCGTTTCTAGGGTTGCTAAGCTATGTGGATTTTCATTCAACGTGATAAAGGCCGCTTTTGTTTAGTTACATGTGTGCTTTCAAAGCTTTTGTTGCTTCTCCTGCTGAGGCTATGGAGTAGTGACTTCAGCCATATGTCCTTCGTGCCTGTGAGCGCTTTTCTGCTCTGCTTATAAGACATGCTTATTGCTTTTTTGTGCTTTTCCGTGCGATTTGTATGAGCTGCCTATGGTTACCCGGGGCAACGCCACAGCAGTTAGGATGTTATCCCAAGATAGAGACTGCGCAGTCCAGCCACACTCTTTTCACACGAAAGGGCTTTGGAACGAACAACATAATGCCAGCTAGCAGGAGATTTATGATATATGAATCTCCAAGAGAGTTGCAGAATATAAAGAAGTCTCTCGTAACTCACGAGTTTACTCGCAATGAATAGGGCAGCCGGATAAGAGGGATACTGTTAGCAGTGCAGCGCCCTTTATGCCCGAGTTGGTATGCTGCTAGTGGCTGCTCCCCTTTTTGTATCTGCGCTTTTGTTTTCTGGTGCTGACAGCAGCGGTCCGTAATACGCTAGCTTTCTCCACGTCTCACGACTCCTGTTGTCACATGGAGTTAGTTGTGCGTGCTCTTAGTAAAATGAATGATGTATCCAAAAAAATCGGCTAAAATTGTAAACCTCCGACTTTGTTTATTACTATATGAATTTAACCATCCTGTTTTCAGCACACCAAGCGAACTTAATTACTACGATCTGGAAATTTGGGGATATGTCACGATAATGATTTCACCATACCAAACTTCATGTTTACGCACCAGAAATTGCTCACCAACAGCTGATCTGCTTGGTTGCTTCAATGAAATTTCTCGCTGGTTTTCCTGATATCTCTTTGCATAAAAAATGCCTCGCTAAGTCACTGTGTGGTGAAAATCCGGTTTCAGAAACCTAAGTAGTCTTAAATGATAAAAAATTATCTTCGATGATGATGGTGAAATACACTAAAAACCATGTATCCGTAAGAGCCTACCTAGTTTTTGCTTCAGTGTACACTAGTATGCTACTTATTTTTCTTGTTTGAAAAGATCACTTAAATTAGCATCATCAACTTTCAAACAGCACTGACAATATACGCCTAAGTTCTGCTTCATGTTTGTAGTGACAACTGAAAAAAAAACATGCCACTCTGTATTTCAGTAAGCTCTTGAACGTCGTCAATAATGCAGCCAGCTTGTATTCTATATATATGCGGAGAGGTGCCTGATCGAAGGTATTTTTTACTGAAACGTATATGAACGTTTTTTACCACTTCCCTGACGTGCGAAGAACTACCACCTGTGCGCTTATGTTCCAGCTGCCGTTTGCCTAATTTTATCGGCACGACCTCCACGAGACCGATATCTTGGGGCCTCAAGATTATTCGTATTTTCTGCCGTGAAAGATGGTTGTCGACGTTTAATAACCACATTTTCTTAAGGCGTACGGTGTCTTTCTTCCAGTTCCTGCCAGTTACGATTTTCCGTTACAGTCCTCGCCAGTTTAAAATTCTATGTTATAGCATCACTCGTCTTCGTATACGCTCGATGCTCCCGTTAGTCCTACCTGACCTATATCTACACCAACAATACAACTGTAAAACCGTCGTGTCTGCCTGTTTCAACAAGACAATTTCCAAAATTACTTTACGAATTTTCATGCGATTTCCTCAGTTAGCTTCAGCTTAGCTTGGGACAGCGTAGAGGGTTTATTTCATTAAAATCTGATCACGGAAGGAAAAGATATTCAGATTTAAATGTTTTATGTGAAGCCATCATGTCAGTTATTTAGTTAGTTACATGTTCCATAGGTGATTTGAACGATTCTTTTATCATAATGATGTAGAGCGAGTCAGTTTACAGGATATGTATACATGATTAGTGTTAACATCGATGAACACATTATCATATTATTCCTACTTCTGCAACTATACTTAAAACAAGTCTTTTTCTTTAAACACGCTAATCTGTAAAACTACTAGATTAATTTTCACGAGGTTTTCACAGGTAACATGAGCGTAACTTGGGAGAACGTATAGGGAATATTTCATCAAAATCGGAACACGGAAAAAATATCGTAACTTAAAGTTTTATCTAAAATCGTCTCATCAGCTCACAAGCTTACATATTACAAGTTCCATAGATAGCGCTCTGTCACAGACGAAACTTTGCAACATTGAAAGTAGGGTGAAAAAAAGAAACATTTATTTTATTTGTGACATTACTGGCAATTGGCTCCATTTGCAATGGCTAGCTGGAAAAAGGGGCAGGTATGCAAACGAGCTTCAGACATTTACTTTTAAATGCATAAGAAAATTACTAAATGTTTCTTTAGAGTTAGCGGAGAAGAAGGAAGAGACTAGTGTTTAACGTTCCGTCGACAACGAGGTTGTTATAGATAGACCACAAGCTCGGGTTAGGGAGCGCTGAGGAAGAAAATCAGAGGTGCCCTTTGAAAGGAACCATCCCAACATTTTCCTGAAGCGATTAAAGGAAATCACGCAAAACCTAAATCAGGATGGCCGGACACGAGTTTTAACCGTCGTCCCCTGAATGCGAGTCCAGTGTGCTATCCACTTCACCACCTCGCTCGGTTCTTTGAATATAATCCCGTTCGAAAATTTTACATATCATCTTGAGTATTTTTCAGTCTCAATTGCTTTAGCGCAAGTGGGGCATCAAAATCAGTTTTAGTCGTTTCCCTCAAGCTCAACACTTACCCCATATAAAGTAAATAAGGTTTCAGAAACCAAACTTCTTAAAATATAAATAATAAAACCTTACAGATGATAACCTTGCCTAGCGAACTGATTACTTTAAATTATGGATATCGTATCAGAATAACATGTTAGAAAAGACTGACTGAAAATATAGCAGTAGTACTTACGAAATTTCCAAAATTTCATTACAATAACAAAACACATCATCACATGTCATATAACAAAATACTGTATCAAAAGGTGTCAAATTTAAACAAACCTATGAGGGGCATTCAAAAGTAAGGCAACACAGTTTTTTCTCTGCCAATTTAGGCTGAAAAAATGCAGAACATGTTGCAGGACATCGTGGAATATTCCCGCTTCAGCTTCTGTAGTTTCATGAATTTCTGAGTGGTGACGGCGCTAAACGTAGCTTTCAAAATGGCGTCTGTAACGGTGGTGCGTTCCAAACAGAGAACTTCTTTTGGCGGTAAACCAGAGCGTCTCAGATATCCGTAGGCGCTTGCATAATGTCTACGGAGACCTGGCAGTGAACAAAAGCACGGTGAGTCGTTGGGTGACGCGTCTGTCATCATCGGAACAACGTCGCGCAAACCTGTCCGATTTCCCACATGGCGACCGGTCGCACATAGCTGCGACTCCTACGACATTCGAACGTGCGGACATTCTCATTCGAGGTGACCTACGGTTCACAATCAGACACCACGCTGCACAGCTGAGCGTCGCTGTTGGTAGTGCTGATAACTCGTCCACCAGTTGGAGTACTCAAAGGTGTGAGCCCGCTGGGTTCCTCGCCGTATAACAGAAGACCATAAAACCCAATGAAGGACCATCTGTGAGGAAGTGCTTGCTCGTTACGAGACTGATAGTGACAATTTTTTGTCGAACATCGTCACAGGCGATGGGACATGGGTTCATCACCTCGAACCGGAAGCAAATCCTGGAGTGGTGCCACACCACCTCTCCCACGAAGAAAAAGTTCAAAGTCGTGTCCCTAGTTGCTAATGCTACGGCGACGGCCCTCTGGGAGTCTAAAGGGGTTGCTCCATTAGATGTCCTCCTTCACGGTGCAACGATCAGCTCTGAAATGTATTGTGCTACACTCACGAAACTGAAGAAACGACGTCAGCATGTTCGTTGCCACAATAAAGCAAACGAACACCTCGTTCTCCATGACAACGCAAGGCCTCACACAAGTCTCCGCACCAAAAAGGAGCTCACGAAACTTCATTGAACTGTTCTTTCTCATCCTCTCAACAGCCAGGATATCGCATCTTCCGACTTCCATCTCTTTGGCTAGTGAGGACGCGCTCCGCGGGAAGCCGTACGTGGATGATGGGGAGGTTATTGATGCAACAAGACGTTGGCCCCGACGTGAACCAGTAGATTGGTACCACGCAGGCATTCAGGCGCTCCCAGTACGGTTACGTAAAGCCGTAGCATTGAACGGAGATTATGTTGAAATACGGGGTTTTGTAGCCAAAAGAGTACGGAATAAAATGTTATATAGGAATGCTGAATAACACCAACCAGCTTACAGGAAAAAATTGTTTCGTTACTCATTGAATTCCCCTCGTACTTAAGAAATTCTTTCGCAAGAGTTAACAAAACTCTACCAGAAAAAGTAAAGCCAAACACGATATATATATTGGATGATGTTGTGGAAAAAAGGCCATCAAATTTGAAAATATTTCTGTTTTGGTCGCCAGAAGGGTGTTGACGTATTTTATTTGAGCTATACATATTCCAGAAACCCAAAGCAATTTGTGAGGGATAATTGAAACTTCACTATAACCTCCAAACAAAACAATTTTAATTCAAAGCAAATCTTGCTAAGCACGTATAGGAACTAATATTTCATTCAATGAATTTGTAAAGATACACTACGGGCCATTAAAATTGCTACACCAAGAAGAAATGCAGATGATAAACGGGTATTCATTGGAGAAATATATTATACTAGAAGTGACATGTGATTACATTTTCACGCAATCCTGAGAAATCAGTACCCAGAACAACCACCTCTGGCCGAAATAACGGCCTTGATACGCGTGGATATTGAGTAAAACCGAGCTTGGATGGCGTGTACAGGTACAGCTGCCCATGCAGCTTCAACACGATACCACAATTCATAAGGGTAGTGACTGGCGTATTGTGACGAGCCAGTTGCTCGGCCACAATTGACAAGACGTTTTCAATTGGTGAGAGATGTGGAGAATGTGCTGGCCAGGGCAGCAGTCGAACATTTTCTGTATCCAGAAACCCCTGTACAGGACCTGCAACATGTGGTCGTGCATTATTCTCCTGAAATGTAGGGTTTTGTAGGGATCGAATGAAGTGTAGAGCCAAGGTTCGTAACACATCTGAAATGTAGCGTCCACTGTTCAAAGTGCCGTCAATGCGAACATGAGGTTACTGAGACGTGTAACAAATGGCACTCCATACCATCACGCCGGGTGATACTCCAGTATGGCGATGACGAATACACGTTTCCAATGTGCGTTCACCGCGATGTCGCCAAACAAGGATGCGACCATCATGATGCTGTAAACAGAACCTGGATTCACCCGAAAAAATTATGTTTTGCCATTCGTGCACCCAGGTTCGTCGTTGAGTACACCGTCGCAGGCGCTCCTGTCTGTGATGAAGCATCAAGGGTAACCGTAACCATGGTCTCCGAGCTCATAGTTCATGCTGCTGCAAATGTCGTCGAACTGTTCGTGCAGATAGTTGTTGTCTTGCAAACTTCCCCATCTGTTGACTCAGGAATCGAGACGTGGCTGCACGATCCGTTACACCCATGAGGATAAGATTACTGTCATCTCGACTGCTAGTGATACGAGGCCGTTGGGATCCAGCACGGCGTTCCGTGTTACCCTCCTGAACCCACCGATTCCATATTCTGCTAACAGTCATTGGATCTCGACCAACGCGAGCAGCAATGTCGCGATAGGCTATTATTAAAGTCGGAAACGTGATGGTACGCATTTCTCCTCCTTACACGAGGGATCACAACAACGTTTCTCCAGGCAACGCCGGTCAACTGCTGTTTGTGTATGAGAAATCGGTTGGAAACTTTCCTCATGTCAGCACGTTGTAGATGTCGCCACCGGCGCCAACATTGTGTGAATGCTCTGAAAAGCTCATCATTTGCATATCACAGTATCTTGTTCCTGTCGGTTAAATTTCGCGTCTGTAGCACGTCATCTTCGTGGTGTAGCAATTTTAATGGCCAGTAGTGTATGTCGATATTGCTGGAATCACGCACAGTAAGCATTTCTTGTTACTGATTAAACAGAAAACTGTATGATGGTAGGTATAGAAGAAACTTCTAAGAGAGAGGTGAGTACATCAGTATACATTACATCATGGACAAATTGACACGCAGGTCAGGCACTCGGCATGATGGGATGGGTGTACTTAGAGAGAACGTTTGCTTGTACATGGGTGCAAAAATTTAGACTCTTGAATGTTAAGTTAGGGACGTATACGGAACTAGGGACGTATTATTGGGCTCTTCTAGATCGACCAACACATTAAATGACAGGCCTAATGTAACTGAAAAGAAAGTAAAGGACTTGATTGTAAAGACTGATGTAATTGAAAAGAAGATGGGCAAGGATGTATATAAGATGTACCCTGCACCGAACTCCGGTAAGTATATAACAAGATCGCGCCTAAGCATAAAGTCTCTCGAACAGCATTCTGTGCCATCTGGAACAGGAGCAAACACTAAGAGAAACCTTTAAGCCAGTTGATCAATCTCTCACGTAACTCTCAGCATAATTACTCAATGACGACTGTGCCATTGGTGATTTCATTAACCATAACAACTATGCTGCAATAGTCAGAACATACGGCGTTAGAATGGTGAAACCATACATGCTAGGCGTGCAGCCTATAAATTTTACAGGTAACACAATACAGATCGGTGATAGGGAATTTTAGAAAGCATCAGGTCTCTTTAACCTTGTTTTCCTAAAATCTTTAATTATCGTAAATTATTCATCAAATATCTGCAAATGTATGTGAAATATTACATTTGACAGGTATACGTAAGTAAGTTGACGGGAGATTAAAAATCCAAAGGAGTGCGAAATACAAATCCATTATAAAACTTAGATACTGAACGTAACAGCGGTGACGGTACAGACATTCAGCATAAAAGAGGGAACAATCGGTTCCTGCAGTATGTACATTATGACAATCCCGATGAGCTAACAGATCGTCTGCAACTTCTCATGGCATCAGCTGTCACTCGTAATAAGGCTCGTCCGAATGAGATTGTTTCCGTAATTTCCATGATCAGAGAGTGGGGTATGATCGCCGGATGGTGTGGCCGTGTGGTTCTAGGCGCTTCAGTTTGGAACCGCGTGACCGCTACGGTCGCACGTTCGAATCCGGCCTCGGCCTGGATGTGCGTGATGTCCTTAGGTTAGTTACGTTTAAGTAGTTCTAAGTTCTAGGGGAGTGATGACCACAGATGTTAAGTCCCATAGTGCTCAGAGCCATTTGAACCATTTTTGAGGTATGATCGAGTAAGCATGGAGAGGATAGGTCAAGAACAACACACAAACCATTACACAAAAATACCCTCATAGACATGAAAGGTTTGGATGACTTATGGCAAGTGAATCTTGTACTTATGAGGGAATATTAATGTGTGAATAATGATTTCAGATATGTATTTATGGTTACTGATCTATGTTCTGAACTTCTCTGGTCATTACCGATAAAAAATGGAGGGAAATGCTGGACAAGTGTGTGAGTGATTGCTGCAGACAGGAATGAATAGATGCCCTGAAAACCTTCAAACCGATCACAGTGGGTGTTACGCCGGAGCCTAGATACCCCCGGAGGATCGGCAACCCATATTACATCACACAGGACGGGGTTGTCTATGTCCAAGGCGTACCAAAAGCACCATGGTATAGACCGGCTATTTACATACAAGATAATGGAAACAGACATTCCGAGCACTACATCTTGCAGGGGGAGTTCGAGCCACGGCCTGCAGAAAGTTTCACTATGCCAAAACCTGCTTGGTTGGAGACATCTATTTAGGGACTAGAACCAGCCCCGAATTTCAGTTCACTCCAAATGCCGACCTCGTAGACTTCGACCGGTGAAGATAACGTCTTCATCTCTGAATTGGACTTTTGCTAGTGTGTGTGTTATCACAAACCTTTGAGGAAAATTAGAAGTGAACTTTTGTTTCCCTCAATTAGGAGACTTTTACTGGCATCGTTATTGTTACCTTTCTTTTGTTGTCCAGTCATCAACCTTGTAAAATTACATGCGTGAAAGTTGTGTTTGTGAAAAAATGCGAATTTTCAGTCACAACAGTGGGGAGTTTCACAACAGACATTTCAAGACTGTGATGGGGTGGTACGGAATACACCAATACTTGACATTCGCGCATCTCAAGGCAAGTACCGTGGAATCACTGAACAGAACAGTGAAATCTCAAATGCGGATGTGCTTTAATCTTTATGGTTCTTACAAATGGATAGATATCCTCCCACAAATAATCGGGCAATATGATCAAACCAAACATCGCACAGTACAAATGAGACCAATCGATGTTTGTGATAATAGACCCCTAGACGCAATATACAATCGTATTAAAATGGTGGATCAACACAAACAGAACTTTAATGTGGGTCATTTAGTATTTATTGAAAAACACAACACAGTATTTGAGAAGTCATACCTACCAAACTGGTCGATCGAGATATTTACGGTTTCTAAAGTAATGAGAACAAATCCCAGAGACTGCATTTTAAAGGATAGCAGTGGTACTGAAATTGAAGGACACTTTTACACAGAGGAAATGCAGAAGAGCTCAGAGCAATATGTGTTTCACATAGAGATGGTCATAAGACGTCAAGTGAATAGAGCTTTTAAATGGTTTGGTTTTTCTGCAACACAAAAAAGTTGGAATGACGCCAACGATTTGCTTTATAATAGGGTGCACAGACCACAACCACCACAATAATATAACATACGTGATAGGAGACGCATTAGAGGAGTTGGCGGTCTAAGGCTTGAATTCAGTCCCTTGGTGACCAGTCTGGTGCGGGAGTTGAGGATTGCAAAACGAAAGCCCAAGTTTTAAATTCCACGTTAAAGATGTCGTTCACACAGGAGAACTGTACAAACGTGCTATCATTTGGCCATTGAACAGACTCCCGCATGGACGATGTAGTAATAAGTATACATGGCATAAAGAAAGCAATGAAAGACTTGAAAGCAAATAAATCACCAGATCCGGATGGAATCCCAGTTCTGTTTTTCAAAGAGTACTCTACAGCATTGGCCCCTTACGTATCCCTGCGTTTATTGTGGATCTTTCGCCCAGCGTCAAGCTCCAAGCGACTGGAAAAAAGTGCAGATGACTCCATTATACAGGGTGGTCGGAAATTCCCGTTACAAACTTCTAGGACATGTAGAGGGTAGTGAGTACAGAAAGTATTGAATAGGAACTCATTTCCGCAATCGTATCGTTTCTGTTCTACGACAGTTTCAATTCAGACGTGTACCTCGTCAACGTCTGCTTAGGGCAAGAGAAACGTCTCAGAGTTCCCTGACCTGGTGTGCAACAGGGTAGACACGATGACGTGTACTACGTCAAACGATACCCCGGTGTCACTTATTGTCCACTTTGCTGTGAGACCGAGTCAATACTGTGCATCACCGATAGAGGAAACATGGTGTAGTACACGTTTGCGGAATACACAGAAATTCTCCTGGTGTATGGCGAAGCTAGAGGTAACGGAAGAGATGCTAGTCGGCTGTATCACGAACGTTTTCCACACCGTCACACTCCATCGCACAAACTGTCTGCTCAAGCTACACAACGGCTACGAGAAACGGGTACCTTCACCGTGAGGAGGCAGGACTGTGGTGCTCCACGGCGTCGTCGCACTCCCGAGTTTGAAGAAGGTGTACTGCGTCACATTGAAGATAGCCCGTCAACGAGTTCGTGAACAACTGCGCGTGCAATGGCTGCTAGTCACAGTACAGTCTTGGACATCCTGCATGAGCAACAATTACATTCCTACCACTTACAAAGGGTACACGCTATGGGTCGAGCAGACTTAACACAACGCGTCGCCTTCTGCACATGGTTCCTGCACTGTTGTATTAACGCGCCCCTGTTTCCACGTCGAGTTCTCTTCACAGATGAATGTACGTTCACAACGGATTGTGTTCTGATTCTCGAAATAGTAATGTCGGGGCGGACGAAAACCCTCATGCCACGCATGTTCAGGGATTTCAAGACAGGTTTGGAATTAACGTGTGGGCAGGTATTCTGGTCATGTGACTGGACCATACCTTCATACATAGAAGCTCCGGGTCCAACATTGTCCGCAGCTCGTGGTCGTGCGGTAGAGTTCTCGCTTCCCACGCCCGGGTTCCCAGGTTCGATTCCCGGCGGGGTCAGGGATTTTCGCTGCCTCGTGATGACTGGGTGTTGTGTGTTGTCCTTAGGTTAGTTAGGTTTAAGCAGTTCTAAGTTCTAGGGGACTGATGACCATAGATGTTAAGTCCCATAGTGCTCAGAGCCATTTGAACCATTTTGGTCCCGCATACTTAGTCTTCCTACGATACGTCATGGACCCGTTCTTGGAAGCTGTGCCATTGAATGTCTGTCAGGGAATGTGGTTTCAGCGTAATGGAGCAACACCTCACTTTTCACTGGCTGTCCGGAGACATCTCAACAGACAGTATGATGAAAGATGGATAGACCGTCGTGGTCCAACTGCGTGGCCGCCACGATCGCTGGATTTAACCCCTATGGACTACTTCTTGTGTGGTCTTATGAAGAGTCTAATTTATGAGACACCTGTAGAGACAGAGGGAGGTCTGCTTGCACGAGTTCTGGCTTCTGCACAAGACACTGAAGAGACACCAGGTGGGATGGAGAGAGTGTACCAGAACATGCTTCGGAGGTACAATGTGTGTAACAATGTTGGTGGTCGCCACATCGAGCCGCTGTTGTAATGCATCGGTACGTGCGGCTCGTGCCGTAGTTGCTGGGTTCTTGTTTTTGTCGACTAATATAAACCATAAGGTGTAATGCAAATGGGTAAGTAATAACGGAACGAGTCAGTATTCTTTTCAAATGGGTTGCAACAAATGTATTTCGTCACGCTTAAGTACATTCCTTACGTGGGTGTGGATGAGATAATCATCTGCATTGAAACTGTCGTAGAACGGATACGATACGTTTCCGGACAAGAGTTCCTATTCTAATGTTATGTACTCAGTACCCTCTACATGTCCTAGACGTTCGTAACGGGAATTTCCGACCACCCGGTATAGAAAGTGTAAAAGAATAGACCTCCAAAATTACAGACCAATATACCTAACTTCAGCTTACTACAGAAGCCATGAACATGTTGTCAGTTAGAATATAACAAACTTTCTTGAAACTGAGAAGCTTATGTACACGAATCAGCATGGTTTTGGAATGCATCGCTTGTGTGGAACTCAACTTGCTTTTTTCTCACATGATATACTGTGAACTATGGATGAAGGGCAACAGGAAGATTCCATATTTCTAGATTTCCAGAAAGCATCTGACACGGTGCACCATTGCGGGCCGTTAAAGAAGGTACAAACATATGGAATACCTTCACAAATATGTGAAAGGCTCGAAGACTTCTTAAGTTATAGAACCCAGTATGTTGCCCTAGATAGCGAATGCTCGTCAGAGACAAGGATATCGTCTGGTGTGCCCCAGGGAAGTGTGATAGAACCAGTGATGTTCTCTATATACATAAATGATTTGGCGGAGAGGGTGAGCAGTAATCCGTGGTTGTTTGCCGATGAAGCTCTGGTGTCGGCAATGTGTCTTAGTTGAGTGACTGTAGGAAGATGCAAGATGACTTATGCAAAATTTGTAGTTTGTGAGATGAACGGCAGATAGCTCTAAATGTGGACAAATCTAAGTTAATGCGGATGAGTATAACGAACAAACCTGTAATGTTTGGATGCAATATTACTAGTGTCCTTGTTGACACAGCCAAATAGTTTAAAAATCTGGGCTTGGCGTTGCAAAGCGCTATGAGATGGGACGAGGATTTGAGAGCTGTTGGAGGGAAGGCGAGTGTTCAACTTCGGTTTATTGGGAGAACTTTCGGAAAGAGTGATTCACCTGTAAAGGAGACCGCATATAGGTCGCTGGTACAACCTATTCTTGAGTATTGCTCGAGTGTTTGGGATCCGTACCAGGTCGGTTTTAAGGAAGACATCACAGCAATTCAGAGGCAAGCTATTAGATTTGTTACCAGTAAGTTCGAATAACACTTAGGTGTTACAGAGGTGCTTTGGGAGCTCAAATCTGAATCCGTGGATGGAAGATGACGTCCTTTTCGCTAAGCACTACTGAGAAAAATTAGAGAACCGGCAATTGAAGCTGACTGCCGAAAGATTCTACTGCCGCCAACATACAACGCGCGCTGGGACAATGACGGTAAGATTCGGGAAATTAGGCCTCATATAGAGGTGTACAAACAGACGTTTTTTTCCTCGCTCTATTTGCGAGTGAAACAGTAGGAAAGTAAATGATAAGTGTTGGTATAGGGTATCCTCCGTCACGTACCGTAAGGTGGCTTGCGGTGTGTATATGTAGATGTAGATGTAGATGTAGGTTCTCAACATACTATGGCCGAATTACACATTCCCAGATATAATTACTGTCGATCTGGAACAGAGCTTCAGAAACTGTTGGCACTCGATGATAAGGGGTTTAATTTGCTTGACGAGGTGGGTATGGAACACGAAACTGCGAACACTGCAAATAAAGATCTCCCAGGACGTCACGCTGCAGATCGAATTTTAGTTGATAAAGTTAAGGCAGTACGTGGGAGAAAGAATACTGGTATAGCGTTGCAGCATTTGCGTTGGTAAAACCGTGCGTGGGAAAAGTAAGTTGCGTTTGCTGGTGAATTTCAACTATATTGTGAGCGCCTCAGATCGTGCACAGAAGAAGAAGGAGAAGATAATGATGATGAAGAAAACGACGAAGATGGAGCTGCGGTTTCCTAATAAACTGTATCCAGTTAGCTATGTGCGCAGCTTAAGCTCTCTGAAGCAGAAAGGAGTGAAAAGACTGGTTAGAGCAGCAAGGGTTCTGCCAATACCCAAGTCATCAGGTAGATTTATTCTCTTCCTCGTCGCAGCCCTTGAAGGTCTCTCAGCGGTGGGTTCACTGGCATGTGGTGCTGCGACTATCGCGAGGACAGTCAAGAACGCACAGAACTTCCAGCAGATACTACAGCAAGCATGAAGACATAATCACATACGCAAGCAGCAGCCATAATGAAATGACTATACTTGAAACTATACCAAAAAGAAGTAGGTCTCTTCGCAAAAAAATAAAAAATTAAAAATCAAATCCTACCATATAGAACGATTACGAATATAGATCTGCTTAGGTTTGTTAGAAAAAAATTCAGCAAATTTTTGCTCACAAGAAAAAAGTCTCCCCACACCTCCCTAAATGACCAAACACGTTTAGCACATAACTCATTCTTCCAAAATTTCAAAGAATCATTACACCTGAGAAACTAAGCAACTCATAAGAAACTAGTCTCTCTCTCTCTTTCTCTCTCTCCCGCCCGCATCTCGTGGTCGTGCGGTAGCGTTCTCGCTTCCCACGCCCGGGTTCCCGGGTTCGATTCCCGGCGGGGTCAGGGATTTTCTCTGCCTCGTGATGGCTGGGTGTTGTGTGATGTCCTTAGGTTAGTTAGGTTTAAGTAGTTCTAAGTTCTAGGGGACTGATGACCATAGATGTTAAGTCCCATAGTGCTCAGAGCCATTTGAACCATCTCTCTCTCCCCCGCGCGGCTTGACCAGCTCACCTATTTTGAGTATCACAGAGTGGATAATGTCATTTGTGGAAGTCGATAGCAGGTGAGCGTTCTCTGTTTTATTTTTTATGTATGTGGCTACTCCATAGGTATGGTGGTATGTTGCGCCAATGATATCGTATCCTGGTATTTTTCCTCTGGAGCGTAGTTGATCTTCGTTATCTGTGTGGGTTTCCTGTAGGGCATTCACGTCAATGTTGTGCTTAGTCAATAACTTTTGAAGAATTTGGCATTCGGTTTTACTAATGCCCTCAATATTCAGCTGGCATATTTTAATACTTGTTCCAAGTTTCCTAGATGTTTGGCTCTGGCTTTTGATGTGATTATGAGTTTTTTCCTCTCGGTTATGTACTTCGCGAATAGCCAGATTTAGAAAGATTGTCTGGCTGCCAGTTTTGTTGCCTTCTTAGCACCACCAATGGGTGTCACGTGGGGCAAATTTCAGGTTTACACCCACGGACGTGAAGCAACATCGATCCCCTGGTGTATATAAATTAACGTGTGACAGCCGCTTCTGCTACCACATAGGGCAAGCAGGACGAAACTTTGAAATTCGATACAAACAACACACAGATACATTACGCTTAAAAATGTAAGTAAACCTAGTTTTGCAGCCTACCTAGCACAAAACGGTCGTTCAATTACAAACATCAAAACAAACCTACATATACTATACATTTCAGACAAAGGAATAATGATGGATCTCCTGGAACAATTACAAATTTTTGCTCATAAGATAGAGTCTCCCCACACCTCCTTAAATGACCAAACCATTATACCTGAGAAACTAAACAACTCATAAAAAAGAAGAACTAGCCTCCCTCCCTCTCTCCCACATTTGCACTGCTACTCAACACTCTGTTTCTCCTTCTCCACAAACACACACACACACACACACACACACACACACACACACACACACACACACACATACACACACACATATATATATATATATATATATATATATATATATATATATATATATATATATATATATATCATTTCCTCCTCCCACATACCACCCAGCTTAACAGTTCATTATTTAAGTAAAAAAGAAGAACAATGCTGTGATTTTTATTGTTAATTTCATAAGTTATCACTAATGTCAGTTCAACAAAAGAGAAATGAAATGTAAATCGAAATTTCAGTGCTAGAATTGTAGTTGTCATTATCTTCCAAATTGATCGTTTAATAGATTTTATAAACAGCACATGTCAATTTTGCCGTATTACGACATGATATTTTACAGTAGAGAAATAGATACATACTTACTGGCGCCAGGGTGTATTACATGAGCTGAAGAAAGAGAATCTGTGGCCTAACACCAACTCTCTGACGTAACTTTAGCTATACTCTTTTGTTTATTTACGTTTGTAAAGAATGTGGAACGTGTTACCTGTGGCGAAGCGTGTAAAGCACAGTAGCCTACATTTAATGTCACTGAAAAACATTCAGTATACTTTCCAGAATCATGTGTACACCAACATCCAACCAACGAATACTAATGACTGTATGTAGCCGGCCGGTGTGGCCGAGCGGTTCTAGACGGTACAGTCTGGAACCGCGCGACCGCTACGGTCACAGGTTCGAATCCTACCTCGGGCATGGATGTGTGTGATGTCCTTAGGTTAGTTAGGTTTAAATAGTTCTAAGTTCTAGGGGGCTGCTGACCTCAGATGTTAAGTCCCATAGTGCTCAGAGCCATTTGAACCATTTGCACTGCATGTGGATCAACACAACCTATCTTACAACGTGAATAATTCACGCCACACTAACTGCTTACATGAATCGTTTATACATCTTGCCACAGCTACATGACCCACACACTGCTGCAGACAATATATGTTCTATCTAGGCTGTTCGAAACCGGTAGTGGAACAATTAAAAAAAATTGAAGAAGAAAACAAAAGGGGACTGGTTGCAGTAATTTTTAAGAAACCTTTATTCATCACAGACGCAGTGTTCTTCATCCATAGTTGATAAAAGTTTTACAATTTTAGAAGAAAGCACAGTCAGAAATTCAGTCTTCAAACAAGCAGAAATAATTGCTAGCTATTTTTAATATGATGAGGTAGTATGAACTTTAAACAACTAAATTGTACGGTGCCTCACAAAATGCATCAAAAATCAATAATGTTTAGCAAGAACGTACCGCTGAAAGGGAGAATTCAGCCAAGGTCACATCAGCAAAACATGCGTCAGTAAAGGAGTGCCCCGACAACCACATGCAAGAACGGTTACTCGCTGCTATCCACGACAGTTTTGCTTGGCGAAAGCCGCTAGGTCCTCACTTCCAGGCAAACACAACCATGATTAACAGCCCTCCTTAGTTTGTGTCTGTAAAATTGCTCCCATCCGGTGGAAACTCTTACTCCTCTCCACTAGCTGCTTGCTTTAACCCATGGTAACATAAACAAAGTGCTCGCCGCCGAAGTGCCGTACTTAGGAACAGTCTCGAAGTAATGTTCGTTTGTCCTAGAACTATCACTCAAACATAGACACTGTTTCAACCATAGGCGACCAGTAATCGAGAACTCCACCACCACAGTCGGAATTATACTCCCCCTTTCGGCTGCCTGTCAGTAACTCCACGCCCGCTCTCGCAAGCATCACCTATCACATAATACCAGATATCTCTTCCACAGAAGCACTCCACCGCAACAGTGCCAAGTTCCGAGCCGGCCGCGGTGATCTAGCGGTTCTAGGCGCTCAGTCCGGAACCACGCGACTGCTGCGGTCGCAGGTTCGAATCCTGCCTCGGGCATGGATGTGTGTGATGTCCTTAGGTTAGTTAGGTTTAAGTAGTTCTACGTTCTAGAGGACTTATGACCACAGCATTTGAGTCCCATAGTGCTCAGAGACATTTGAACCATTTGAAGCAAGTTCCGAGAAAATTATGGTTAAAGTTTCAACGCTAATATATCAGTCTGGTAGGCACTGCCAGAGGAAATGAATTAGGAGCACAAATTCTTATTTTTACGCCCTGTGTTCAAATTCAGACTTATGTCGTTTGTTTTCTTTATCTTTTACTGTTGCAGATGAATGTGGTACAAGATTTTTGGTGACCTCGCGAAATACGATGGAATTGATGACATGAAAAACAAGTTTTCCAAATTCAGTTAAAAATACACTCAAGGCAAAGAAAGCGACGCACCACGAAGGAACTATTCGAATGGGACGTAAATCGGTAGACGCGATGTTCGTCTTCAGACAAACAAATGATTACAACTTAAAAAATAGTAGAAAGAGCTTCAAAAATTGATGAAGACCAGCTCTGGCTCTTATGCAAGTAGTTATTCGGCTTGGCATTAACTGATTGAGTTGTTTCTGAGGGATCTCTATCAAGTTATGTCCAATCAGCGCATTAGATCATAAAAATCCTGAGCTGATTGGAGGGCCTCTGAACTGGAAAGAGATCCGGACTATTTAATAGGCCAAGGCAAGGTTTTGCAAGCACAAAGACAAGCAGTAGAAACTCTGGCTGAGTGCGGGCGGGCATTATCTTGCTGAAATGTAAGCCCTGGCTGACTTGCTATGATTGGCACCAAAAAGGGGCGTAGAATATCGTCGAAAAACCGCTGTGCTGTAAGAATGCTCCGGATGACAACCGAAGAGGTCCTGCTACGGAAAAATGTTTTACCCAAACCATCACTCCCGGTTGTCGGGCCGTACGGCGGACGACAATCAGGTTGGCATCCCACCGCTGCGCGGGGCGTCTCCAGACACATCTTGACTGGTCATCGGGACTCAGTTCGAAACGGGTCTCGTCACTGAAGACAATTCTACTCCAGTTAATGAGATTTCAGGCCGAATGTGCCCGACAACACTGCAAACGAGCCGGTTGATGTACAGAGGTCAATGGTAGTCGGAGCAAGGGACACCTTGAGCTCAGCCTCCCCTCTTTGAGCCGCCTGTTAATGGTCTTTGTGGTCACTGAAGCACCACCTGCACGTCAGATCGATGATAATGATGAATCCGGGGTTCTGAATGCGTCTCTGACGATTACTCGGTCCTCACGTTCTGTCGCATCTCTAGGTCGACTGTTTCCTTCTTGGGGCTGTATTTGATAGTGATTTACCCATTTCTGCCAGCATCGTCGGATAGTGGCATAGCTTATAATGCTACCACTACTATTGTAATTTAGTATGCTTTTATCTGAATAACAGAAAACCCTGTCTCTATGTTGCCAAGTATAATCCTTTTACTAAATTTAGTTTACTTTCCAAATAAAGGAAGGATAGTACTGTTAATAGGAAAAGCAAATCAATAGAGTTACCCTTTTTACAGGATTTGATCGTGTGTTGTGTCTAATGGATAAGTAAATTAGACTATTCAACTCTTTTCCCAAGATCTTACCCAGCTGTTAGAAAGAAACGCAGTATGAATAATATTATATTGAATGAAGCTAGCGGCTGGTCCCGGCGGAGGTTCGAGTCTTCCCTCCGGCATGGGGGTGTGTGTTTATCCTTAGGATAATTTAGGTTAAGTGGTGTCTGAGCTTAGGGACTGATGACGTTAGCAGTTAAGTCCCATAAGATTTCACACACATTTGAACATTTTTTTGAATGAAGCTAGAACAACTCGGTTCCAAGTTCATTTAACGGTTTAAAATATGTACTAACGGTCGTTAGCCTATCCATGTAATAAAACAGTGAAGTACTGGAAAAGCAGAAGTATGAATTGTGCCTACTTTCTTGCTACTGTTTAAGTTGCTTCTTCAAATAAGTATTACTCCACGTAAACTATGTTGGTGCAGATATTGGAATATCTTTTTGACTATTACACCCTTACCTTATTACGTTTCTAAAAGAAAAAAAAGCCCAGTAAATAACTTCAAGGAAGCTAAAAAAATTTTGGCCAGGGGGGGATCTTTAGAAAAGCACTTTCTATAACCAACCAACTTAAGTTTTAAAATACTTAGATACTAAAGCACACACTTTTTATATTGAACATTTCACTTCAAGGAAACCTCTTTCTTACTCGAATTTACTTTCAAAAGATATCACTCTGATTATTTACACAAAAACAATTGAAATGGTGCTTCTTTATATTAAGTTGGCTTTCATAAGTATGTAAAACAGTATACTCGGATTAATCAAACACCAGGAACGAACACTGTATAGGTGTACGATTAGAATGAAATAACATGGTGAACCAGTTTCTTTAAAGTTCAAGAATGATTAGTCACTAATAAAACACAGTATAAATTAATGGGTCACGCGGTACAAAAGTAGAATACCAAAAAAAAATCTTATCTGGTGGCTGTAGGCTTGGGTATGGCGAACAATTATAGCGGCTACGCCACCTACAGTACAGCCTACAAGTCTCTTATGGGCTCAATTTCTCTTCTTGCCGTCGTTCAGTTTCACATACAGTAGCCCAAAAACTCGCAGCTATGCCGTAAGCCGTTTGCAATCTTCATCCGACGCATTTTTGTGCCAATTTGCAGGTAAAGCTTTTCCTGCTCCACAAGGGTGCTGCCTCAATCACTGCTGCCTACAGACTGTGTGACTTACTTCCCGCGCTTGCTCTAGGTAGCGCGCCCATTCGCCCTTATCACCTTGTCAACCACCCAGAGCCACTTTCGTTAAAAAAAAAAAAAAAAAACATCCCGGCTTTAACATAACACCTATTTTTTACATTGCTCCTATGAGTGACCATTTATTGCAATTGTCAAATTTATGTGAACATGAACAGTTTATACACACAAATAGTTTTAAATACAAAATATCATCAGAAAATTGTTTAACGTAATAAACAATTTACATAGTACTTTACAAATAGTACTCACATACAATGCGAAGAACTTCAACCTCCAGTATAGCACACTTTACTTTACAGATACAGAAAATATATTACCAATATGCGAAAATTTTGAAACCAAAATTTATAAAAATATTGGTGAACCATAAACAAATAGTGTTATACGCTCCTAATAAAATTTCGAGGGATTCGCCGATTACCCCAACCGACTTCTTTGAGCCCAACTGTACGTTCTCTCCCAAATGCTGACATCTGGGTATATTGTTCACATGCCTGTCTGCGAGGGATAGTTACAATACAACTGAGTACACGGATGATTTTTTTCAATTTATTTGCTTTATGGATGTGCCCATTCAGCCATCTCAATAATGGAGTGTCAATTACAACGATACAAACGTAAGAACAACACAGTTCCCAGACCCAGGGTGAAGAAAACCTCCGACCCGGCCGAGAATCTAACCAGGGCCCCTTCGGTTAGCAATCCGAAGCGCTGATTGCGTGGCTACCCTGGCGGACGGAACGAATTTCATAAAGACTTTGTACCTGGGTATCGACATATCTCCTGTTTCCCATCGTTGCCAGTTGCGCGGCGAAATTGCGCTGCAGCGTCCCATATTCATCCATCGGCCGCCAAAGTTTACAGTTTTGTATTTTCTGTCGATACCTGAATAAATATCAATTTGTAACCAATTTGCGTAACTCCTTAGTGGTGTCTCGGTTTTTTCTTGTCTTAGACTGTACACTTCATCATCAGAGCACTTGAATCATCTTATATCATTTTAAAATGAAAAACCTATAATTCTAAGCTTTTCAACTTTTATTTTCATTTTTACTTTTCTGCTTCAAGAGATGCGGTGCATTCCCCATGACGACACGTAGCACAGAAACATTCCGAGCACAAAAATTCAGATCACTACTAGCAACGTGCTGTCACATTTTTTAATGTGAATATCATTAGGAAAACAAGCCTCGTTAAGGCTGCTAAATAATTCGCGATCTGGCCATAGAAATGAGATGCCGTGTGGCTAGGGCTTCCCGCCGGGTAGACCGTTCGCCTGGTGCAAGTCTTGCAAGGTGACGCCAGTTCGGTAACTTGCGTGTCGATGGGGATGAAATAGTGAAAAGGACAACACAACACCCAATCCCTGAGAGCAGAAAATCTCCGACCAGCCGGGAATCGAACCCGGGCCGTTAGGTATGACATTCCATCACGCTGACCAGTCAGCTACCAAGGGTGGACGATCTGGCCATAATTTCACGGCAAACAGTCACGCATATCGAAGCATTTTCTTGAAAGCTGGAGCCTGCAACTGATGATGGATCAAGACGCTTATTGTAATTGTATCGCTTCTACTTTTATAAGGAAAATTAAATATTCCAAATACAATAATCATGCATCATAACCCACTAATTAAGATAATTAGTGGGTCTTAAGCCACTAAATTAACAATTGCAGCTACATACTTCCTGAAAGGCTAACACTATGGACAAGGTTAATGTTTGCAACTGATCTACTGCATAAGTATACAGACAAGCCATGACCTGTGCAGCGTTACATGTGTGCCAGCATATCTTATAAACATACAGTGACTGGCCTACCCACTGAGGTAATCCCATTGGGAGTGCCTCTGGCACTGGACTGGTCCAATTGCTTTACCTCGCTGCAGTCCCTAACATGTTAATGGTTGCTGAGTATGTCTACATTGTATTCTAAAACTACTAGAGCCTAATAACTACTAACTAAGTACCATTGTCAGTTCAGGGTTGGGGACACACCTGCCCCCTAATCCAGGAGCGCGGCGGATGTCGACTGTAACGTTGATCGACCATTCCGCGCCCGGCGGTACTGGGCAGATGCGTCTCAGTTCTTCACATTCACTCACCATTGTGGTCTCTTATAAATCCCGTCAGATTCTTTCGTGATACCTCGTTTGCCAATGTATTAGTTATTTGGAAGGTATCATTGTGTCTCAGCAGAGATAAGATGTCATTATTGGGTAGTTGTCGTCTTAGTTCAGTTGCCACATTATTGTATATTGGGCACTCGTAAGCAGGAGTGCCTTCTTCAACGCCACAGTCACACGCGGTTGTAGCTCGCTTCCCATAACGACATAAGTATGTCGGATATGATCCACGCCCTGTAACTAAGTGCAGCAGAACTCTACTCAGCTTCAAGTACCCCATCTGTAATCTCTATCTAACGTCAGGTAGCAATTGGAAAATCCTCCGTCCTGTTTCCTCGCTTCCCCATGGTTCTTGATATAACTTCTTCCCTCTTCTCCTGATTGCTAACTTGTGTCCTACTTATACCCCCATAATTTCCATGGTCTTGTCAATTTTGCTCTAAGTTACCCAATACCACGCTGCCCGTTCACGGATTCTAATTTCTAAAGGACACAGCCCCATCAACACCAAAAAAGCCCCCCAGGAGTTGTTCTGTATGTCCCAACAGAGCGTAACACCATATTCCGCTGCACCCTCCTCACAGCCATGGCAGGCTTCACCCTCGTGAGCCTGTGCCCCCAGTCTCCCGGCCCGTATTCTACTACAGAAGTCAGTATGCTATTATGATAAAGTATGATTAGGTCGGGTGACAACTGGAAACTTTTACGCCGGATGTTTATTAGGTTATTTGAAACCTCTAACGATAATTGGGCTACGGCGTCTATGTGGACTGTATGATTCCATTTTTCATCAATAATTATCCCAAGGTATCGAGCCTCGCTGCGCCGAAGAACTGGTGCTCCCTCACCGTGAGGTTTCTAATTAAACTACCTTTGAGCAGCAAGTACGTCGACTTGTTTGGTGCAATCTTCATTTTCGATTTGTGGCACCATTCAGCAAGTGGGGTCATGGCCCGTTCCACTTTTGGTTCTAGGTCTTCGTGCTTACGGCCAGCAACCAACAGGAGGAGGTCGTCTGCGTAGCACATCATCACCAAATTGTAGATTTTCCAACAGAGGCTCCATATTTACATCCTAAAAGAGTGGCCCCAGGACGGAGCCCTGTGGACACCCCTTGGTGATGTTTTACTTATTCTTCCGCTAGTGGATGATAATCAGACCTCCCTTTCTTCACAATAGCTCCCCAGACAGCCGTATAGCGGCCCTGGAAACTTCTCTCGCAAGCAGGAGAAGAGCAAAGGCCACCACAGGCCGCCAAGGGCGCCACTGATGTCCACCATGATGCCCAACACACACTTACGCGTGGCTGAGGTGCAGACCTCGGCGGCCAGGGGGATTGCATCAGACGCCGATCGTCCTGGCAGAAAGCCAAAATGCCTATCACTCATTCCACACAGCATCTGTGTACCGCCAGTCTGTCAGCCAATAGCTTCTCAAACATTTTCCCCAAAACTTCTAAAAGACATATTGTCCCATAGGACTTGGCTTCCATTGGGTCTTTATCTTTGCGTTTCTTTATGATGACAACATCTGCCTCCTTCCAGACTTTGCAAAATTTGCCAAGGCTCAGGCATTCGTTATAGATCCTACTTAGAAGTGCGATTAGCTGAGGGTCGAGGAACTGCACAATGCCGTCTGGCCCCAGAGCCTTCCCCGTTTTCATGGATTTTATGCGAGTCCCTACCTCAGAGAAGGGGTACAACACGGTGTTGTTAGTGTACTCAGCAAGATCGTCCCTGCGGATCTGGCGCTTGCACTTCTGTGTCTTCGTGCTCGTCGTCATCTGGCAGCAGGGTCCGAAGGAGCACCTCGGCAGTCTCCTGCCAGAACTCTGTCACCCAGCTGCCATCCATGATGGTCGACAATACAGTAGGAGATGTTATCTTTTCCCTAACCAGCTTGTAAGGGACTCCAAAAGGGTCAGTGGTTAGCTGGTGCAGCACATACTTTTCCCAACTCTTAATTCTCACTGCCTTTAGTTCCTTCTGGAACAATTCCTTGGAATTACGCCACCTTTGTAACCGGCACTGTTTTTCATGCCAGATCACACTTCGCTGGTAGTACCTCCTCGCCATTCTTACAGACTGACCCATACGTCTAAGTTCGGCAGACTATAAGGATGGAGAAGCCTCAACGGCTCTCCTCCTGCTTGGTATAGCAGCGTTCACCGCTCTAACTATTGATCCCACCAGGTCCTCGGCTATCCATCCACGTTTTCGTCATCCTCTGGCAATGGAGGAATTTCACACTCCCGGGGCCGTCGTTTCCAACCACTTTTGTTGAAGTTAAATTGAACCTCCCACCCCATGTCCCAGAGGCAGTCCCCGTCATTCAAAGAGAAAACAATCAGGTTGTGGTCACTTGTTGTGACCTGGTCAAGAACTCACTATGTTGCCAATGACACTGGGCGTCGCTAGCGATAGGACTTGGCTTCCATTGGATCTTTATCTTAGCGTTTCTTTATGATGGCAACGATTGCCTTCTTCCAGACTTTAGGAAATTTGCCAAGTCTCAAGCACATTTATGGCACCTATAGTTGAGGGGATTCCCAGGTCTATTTACAACAATTAGTTGAGAAGCCATTACGAGCTCTTCGGCTCTCTCTCCATTTGCATCTCGAGTGCCACTGAACCATAGGAGGGATTTAGCAATCATGTCTGCTGTTACAATAACCTTGCACCCCCGCAACGCCGTGGTGGCCCGTGTGAGGTAATGCAGGTAATCTTCACATTACCTCCATACTGGAAGTACATATTCACGATATACACGAGTCCGGCAGGTAACTGAAGCTCCACGACGTTACACGGGCTATCTCACAATTGTGACAGGACTGTGACACGCAGTACCTTATTGATTACAATTAGTGTTGATTTCGGCTCATCTCCAATACTTATTACCTGCCAAGTGACAGCCATAAAAGAAATTCGCCCAGTTTGGGAGTAGGGCTCCTGTAGGCAGACTACATCCAGCCTCCACTCCTCCACCACCCTTCTCAGCTCCTGCATCACCAATCGACTATTGTGTGTATTGATTTCTCCGATATTTATCTGGAAAGGCATTATGGAAAATATGTATGTACATTGCACTCGAGCCAGTTCTTTTTCCAATCTTATGCAATGCGCCAATTTACTAACATCGACTATATATAAATTTCGTCTGGATCGAATCTTTCATCTCTCCTTTCAAAGACTTTCTTGTCGAAGTCACGCAGGGTTCCGAAGTCAGTGGGGAGATTCATCATCTTTAACTGTATTCTATTCACAGCCTCCATTGTTCAGAAGGTGACTTTTCATCTATATTTGTGCCCAACGCGAACGACATGTCTTGGGGCAGTCGGCAGTATAGCCGGCTGCTCCGAGCACGAGAGCTGCATGGCGTGCTCTAAGTTCGGGTATACCCTTCTTGGTTCAGCACTTGTGGCACTTCCTGAGTTGGCACCGTACTGGCTACAGTGCTGTCTTGCATTCGGTGCTGTGGCTATTTCATGTGTGCAGATAAGGTACTGCTGATTGTGCCTGCTCTGAGCGATTGTCTAGTAGTTCGCAGCCCTGGATCGCCACTGGCCAGACTACTACGAATGGTCGCCCCACATGTCTCTCTGCTTCATCTCTCTGACCATGAGGATACGCCAGCCTGAGCCAGGGGATCAGTCTGAATGCAAGCATCAACCATTATTACTTCTCAGAGAGACTTCAAAAAATCTTTAAACTGGCACGCACTATCAGCATCTCTCCTCCTTTTACTCGGGGACTTCCTCTTCCTTGCCAACCTAGTCAAGATAATGGTCTCAGCCATAGTCAATGCGGGATGTTAGACGTTGTTCTACAATTTTGTAAGTGGAACAGGTCCTTCCAGTGGCACCACAGGCCCTCTTGCCCCTTCGCGTACATGGAATGCATATACTCTAGTTCTTGCAATCGTTCCTTATGTGATACTCAGCACCGCACTTGGAGCACGCCGGACCCCAACTGCAGTGCTTTTGAATGTGATCGACATCCCAGAAATTGTGGCAATGAGGTACCACTAAATAATCTTTCACATTTATGGCATGAAAGTCAATATACACCTTGCCCATAGTCGTGAGTCATTTCCACAATTTACCTGAAACCTTAGCAACGTGATGAACGACATTACGATCCCGAGGTCCGGTGCTGAATCTTAACTTGAAATTCTTCTTAAAAGTTTCAATGTCCATATCGTCAAGATTCTGTTGGTACAAGGTCTTATATAGGTCCTCGTCCTTTAAAGCCCGTGCAACATCATACAGGATAACTAGCGGGTTACGCTTTTTAGAGGGTTCGCATTTCACAGACTTACATAGTTTTGATTACTCAATAACTTAATCTTATCATCTTCAGTGGCAACATCGACTATCACCACGTTCTTGGTTGCTTTTACTCTGTTTATCTTGATCTTTCCTCGCGCCGCATTTACTGTGATGGGAAATATTTCTTGCACCTTTTTAATACTTTGGCCGGGCTCGGGCCTCGGAAAGACCGCCGCGTCCGGCTGTTTGGAAACTTTAGCTATAGGCTCTTTTGTTGTTTGGGCCTTTGGTTCCGCAAGCGCGGACACTCCAGTCTACGTTTTCACTTGTTGTTTTCGTAGTCTATATTTATTTCCCCAGTTCCTCTATGAGGCCTTCAAGCTTCGAACTTGCGAAAGCCCAAGCAGCCAGTTCATTTTTAATAGCCTGAACTGCGGCCTGACTGATTTCACTATTTTTTAATGCTCTGATCAAGGATATGAGTGATCCTTGTGTACCTACTCCTAACACCGTTCTCCACTGTCTGACGCAGGCCGTCTTGTAGAGAGGGATCGGCTAGTATCGAAGCCATCACAATGGGCGCAGTCGAGTCGCTTGTCTCATCTATAGCCATCATGATCAGTTGACAAGCGAAGAAATTGGGAGCCACGTCTTGTCCATTGACAAACAACCACGAGTATGAAGGAATTTATCTTCAATTATTGTTAATAATATAAATTTATATAAGAGTTGTGATGATAAAATGTAGCCGGCCGTTGTGGCCAAGCGGTTCTAGGCGCTACAGTATGGGACCGCACGACAGCTACGGACGCAGGTTCGAATCCTGCTTCGGGCATGGATGTGTGTGATGTCCTTAGGTTAGTTAGGTTTATGTAGTTCTAAGTTATAGGGGACTAATGACCTCAGATGTTAAGTCCCATAGTGCTCAGAGCCATTTGAACCATTGTGATAAAATGCCTTTTTGGTAAGTGTTGGAATACTTATTTCATGATGTCACAACAAAGAATATTTATGTCACATGCTTTCACACCAACCAACGATAAAAAAATAAGAAGAAATATTGGGTTTTAATACGGATCGCAAAAACTCGATCATGTGCTCTCATTCATGATACTACTGATACAGATACATCCAGTATGTGCAAAAAGACTGATAAAGTAGCGTCGTAATTTTCACCGTCATTTTCTCGGAAATTATTGACTGTTGTCAACTAAACCAAAATAAGTTTCCTTTAATTTTATTCCTTCTTTCACTCTGCGAACTTTCGTCTGCGTCAGAGGGCGACTCATGGAGGGTTCCTCTTGTGACTAGTTCGGATTTTTAACCATCACACCGTAGCACATCAAAGAACCAAGCAGATGGCGCTATTAGTTTCCTAGTACACAAAGGAACCAATAGATGTTGCTGTGAGATCGTTTTCCTAACTCAATGACAGCTGTATTTTTGGAAGATTAAGTCAATGACAGAATTAAGGGCCGCAACCTTATTTTTATGCACATTGACAGTGAATTTACTTGGGCATGATGTATGGATTTACTATCTTGGGTTTCTGTATTGGTAATTTAATGACATTGCTTTACTTCTAATTACTAATGACCACAGATGTTAAGTCCCATAGTGCTCAGAGCCATTTGCACCATTTGAGTTTTACTTCTTTCAATGGATTTTATTTATGTTCTTTGCTAGGAAAAAAGAATTTATTGAGGTTGCTCGGTGATTCGGGTGCATACTCATCACATTATGATTTCGTTTTGTTTACAAATAAAAATGTCTGTAAAGCGGTCGAGTGTTACTGAATACGCCAGAACGGCTAAAAAACTGAGAACTACGCGGTCTCAAGAATCCGATGAAGATCGTGAGGCAAGATTTGATGTGGCTCGAGAACATCAGGCTTTAACTCACTCTCTGCAAATTTATTCCAAAAGCGAGGTGCGACGTAACTCTGATCGAGAGTGTCATGCGTTATCTCGCTCCACAGAAACCTTAGCTCACATAGGCGTAAGGTTACTTTTTACCGAGGTAACATCACTGAAGCGGGAATTTTGATGGGAAGTGGCGTAGGTGAGGGGTATAGCCCAGAATCCTGCTTATCCCTAACAACTTAACATTTCGCTTTAAAAGTGTACATTCGCGGAGAGGTTATGGTATGTCATGACCATACACAAAGCACAAGGCCAGACTCTGCGTGTTGCGTGCATTGACATCAGTGTCAGTTGCTTTTCGCATGGATAGCTCTACGTGGTTCTCACCCACAATAGTGGAGAAAACAAGCTCTTCAACGCCGGCCGCGGTGGTCATGAGGTTCTAGGCGCTGCAGTCCGGAACCGCATGACTGCTCCGGTCGCAGGTTCGAATCCTGCCTCGGGCATGGATGTGTGTGATGTCCTTAGGTTAGTTAGGTTTAAGTAGTTCTAAGTTCTAGGGGACTAATGACCTAAGATGTTAAGTCCCATAGTGCTCACAGCGATTTGAACCATTTTGAACTAAACTGACACACAATATTTTTAGCGCAACGCAATCTGACTTTCAATAATCCCTACAAAAGAATGGCCCTGACTAACAATAACCTATACCTTTCATGAATCACTTACCTCACAAAAATCTTCGTTACTCGAACTACTGCAATACAGCGAGCGCCAATACTGCCAGCTGAATAAAAGATTCTAACTACTGAAGGCACTAACTACTGAGAAGCATAGTTAGCAAATGAAAGAGTATGATAGAGAACAAACAATGTATTTACCTTAATAATGTTCAAAAGTAATCATATATATATATATATATATATATATATATATATCACTTCATGAGGCAGGCATACTGGTTTGCAACGTTTCGGTGGACAACATGTGACTACCACAAGGCCGGATCGCTATGCAGTGCACCAAGCAAATCACAACCTCTTCACATCTGCGCCTGCCATCCATATATATATATATATATATATATATATATATATATATATATATATATATATATATATATATATATATTAGTTCATGATATCCAATATTACAAATTTACTCTTTCTGATGGACACACGTCCAGATCGTCCGCTCTCAAAATTCTGCTATCTCTCTCCCCCACATTCACACACTGCTGGCGGCTCACCTCCAACTCTGTACACATGCAACTGCCCAACACTACAATAGCTAATAGTCCAACAATGCAAACCAGCCACAGACTTCACACAGCACAGTCAGTGATTTTCATATAGAGCGCTACGTGGCGTTACCAAAATATAAACCTAAAAAGCCTACTTACAGTGTGTAGTCTCTTTTGACATAACTTGATGTTTCTCGATATTGTGCCAATGAATTGCAGCGTAACTCATGCCTTACATACAACTGAGCCAAAGTGGTTGTTCGACTTCATGCCTCACACGTTGTAACTCCCAAATACACTGCCTGAAAAAAAAAAAAACTGAAGCATCTCTAAGGCATGGTCGGACGCCAATGTAAATTCGTACACGTACACACCATCGGTGGGTATGTACATGATTAGAGTTTCAATTCTCTCTGACCGGTAGAATGACAACTATGGTGCATTAGTGTTGTTCGTGTTTACTGTTGTTAGCAAGCCTGGTAGGGTATATGAGGAGCGTGAGCAATGTCAGATGTTGAGTGATCACTGGGAATGATACGAAGTTGTCGTGCACCCGTGCGTGTCAGCACTATCAGCACCTGGAGCAGTGTGGAAGGGGCCTCATTGTAGGTCTCCATTTGGCCAGCTGGTCGAATCGTGCGTTATCTAGTTTTGTGTGGCACTTAAATGTGACAGTGGGCTGATGTTCGACTGCATGGTATTATGATGGCAGGCACACTTCATGAGGCAGGCATACTGGTTTGCAACGTTTCGGTGGACAACATGTGACTACCACAAGGCCGGATCGCTATGCAGTGCACCAAGCAAATCACAACCTCTTCACATCTGCGCCTGCCATCCAAAAGCAAGTAACGGACTCCCTGTAGTATTATGTATCATTCTCCACCACTGGTCAAAGATTGGCAGAAGCTGGACTAGGAAACAAGTGTCCCATGCATAGACTTCTGTCAACATTACAATGCATATTGAAGCGTTTGGATTGGTGCTGTCACTGGGAAACATGGATTACTGAGGAACGGCATCGTACTGTGTTTAGTGATGAACCGCTGTTACGCATTATCCCTGATAACTGTCGTTGGTGAGTATGGCGGTGATCTCGGGAGAGGTCGCATTCTTCCAGTTTTTGGAGAGGCGCAGCGGAATTACTCCTAGCGTCATGACATGGGGAGCCATCAGGTATGACTTTAGGTCACAACTGGGGAACTCGCCAGCATAGTGATGTGCCACAAACGTACTATTTCCTCATGTGTTATTTCTCGTGTGATAGTACTGTTGTGACTTTTTCGCGTTTATTGTTGTTAGTTGGCCTGGTAGGGTATATAAGGGGCGTGAACAGTGTCAGATGTTAAGTGATCACTGTGAAGATCGGGGAGATGCCGCCTAATTGTATGAGACAGCGTTATCAACACCAAACAGCTTTTGAAGGCTGTCTGATCGTGGTGCTCTATTTGGACAGCTGGTCGAATCATGCAATTTCCAGATTCGTGGGGAATTAAGATGTGACAGTGGCCCGTTGCTGGACTGTATGTGAACTTGAGGGCAAGTATAGTCGACGTCTCAATGTGTGTCATCCGACACCATGGGTCAGAGACTAGGAGCAACCACACTAAGAAATTAATACCCACGCGTAGGCTGCCGTTGATACCACAAGACAAACAGCTGCGTCTGGAATGGTACCGTGGGCAGAAGGCATGGACTGCTGATGAATGGTGTCGCTCTGCGTTCACCAGTGAATCACTGTTCAGCACTATTCAAAATGTCCGCCTCCGTAGCGCAGCGGTAGCATTACCACCTACCACGCAAGGGGGGGCCGGGTTCGATTCCTGGCATGGGACTGGGTGTTGTGTCGCCAAAGTGGCGTCAACTAAAAAGACTTTCAATATGGGGGCCGAACCCCGAAGGGGATATCTCGCCCAACAAATGCCATACAATCATTTCATTTCACTATTACAGATGACTATCGTCGGCGAGTATGATAGCGACATGTGGAAAGGTCCCACTCTTCCAGTGTTTTGTAGAGGGACAGAGATATTACTGTTGATGTCACGGTAATGGGAGCCATCAGTACGACTTAGGCCACAGACAGCAGTGACTGAGGGAGGAAAGGTCAGGGAAATCTTGCATCCTCATGAGTTACAAAATGGTTCAAATGGCTCTGAGCACTATGGGACTCAACTGCTGAGGTCATCAGTCCCCTAGAACTTAGAACTACTTAAACCTAACTAACCTAAGGACAACACACACATCCATGCCCGAGGCAGGATTCGAACCTGCGGCCGTAGCGGTCGCGCGGTTCCAGACTGTAGCGCCAGAACCGCTCAGCCACCAGCGGCGGGCCTCATGTGTTACATATCATGTGACAATGCTGAGGTGGCATTTTTAATCAGGACAATGCTAGTCCACACGTTGCACGTGTCTCAATGAACTATCTGCATGATGTTGAGGAACTCTTTTGGTCAGCAAGATCTCGAGATATGTTCCTGGTAGAACACGTGTGGGAGTAGCTCGGACGTCAACTCCGTCTCAGTATCAAATCATTTTATCGTTACGAGTATGTAGGGGAGTTATTCGCAGATCTAGGGCTAGTATTTAGGGGAGGTGTATTTTCTCGTGTGGCTGAGAACTAGCTGTGTGACTCCAGGGCCAAGGGAGTGTCGCGTCCAGTGCCGGCCAGCCAGGTGCAGAAGGGAGTAGCGTCGCCGATAATGGGTAATTACCAAAGCTGGAAAGTTTGGCAGCTGTGGCTTGCATGGCCTCTGTGCAGAAGACAGTGCTCCAAGAAATGGAAGTGTGTCAGACAAGTTGAAAGATGTCTTCTCACAACTCTTTGAAGTTCGGCCATAGCTGACAGTTAAATATTAGTGTAAATCTGAATACATCTGTGATAAATGAGGCGCATCCAGTGACAACAATATTTCAATATTTTTAAAACGACAGAAGTAAATATTTCACAAAGAATAAAATTTTCACAGTGACCCTTTGAATTAACAACTTTTAAAGGCAACATGCAATTTCAACATATGGTATCTCAGATGATAGCATTACAGCTATCAGCCCTGAAAGCTACATATCTGTATCTATTTTATTTATTGATTTACGATGTCTTTTATATGTTTTTGGAGATGCAAGTGTTAATCAGAACATCGTATACTCCACAAGTACACAGCATATGAATACAGCATGAGTACCTCACATTTTGTCATATTTGTGTCTTTATTTAATGAACAGTTTAATATTTTGCCGGTATCTTTATTCAAATGTTGAGTGAAAATGCTGTAAAAAACTGTGCTGATTTAAAAGTGGTCAGTGGCATGTGTCAGCGGACACCACAAATGGAAAGTGAACCAAAAGACACTTCTGTCAACAAGGCATAATAATTGTTCAAACAAAATCTGATGACGATTCGTTCTCATTTAACATGAGTGCACTTGTGTAACAATACTAGCTAATTCACTTGTAAACCGACCTTTATTTGTAATTATTGTGAATGATCTGATTATGACTGAATATTTATAGCATTTCATTATTTACATTTATTGTAATATATTAGTTTAGTCCAGGTAGTTTTCAAGTTGTGTCTGTTGAGCTTAAGTACGATGCATTTTTGGTGGTGACAGCCTTCAGCCAATGGAAAAGTAGATACTAGCGGAATACTAGAAGAGTCAAGTGGAGACTGGGACGTTTTCGAGAGAAGAGCTCAGGGGAGCGATACAGACACTTTTACGTTTGTGGTGGAAGAAGACAGACCTGCCCTGGATTCTGGGCACTGAACAGCCACTATGATACTTTAACTTTGTAGGATACTTTTCGATTAGATCTTGTAGGGGACACTTGGATGTTCGTTCTGGAAGACGGCAGACCTGCCTGTGATATTCTGTGTTTTTTATGGGGCAGGTGATAGATTCTGGATGGTAAACAATCGCTACGATGCTTTAACTTCTGAAGGTGTTTTATATTTCGCGAGGTCTGAATGTGCTCCAGAGTAGGACTCTTTAACTTTTTCCGCTTGTATTACGGAACTGAGGATAGACATAGTATGAGTTACTATTCTCTGTATTGTGTGTGTTAATTTGTGAATCATCATGTTGAACCCGGAACTGTTTTGAGCTGGTGAATATTTCGTGTGTTGTGATTGCGAAAGGGACTTAGTTTTCGCGTATCTTCGATGGCTATTTAGTTTGGGGATTTTGCTACCATTCTTGTAACATTGTCGACGTAACTTAACTGCACTTGACAAGGGTATTTTGTGTCTGTATTTTAACTGAATATCGTAGGACCACTCCCGTTTATCTAAGATAACCGTTCTTGACTGAACATTATTCAACATAATTCTCAGTCGTCTACATAATTATGGACGTTAGAATAGAAACTTTGTTATTCATTTATTCATTTAAGTTTTGTTTTGTATTTCTCTATATTTTATTAATTCGTAATTCTAGCCCATGCTTAGACTATCTGACTGCAGTATCACAGCTGCAAGTTATTAAGGTTTGCTCGTAAGGAATGCTGTTTGGAAGAGCAACTACATTCAGCAGTAACTGCTAGGTACCGCTGCAATATTAAGCACCAGTTACAACAGTTGCGGGCCATCTTGTATCAAGTGAGAACACAGTGGCTTTATGACGCCGTTCCCAACCGAGTCAGTGGCTGTATACAAGTCAGAGGCCATTCAGTGTCATACTGAAAAGTGGTCTCATACTGCAAATTTATTTGTAAATTTTTACTCGATTTATAAACACTGGTCGGCCGGTGTGGCAGAGCGGTTCTAGGCGCTTCAGTGTGGAACCTCGAGGCCGCAACGGTCGCAGGTTCAAATGCTGCCTCGGGCATGGATGTGTGTGATGTCCTTAGGTTAGTTAGGTTTAAGTAGTTCTAAGTTCTAGGGGACTGATGACCTCAGATGTTAAGTCCCATAGTTCTCAGAGCCATCTGAACCAGCCATATAAACACTGCAATAACATCACACACCGTACCTTGCCAAGCTTCATTTCGCTTCCTCCTCCCCTTTTGGGTGATTCACTTTTTTTGTCAGGCAGAGTATTCGTGTGACAGGACTAACTCTATATATGGCTTATTAAACCTGTATTCAAGGGATATCACACTTTACAGTTTCGTGAAGTGTAAAACTTTGTATTCTCTACATTGACTATTTACCTGTCCTGGCACAAGGCTGGTACTTCAGTGATAATTAACTAGATGTTATGTAGTTTTTACCAGACAGAATTTACTCACAGGTAACTGCATCACCTGCGAATAGTCAGGGAATGACTCATCCATGAATAATATGAACGGCAAAGATCCTATTACATTAGGATCACTCCAGGTATTACATCAGTGTCTATAGATAACTGACTTTCCAACCATATGTCCCACCCGATAGGAAATTTTTTACTCAGTCGAAAACCTCGTTACACATTACTTTTCTCTAAAGACCTCTAAGTGGTCCTGAATCTTTTTGAAACAGTGGAAACACCAGACCTACCTGGGTTCGTCCACCGCTGTCACTGATGAATTCATGCACGAAGCGCACGAGATGAGTTTCACGTGAACAATGTTTTCGCAGCCCATGATGATTTCAATAGAGAACGTTATCTCTGTGTGTCATAATGTTTGCACTCATAATTACTTTTAGAAGCTTGTTAAAAATAAATGTTGTTAATACAGGACGCTACTTGTGTGAATCAGTTTCACTCTTGTCCAATCGCAGCGAACGTATCCCTGCTCAAGACATCTATTGTAAACTACGATCGAGAAAGCACACAATCCACGTACACATTTTGTGTAGACTTACATCGAGGGCAGGGTCATTGTGAATGGGATTTGTCGTTGTCTGTTACGAAGTGTCAAGGCCGTATATGTACCGTTTGAATTAAAATGATGAGTGATTGTGCTAATTGGAGTAGCGTTATGCTGTGCCGGCGTTGTTGTGGATGAACGTGCAATGAAAAGAGAGAATGGGAGCGAAATCCAGTGCCAGCACATCGCCCACATTTCTCTGATACCATCAAAGAGAAATTCGATGGACGGATCATCATCAAAAGTGTCAAATGCTTTTCTGTACGAGACACTGTGGAGAGTTTGGACTTAACCCAGAATTTTGGTGCGCAGAATAGTGGTTATCGTCCTCCTCCTCTTTGCAGATGAATATGGGATAGTTGGAGGTGGCGCATTAGCTGAGACAGGGGGCTTCCGTTTTGGAGGACAGTCCTTCAAATCCTTATCTAGCTATCCATATTTAAGCTCTCTGTGGTTTCCCTAACCAAACTTATGGAAAACTCTGGAATGATTTCTTGGAAGTGTATACAGCCGATTTCCTTTCACACTCTTACCCCAACAGAGCTTGTGCTCTGTCTCCGATGACCTTATCATTGACGAGACGTCATGTCCGAAACTTCCTTCCTTTTCAAATATCAGTGACAAACACTTCCCACCATCATTTGGACTAGTTACCGTTGTTAATGAAGTGGAACAACATGCATTAACTGATGTTCGCAGCAGCCTACTACAAGCTCTTTTATTTAAGTCACTGAGCACACAGTTGATCACAGTACAACAGTTAGCTCGGAAGCAATTCCACGCAATGGTTCACTTAAGGGATTAATCTTCTCAATCAGAGTTCAAAAGAAGAGTTGGGTTGAGTTGTTTGGGGGAAGAGACCAAACAGCGAGGCCAGCGGTCGCATCGGATTAGGGAAGGAAGTCGGCCGTGCCCTTTCAAAGGAACCATCGCGGCGTTTACCTGGAGCGATGTAGGGAAATCACGGAAAACCTAAATCAGGATGGCCGGACGCGGGATTGAACCGTCGTCCTCCCGAATGCGAGTCCAGAGTGCTAACCACTGCGCCACCTCGCTCGGTCAAAAGAAGAACAAAAGCTAAGTTGATCAGTGTAGCCTGAATGAATAGTTAATTAATCACTGATAGTTTGAGAGATAAACTTTCTAGTTAACAGTCTAAATCCAACTAAGAAGTAAAGCTATGTCAACTGGAAAGTTTACTGACCATTAGTGACAGAATCCAGCGAGGCAGTGGTCAGCGGTGGAAGGGTTGGCTTCATGCTCCTTGACAACTTAGATGCCCTCTGAATGTAATGGAGTTGAGACTGTTTGGGACTGCTATCAGTGTGTCTCCGTCTACTACCACAGGTCCCATGCAAGCGTATGAGAACGTTTCCCATAGCATAATACTGCTCCCACCAGCCTACGTCCATGGCGCGCTGCACGTTTCCAGCCGTCGTTCACCTCAATGACGGCGTTTGTAAAGATGACGATCGACCTAGCGTAGCAAAAATGTGCTTCACCCGAAGCGAAGACGCGTTTTCAATGATCAACGATCGAATCCCGATGGTCCCGTGCCCACTGCAATCGTGACTGACGATCTCGTTGGGTCAACATGTGAATACATAGGGGTGGTATGCTGAGGAGCTTATGTTCAACAATGTACGATGAACGATGTGGTCTGAAGCACTTGTGCGTGCACGAATGTTGTACTCCTTCGGCTGAGATGCCACCTACCCTACTTCACAGAGCAGTCAAGCCTCTCAACCCCACGTTCTGTGGAGAGTCGTGGACGTCCAACCATTTAGCGACTAATGGTAATTTCACTGTCTTATCTATTTCTGTAGGTACTCACGACAGTGGCACGTGAGCATTCGACCATCTTCACCGTTTTCGAGATACTCGTTCACAGGCTCTGCGTAATGACAATCTTCCCTTTATGAAAGTCGCTTATCTCAATGAATTTTCCCCATTTGCAGCCCGTAGCCCATAGTTTACCTAGGGTAATCCCTCGTCCGTGTCTGCTCCACTTAATACTTTTCTCACCGCGTTCCGCCACCAGGCGGCATCCAGCGTCGCGGTGGACAGTGGTCATAATGTTCTGGCTGATCACTGTAGTTGCCCTGCAACTTTTCTAGTTAAAAGTATGACAAATTTTGCAAGTGCTTATGCAGTAGAAATAATCCCGACTTAGGCATGTTTGAAAATGTAAATAATAGTTTTATAAATGTATTCACCAATTAAATTACATATTTATTTTCTATAAATAGGAGAGGAGTGTCACACCTTATCAGTGGCAACTGGTTTGAAATCCGACAGGAATTGCTGCTGTCAGTGATTGTAGATCCATCTTAATGTGTTTTAAATGAATATTGCGAACGAAACGGCGTGAAACTGACTTTTGTAATCGGGGACCAAACAAAATATCATTGCTCATAGCGGAAAGTAAGGCTCCACAGCTGCAAAATGAGCCAAGGAGCACAGAAAGTGCATAGTAGCTGACCGGAGACGTTTAGTGTGGTTAAACGATTTGCTGTTTTACCTCTTTTCAAACGATGGATGGCGTCGAATGCGCCAGTGGCCTCTACTAGATCTGATCGTCAATGAGTGGCTTCTGGTAGATATGGCGTATCTGAAGGAATTTCAGTACTCTCTGCCTCGCCAAATTGAAGTCATTATTCAGTTTAGAGGCCGTGTTACCCGGTATTAGTTTGATATCTCTTGGGGATGACGTAATGGTTTGTCCGGTGTACTTCTTAGTTGAGATTGCCATTTTGTAATCCAACTACCATATATAGCAATATATATTACAGATTTCAGTTGTCGTGATTCTTCTCTCCTCTGTAATAATAGTTCGGTGCCATAAAATGGGATGTGGCCGATTTTGTTTGCTTGTAACACCGCTAATGCATGTCACGACATTCCATATACAGGGTGTAACGGGTATAAGTGCGGATATTTTTGTATGAGCTACCTTAATGTATTCACACATCAGAGTGTGGTTTGCTTTTTCTCTGCGTCGAACAGTCTTCCCACAAACACGTATAATATTTGCTACCGGATATTTTCTGCAGAGTCGTAACTACACCACGATGTGGACTATGCTTCTCACTATAGGCTAACCGTTCTGCGTCCTTGTGTTCACACTTCAAAACCTTACCTTCTGCCAGCGAAAAATAAGTGTTAATGGCTTGCTCGAGCCACGTGTATTTGGAGGTACTAACCAACCTGAAAACATACTACCGCTAATAGCTATAAATGTTAGTCTGCAAATGATTAAATACTTATGTAATGTTGTTCAATACAATGTTCTTAGTTATGAATAAAAATATCTGCACTTATACTCTTTAAAACCTGTATATGTTTGAAAATTAAAATTCATAGAAACTGGAATCACAACAAGAAAAGATATTGGCAGCGTGAAGGTAGTGTATAAGTTGCATGGTATTGTACAATCTCGTGATTTTTGATAGACATATTTCTGTGTTCAGCATAGATTACAAAAGCTGTAGATGTTGTTCTAATGTTTATTATTGAAAAGACGCGAGCATTGAATAGGAAGATGTGAGGGCATAGGCTGTAGGAGAAAGCTGCAAAAATATAACACATCATTGTAGGTGGAACACAGTTTTGTAATACGACATAGTAATTGACTTCATGTTATTTATTTATTTATTGTTCCGTGAGACCACATTAAGAAGTATACATGGTCATGGAACGAGTCAATACATGAAATTATAACACGATTGTAGAAACAGATAAAATGAAATATAAGAAACATATTCAGTTGTAGATTTTACAAACAGATAAAATGAAATATAAGAAACGTATTCAGGCGACAAGTCGTTAGTTTAAATAAAGAAAATCAAGAATGTAACACTGGAATTTGCTTAATTTTTTAGCTCTTCCATGAGATCCTCGACAGAATAGAAGGAGTGAGCCATCAGGAAACTCTTCAGTTTAGACTTAAAAGTGTTTGAGCTACTGCTAAGATTTTTGAGTTCTTGTGGTAGCTTATTGAAAATGGATACAGCAAATACTGCACTCCTTTCTGCACAAGAGTCAAGGAAGTGCATTCCACATGCAGATTGGATTTCTGCCTAGTATTAACTGAGTGAAAGCAGCTAACTCTTGGGAATAGGCTAATATTGCTAACAACAAACGACATTAAAGAAAATATATACTGTGAGGGCAATGTCAAAATTCCCAGACTATTGAATAGGGGTCGACAAGAGGTTTTCGAACTTACACCACACATAGCTCGAACAGCCCGTTTTTGAGCCAAAAATACCCTTTTTGAATCAGAAGAATTACCCCAAAAAATAATACCATACGACATAAGCGTATGAAAATATGCGAAGTAGACTACTTTTCGTGTTGAAACGTCACTTATTTCAGATACTGTTCTAAAGGTAAATAAAGCGGCATTTAGTTTCTGAACAAGATCCTGAACATGGGCTTTCCACAACAGCTTACTATCTATCCGAACGCCTAGGAACTTGAACTGTTCCGTCTCGCTTATAATATGCCCATTCTGTCTGATTACAATATCAGTTCTTGTTGAATTGTGAGTTAGAAACTGTAAAAACTGAGTCTTACTGTGATTTAGCATCAAATTATTTTCCACAAGCCACGAACTTATTTCATGAACTACATTATTTGATAATGTTTCAATATTACACACAAGATCCTTCACTACCAAGCTGGTGTCATCAGCAAACAGAAATATTTTTTAATCACCTGTAATACTAGAAGGCATATCATTTATATAAATAAGAAACAGCAGTGGCCCCAGCACCGACCCTTGGGGAACGCCCCACTTAACAGTGCCCCATTGGGACTGAACATCACTACCACTCTCAATATTGCGGAGAATTACCTTCTGCTTTCTGTTCTTAAAGTAAGAGGCGAACCAATTGTAAGCTACTCCCCTTACTCCATAATGGTCCAACTTCTGCCGTAATATTTTGTGATCAACACAGTCAAAAGCCTTCGTTAAATCAAAGAAAACACCTAGCGTTCGCAACCTTTTATTTAATCCGTCCAAAACCTCACAGAGAAAAGAGACTATAGCATTTTCAGTTGTTAAGCCATTTCTAAAACAAAACTGTACATTTGACAGCAAATTATGTGAACTTAAATGCTCCAGTATCCTCGTATATGCAACCCTCTCGATAACTTTAGCAAACATCGATGGCGTAGAAATAGGTCTATAATTTTCAACATTATCCCTGTCTCCATTTTTATAAAGTGGCTTCACTACCGAGTACTTTAATCGGTCAGGAAACCGACCACTCCTAAAGGAAAAGTTACAGATATGGCTAAGTACTGGGCTAACATACATGGAACAATACTTCAGTATTCTGCTAGATACCCCGTCGTATCCATGAGAGTTCTTGGTCTTTAGTGATTTAATTATTAACTCAATCTCCCTCTTGTCAGTATCATGGAGGAGCATTTCAGGTAACAGTCTCGGAACACTTTTTTCTACGAGCGCTATATGATTCCCTGTTGGGACTAGATTTCTATTTAATTCACCTGCTATATTCAAAAATTGATTATTAAATACTGTACATATATGCGACTTAACAGTAACACGGACATTCCCACGACGTACTGATTCTATATCCTTTACCTGACTCTGCAGACCAGCCACTTCCTTTACGACTGACCATATGGTTTTAATTTTATCCTGAGACTTAGCTATTCTATCTGCATACCACATACTTTATGCCTTCCTAATAACTTTTTTAAGCACCTTACAATACTGTTTGTAATGGGCTGCTGCATTTAGATTGTGACTGTTTCTAACGTTTTGATATAACTGCCACTTTGTTCTACAAGATATTCTTATCCCTCTAGTCAGCCACCCAGGCTGCCTGTTTGTGCTAGTACCCTGTTTTGAACGTTCTAACGGAAAGCAACTTTCAAAGAACATGAGAAAAGTCTTGAGAAAAGCATTATATTTATCGTCTACTGTATCAGCGCTATAAACATCTTGCCACTCTTGTTCCTTGATGAGGTTTACAAATGTCTCAACAGCAAATGGATCTGCTTTCCTAAACAGCTGGTGACTATATTCAACACGTGATGCAGCACAAAAATCTTTTAGAGTTAAAATTTGTGCATCATGATCTGAAAGGCCATTGACCTTTTTGCTAACAGAATGCCCTTCTAGTAATGAGGAATGAACAAAAATATTGTCTATGGTTGTTCTACTGTTCCTTTGCACTCTCGTTGGAAAGAATACGGTTTGCATAAGATTATATGAATTAAGGAGGTCTACCAGCATCCTTTTCCTTGCACAATCACTTATACAATTAATATTGAAGTCACCACATATAACTAACTTTTTGTATTTCCTATAAAGTGAACCAAGGAGCTCCTCTAGCTTTAGCAAAAATGTTGTGAAATCGGAGGCTGGGGATCTACAAATAACAACAGTAAGAAGTTTAGCTCCGCTAAATTTAACCACACCTGCACAACATTCAAACACCTTTTCAGTGCAGTACTTTGAAACATCAATTGACTCAAATGGGATACCGTTTTTCACATACATGGCTACTCCCCCACACCGCAAAGAGCTCCTAGAAAAGCTACCAGCCAACCTGTATCCTGGTAAAGGAAGCTTCTGAATTATCTCCTTATTTAAGAAGTGTTCAGATATACCAATAATTTCAGAGTCAACATCTATAAGCAGTTCACTGACTTTATCTCTAATACCCTGTATATTTTGATGAAAGATACTAATTCCCTCATTAATCGGATTCCTAAGCTTTGTCGAAAGTGGTTTCTTTGTTAGAGAGACTTCCCTTAAGCAGAAATACCTATCGGCTGACTTCAATCTAAAAAAGTTACAGCTCTAGCACCCACAACTACCGGAATTTTCCCATGAGTGGTCCCACCAGCCCTACTTATGCTGTCACCTATAAACTTTGCCAACCTCCCCTTTTCCATACCTGTTGAGGTGCAGGCCTTGTCTTGTGAAACCCGTCCTGCTGATAGACTCCACCGACACCACTGAAATGTGACTCATGCCTTCTGTCATCAGCGCACCCCAAGTCTCGTGTTATTTCGCCAGACGGCTGTATTAAGATGAGGCCGATCTTGACGCTGAAACAGTTCCACGAAATGCACATTCGTGTTGCCAGTCTGAGTGGCTATCTTTTCCAGGTCACCATCTATGTCATACTCCCCATCCCTATCAATACTATTACCAGCTCCACCCACAATCACTACCTGATCCTCTTTAGTAAAATCCCTACATAACCCCCCTATGTTAACAGTCACCTGAGCCAATCCTGCATTAGGCTTCACAATGCTGGTAACCTGGTACTCACTCCCCAAAACTTCCTGCAACTGCTGTCCTACACCTCTACCATGAGAACTACCTAAAAGCAGAACCTTCTTCTTTCTCTTAGAATTTGCAACTGTCCGAGCCACCGTAACTGCTGGGGTCTGCTGCATACTTCCTACATCTACAGCTATTAGAGATTCCTCTCCACTAGACTCTGACAGTTGGTCATATCTATTACAAACACCAATAGTAAAACTACACTCCTGGAAATGGAAAAAAGAACACATTGACACCGGTGTGTCAGACCCACCATACTTGCTCCGGACACTGCGAGAGGGCTGTACAAGCAATGATCACACGCACGGCACAGCGGACACACCAGGAACCGCGGTGTTGGCCGTCGAATGGCGCTAGCTGCGCAGCATTTGTGCACCGCCGCCGTCAGTGTCAGCCAGTTTGCCGTGGCATACGGAGCTCCATCGCAGTCTTTAACACTGGTAGCATGCCGCGACATCGTGGACGTGAACCGTATGCGCAGTTGATGGACTTTGAGTGAGGGCGTATAGTGGGCATGCCGGAGGCCGGGTGGACGTGCCGCCGAATTGCTCAACACGTGGGGCGTGAGGTCTCCACAGTACATCGATGTTGTCGCCAGTGGTCGGCGGAAGGTGCACGTGCCCGTCGACCTGGGACCGGACCGCAGCGACGCACGGATGCACGCCAAGACCGTAGGATCCTACGCAGTGCCGTAGGGGACCACACCGCCACTTCCCAGCAAATTAGGGACACTGTTGCTCCTGGGGTATCGGCGAGGACCATTCGCAACCGTCTCCATGAAGCTGGGCTACGGTCCCGCACCCCGTTAGGCTGTCTTCCGCTCACGCCCCAACATCGTGCAGCCCGCCTCCAGCGGTGTCGCGACAGGCGTGAATGGAGGGACGAATGGAGACGTGTCGTCTTCAGCGATGAGTGTCGCTTCTGCCTTGGTGCCAATGATGGTCGTATGCGTGTTTGGCGCCGTGCAGGTGAGCGCCACAATCAGGACTGCATACGACCGAGGCACACAGGGCCAACACCCGGCATCATGGTGTGGGGAGCGATCTCCTACACTGGCCGTACACCTCTGGTGATCGTCGAGGGGACACTGAATAGTGCACGGTACATCCAAACCGTCATCGAACCCATCGTTCTACCATTCCTAGACCGGCAAGGGAACTTGCTGTTCCAACAGGACAATGCACGTTCGCATGTATCCCATGCCACCCAACGTGCTCTAGAAGGTGTAAGTCAACTACCCTGGCCAGCAAGATCTCCGGATCTGTCCCCCAATGAGCATGTTTGGGACTGGATGAAGCGTCGTCTCACGCGGTCTGCACGTCCAGCACGAACGCTGGTCCAACCGACGCGCCAGGTGGAAATGGCATGGCAAGCCGTTCCACAGGACTACATCCAGCATCTCTACGATCGTCTCCATGGGAGAATAGCAGCCTGCATTGCTGCGAAAGGTGGATATACACTGTACTAGTGCCGACATTGTGCATGCTCTGTTACCTGTGTCTATATGCCTGTGGTTCTGTCAGTGTGATCATGTGATGTATCTGACCCCAGGAATGTGTCAATAAAGTTTCCCCTTCCTGTGACAATGAATTCACGGTGTTCTTATTTCAATTTCCAGGAGTGTATCTGAAAATTTCCTTCTCTCGGCAGATCTCTTGCCAACAGCCAGCTCCCATTCCCCAACCCCCTTCTCCCTCCTCATCCTGTGTAGCTCCTCCTGTGCGTTTTTCAGCTGCACCTGAAGGGCACAGATCTTACGCTCCTGCTCCTCTATCAACTTACTCTTGCTACATAACCTGCAGTTCCAGGAGAGGATCTCACCAGAATGCCCACTGGTTTCCCCACTGCATTCCCCCCAGTGAAAATACTTAGAACAAGTCTCACACCGCAATCCACTACTCACGAACCTACGGAAGAGCCTACACTTCTCACTCATGGTAAAATTTTACAGTTATTGAAACAAGAAAACAACTTTATCTAAGTTCCGCTACTACAATAAGAAGATGTTAAAAACTGACTACAATAATCACAAACTTGCTCTACAAGGGAAGTAACTACTATTATTGACAGTATTAATCAACAACAAATGAGAATATAACAAAATACTAACGCAGAAAGAAAATCAAACTTCTAATGACACAGTAACGAAACTGAAAGCAGTTCGCAAAAATTTCTCCTGAAGTTATTTCACCGGAAAACACAAAGAACACCGGTTGAAGACTACTAAAGTTCCTAAATAAACTAATATACACAAACAATTAATTACTTCTTAGCTTTCGATGCGACGCTACAGCTGCAACTGGTCAGCGCGGAATGTAAACACGGGTAAGAGGTTAAGTTGCTCGATACGAAACACAAATATCAGGTCACAACACAAGAAAGGCAGACGTGAATGAAGAAACCACAAATAAGTCACTTATATAGTAAATATTATCACAAAAACCGTTAAAATATGTATCTGAAACCTAAAAATATATAAAAACTTGGAGAGCGATCTCACATGCAGTCACGCGCTTATGACGTCACACCAAAGACTCATTATTATTATTATTATTATTATTATTATTATTATATTCCTTCTAACAGAGCTATAGGAGCTCGAATTATATTTAATTAGGGTTGTAACATACTAGATCTGTATTTCTTAGGGCTCAAGACCTTGTCATGACACAGAAAGAAATTTTCTGCCTTAAATCTCAGAGGATTATGCTGGACGGTTTCGCAAAGAAAGCCAAGTCCAAGACCTTCTGCATTCTTCTTGAATTACTTTAGTTTTTTTCCTTACTTTCTCTATCTCCACGAGATGTTAAATACATTTCTTTTGTTTACACAAACCTTACATCCAATCTTTTTAAGTTCTTCAACCCGTGCTAAAGTTGCACCTGGAACACACTTAATCGTGAAGGGAGATGAAGTATTTTATAATCAGAGAGATCTGCAGAACAGAATTCACCATGAGGAGAAAATGTGGCCACTTTAATAGCATCTCTGAAACGTTATAACTTCTGCAGTTATACATGTGGACATGATAATACGACAACCTGCAATGAACGTGAAGAAATCGAAAAAGAAATGATAGTCGGGGGGACGCACTCAGTATATAGGAAAGTCAAAACAACCTTCGGTGAAGTTAAAAGCAAGAGTGGTAACATCAAGAGTTCAACGGGAATTCCGCTGTTAAAATCAGAGGAGAGAGCGGATAGCTGGAAAGAATACATTGAAGGCCTTTATGAGGGGGAAAATTTGTTGTTGTTGTTGTGGTCTTCAGTCCTGAGACTGTTTTGATGCAGCTCTCCATGCTACTCTATTCTGTGCAAGCTAATTCATCTCCCAGTACCTACTGCAACCTACATCCTTCTAAATCTGCTTAGTGTATTCATCTCTTGGTCTCCCTCTATGATTTTTAACCGCCACGCTGCCCTCCAATACTAAATTGGTGATCCCTTGATGCCTCAGAACATGTCCTACCAACCGATCCCTTCATCTGGTCAAGTTGTGCCACAAACTTCTCTTCTCCCCAATCCTATTCAATACTTCCTCATTAGTTATATAATCTACCCATCTAATCTTCAGCATTCTTCTGTAGCACCACATTTCGAAAGCTTCTATTCTCTTCTTGTCCAAACTATTTATCGTCCATGTCTCACTTCCATACATGGCTACACTCCATACAAATACTTTCAGAAATGACTTCCTGACACTTAGATCTATAATCGATGTTAACAAATTTCTCTTCTTCAGAAACGCTTTCCTTGCCATTGCCAGTCTACATTTTATATCCTCTCTACTTCGAGCATCATCAGTTATTTTGCTCCCCAAATAGCAAAACTACTTTACTACTTTAAGTGTCTCATTTCATAATCTAATTCCTTCAGCATCACACGACTTAATTCGACTACATTCCATTACCCTCGTTTTGCTTTTGTTGATGTTCATTTTATATCCTCCTTTCAAGACACTATCCATTCCGTTCAACTGCTCTTCCAAGTCCTTTGCTGTATCTGACAGAATTACGATGTCATCGGCGAACCTCAAAGTTTTTATTTCTTCTCCATGGATTTTAATACCTACTCCGAGTTTTTCTTTTGTTTCTTTTACTGCTTGCTTAATATACAGATTGAATAACATCGGGGAGAGACTACAAACCTGTCTCACTCCCTTCCCAACAACTGCTTCCCTTTCATGTCCCTCGACTCTTATAACTGCCATCTGGTTTATGTACAAATTGTAAATAGCCTTTCGCTCCCTGTATTTTACCCCTGCCACCTTCAGAATTTGAAAGAGAGTATTCCAGTCAACATTGTCAAAAGCTTTCTCTAAGTCTACAAATGCTAGAAATGTAGGTTTGCCCTTCCTTAATCTAGCTTCTAATATAAGTCGTAGGGTCAGTATTGCCTCACGTGTTCCAACATTTCTACGGAAGCCAAACTGATCTTCCCCGAGGTCGGCTTCTACTAGTTTTTCCATTCGTCTGTAAACAATTCGTGTTAGTATTTTGCAGCTGTGACTTATTAAACTGATAGTTCGGTCATTTTCACATCTGTCAACATCTGCTTTCTTTGGCATTGAAATTATTATATTCTTCTTGAAGTCTGAGGGTATTTCGCCTGTCTCATACATCTTGCTCACCAGATGGTAGAGTTTTGTCAGGACTGGCTCTCCCGAGGCCGTCAGTAGTTCCAATGGAATGTTGCCTACTCCGGGGGCCTTGTTTCGACTCAGGTCTTTCAGTGCTCTGTCAAACTCTACACGCAGTATCGTATCTCCCATTTCATCTTCATCTACATCCTCTTCCAATTCCATAATATTGTCCTAAAGTACATTGCCCTTGTATAGACCCTCTATATACTCCTTCCACCTTTCTGCTTTCTCTTCTTTGCTTAGAACTGGGTTTCCATCTGAGCTCTTGATGTTCATACAAGTGGTTCTCTTATCTCCAAAGGTCCCTTTAATTTTCCTGTAGGCAGTATCTATCTTACCCCTAGTGAGATAAGCCTCTACATCCTTACATTTGTCCTCTAGCCATCCCTGCTTAGCCATTTTGCACTTCCTGTCGATCTCATTTTGAGACGTCTGTATTCCTTTTTGCCTGCTTCATTTACTGCATTTTTATATTTTCTCCTTTCATCAATTAAATTCAATATTTCTTCTGTTACCCAAGGTTTTCTACTAGCCCTTGTCTTTGTACCTACTTGATCCTCCGCTGACTTCACTACTTCATCCCTCAAAGCTACCCATTCTTCTTCTACTGTATTTCTTACGCATTATTGTGGCCAAGATAGACACGAAGCCCACACCTACTACAGTTGTACAAGTTTATATGCCAACTAGCTCTGCAGATGACGAAGAAATTGAAGAAATGTATGATCAAATAAAAGAAATTATTCAGATAGTGAAGGGGGACGAAAATATAATAGTCATGGGTGACTGGAATCCGGTAGTAGGAAAAAGGAGATTTATCTGACGTGATAGAAAAAGAAACAGAAGTCGATTTAGAGGAGATAGTGGAGCCTGTATTAAAATCAAAATTTAAAAGAGCTTTGGAGGACTTAAGAGCAAATAAATCAGAAGGTATAAATAACATTCCATCAAAATTTCTAAAATCATTGGTGGAAGTGGCAACAAAACGACTATTCACGTTGATGTGTAGAATGTACCACACCATCTGACTTTCGGAAAAATATCATCCACACAATTCCGAAGACTGCAAGAACTGACAAGTGGGAGAATTATCACACAATCAGCTTAACAGCTCATGCATCCAAGTTGCACACAAAATAATATACAGGAGAATGGAAAGAAAACTGAGGACATGTTAGATCAGTTTGGCTTTAGGGAATGTAAAGGCACAAGAAAGGCAATTCTGGCGTTACGGCTGATGATGGAAGCAAGACTATAGAAAAATCAAGACATTTTCATGGGATTTATCCACCTGCAAAAAGCGTTCGACACAATAAAATGGTGCAAGATGTTCTTAATTCTGAGAAAGATAGGGGTAAACTATAGGTAAACACGGGTAATGTACAATATGTACAAGGGCCAAGAGGGAGAATTGCTCCGATTAAACAGGGTGTAAGACAGGGATGTAGTCTTTCACCCCCTATTGTTCAATCTGTACATCGAAGAAGCAATGATGGACATAAAAGAAAGGTTCAAGGTAAAAGGATATCAATGATACGATTCGCTGATGACATAGCTATCCTGAGTGAAAGTGAAGAAGAATTACATGATCTGCTGAATGGAATGAAAATAATAAGAAGCAGCAGAAATGAGAACAGCTAGAAAATTAACATCAGGGTTGATGGTTAAGAAATAGATGAAGTTAAGAAATTCTGCTACCTAGGCAGCAAAATAACCAATGACGTACGGAGCAAGGAGGACGTCAAAAGCAGACCAGCACTTGGAGAAAGGGCATTCCTGACCAAGAGAAGTCTATTAGTATCAAATGTGAAGAAGAAATTTCTCAGAACGTACGTTTGGAGCACAGCATTATCTGATAGTGAAACATGTACTGTGGAAAAATTGTAACAGAAGAGAATCGAAGACTTTGCGATGTGTTGCTACAGACGAAAGTTGAAAATTAGGTGGACTGATAAGGTAAGGAATGAGGACGTTCTGCGCAGAATGGGAGAGGAAAGGAATATGTGGAGGGGAAGGATGTGTGTGATGCCCTTAGGTTAGTTAGGTTTAAGTAGTTCTAAGTGTAGGGGACTGATGACCGCAGGTGTTAAGTCCCATACTGCTTAGAGCCATTTGAACCATTTTTGAATATGTGGAAAACACTGACAAGGAGAAGAAACAGGATGAGAGGACATTTGTTAAGACATCAGGGAATAACTTTCATAGTACTAGAAGTAGCTGTAGAGGGCAGAAACTGTAGGGGAAGACAGTAATTGGAATACATCGAGGATTACAAGTGCTACTCTGAGATGAGGGGTTGGTACAGGAGAGGAATTCGTGGCGGACAGCATCAAAACAACCACAAGACTGTTGACTCAAATAAATAAATAAATAAATAAAATGTAGCGAAACAGCTTCAATCACGTAGTAAAAGCACAGCCTCCGGTTCCAAATGTGTACCAGTTAGTTTCCTTTCAGAGTAAATTGATGCAGTAGCTCCATTGTATTGTATTGTATTGTATTGTATGTTATGTTAACCAGGGGGCCTAAAAACGATGAAGAGGCTCCGTCCCCGCCGCAGCCGCAGTGGTCCACAACCCCACGACGAATACCGCAGTCCACTTCACCCTTCCGCCGCCCCACACCAAACCACTCTTTCAGGGTTATTGTTCGGTTCGGCGCCCAGGGAACGTCTCACACCAGACGAGTGTAGCCCCTATGATTGCGTGGTAGAGTAATGGTGGTGTACGCGTACGTGAAGAACTTGTTTGCGCAGCAGTCGCCGACACAGTGTAGCTGAGGCGTCATAAGGGGAACCAGCCCACATTCGCGAGGCAGATGGAACACTGCCTAAAAACCATCCACAGCCTGACCGGCTCACCGGACCTCGACACAAGTCCGCCGGGCGGATTCCTGCCGGGGACCAGGCGCTCCTTCCCAATCCGGTAAGCCGTGCGTTACTCCAAATGACTAACCCGGCGGGCTGCATACTTTGAAGTGATATACAACTGCTCGCTCGACGAAAGATTCATACCCAAGGACTGAAAAGTTGCTCAGGTCACATACATACCCAAGACAGGAAACTAGAGTAATCTACTGAACTACAAAACCATATCATTGACGTCGATTTGCAGTAGGATTTTTGAACTTATAATGTGTTCGAAAATTATGAATTACCTCGAAGAAAACGATTTGTTGACAAATAACTAACACTCATTCAGAAAACATCGTTCTTGTGAAACGCAGCTAGTTCTTAATTCACATGAAGTAATGAGATATAATGATAGTGGACATCAAATTGGTTGCATAGTTTTAGATTTTCACAAGGCTTGTGAAACCGTTCCCCACAAGCGACTTCTAATCAGATTGCATGATTACGAACTATCACCTCAGTTGTGCAACTGGGTTTTTGATTTCCTGTTATGACGGGCCGGCCGCGGTGGCCGCGCGGTTCTAGGCGCTGCAGTCCGGAACCGCGGGACTGCTACGGTCGGAGGTTCGAATCCTGCCTCTGGCATGTATGTGTGTGATGTCCTTAGGTTATCTACGTTTAAGTAGTTCTAAGATCTAGGGGGCTGCTGACCTCAAATGTTAAGTCCCATAGTGCTCAGAGGAATTTGAACCATTTGAACTGCATGTAGATCAACAAAATCTATCTTACAATGTGAATAATTCACGGCACACTAACTGCTTATATGTATCGTTTATACATCTTGCCACAGCTACATGACCCACACACTGCTGTATTGTCGCGAAATAGGGGAGAGAGTGCCGCGGATATGGTTCGCGAATAATAAAAACAATGCCGTTCTTTATTGTGGCAGGATCCTATCATGAGATTTCAATCACCAACTTTCTCCTTCGAACAAAAAATTGTTTTGTTGGGGCTCACCTACATACGGAGAAATTATCATCATAATAAAAATAAGAGAAATCAGAGCTTACTCTGAAAGATTTAAGTGTTCGTTTTTTCCCTGCACTGTTGAAGAGTGGAACGATAAAGAAATAGCTTGAAGGTGGTTCGATCAGCCGTCTACCAGGCGCTTAACTGTGAACTGCAGAGCAGTCGTGTGGATGTAGTGAGTTTGAGAGTATTAAAATATGTAGTGTAAATGGTCATTTCTGTTGATTACATTTTGTTAGAAGCTTAAAGTTATTACATCGCCAACGTACCGTATACCTTAGTATTTGACATAAATATCAACTTGATAACTCAACCTGTTTCTGAATAACAGGGGTCTTAATAGATGGACGGTCAGACCGATAACAAAGTGAACCTATCGACAGAGATACGAACGTTAAGAAAGTACAGAATTGTAAAGAGATTATTTATGATGCGCTATTCAGTGGTCCAATTGCACTAACCGCAAACTGCACAGGTTGCACGAGAACTAAAAAGTACGCAGTGTGTGATAGTCTCTGTTTGCAAACAGGTATTCGTCGCGCGTGTGTCTCTGTTTACGATAGCATTACCGGGCGGTCACCCCACGGGCTGTAATACGCGCCGCGCCAACATGGGCACGCCTCATATACAACAGTGCTCACGGTTTTCCGGCACGCCACGTACCCACAAAATCAACAGCCCCGTCGCTCTGTAGACGTACACACCTACTGGTTCAAAACCCAGACATGCTGAAAGTTGACATGCTGCGCTGGAGGCTGTGAATCGACTTCCTCCTAGAACCTCATCGTAGGCAAGGAAGCCGCTTCCCGACTGGACGTCTAAACCTTTAACGAAGTAAAGAGGAAAGACGATGGTACGTCTGCAGATGGCGCAGTCAGGTCGTCAATTTAGCATTCCTCATTCACATTTGGTTCTTGTAATAACATTTCATTTACGTTATAGTACGATACTTGGTTGATAAAGTTTTACATAAACAGTTAATTTCGTCAATATAAATAAAACAAAACAGAATTTCGCTTCTAACTCTGTCGTGAATTTTGTTATTTCTTACGTAAATTAATAAAAAGAATATTTGAAAAATGGAGACCATCTCCGTTACACAACTTTTACTCGTGCAATAAGTTCTCATGCACGAGGCAAAAAATATTTAGTCTACAGTGAATAACTTCCTCTGCGCCCACAGTCTGTTTAACATGGTCTCTTTTGACTGTACAGCGGTTTCGTAAGCAAGACTCACCATTTCCCCCTACAAAAAAGTCTAAAGGGGTCAATTCCGGAGGTCCAGGACTTGTTGTGATCGTATTGTCTAAACACTCAAGGTAAGAGGAAATGCTCGTACGAAATGGTTTTATTTTTTTTTTTTTTTTGAAACATGGACACGGACTGTTTCCAAATGTACTTTTCTGTGTGAAACTTACTCTGTCTATAGTAATAGAGAGGATAGCTCTCGTATTACACGCTATTTCCCTTTCGCCCAATTAGCAGTATAATTTTATTTGATGTTTTATGTCTTATCTTAAGCAAAGAAATGTGGTCTCTATCCATTATAAGTTTCTGTTTTGAATCCTCCGCACTTTTATTATCCCCAGTTCTTTCTGTCCCAAAATTTTCGTTGTAACTTCTCACACCCTCTAAAAACTACTGGGATTTTTGTTTAATTCAACATATTCTGTCATGTTGCTACTATCATTCGCTTGCAACTCTCACTCTCTGTTTAACAACTGTCTCTTTCCATGTGAGATTTGTTTTTCTTTTGATTCCGTCGTACCCTCATGGTCTTCTGCCGCTTTGGTAAGTACTTTTACGGTTATTAATATATTTCAGACTACTATGCCGTCTTCGAACGAATTTCTCGGAGAAACCCAACGTATCGTCCCCCATCTGTAGTGCGGAAGTTAAAAGGGCATTGTAACTTCCATGAAGGTTCGATTCACATTCTGACTCGCTACTGATGGCGATAAAATTTCGTCTCCCACGCAGGGATGTGTCGTCACATAATTTAAAAACTTTAATGCAGTTGGCCGCTCTAGGTTTCTGTCGTCTGCTGATGCTATCGCCCCGCAGTACCTTTGTTACATAATTGTCCCGTTCGTTTATGTGTGAGCGATATACATTTTTTTAAAAATCTAAGCTTGTTACTTAATTTGGCCTCGTAGACCTCCAAAATTCTAAGAGTGTACATTTCTGACTTTCAGTCCAATGAGTCTTTCTTTCTATTCTTCTTATATCTATTTTTACTCTATATTTTGCAAACCTGTGATTACTTAGAATTCGACAGTGGTTTAGGAGCGTCATATCCCGTGCAATTTCTTTATATTTTGGCACACCATTAGTAGTAGTATTTTGAGTTACCATTATAATCACGTTCGCCGTTTCTATAAGACATGTATGGTACTGTTCCAAGAAGATGATGTCCAACAGTATGATCTCCCGACTGCCGATGCACTATTCGTAGCGCCCGTCGTTTTCTACCTGGCCCCTCCTCATGCAAACTATTGCGTATATGTTGTCCCCAAAACTGAAGCACACTCAGTACGTTAGAAAATATTTCCTTATGGAGACGCTGCAATGATTACTCCACGAGACAAAGCTTAATTAGACCACTTTTGGCTTACTAAAGCGTCCAGGATATAGAAATAGGACATTTCTGAAACTAAAGATATACGAAATGAAACTGGAAAAGTCTATTCCATTAGAGGAATACAGTAAGTAAGGTATATGGCTATCCCTAGTTGTAAGATACGGATGGGGGTAGCACGGAACGATCTGCATGAAGTAGTTTAAGAGATGTATTGGTAGTTGTTCCCTTTACTGAGACATAACTTCGCTGACGCCTTGAAGTGTCCTTGATTCCACCTTACGAGTTGCAGTTCTTTTATAAAGTACAACATTTTTATCTTCTGTATTCGACCGTGATTGCTACAGCTGCCAACGCCTAGTCCTCTTGTCTCGAACATGGATCTGAGAATGTACGATTGAAACGGGCGAAACCAGTTATCTGAAAACATAATTGTGATTATGTTGTAAAATATAAATCACTTTAATTATGGCTTCAGTCCGTTTCCACAATGCGTAGAAAAATGTTATATAGTATAGAAATCAGAAGATCTTCCTGGCCACTCACTTAAGAGCGACGTATTATCCATTTGGAAACGTCACGCGTGGTTGCAAAACATAATATGTATACACGTGGGAATTAACATTGTTCTCCGGCTAGCAATGATATTATTAAGTTCCGTGAGCCTGTTCAGCATGATGTCTCGACACAACATGGTCCCATCAAACCTTTATCGGTCACTATAGATAGATTTTGTTGATTCTAAAAAAGGGGTCGTCTCTACACTGAATGGTACGATTGTGTGACTCTTCAATTATTTCGGTAAAAAGTAATAAGTGGAAGAAGTTATGAACGTTGCCAATGTTTGATGATGCAATATTTAGGCGTCGACGCACGCACTTTTTCATTATCTCAGTTACATTTGGAAGTTTCCCGGGGGCATGAAATGACATAAATATTTTCAGGATTGCAGCCCACTCCAATAAATAAGTTGCCAAACAGTTATGGTGAAATATTACGTAATTTCCAATAGATGAATAATTTAACATTAAGACGAGGCATCAAACGGTGCTACATATTCAGTAGCAGTAAATAGAGAATATAGCTATGTCTATTTTTAAGATACGCCCCTTAAGATCGGAAGCCTCTTAACAACTGCGATGTGTATCGTGGTCTGAAAGTCTTATGTAGGCAAAAATTAAGACGTTGGCTTCTGGGTGCAATATGTGTGGAGATTTTGTAGGCGCATTGAGGTAGCTGCGTGAGCCACTTTGGGAAAACTTACAGAAGGCCGCTTCCAGGTCTTACTAAGCTCCACACTATTGTCCTACTTGATTGGACTATAAGCTGAGGAGACTTCAACTGATGCTTCACACTTAATCACGGTCTTAATGTTATCGCAATGCTGCCGTAACGACGCTCTTGGTGAGTATACAGCTTTTGGGCTGCAGGATACGACATATAACTATGGTGCGCTAAGCAACATTGTTATTCTTTTCTCTTCATTACTGTTGTTTCCTTACTCCTTGAAATGAGGAGATATACAAGTGTTGATGGAGGTTACACATGTCTTCTCCTCCACAAAACATCAACATTTATTTTCTGTTCTGTTGTGAGAAATACTATGTTATTAGTTGGAAGTTATCCAAAACCTCTACAACGGATGATAGCCATAATTGTGTTTGGAGAATTGCTGCTTTCGACTCCTAGTTAGACGCAATTTCAAACGATCAGAGGCAGGTAGTGTGAAAATACACTCAATGCCAAATCATTCAACGACCAAGCCTGGTGCTTCTGTTGATTATGTACGCCAAGAGGAAATTCTGAGACTATAATACGGTTCAAAAATGGTTGAAATGGCTCTGAGCGCTATGCGACTTAACTTCTGAGGCCATCAGTCGCCTAGAACTTAGAACTAATTAAACCTAACTAAACTAAGGACATCACACACATCCATGCCCGAGGCAGGATTCGAACCTGTGACCGTAGTGGTCGCTCGGTTCCAGATTGTAGCGCCTAGAACCGCACGGCCACTCCGGCCGGCCTATAATCCGGGTTAACGGAAGAACCAACAGTACGTGAAATTGTTCTTTTACGTTAAAGGGACCTTCCCCCTCCCACCCTTCGGATTAGTGATGAATAGCCTGCCGAAATAGAAGATACATCAGCCATACTATTCTCAAAGGATGCTCCTCCCCGTGGAAAATGCTGAATATGATACTTGTAAACTGTAGGCGTGTCCGTGGTAAGGCACCTGTAGTAGTATAGCTTATTGAAGGTTATAAAGACCAGATGGTATTAGGAACACAAAGATGGTTGAAATCGGAAGTGAACAGCAACGAAATCCCAAATTCAGATTGGAATATTTATCGTACGGATAGATTAATCGCTAGTGGTTGCGACGTATTTATTGTGATAAAGACTTCGATACCATCTAGCGAGGCTATCACGGACTCGAAATATGAGTTAATCTGGGTGAAATTAAGTATCAATGGTGGATCAAAAATGGGAATGTGGCGTTGATATAGACCACTTGAGTCAGTGGCTGTAGTTCTTCAGAGAGAACTTGCAGAATTTCATGAATAGGCTTCCTGATCATGCTGTGCAATAGGGGGTGATTTTAACTTGCCATATACAGATTTTGGAGTCATACCTTCAAAACGGGTGCCAGAGATTTGGATATTATGAATGTCTTATCCGAAAATTACTTCACGCGCATAGTTAGAGAACCAACTTTGGCAGGTAACTGCCTAGACCTCCTAGTAACAAACAGACCTGAACTTCTCGAATTAGTTAACTTAGAGGAGCGTATCAGTGGTCATAAAGCTGCGATAGTATGTATGTAACGGCTATTACAAAGGATGTTAAGAAAGGCAGGAAAATATCTTTGCTTAGCAAGAGTATTAGGATACAAATTTCAGATTACACAAGTGTTCAACAACAAATATTTAGGCTGAGGATGAAGATGTGCAGCACAAATGGAAAAAATCAATAGCATCATTCACTATGTGTCAAACAAATATGTTCGAAGCTATGTCTTGAGAGATGGGAAAGGCACAACGTGGTTTAAGAACTGTGTTAGAAAATTGCTACATCACAGCTTCCAGACAAGTCAAAACGTAGCTGACAAACAAAGGCTGCATGAAGTGAAAATTAGCGTAGGCAGAGCAATGAGTGGAGCGTTCAAAGACTTCGAAAGTAAAATTTCATCAACTGATATGAGTGTAGGTGCTAAGAGGCTCTGGTCTTACTTAAAATCCGTAAGCGTTTCGATATCATCTATTCAGTCACTAAGTGATCACAATAGCACCTAAAAAGAAAATGACTGATAGAATGACGATATTCTCAATTCGGTCTTCTGAAACTGTTCCACTACTAAAGATCGTAATACGGTACCTCCTCTGAGTCATCGTACGGACTTCGAAATTGAGATAACTGATCGTGGGATAGAAAAACAACGACATTCTCTCTGTAGTGGAAAAGCACAAAGGCCAGACGAAATACGCATAAGATTCTACAAAAATTATGCGAAACAATTTGCTCCTCTTCTAACAGCAGTTTATCGTAGGTCGCTAGAGTAACAGAAGGGTACCTAGCGACTGGAAAGAAACGCTGGTCATTCGAGTTTTCAAGAAGGGTCGTAGGACAACGCATATAATTATAGACCTATATATTTGACTACAATCTTTGTAGAATTATGGAACATGTTTTATACCCACGTATTGTAACTTTTCTGGAGAACAAAAATCTGATCCATAAAAATCAACAAGGATTCCGCAAACAGAGATTCTGCGAAACTCAGTTCGCTCTTTTCTTCCATGAGATCCACAGCACTGAAAACGTTGGCTCTCAGATTGATTCCATTGCTTTTGACACTCTCCCCAAATTCCATTTTGAGAAAAAATTCGAACTTACCGAATATCGGACCATATTTACGACTAGATTAAAGACTTCCTTGCAACTAGAACTCAGTATCTCTCTTTTAACAGAACAAAACGGACAGATTTAAAGAAAATTTCGGGAGTACCCCAAGGAAGCGTGACAGGACCGTTACTGTTTTCAATGGTCATGTAATGTCTAGTAGAATGTGTCGGAAACTCTTTAAAGATGTTCATAGATGATGCTGTTGTTTGCCGGCCGCTGTGGCCGAGCGGTTCTAGGCTCTTCAGTCCGGAACCGTGCAGCTGCTCCGGTCGCAGGTTCGAATCCTACCTCGGGCATGGATGTGTGTGATGTTCTCAGGTTAGTTGGGTTTAAGTAGTTCTAAGTCTAGGGGGCTGATGACCTTAGATGTTAAGTCCGATAGTGCTTAGAGCCATTTGAACCATTTGATGCTGATGTTTATCAGAAGGTAGCAACGCCAGAAGGCAGTAACGGTATGCAGAAGGACCTACGGATGATTGAGAAATGATGCTGGGACTAGCAGTTGGGCCTGAAGGCAAATAAATATAACATATTGCCAATACATGAGAAAAGAAATCTCGTACTGTATAACTACGCTAATGATAACAAGTTTCTGGAAACAATAACTATCGTAAAACATCTAGGAGTATATATTCGGAGTGATCTTAAGTAGAATGACCACATAAAACAAGTAGTAGGAAAAAAAGATGCGAGACAGAGTTATGACAAGAATATTAAGGTGATCATTCACGAAGGAAGTGGCTCGCAAGGTGCTTGTTCGACCTATTCTTGAGTATTGTTCATCAGCCTGGAATCAATACCAGCTAGGAGTGACAGATGAGTAGGAGAAAATTCAACGAAGTGTGGCGCATTTCTTTCCAGGATCATTTAATCGATACGTGTAAGGTACAGATATGCGCAACAAACTCCAGTTGCAGGCACTATAAGAAAGTCGTTGTACATTACTGTTGAAATTTCGAGAGAGTACGTTCCGCGACGAGTCGGACAACATATTGCTTTCTGCTACATACGTCTCGCGAAATGACCACAGCGAGAAAATTCTAGAAATTAGAGCTAATACAGACTCTTACCGACAATCATTCTTTCCACACACCATTCGCGAGTGGAACAGGGCATGGGGGATCAGTTAGTGGTACAAGAAGAAACCTCCGCCACACACCGTCAGATAGCTTGCGGAATGTTGACGTGGATGTAGACTAAAACTGACGGTTATCATGGATGTCCACCGTAATCACTATAACAGTTTTCTGTTTGCAACTGCCAAACAAAGGAGCTTAGTATTACTTCCAGTTTATGTTATATAGGTGTCAGAAATTTTCACCTGTGATAATTTTTATCGTAGTGTTATGATTTAAAGGCAGATAGTTATCGCAGATTTTCATAACTATCAATACCTACCATAACACGCAACCGCGCTACAGACTGACGCTAATTCTTTACAGTTTGTGCTTCCTAAAATCAATTTAAAGGTAAAAAATATGTTTGGAAAATTTAGTGTCAAATTATTATCTAAGGAAATGATGTTGAAAAAAAATTTTGGAGTCATAATTCTTGTGGCTGGTCTGCTTCAGTCCGCAACGAATTCCTCTCTTGTGCTAACCTCCTCACCTCAGAGTAGCACTTGCATCCTGCGTCCCCAATTATATATATTCAAATGCCTGTCTCCCTCTGCAGCTCCCTCTAGTAGCATCGAAGCTATTCCTTGATGTCTTAACACATGTGCTATCAACCTTGCCCTCCTTTCCCCCAGTTTTTTCTAGATGTTTCGCTCCTTGCCCGTTCTGCAGAGAATCTCCTCGTTCTTCATCTTATCAGTCCATCTAATTTCCAACTTTCTTTCATAGCACCCCATCCCAAACGCTTCGATTCTCTTCTTTTACGGTTCCCCCACAGTACATGTTTCACTATTCTTCTAATTTATTACAAAAGGCATTAAACATCTAACGTATCATTGAGCACCTAGTTGTGCACATTTTTGATCTTTATACGACTTATGATGTTTTCGGTTCAAATCCACCATTAGTAGCCAATGCTAAGTAGGCAAAGTTTTTCTATTTGACCGATACTCGAACATATCATCGACTGTAATGATTATGTAGGCATCAAGGGACGGGAAGTATTTTAATTTTGACCAGTATCAGTTAGCAAGTCTCTACTTGAAATAACTAAATGAAAAGTTTTGTACTGGACTGAGACTTTTACCACCAACCACTGACTTGCTATGTAACCACGAGAGATGTTAAATATGGTTCCATTCACAAGTAGCAAAGTGCGTTACATTTAAGCTTGAAATGACATGAAGTACCGCGTTGGACAGGGATATGAACCGAACAACTAAGTGAATCTTTAACGAAGCACTATCCAGCGCTAGGTACCAACTTTTTTTCACCAGTTAGGAGGTGTTCGAAATCGAAATGACGAGATAAAAAAATTTTCCTTTACTAGGATTTAAACCTATCACCTATTCCTGTTGTTTTCTAGCCACGAATAAACATTAAATACCGATTTCTTTCACCAGTAGTGAGATGTGCGCATGTTTGAACCAGAAATAACGTGACAAAAATTCTGTGCTGAAACATACCGTCGTTGCTGACCACAACCGAAGAGACTTTAACTATCGAGTTATTTTTCACCACTAAGTATGAGTGGCATATTTGAACGTGAAATGATGTGATGAAACGTTCTGTGACTGAATGTGCGGCGAAAACGGCATCTATCATCATTGTTGGCCACCCTCGAAGAACCATAAAAAAGCAAAATTATTTTTCTGTAATAGTTAGCTGTGCGCATACCTGAATTTGAAATGATGTGATGAAAAGTTTTGAGCTACTTCAGGATTCTAATCCAGACATGCATCTTTTATGGAGAGCTTGTGGAGTTAGGAATCTTGCGGAAACAACGTAATGATGGAAGCGGTCAGATTCCGCCAAATGGAGATCAGAGTTCGAATCCTAGTTCAGAACTAACATTATCAACATCTCAAGTGCAAACACAATAAGACGTAAACGTCCTTTCAACTTTCATTACAGTTGGTTTATTAAATAAAATAAAATTTCTAGTGCAGGCGTGGTTACTGGTGACATACTTTCTACTCGCCACAACATCTGCAGCTGGTATGGCGCAACCTAAATCGACTCTCCTCCACTCGACAGTGTAAAGGTATCCTATTTAATGTGGATTTGCAGCCACAGTGAAAACCTACGTTCTTCACTTTCGTTAGAACAGGTGAAGAGAGTCTGTTCGTGGTTGTTAAAAATGGTTGCCCAAAGTGCAAAACAAAACTAGACGTTATGCTTAGAAAGGTAGAATCAATCTAACAGACACACCGAACTACAACTGTGGCTGGCTCATGATTTTTCCGTAAAGGAGCATGTCTCATAACGGATGAGAACTCTGACCCCGTGGAGATGCACTACAGACTCTTCAGTACATTCTTTTCCATGTTCTACAGCATCGCCATTCACCAACTACCTCGGTTACCCAGTGCGTATCGTCAACTGCATTTAATAATCACTGAAATAAAAACAACATAATGGCTATCTGCACGAACTGGCAACAGCCTAAGACGGAAAGTTGCTACAGAAAGTGTTTCTTTCCACTTGAACTGTATGTGTTCGTGGTCTAATGGTAAACGCAACGCAATGAAATCGAAAAGCTGAGATGTAGAGTGTAAGCATCGTTTTACATTTTTGAACCGCATTTTGTCTGGTATAATTGTGTAGGCAGCAGGATTACGACCATTGCTCAGGCAGCATGTGATATGAAGAATGTTGAATTGCACTGCGCAACAGAAGCAAAGGGATATTTTCGAACCTCGATAATTGGCTTCAATTGCGGCTTAGAAGTTTGAAATTTGGAAAGGTGACTACAATCTTCCTCTGTAACGGTGCCAAAGCCTGGCGCAGGGCAACGGCGCTCTCCGGCTTGACGAAACTTCAAACAGCATGTTGTCGCACATGGAAAATAAAGGCCAGAGCTCACAAGACAATGTGAGGCTTAAGGTGGGCTTAAAGAAATCACATTGGCATCAAATTTCACCACAATTTTGCCCAATACCATCGTGAACGTGTCATATAATGCGCCCCACCCCTGTTACCCACATTTCATCCCTTATTTTTACGCCTCTGCAATGGAAGTCACAACAGCAAAGTTTAGCCTTGAAGTAATGCGATTAACTTATTGGGGGCCGAAGAAAATATTTCAGACACACTGCCACTCAGAATCGACACGGAAAGGCTTCAAGGTGTGCCATAAAGGACGTCAATGTGGCCACCCCTGCGCCGCTCCTTAGGGGATTGATTCCCACACATTTCGCTGTCGAAAACGACAGTTTTCAGTGTGGAGAGCAACAGGACGACGTTCTTGACAACATTTGACACTGCTGACACTCTGGACGATTCCCCCTTTCTGTAAGGACATGGTAAGTCAGCAAGCCCACCGAACGTGATCGCACCCGTTTAAAGAGCCGTGCAACCACAACTTTTGCTCTGGTGTGGCGTGATGGAGGTAGGAGTGGAGATGAGTGGGGGTCGACATTGACTTATGTGTGTACATGAAATCGATATGCTTCAGGGCCAGCGGCTTTCAACCATTACTCCGGCTAATTTATAGTTTCCAGCATGATGTGGCCGACCCTCGGCTCACTAACAACACGTCACAAAAATTAGTTACATTATGTTTTAAATGATTTAAGCATTATTTAAACTTTAGTTCACTGTAACCGGTATTACGCAAAGATGTCTCGTATTTAATTCTTCGTGTAAAAATGCGGCGTACTCTTTCTTCAGTTTTTTTTTTACTCTAGCTGTTTCATACACCTTTAATCACCCACCGTCCAATACCATACTCTGCACGTTCTAATTGTTTTCATCTGTGGTTGCAATTTTGGAAGTTTCTCTATGACAGTCATCTTCTACATCTACATGACTACTCTGCAATTCACATTTAAGTGCTTGGCAGAGGGTTCATCGAACCACAATCATACTATCTCTCTACTATTCCACTCCCGAACAGCGAGCGGGAAAAACGAACACCTAAACCTTTCTGTTCGAGCTCTGATTTCTCTTATTTTATTTTGATGATCATTCCTACCTATGTAGGTTGGGCTCAACAAAATATTTTCGCATTCGGAAGAGAAAGTTGGTGACTGAAATTTCGTAAAAAGGTCTCGCCGCGACGAAAAACGTCTATGCTGTAATGACTTCCATCCCAACTCGTGTATCATATCTGCCACACTCTCTCCCCTATAACGCGATAATACAAAACGAGCTGCCCTTCTTTGCACCCTCTCTATGTCCTCCGTCAATCCCACCTGGTAAGGATCCCACACCGCGCAGCAATATTCTAACAGAGGACGAACGAGTGTAGTGTAAGCTGTCTCTTTAGTGGACTTGTTGCATCTTCTAAGTGTCCTGCCAATGAAACGCAACCTTTGGCTCGCCTTCCCGACAATATTATCTATGTGGTCCTTCCAACTGAAGTTGTTTGTAATTTTAACACCCAGGTACTTAGTTGAATTGACAGCCTTGAGAATTGTACTATTTATCGAGTAATCGAATTCCAACGGATTTCTTTTGGAACTCATGTGGATCATCTCACACTTTTCGTTATTTAGCGTCAACTGCCACCTGACACACCATACAGCAATCTTTTCTAAATCGCTTTGCAGCTGATACTGGTCTTCGGATGACCTTACTAGACGGTAAATTACAGCATCATCTGCGAACAACCTAAGAGAACTGCTCAGATTGTCACCCAGGTCATTTATATAGATCAGGAACAGTAGAGGTCCCAGGACGCTCCCCTGGGGAACACCTGATATCACTTCAGTTTTACTCGATGATTTGCCGTCTATTACTACGAACTGCGACCTTCCTGACAGGAAATCACGAATCCAGTCGCACAACTGAGACGATACCCCATAGCTCCGCAGCTTCAAGGGCAATAAGACCACCTTTGGATTTAACAGCCACCTTTTTCGTTGGATTTACAGTTCAACACAAATAACTTTATAACGGCTTGGCATTTTTATAAATTCTTTCAAACTAGGCATATAACTCACCTACTTTAGAAAGTCGTACAAACACAGATATTCCACCGAATAAGCTAACAGTTAACTTACGTTATAGTGCTACATCTGCAATGTAACAAGAAAAGTTTGATTGATGTTAACATTATATCGCCGAGCCAGGTAGCGCACTGGTAAGGCATTGTAGTCGTATTCTCGTGCACGCTGGTCCAAATCTACGTCCGACCGTCGAGAGTTATGTTTATTTTGGTTGCGCTAAATGGCATAAGGCAAATTCCCGGGTGATTTCTTGGAAACTGACAAGGCCACTCTTCTTCCCTAACCATTGTTTGTGTCACACCTCTAATGATCTCATCGTCCCTAGGGCTTTATACCCTGACCCTCCTCCTCCTTCCAACGCCAATTATATCTCAGACTGATTTTTTTTACTGATTTGTTGCTGTTTTTACATGTGACTTGCATGCTAGGAGTAACTGCACGCCGTATTTCACAGGTGTTAGTATTGCTACAGTCCACAATGTTGTTTGCTTCTTTAACAAATACTAATCCGTACAGCTCCAAAATCCAACACTACGCTTCCCTACTTAATGAAAATGCAGAAGAAGACTTTATTAAAGCAAAATAACATAGAGAAAGAGGGAAGATATAAGAAACGAAAGAATGAGATTGGGAAAAGCAAGTTATTCTGAAAATTATGAAAAAAGACTAAAAAAAGTAAACAAGTTAGTAAGATAGTGCTAGACATAGGACGTAATTGGTCATAATTCTGTTGTTGTTTTATCTGCTCTTGATGAAGGCACTCCACCAATCGCAGTCCGTGACTCCGTATACGGAGGGCTGCAGAATCCCCAACACTCGGCATCGGACTCGTATATCTTGGCTTGCTTCAGTCTGGTTGATCTTCAGACTGTTTCTCGTGTTTTGGCACGTAGAGCGTCATCCACCGGAATGAAATCTTCTCTCTTTTCCGGCACTGCAGATCCCGCTAACGTAACATTCTGTCTTCCATTTCCCCTCTGGAGGACACACCAGTACTCATCAGGAACCCAGGAGTCCATACTCACAGTACGTCCTGGGAACACAATGCTTTTTAGCCAAGTTCTGATTTCATTCTAGGTTTCTTTACACTGTTTCCTCTGACGATGGGTCTACAGTGAAGCTGTGGTGTTAGCCGTTAACGAGCTTCACGTTCTCTTCCTCCCTAAAGGTTAAGATACATACGTAGCTCGGTCCTGGAATACGTGTCTGATAGTTCAGAACTGCACGTTTCTCTGCCATGAGCAATATACACTATCTCATCAAAAGTATCTGGGCACCTATTAGTGGACATTTATATGGGGTGTGTCCACCCGTCGCCTTCATGACGTCTTGAGCTCTGCTGGACACACTTTCAATGAGGTGTCTGAATGTCAGTGAACGAATGGCCGCTCATTCTTCCTGAGGAGTCGAAACCAGAGAAGGTAGCGCTGTTGAACCCTGCGGTCTGGAGTGAAGTCGACGTTCAAACTCAACTGAAAGCTGTTCCATTGGGTTGAGACCGAGGCTCTGGCCAAGTCAAATACAACTTCAGGGATGTTATTGTCCGCAAATCATTGCCTCACGTATTCTGCTTTACGTCAGTGTGTGTTGTCACGCTCACACAATCATCGTCTCTGATTTGTTCCTATAGTGCACCGAGTACACAATTCTGTAAAATGTGTTCATATCCTTGCGCATTCAGCGTTATCTTCAGCGTGATAAGGGGCCCACAGTCTAACCATGGAAAACACCTACATACCGAAACCCCCTCTCCTTCGTGCTTCACTGCTGGCACTAAACATGGTGGCAGGTAACGTTCTCCACGTATTCACTAACCCAGACCATTCCATTGGATTACCACAGAGTGTAGCGTGCTTGTCCACTCCAAATCACTCATTTCCAGTCACCCATTGTCCAGTGCCGCTGCTCTTGACGCCACCTGAGGTGTCACTTAACACTGACTAAGGGAATGAGGCGCTCATTAAGAGGTACACAAATGGCTCTGAGCACTATGGGACTTAACTGCTGTGGTCATCAGTCCCCTAGAACTTAGAACTACTTAAACCTAACTAACCTAAGGACATCACAGACATCCATGCCCGAGGCAGGATTCGAACCTGCGACCGTAGCGGTCATGCGGTTCCTGACTGAAGCGCCTAGAACCGCACAGCCACACCGGCCGGCTAAGAGGTACTCGACCACTGTATCTCGTTCATTTTGCTTCCCTACGCGGAGACGTTGTGCTAGATGGACTACTGACAGCACTTTGCAACCACCGAGTGAATCCTTCCGTTGATTTCATTCGATTTTGTACAGTCACCACCTGCAATGCTCGACGGTCCCTGTTCATCTACTCTTGGTTTAGTTGTGCTTGTTCCTTCACCTTTACACTTGCGTCGCATCACCAGCAATTGACTTAGGCAACTTTAGAAGCGATGCACTGTCCTTGATTGGTCTGTTACTGAAGAGACGCCTAATGATTAGTCGACGTTCGAAGTCACTGAGCTAACTCGTCCGAGTCTTCTGCTGTTAATATTCCTCTACTGATAACAGAATAGTCAACGCCTCCTTTTATACTGGCAGGTTCGCCTCTAATGACATCTAGTGGTGAAACCAGTATTACATGCGGCTTTTCGGATATTATGCTCATATTTTGTATATTTATTTTCACTTGGTCCTCGTCTGACAAATACTTTGTGTACGAAACGTTACGAAAATGAATGCTAATGGTAACGTTGTGTTTCGCAGCTGACTTGAACGGCTACTCGTTCGTGAACGAGATGGTGGGGAACGCGAGTGGTGCTGCGGTTGTCCTGGAGGCGGAAGGCGAGGACGAGGAAGAGGAAAACGAGGAGTCTTGCGGTAAGCGTATGCAGAGCGCGCGCCTGCGGCGTATGCGGAGCGAGAGCTGGATGTGTGGTGTGTTGCAGAGGTGACAGGCGCGCGGGCCGCCTGCTGGTGCCTCGGGTCCGCGCTGCGCTGCGCTGGCGTCGGGCTGTCCGCCGTGCCTACCGGCTTGTCACCAGACCTCACTCACATGTGAGTACCCTCTTGTACCGAGTCCATATGATTTTATTACACACAGTTTACAGTTCTTCATGCCACAGTTTACAGTTATTCATGTTTTTCTGTGATAATGAAAGTAAATACCAGTACACACACACACACACACACACACACACACACACACACACACACACACACACACAGATTTATATATACGAGGGCTATTCGGACTGTAAGGAACGATAGGTCGCGAAATGGAAATTCACATTTAAAATCAAAACTGTTTTATTTGCAACAGTTAGCTACAACTGCCGGCTACTTATCTCCATAGTCGCCGATCCGACTTAGACGTTTGTCGTAGCGTTGCACCAACTTTCCAATACCCTAGTTAAGTGCTTTCCGCCAATACTCTACGCTGGCCTACAGCTCGTCGTCTGTGCCAAAATGTTTTCTTCATGGCCAGCGGTTCATGTGAGCAGAGATGAAACTCAGAGAAATACAATTACAGGCTGTATTGAGGGTAATCAAACATTTCCAATTGAAAACGATGCAGGACCATCTTCATTGCCGCTGCAGAATGCTGCTGAGAATTGCCTTGAAGAAGAAAATTAACGACAGTTATGTAATATTGGCTGTATAGCTTCAGGCGAAATTCCTCACCAAGCCCTCGTACTTGGCGCCAGACATTATTGTTCTAGCTATCTTTACGTGCTCCCTGTGTACGCAGAACTAAAAAGAACGACGTAACGCGATCGACGGGCATACTAGAGACACTGCCCAATACACCTGTGCAAAACGTCATCGGATTTTCACTGTGGTTTCCATTTCGCAACCGATCGTTCCTTACTTTCCGTCTAGCCCTCGTATATCCTCATGTTACCATTAGCACTGGTGCTTAAGAAATTTAGGGAAACAAGACAATCTTAGGGGTGAAAAGTGATACAAAGGCTTTTATGAATTATTGTCAGAATAACCAAATGTATACAGTAAACAGATCGCAACTATGACCTAGTATTTAGTCGAACCTCCATTGCTCTTAATATCTGCGAAATCCTCTTAAATGTATTGATTGTATAAGGGCGGTGATTTTTCTTCTTCCGAGAGTGAGATCCAGCTAGGTCACGGCCTCAGACTGACGCTCATTGTGATAAACACGTTGTGCTAGGATGCCCCATAAATTCTCCAAGGGATTTAAATCCAGGCCTCTCGATGGCCATCTCAGAAGTGGAATTCCTTTATCTCGAAATCGCGACTTTGTCTTGGAAGACTTGTGAATCCCAGCGTATTGTGTTGGAATAGTAAATCATCATAGTCAATTTCTTCATGTATCCAGTACGAACCAATTCAGTTTCCAAACTTCCTGCGTAATCGTCGGACTTCATTTTAGGGTGCTAAACTAGGTTATCGGAACGTGCTCTTCTGTATGGAGATCATGCCAGGAATACTGAAAGCCATCTGACCCATCCAAATTAAACTTCTTCTCATCACTGAAAATTACTTTGTTCTAGTCCACGGTCCACGACATACGTTCTTCCGCAAACTTCAGTCGAGCCTTTTTATGCGTCTTGTTTAAAGGTGGCTTATGGAGCCGTTTCTTCATTGCCAGATCCGCGTCTTGAGCCAGGATTTGTCTAACGCCTCTGGAAATGACGTAAATGTAAATCAGCACCGATTTGAGAGAAACAAAAGCTGTCGACTTTTGCTTTACACGGAATCAAAAGAGTATCAGATGCTGACAGTTCTCATGCTCTACCGCATTTGCCGTTTTTGCCATACTGTGCACGCAGATAAAATTATCAACAACACAAGTGAACGCTCTAATTTCTTAGCCATCTGGCGATTAGACAGGACCATTTCCTTGTACATCTTAGTACTTGTTTGCTTTTCATCCGATAGAGGCTTTTCACGTGGGATTCAAATAGTTCAAATGGCTCTGAGCACTATGGGACTTAACTTCTGAGGCCATCAGTCCTCTACAACCTAGAACTACTTAAACCTAACTAACCTAAGGACATCACTCACACCCTTGCCCGAGGCAGGATTCGAACCTGCGACCGCAGCGGTCGCGTGGTTCCAGACTGTAGCGCCTAGAACCGCTCGGCCACTCGGGTCGGCCACGCGGGATTATCACAATAACTGCCGTACGACATTATCAGACACACCACCAAACTGTAACTGTAGGGATGTTGACATTCACCAGCTTATATTTACAGTGGTGTAAATTATTACAAAGGTATATGATTATTTGTGGAAAAAACATGTTTATTTACGTATTTAATGTTGCACGCGCCATTTCACTCCCACACTTTAATGCACATGTTACTCGTTTCGTAAAAAACTGTGTTTTCAGGAAAGTCAGAACATGTTCTCTCTTCTGACAATGCTCTCTTTTTGCGCAATAGTTTTAGTGTGGGACGATATGTGTAACATTCATTCTGAAGTCCCTACGTAGTAATTCTTATGACTTGCATATGCGCTATGAAAATTTGATCTCTGTAAGTCGATTTTTTTCTCAAGTAGTTTATATACTTCAGTTAATTTAAATATGCGGGGTCGTTTCGTTTCGTCACTGTTATCAACTAAAACTGTAGTCATGTATACTCTAAACATAGCTGACCTAAATAAATTCATTACTATTATGGTGTAACTTTTCCAATTCAGGTTATGGTCTAGATTTGCTTCTTATGATACAGGACGTAGAAGGTGATTAACGTATGTTAGTAGCAACAACAGGTTTCAAATTGAACCATGTGCTACATAACGGCTGATTGCCTCGAATTCAAAGTTCTTATTGTTGTGTAATGGACAGAGAAGTTATACACTCTATATTCTACCATGCAGGTATGATTAAGAAATAAATCACCTTTGTTTACTTTGAAGGTGTTAGCTACATCATAAAATACTACATGTGCCATAAAGTTCTGATTTAGTGGCGCAATGTACTTTATACAATGTGGAATACAACCTGTTCAGTTGACAGTCATTGTCGAAATTCCAAATATTTACTACTGATAATATATTGCTGTGCTAGGCGTTGTTTGACCTTCTCTCATTTAAATGGAAATAGTGACAACAAAGCTAAAAGCCTGTAGTTTTTTTAACTACTGTTTACTTTGTTTTTCATGAAGTGACTTGACAAAAACATGTTTAAGCCTGTCTTGAAAAATACCATTTTAAAGAGATTTATAGCTTAAGTAATTGAGGCAATAATTGATTACCGTGCTACTGATCACATCATAAACATGAAAGTATTTGTTTGTTTTTCGGCTGCGTAGGCTGTAGCTGTAGTTCTTTCCAAAATCTGTAGAATAACCACTAAGTAACTGAGCGAACATACATTACATGCCACTTGCAGAACAAAATGTAAACGCGTCTGCAATTTGCGTAATTGCTCATTATTTACTTTTAGAATAATTTACATATTTACCTTATTTATCTTTTCAGGCTCATTTTGTAATATGTTTCAAACAGGTCTTATCTTCTTAACAGAGGCACTTGTTGATTTGGTAATAGTGTCATTTCACTGTTCACACGATTTTGCTTATATTCATATGACACTAATTATTATTTGATTAAACTCTTACTCCTTAATGTGAAGTTACCTCTTAGTGTTCCACGATATTCTGATTCCCTTTACAACCCAGGGATTGGGATTATCTAATCTACTGATACTGGTTACTCTTCTTAGGACAATTGTTCTCAAAGTAGCGTGTAACTACCGTATATTACGCAATGAGTACTCTGTATGGCTTCCAGTCCGTACGACTTTTGGACTATTGGAATTACTCAATTCCCTTAACATTTATTATTCATATGGTTCCCTGCTTCTTGTTAAATTTGTCAAACATTATATATTTCAGCCGTTGAGTATCACTATCTGAGATACTGCTAACTTCTGGATTTATTCCGTTAACTGTTAACTTTTGTCAACAACACACTTTTTGAATAGGTACTGATGTACCTAAAAAATTTATTTTAAAACATTCTTCGCAATACGAACACATTTTCCATGACCAAGTCGCGACACTTTGTGACAGCCACAAAAATTAAAAAAAATTACAAGTGTCGTTTATTCTCGTTGACCTGTATTTACAACATACTTTTTAAAGTTATATAGTTGTGTAAAAGGAACATGAAAGTGAAAAGATGAATATGAAATTTGTTATGAAAAGTCCATCCACTACTAACACCAAAATTTTTGGGTCAAGTTTTACTGAAAAATTTAAAACAATTCCGGAATATGACGGAAGATATCATTAAAATCAGTAACAAATTATTTTATTTTTTAATACCTAAGTTACATGGCTAGATATAAATGTTTTGAAAAGATAGGCATACAGTATCCCCCCCCCCCCCCTCCCATTCCTGGGACTACGAGTATTAAGCTACTAAGTTAGAAACCATATTGTCCATACAGTAACTGATCACAGTCATAAAGAACTTCAGCAAATATAGATCATTAATGAGTGTAATGTTTAATATTTAGTTGACCTTGTCATGATATAGTTTTGATCTCTGCATGGAGAAACTTATGGTTGATCTTAGCGTCATGCGAGTTTCGAATTTTACATAATTCCACGTACAACCATGCGAATTAAAGAGGGGGGCGCAGTACATAAGGCACTGGACTTGTATTCGTGAGGAAAGCGGCGCAAATTCCAGCTTTACTATTCATATTTAGGATGTCGATGTTTCCCTAAACCGATTAAGACAACTGCGTGGTCATCCATTTGAGCACTCTATCTAATTCCTTCCCTAATCCGTTGATTGTTCGATATCGTCCTGGACTACATCTCTAAAGTATCATCTTACAACTAAGCTACTATGCTTTATACTTTCGACTGAGATGTGCTACTCGATTCGTGATTACCTGTCATAATAATCATAGGTTGTAGTAATTCACAGAAAATCATCGACTGAAACAGAAGTGGCGTTCCCTATGGAAGTGTTCCAAGCCCTCCGTTGTTCCTAATCTGTATATACTGATAAGCCAAAACATTATGACCACGTGCATAATAGCTTGTTTGTCCGTCTTTGGAAAGAAATACATCACTCATTATGCGCATCAGGTATCTGACAGTTTGTTGAGAGGTTTGTGCAGGTATGTGGCATTAGATGTCTACACACAGGTCGTGTAATCCTCGTAAATAATGGGCCCTGATTTGCGTACGCGTTGATGGGACCCGATAGTGACACAGATGCGTTCCATAGGATTTACATCAGGCGAATTTGGTCGCCGAGACATCAACGCGAGTTCACTATAAAGCTGCTCAAACCACTGTAGCACGACTCTGGCTCCGAGACACGACAATTATGATGCTGAAGGATGACATTTGGCATGAAGGGATGAAGGTGGTTCGCAGTTGTCAGTGTGTCTTCGATTACTACCACAGGTCGCATCAAAGCGCAGGAGAATGTCTCCCACAGCATAATGCTGCTCCCACTAGCCTGCGTGAGTGGCACGCTGCACGTTCAAGCAGCCGTTCACCTGGAGGATGCCGTTTGTTGAGACGACCAGCGAGCTAGTGTAGCAAAAATCTGAGTCACCCGAAGACCCGACAGGTTTCCATTGATCGATGGTCAAATCCCGATTGTCTCGTGACCACTGCAATCGTAATTGACGGTATCGTTGGGTCAACATGTAAACACACAGGGGTGATCTGCTGCGGAGCTCCATGTTCAACAACGTACCATGAGCGGTGCGCTCCGAGACACAGACAAGCCTCCGAACACCACGTTTTGTGAGTCCAACCCTTCAGAGCCTAAGGGTAGGCAACGCCACCGGGCAGTGGTCATGATGTTTTTGCTTATCAGCGTAGGGTATCCCAGACGTATGGTCAATATTCATGACTATGACAAGAACAATTATTTGAAGCAAAAAAAGAAAAAAAGAAAAACTTAATATGAACATATTCCTTATTCTGAAAGGTTTCCACGCCAGAAGACATTTAACGTAGATTGTTATTTATTTTCGGTTGTTTCATTCATTTTCTGGTTTATACATGCACACATGTACAACAGTTAGTGAACATTGTAACATGCGTTTTGCAGTGTAATGTTTGCCGTACACGTCTTCATGGGACATTCATACGTGCAGAGAGTCGCCGTGTCTTGATAGTACGACAACGCTGGACCATTTCAACAGCGTGTTGCCGTTCCTGCGCAGGTCTTTGAACTACATGTTCAGTATAAAAATGTGAATGGAAGAACACCTGTTTCACGCAATGTGCTGAGAACTCTGGTAAACACTCTATGATCAGGAATTCGACGCTTCGTAAAACGCTGGCGGTATTCTTCGACCGTAGCAGAAGCATATCTGTATATACTTTATTAGTGTAGATTTTGTGGCGTTTTAGCCAGAACGTTTATAAACACTATTAACCGATGCTTCTCTCTGATGCACACTCAGTCCCTCGCACTTACTCACTTACAACATATCACGGACAACTGCACTGTCGACGGGCTAGATTAACAGCAGAAAAACATCCCGAGCAACGACACTGAAAGCAACGAGGTGCGTTGGGCTAGAATAAAAAGTCAAAAATGTTGGATGGATAAGAGACGTGATAAGAGATGACTTAGACAAAATTTTTATTTGGTGTGACGAATGCAAAAGAATGAAGAGAAATGTGAAGTTAATGCAGATCTGTAGGAAAAACAAACCCATAATGTTAGAGTACAGCATTAGTAGTACGCTGCACGACACAGTCACGTCGATTAAATATCTAGTCGTAACGTTACAAAGCATTATGAGATGAAATGAGCATGTAAGGGTTGTAGTAGGGAAGGCGAATGGTCGACTCCGGCTTATTGGTACAATTTTAGAAATTGTGGTTCATCTGTACAGGAGGTAGTGCATAGCACTACTGCGAACTATTGTTCAAGTGTTTGGGATGCGTTCCAGGTCAGATTAAAGGAAGACATCGAAGCAATTCAAAGGCGTGCTTCTAGATCTGTTACGCTATTTTCGATGAACACGCAAATGTTACGGAGGTTCTTCCGAAATCAAATGAGAATCCCCAGAGGGAGTATGTCCATGTAAAGTTTTTGCTTCAACTGAGCATTCCTATTGTATCACTGAATAATGACCATCCCTCCTGGGACACCCCATATGAATCCTTTTGCAGACATTCTGATCAGTCATCTTAAATTTTTGACGGAGGACATCGAAAAAGTTCAAACAGTGGCAGCTCGTTCGTACTATCGCTTAATAGGTTACGGATATGATATTCGAGTTGGAGTGGAAATCATTTAAACGTAAGCTTTTTCCGTTGCAGCGATATCTTTTCACGAAATTTCAATCACCAGCTCTTTCCTCCGAATGCGAACATATTCTGTTGACGTCCACCTAGATAGGCACATAGGAAGAAATGATCATCGTAATAAAATAAGAGAATTCAGAGCTCTCACAGAAAGATTTAAGTGTTCGAGAGTGGAATAGTAGAAAAAGAGCGTGGAAGTGATTCGATCTGCCAGGCGCTTAAGCGTGAATTGCAGAGTAATCATGTAGACGGTAGAATATCATCTATATATGTATATACTGCAATATTTATGCATATTACGCCTTTTTTTTATTTACCGAACGCTTCCTTATGGTTTTCAGGGTGCTGAACAACAATTCAATCCAAGTGATCGCTGCTGACGCCTTCAGTAATTATTCATTAAACGTCCTGTAAGTAATTATGTGGATTCTGTATTCGTAGCACCTTATTACAACCTGTACATATTTTTAGTGCACATGTTCACCACAACAACTTGACATGATACGTAAGTGCTGCAAAATTTCAAGTCTGTGCATCGGTCATAGACTTTGTAAATCTACTTTACGTGGTCATCAAATGCATTAACTTAGTAAAAAAATCTATTTGTATGGAACTCTGTTTAATTTAATTCACAGTGACTTGTAATACAGACGTGAATTTATTTGTACATAAGGGACATTCAAAAAGGAACGACTGCAGGCTGTAAAATGAAAACCGCTGAAGGGATCGTAATGCCACTGCCTACTGAAGATGATGTGGTCCTTATAAGAGCGCTGAGACGGCAAACTCGGTGCTAGAGGGACATGGACGCACACCCACGTGACTACAGAGCACGTGCCGATAGTCCACTGCACTCAGTAATGCTGAATACCGAGCAATGGAGGCTTTAGAAGATGATCAAAGGACTACAGTGACTTTCTTTAAGGCTAATAGTATGAGGGGAAAAGGAATTCATCGAAGAATGGCGTTAGTATTGGGAGAGCATTGCGATTACGACGCTCAAGCGACCTCTCAGGCAATGGCTGCCACCGCAACTTGCCGGCCTTCAATAGTGAGGGCATCGATAACGCGGAGTTGCGTTCCAGAACGCGTGCCATCGGCCAACTACATCCGGCCGCCCCTTGATCGCCAGTGACACGTCTTGACACTTGCAATGGACATGCAGTGCTTCTTGTACACTTGTGCTGTTTTTTGATGAATCTTTATTCCCAGTTCTGCTGTCAGGAAACGCACTACACACGTTTGCCCTTCTTTTAAAGCCTGTGTTTCACTGTTTTCAGCACGACTGAGTGTAGTAGATGCGCGACGCCTGCACGTGCTCGCTCTGGCGTCACATGCATGTGGGCCCACGTACCTCCAGCGGCGACTTTTGGGTCTCCGTGCTCTTATAGGGACCACACCTTCTTTCGTATGCAATTGGATTTCGACCCCTTCACCAGTTTTCATTTTACAGCCTCCTGCTCGTTTCTTTTTTACTGAACCTTATAAAAACTTTCTGTTATAGTCTTCGACAATGTAAAAATATCTGTCTCTTTCTTGTTGGGCCAAACTGATGCCTCCGAGAAGTTTCGATTCACCTTCGTCAGTTTTTACATGGGAAAGATTAAGATGCCCTGCGTGGCTCTGAAACGTCATTCCTGTTTACAACCTAACTGTTGTAGAACCGCATTTAGAGACACCTGTCCACAGAATAGCATATTTTAGGATGAGTTTATTAGACGTTACCAATTTGAAATACACTACTGCCCATTAAAATTACCGGGCGATCAAAAAGTCACTATAAATTTGAAAACTGAATAAATCATGGAATAATGTAGATAGAGAGGTACAAATTGACACACATGCTTGGTATGACATGGGGTTTTATTAGAACAAAAGAAAATACAAAAGTAAAAAAAAAAACGACAGATGGCGTTTCATCTGATTAGAATAGCAATAATTGTCATAACAAGTAAGACAAAGCAAAGATGATGTTCTTTACAGGAAATGCTCAATATATCCACCATCATTCCTCAACAATAGCTGTAGTCGAGGAATAATGTTGTGAACAGCACTGTAAATCATGTCAGGAGTTATGGTGAGGCATTGGCGTCGGATGTTGTTTTTCAGCATCCCTACAGATGTCGGTCGATCACGATACACTTGCAACTTCAGGTAACCCCAAAGCCAATAATCGCCGAACATGGCGAAAGTGGCGGCTGAGCACGCGATCATCACCAAACGACGCACGCAAGAGATCTTTCACGCGTCTAGCAATATGGGGTGGAGTGACATCCTGCATAAACATCGTACGTTCCAGCAGGTGTTTATCAACCAGGCTGGGGATGATGCGATTCTGTAACATACCGGCGTACCTATCACCCATCACGGTAGCTGCTACTGGCGTTTTGCTGCCCAGCGCCATCTGTCGGACATTTTGTGAACATTATTTCTTTTTTGTTCTAATAAAATCCCATGTCATTCCAAGCATGTGTGTCAATTTTTACCTCTATATCTACATTATTCCGTGGTTTATTAAGTTTTCACATTTATACTGACTTGTTTATCACCCGGTACTACACCACCAAGATGACGTGCTACAGACGCGAAATTTAACCGACAGGAAGAAGATGCTGTGATATGCAAATGATTAGATTTTCACAGCATTCACACAGGGTTCGCGCCGATGGCGACACCTACAACGTGCTGACATGAGGAAAGTTTCTAACCGATTTCTCATACACAAACAGCAGTTGACCGGCGTTGCCTGGTGAAACGTTGTTGTGATGCCTCGTGTAAGGAGGGGAAATGTGTACCATCACGTTTCCGACTTTGAAAAAGGTAGGATTGTAGCCTATCGCAATTGCGGTTTATCATATCGCGACATTGCTGCTCGCGTTGGTCGAGATCCAATGACTGTTAGGAGAAAACGGAATCGGTGGATTCAGGAGGGTAATACGGAACGCCGTGCTGGATCCCAAAGGACTCATATCAGTAGCAGTCTAGATGACAGGCATCTTATCCGCATGACTGTAACGGATCGTGCAGCCACGTCTCGACCCCTGAGTCAACAGATGGGGACGTTTGCAAGACAAGAACCATCTGCACGAACAGTTCGACGACGACGACGTTTGCAGCAGCATGGTTTATCAGCTCGGTTACCCTTGACGCTGCATCACAGACAGGAGCGCCTGCGATGGTGTACTCAACGACGAACCTGGGTGCACCAATGGCAAAACGTCATTTTTTTCGGGTGAATCCAGGTTCTGTTTACAGCATCATGATGGTCACATCCTTTTTTGGCGACATCGCGGTGAACGCACATTGGAAGCGTGTATTCGTCATCGCCATACTGGCGTATCACCCGGCGTGATTGTATGGGGTGCCATTGATTACACTTCCCCGTCACCTCTTGTTCGCATTGACTGCACTTTGAGCAGTGGACGTTATATTTCAGATGTGTTACGACCCCTGGCACTACCCTTCATTCGATCCCTGCGAAACCCTACATTTTAGGAGGATAATGCACGACCGCAAGTTGCAGGTCCTGTACGAGCCTTTCTGGATACAGAAAATGTTCGACTGCTGCCCTGGCCAGCACATTCTCCAGATCTCTCGCCAATTGAAAATGTCTGGTCAATGGTGGCCGAGCAACTGGCTAGTCACAATACGCCAGTCACTACTCTTGATGAACTGTGGTATCGTGTTGAAGCTCCATGGGCACCTGTACCTGTACACGCCATCCAATCTCTGTTTGACTCAATGCCCAGGCGTATCAAGGCCGTTATTATGGCCAGAGGTGGTTGTTCTGGGTACTGATTTCTCAGGATCTGTGCAGCCAAATTGCATGAAAATGTAATCACATGTCATTTCTAGTATAATATATTTCTCGAATGAATACCCACCCGTTTATCATCTGCATTTCTTTTTGGTGTAGCAATTTTAATGGCCAGTAGTGTATTGTCTTCCGCAGCAGTAGGACGCAAAAGTACATAGATTTAAGGGGGTTATGGATGTTCTCTAAGTTTCAGGAGTCACAAATTGTGCTGAGGATTTAGAGATCAGAGGAGTATATTCGAGGGGAGGATCAGGTTGTGGTGAATAAAGCCAAGGATTATGGCGAATAATTAAGATATGCCTAATGACAGTACACTAGAGACACTTTCCTGACTCTTTTTCCCTCTGCTAAGGTTATATTCATATTAATTACACAACAGTGGAAACGTACTTCTGCCTTACTGAACCAGTACATGAAACAGAAGGAAACTGTTTTATATACTAGTTTAGCAAGGCCAACCGCGTTAGCACGCCGCTTCCAGCATTCGCCCCTGACCAAATACGCCCGACGGATTAATGAAAGAGCTGGTGTACCGACCAGGCTGTTTTCCACATCCAACTAGGTTAATACCAGGCTTGTACCCATGTCTCTCTGCAGTTACACGATTCACAAACACTTCGAAACATTCTCGTAATTTCAGTGGGGCAACACTAGACACTGACAGTTGGGGTATAAAAATTTCGTCCTGCGAAGGGGCGAGGGGGGGGGGGGGGAGGGGAGGGGGTAGGTAGGGAAGGGTTGGATGGCGACAGAAAAAGCATACGGTCACCCTCTGCCTCTGCCACAAACATTGCCAAATCCTGATTATCATGCCGACCCCGCGAAGATGTGGGATGATACCAAAGAAGGAGATAGACTATTTCAGCAAGAAACACATAGCTCATGATATCGAAACCGGTCATAAAATAAAATAAAAACTTTTTTCAACGTTTGGTGTATGATGCCATACATTGTATACATGTCCACTACAGGGTAGCATAATAAGAAAGCTTAAGTAATGATTATCGTACCTTGGGTTCTGCAGTTAGTATTAGTTAGTTCGCGAGAAATACAAAATCTTGTAAACCATTTTTATTTGTTGTTTTTACATGAACCAGAAATTTTTCTCTCTACACCGTACGCGCCTCTGAATTGACCAAAGAGGAGCTACCCTCTGTCTCCCGAAGCTCACCGGACAGGCTTTGGGACATGTACATTGCGACAGCACTCTTGTACCTAGTCAATCTGCAGTTGGGTGATAATTTATAAGACAATAGTTGAGCTGAGGCATACAACGCTCTTTGCGATAACAGATGTAACCTGAAACAGTGGAGTCCATGGAGAAATATCTACTACCAAGATTACCACTGAACAAAGGGTTCCTCGCTTTAATTCAGCACAATAGAAGAGTTTTCTCCTAAAAATGTTCAGTGAATGTCAAATACTGTTAAAAAGAGGCAGAAAACATTAGAATGAGCCTACGAAGTTCTTGAGGGACACCATAGTAGTAGAAGTGTTGAGTGAAAATTAAATTAAGAAGCAACAGAAGGTGAGTATAACGAGTAGAATTCAGACACCAGAACCATGGAGTCTGCTATACGCTTCAATTAATAAGGCGGCTTCAGCACATTTAGTACCTAAAGGCTGGAAAGCAGTACAGGTCACACCAATACTCAAGAATGGAAATAGCAATGATCTGCTGAAATACAGACGCATATCACTAACGTCGATATGTAGTAGGATTTTGGAACATGTGCTGTGATCAGACTGTATGAATTACCTGAAAGAAAACGATTTATTGACAAACAACCAACAGGTATTAAGAAAATATCGTTCTTGTGAGACACAACTAGCTTTTTTTCTCACGAAGTAATGAGTTCTATCTACAGGGCACCTCAAATTGATTCCATATTTTTAAATTTTCAAAAGACATGTGCCACCGTTCCTCACAAGGGACTTCTAATTAAATTATGTGGCTACTGAGTATTGTCTCAGATGTGCAACTGGTTTCTTGAGTTAAATTCAAAAAGACTACAGTTCGTAGTAATTGACTTAATGTCATAGAGTTAAACAGAAATGATATCTGGTATTCCCCAAGAAAGTCTCATAGGCCCTCTGGTGGTACTGATGCATATGAGCAATTTAGGAGACGTTCCGAGCAGCTGTCTTAGGTTGTTTGTAGATTATGCTGCCATTGACTGTCTATTAAAGTCATCAGATGATCAAAAACAATTACGAAATAATTTAAACAAGATATCTGTATGTTGCGAAAAATGGTTATTGATTCCGAACAATATAAAGTGTGAAGTCATCCACATAAGTAATACACTGAAGAGCCAAAGAAAGTTGCACACCTGCGAGCACCCCGCCAGCACGCAGCAGTACAGCAGCACGACTTGGCACGGATTCGACTAATGACTGAAGTACTGTTGGACGGAATTGACATCGTGAATCCTAAAGGATTGTCCGTAAACCCGTAAGAGCACGAAAGGGTGGAGATATCCTCTGAACAGCACGTTGCAAGGCATCCCAAATATGCACAATAATGTTCATGTCTGGGGAGTCTGGAGACCAGCGGAAGTGTTTAAACTCAGAAGAGTGTTCATGGAGCCAATCTGTAGTAATTACGGAGGTGTGGGGTGTCCTGATGGAATTGACCAAGTCCGTCGGAATGTAAAATCGACATAAATGAATGCAGGTGATCAAATAGGATGCTTACGTAGGTTTCACCTGTCACAATCGTATCTAGATGTATCAGGGGACCCATATCACTCCAACTGCACACGCCCCACACCATTCCAGAGCCTCCACCAGCTTGAACAGTCCTCTGCTGACATGCAGGTTCCATGGATTCATGAAGTTGTCCCCATACCAGTACACGTCCATTCGCTGGATACAATTTGAAACAGGACTCGCCCGACCAGGCAACATGTTTCCAGTCATCTGCAGTCCAATATCGGTATTGACGGGCCCAGGCGAGGCGTAAAGCTATGTGTGGTGCAGTCATCAAGGGTACACGAGTGGGCCTTCGGCTACGAAAGTCCATATCGATGATGTTTCGTTAAATGGTTCTCACGCTGAAACTTTTTGATGGCCCAGCATTGAAATCTGCAGCAATTTACAGAATAGTTGCACTCCTGTCACGCACATCGATTCTCTTCAGTCATCGTTGGTGACCTAGTAGATAGTGTCGGAAGTTCCATGCGGCTTTTCCCGGATGGTGCTGTAGTATACAGAGAAGTTGCAGCATTAGAAAATTGTAGCGAAATGCAGGAAGATCTGCAGCGGATGGGCACTTGGTGTAGGGAGTGGCAACTGACCCTTAACTTAGACTAATGTAATGTATTGCGAATACATAGAAAGAAGGATCCTTTATTGTATGATTATATGACAGCGGAACAAACACTGGTAGCAGTTACTTCTGTTAAATATCTGGGAGTATGCGTGCGGAACGATTTGAAATGGAATGATCATATAAAATTAATTGTTGGTAAGGTGGGTACCAGGTTGAGATTCACTGGGAGAGTCCTTAGAAAATGTAGTCCATTAACAAAGGAGGTGGCTTACAAAACACTCGTTCGACCTATACTTGAGTATTGCTGATCAGTGTGGGATCCGTACCAGATCGGGTTGACGGAGGAGATAGAGAAGATCCAAAGAAGAGCGGCGCGTTTCGTCACAGGGTTATTTGGTAACCGTGATAGCGTTACGGAGATGTTTAGCAAACTCAAGTGGCAGACCCTGCAAGAGAGGCGCTCTGCATCGCGGTGTAGCTTGCTCGCCAGGTCTCGAGTGGGTGCGTTTCTGGATGAGGTATCGAATATACTGCTTCCCCCTACTTATACCTCCCGTGGAGATCACGAATGTAAAATTAGAGAGATTCGAGCTCGCACGGAGGCTTTCAGACAGTCGTTCTTCCAGCGAACCATACGCGACTGGAACAGAAAAGGGAGGTAATGACAGTAGCACGTAAAGTGCCCTCCGCCACACACCGTTGGGTGGCTTCCGGAGTATGAATGTAGATGTAGATGTAGATGCTTGCAGTATCTTTTCCGGCCGCAGCGCTGTCGGAGATTTGATGTTTTACAGAATTCCTGATATTCATGGTACACTCGTGAAATGATCGTATGGGAAAATCCCCACTTCGTCGCTACCTCGGAGATGCTGTGTCCCATCGCTCGTGCGCCGACTGTAACACCACGTTCAAACTCACTTAAATGTTGATAACTTCCCATTGCAGCAGCATTAACCGATCTAACAACTGCCCCAGACACTTGTCTTATATAGGCGTTGTCAACCACAGCGCCATATTCTGCCTGTTTACATATCTCTGTATTTGAATATGGTTGCCTATACTAGTTTCTTTGGCGCTTCAGTGTAAAAGGAATCTGCCGATTTCGGTTACACTATGGATGACAACAATCTTAAGGCCGTGAATTTCTTTAAATACTTAGGAATTAGAATTAGGAATAGCTTAAATGAAAACATAGATTATGTTGCGGGTAAAGCGGACCATAGATTGTGGCTTATTGGCAGAACGCATGCAACAGGATTACTACAGAGGCTGCCTACACTACGCTTGTCCATCCTGTTCTGGAGTATTTCTGCGCGGAGTGGCATCTGCATCTGACAGTAATGGCGGAGGACATCAATAATGTTCAAAGAAGGACAGCTCGTTCTTCATTTTAGCAAAACAGGGGAGAGCGATTCACAGATATGATACGCGAATTGTGGTGCAATCGTTAAAATAAAGGCGTTTCTCGTTGTGGCAAGTTCTTCTCATGAAATGTCAACCATCAACTTTCTCTTCCGAATGCGAAAATATACTGTTAGCACCCATCTGCATAGGTAGAAATTATGATCATAATAAAGTAAGAGAAATCAGATCTCGCTTGAAGGGATTTAAGTGTTCGTTTTCGAGCAAGTTGTTCGAGAGTGGAACGGTAGAGAAATAGCTTGAAGGAGGTTCGATGAACCCTCTGCCAGGCACTTAACTGTGAACTGCAAAGTAATCATGTAGATGTAGGCGATGTCAATGGATTCTGAAACTGTAACGATCAGCCACTTTAGATTCATTCAACAGGATCTATCACTGATCGCTTATGTGTCATTCCATGGAATATGAAAACGGACAGATTTTGGTCATAGCTTCAACTTTTTGGGATTCTATAGTCAAAACAACAATGTAAATACAATTAACAAACAGCTCAATCAGCCGAGATGAGGATTTGCGTTTAGATATTCCAATGAATACACTATGGGTTTTTCTTGCACTGTGAAAAGTTTGAATTGTGAATGTCTGGCATTTGATATCTCGACGTCTGCGACCAGTTTGAGAGGCAACTCGGACGATCCACAATCCTCGCGAGACTTGCAGTTTTCCACCTATGTGACGCTATGTTTTTTAAATGCGGCACTAACTCTACCAGGTCACTGTATTTCATCTTTGTTGCATATACAGGCTGTCATGGCGCGTCGGTTTACGTGTGACGCATGGGTTGTTAAGCCACAGTGTTTGATATGTGACGCATGTCCCATTATGCAGGTGCAGTTCATGTTTGATACATGAGCTCTGACCGGCGTTTCAATGAATAAATAAGCTCAGAAGTATGTTTGCAGCTAACCTTCAAAGGAACTGCATTGTTCATAATGAAAATATTGGTCAGTTGCCCACTCGATCACCCATCGAACATCAGTATTTCTGTTAGTGACAGGGAAGTCTAACAAGAGATATACACCTGCTAAAACCGAACAAAAACGATTTTAAAATACGGAGATGTGTCTCTTCTACCATCCACCATCATAATTTTTCTGTAAAACTCTGCATTTATGTGCTACTGATGTGTGAAAGTTAACTAATGTGAAGACTAAGGATCCACAAGTCTCTAAAAAATAATACCGTGTAACAGACTATTATTATCAGAGCTTCACAAAAGTCATGAATGAGGTAGTATTTAGCAAGTAACTAAAAAAATTTCTTCAAAGCATGGAGTACTTACAGAGTCATATTTCTTTGTCACCGAAGTGCAAATGCGGCGTTGCAATGAAGTGATTAGAATAGCGAAATGGAACAGTATGCTTACTTGACAAGGTCAACAGCTGTACAGGCAACTTAATTTTCGGTGTATCCACACTTCAGTAGTCCAGTATCATACACCACTTGATCACATCATACAGGTCATTGCCTCGAGATGATCCATTCCATGGCTTCACTTCGTACTGAATTTTCAAAATCTAGTTCTGGCATTCCTATAATTTGTGTAATTTTAATGGCCAGTAGTGTATTTCAAATTGGTAACGTCTGATAAACTCATCCTAAAATATGCTATTCTGTGGCTCAATGTGATGACCATGTGCATCCACGACAGCATGGAACCGCACTAGAGATTGCTCTACTGTTTGCTACTTCCCTCGGTATGCTCATGTTAACCTCCAAAGTTTGTTAGTGTCCTGCTGATCAACCCCGTCATTCAGGTAACGCACAGTCAGAAATTACACGGGTTCAAATCTAGATATATTACTGGCCTCGCAAATATATTACGGAGTAACGGAGGGACTTCACCAGCAACGTGAGGTGCATCTCAATCGCGCATTAAAACAGTTGAGTCCAAAGCACCTCCCTCCCATAGAGCAGACCACGGCAACAACTGATCGCTCGTTGGAATCCCACTTTGGTCACATTTTTAATTTAATTTAATCTTTTCGTTTGATTCAAGTACCTACGTCAGCACATATCCAATATAAGCCGATTAACAAATGTTTAATCAATTTCTTTATGAAAAATGCACAACATCTTCTAATTACACGCTGGGTTCAAAATTCCACTTTTTATTGCAAATATATATTCTTAACTATCAATATTTCATAAAAATTGTTAATAAATTTGTAATGTGATTTTTAATTTAAGCACTCCAATATGTAATGAGAGACATTTTTCATAAGAAATGGAAGAATTCGAATTTAACGAAAAAAATAAAACGAAAGAAAAGACCATAGCGATAAAAGAAAAAAAATCAGCCTTACCTTTAGTGAAGTAAGTTGCATTAGAAATGGTCAATGTCGATTTTCTGGAGAATTTTTGAGAGTTGGATCGAACTATTTCGGATATTAATATTACATATTTGACTTTTGAACTTCACGTATTATAAATATAAGAAATTACAAAATTCCGGTTGACAGGCGATGGTTTCCTTGTTGAGTGTGTGCCGCGGAAGTGTTTACCACCACACGTAATGGGCCTGCCTCGCAACCGCTGTCGGTTTGTGTGCCGTCTAGTATTGGCAGCCAAGACAATGGAGAGCTGAAGAACTCCACGTTACATACGCAGACCAAGAGGGCTTACAGTATCTCAGCTTCCTTCCTCTTCATTTCTGTCACATGACCAGACTACAAAATTTGTTAACCTCCTCTCGAAGGATTATATGTACTGGGGTAAATTTAGAATTCTAGTTTCATAGTTCCAGTAGTATTACATACCCTAACGAAGGTCAGCTGAGGGTATGGCCGGTACATTTGTTCATGATTTTACAGTATACCGTAGTCTACAACCGAGAATAATGTGGTAACTGGCTCCAACAGCGAAAACTTAGAACAATAAGTCTTTTGGCAAGCTGAGACATAAAATGTATTTTTCCAGTGAATGACTACCTTCTATTTCTTTGATTCCATCTTATTGTTCCTGCCCACATTCATACTGCTACTTAAATCGAGCTGAGGACACCTGTTTGCTTTTCTGCCGTCAAGGACGTTAGTGCCGCGAAACTAGTGTTGAAATTATGAATTTATGTGGTTCGGGCAACTTAACAGACCAGAACTATTATATTTGTTTGGTAAGCCGCAAACATTTTTGTGCATGGGCATAATTGTCATTGTAGATTTACTATATGAGCATAAGTACGTTTAATGAAATGTGACACAAGCACAGTGGAGGGCATAGTGATGCAGTGTATAAAATTTGTGGAATTCAAAACAGTCTTTGATAGCAAAAAAGTACTTTTTTATTTTATGACTGTTTTCGATCTATATTATCATCTGACATGTATGTCTTGCTAAGCTAGTATATCTCCTTTTGCCTGGCCTTATTCCGTATCTTCACGCGTTCGACATGATAAACTGGATTTGATAATAATAGTGACACAGGGTTACCAGGTGTCCCCCCTGGCGTCAAATCCCCCCCTTCCCCTTCCCCCCCTCCCCGGTCGGAATTTTTGTACCCCAGCTGACTGCGTCTAGTGTTCTTCCATGTGAAAGAGTGAGAATTTTTTAGAATATTTATTGCTGGGTTACTGATGACGTAAGAACGTATATTGTCCAGCATGCATTGCGTCCGCAAGTTATAAGTGAGCTGTGGCAGACATTACTCACAAGCAGACCTTAGACCATCGTCGGCGGGAATCGACTTCCCGAAGTCAAATGTCCTTATTATAGTAGCAGCGGCGAACTGCATGCACAAGATTTATGGAAACCTGGGAGAGCCTCCATAATTTAAAAGCCACACTGAAACATCTGTCGTCTCGCTCTCAAAGACTCCGTGACGTCACGAGATTACCCACTTGTAATGCGCCCGTAATCCATCCATTATTAAGAAGCACAGGGTGCGAGACAAATGCGCAATGTATTGCGTCGGCGATTCACAAGGAAAAGTTTATTTGCAGACATGAGCCACTTCTCGGCACTGCTACGTCCTTGAAATAGTCTTGATAAGAATCGCCAGCCTCATTAAGCCAAGGTTAAAGTAATCGCTACAGCAGTATCAATGTTATATACCCTTCAGTCATCGAAGTGCTTTAAAAAATACTCAAGATTCGATTACTAGATGGAAGAACGAAGACCGCCGGGCACAAGTCAAGAGAGCATCCTCGCGAAAAGTGTAAAGCAGGATAACTGTTAGAAATTACGAATTTCAAGCATCGCATAGAACACTTCAGGTTTCCATGGAAATAAGTACAATATATTAGGTTCAATTCACGGTTGTCAAGTTATTTTTTTTCTTCTTTGAACAACATTTCCAGATACCTATCAACTTCATCATCTAATGCAGGCCTTTTCTTACCAACCACTTACGCACACGCTAAGCCACACTCTTGCCTAAAAAATATGAGAAACGGATCAGGACTCCATTCTCGCACACGGGAAATTCTTGCAAATGCTCTGTAGAAGAGAGAAATATTTTGGCTAACACTGTGGATCACCAACTCCCGATTAGACATAGGCAAAACATTTAAACACAGGGTACGCAGCTTGCCTTCTACACGTGGAAAGACTGTCCGATGTTCAGAGCTTGTAGTAACTCCAGAAAGTACCTCAAAAAATCAGGCATTTGAGCCAAATAGTCTCAGAAATTCTGCAATGCAGATGTTCTCATTTGTAATCCCCTTCTCATGCTGTAAGCACTTGTTAGGAAACAGTGGTATTTTTTCAGGAACTCTTGCACATTTATTTCCAACTTAAAATACGCTGAAGAAAACCCGATGTCATGGGGAACCAAGCCGAATTCCTCCTGGTAAGAGCCAAGAAACGTCCCCCTAGCGCGGCCATCTACCTGGTCAGACTAAAAAGGAACTAAAATACCTACTTCTGCTACAGTCTGACTCGGATGGTTTTTCTTCCGAGCCTTTGTCTCACTAGCTTCGTAAATGGTATGTTACAACATGGCATAAAGCACACGGAGGTGTTTTCTGGTACTTATTACACTGTCGGCAGGTCCTGACAGGGTGGTCGATTTTACCATGGATGCCTGATCAGGATATGCTAGTCTCTGTACACGAGTCTTTTCTTAGAAGCTGCAGTGCTGTAATGGAAAAATCCAGGTCGTTGATATCCAGAGGGATGAGCTCTCAACGCTCTGTTTTTCCGTGCTGAGGTGTAGCGCTCATTTAAACAGCGCTCGCTAGTGGAGAAAGGAACAATGACTGCTAGGGAGGGCGAATCTGACCTCGCTAACAGACGGTCGAACCAACCTTGCAACACGATGGGTGAGTGATCAACTAGAAATGAACAACTGGAATAGGTAAACTCCTGTACGTATGGACCTTACCTTGGAAAAAGTTGATAATGATTTTTTTCATTCTAGAAATATCCCCTGGTTAAGAAATTCGGTTTAGTTAATTATTTGGCAATTATTTATGTTGCTGCAACAGTCGTCAATAAACCTAATGGAGGAAAGTCGCTTGCACCGCCTATTCGTGAACCATGTGAACCTTGTTAAGTATGTAATGGGATTTTTATATTATGTTATGTGAGAGAGAGGTTAGTAACACGTCCGGTATCTTCCTAAACTAGGGTATGGAACACTTGGGCTAGCCACTGTACCAAATCAACTCTCGTTAATCCAGAGTGTCGGCTCGATCTAAGTCTGGCACGCCATCCCGTCTGTAACACTCTACGTGTAAAGCTATATCTGTAGGAAAAAAGAAAACCTTAATGACATCCTCTCAAAATTGGGAAACAGTATTGAATATACTGAGCTAGCTTCTCTGATACTAGGGTGCAGGGCCCGTGAAGGACAGTCAGGAAGTTTTCTCCTTTTACATGTTCAGTCTCATCATCCAGTGTATAACATAAAATGTTAATTTTGGTGATTTTGAAGTAATACAATTCTTTACTCTTTTTTCAGGAACCTGGATGAAAATGGTCTTGAGTTTCTTCCACCTGGACTATTCGATGGGCAGACACAACTGGAAAGATTGTTAGTATATCATTTCCACAACTTTTCTCCTTCTCTGAAAATGTTTCGCAGTTTTCTATTAACATGTACGCTACAATTTTACTGTCGCATGTGCTTATTATTCGTAGTGCCTACATTCCGCACATACAGGGGGTGGACAAAAATGTGGAAACACAGTGAGAAATGCATGCTTGAACATAAATGTCGATGCTAGCCAGGCCTGTAGGTTGTGCTGTTGTATTTGACCTCGAACGGCGCCTGTGCAGTGTCTTCAGTACGTTGTAAGTGTCAGTCGTGGTCACAACAGTCTTCTGTGTAGCTGTGAGTCGATATGGCGGCTCATTGAATTCGAACGTGAGCAAATTGTTGGCGCTCGAATCTTGTATGCTTCCGTAACCAATGTAGCCGAAGTGCTTATTGTTGCAGGAGGCACCATATCGAAGATCTGTACCGCATACAGGAGAAGCGGAAAATCATCTTCCCCTAAGTGACAAGTCGGGCCAAAGTGTTTTGCGTGATCGTGACTGATAATCATTGAAGTGAATTGTAAGGAAAAATAAGAGGACAACAGCTGCAAAAATCACTGCAGAACTGACTGCTGCACTTCTGAATTCTGTCAGCACTAAAACAACATGAAGAGAACTCCACAAGAAGGGAAGTGTAGGGAGATATAGAATTCCAGTGATGCAAATGTCCTTAACAGGAAGACATTGTGCCGACGTCGTAAAACATGGGCCATCGAGCAATGGAAGAATGTCATTTGGTATGATGAATCTTCTTTCACACTCTTTCCAACCTCTTGCTAAATTTACGTCCCAAGACTGAAACATAGCGGGGGGCTCAGTGATGATTTGCGTAGCCATAACACAGTATTTCATAGACCCTCATGGTTACTTTACAAGTTCGCTTCACTGTCAAGGATGATATGACCATTTTGGCTGATTAGGTCCGTCTCATGGTAGAGTGTTTGCTCTCCAATGGTGACGCTGTATTTCAAGACGACAGAGCCCCAGTTTACACAGCTCGCATCGTCGAGGACTGGTTTTGTGAGCGCGATTGAAATGGTGCATCTGGCCTGGCCGCCACAGCCATAACGCGTAGTCGCTGTCCATCTTCATCATCGTTGCCAGAACTAGTCGTTATTTTAGGGAATAATGGTATAAGATTCTCTTGAATACCATTGAAGATCTTGTGAGGATTGCGGTTGGGAAGGTAAATGGCCGATGTCGGTTTATTGGGAGAATTTCGGGAAAGTGTGGTTCATCTGTAAAGGAGACCGCATGTAGGTCGCTAATACGACCTATTCTTGAATGCTGCTTAAGTGTTTGGCATCCCTAACAGATCGGATTAAAGGAAGACGTCAAAGCAATTCAAAAGCGGGTTGCTAGATTTGTTCTCGGTAGATTCGAAAAACACGCAAGTATTGCGGAGACGCTTCGGGAAATCAAATGGGAATCCCTGGAGGGAATTTGAGAAAATTTAGAGAACCAGCATCTGAAGCTGACTGCAGAACGATTATATTGCCGTCAACATACATTTCGCGTAAGGACCACGAATAAATTAGGGCTCATACCGAAGCATATAGATAGTCATGTTTCCCTTGCTCTCTTTGCGAGTGGAACACTAAAGGAAATGGTTAATAGTGGTAATGGGTATCCTCCGCCACGCACCGTGCGGTGGCTTGTGAAATATGTATATTAATTTAGATGTAGGAGTTACACGCTGATGAGCCAAAACAACTTTGGCCCTCCCCTTAATAGCTTGTTTGTCCGTCTTTGAAACGAAATACACCACTGATGCTGCGTATCAGATATGCGACAGTTCGTTGCTAGGTTTGTGAAGATATGTGGCACTAGATTTCTATTTACAAGTTACGCAATTCGCGTCAATAACGGGCCACTGATTTGGGTAGGCGGTGATGGCGACCGATAGCGATCCAGGTGGGTTCCACAGGACTTACATCAGGAGAATTTGGTTTCCAAGACATCAACGTGAGTTTACTATAATGCTCCTGAAACCACTGTAGCACGGTTGTGGCTCCGACAGTTATACTGTTGGAAGATGACATCGCCGTCGGGGGAGACATCAAGCTTGAAGGGATGCTGGTGATGGTGCGCTGCACGTTTTGAGCCGCCGTTCACCTCGATGATGCGTTTATGGAGACTACCATCGACTTAGTGTAGCAAAAATGTGATTCAGCTGGAGAACCGACGCGTTTCCATTGATTGACGGTCGAATCCCGATGGTCCCGTGCCCACTGCAATCGTAATTGTCGATGTCGTTGGGTCAACATGTGAATACTAGGGCTGGTCTGCTGCGGAGATCTATGTTCAACAACGCATGATGTGCGTTGTGGTCTGAAACACTTGTGCGTGCGGCAGCATTGTGCTCTTTCGGCAGAGATGCCACAGATCACCATCTATCCTTCTTTACAGAGCAGACAAGCTTCCAAGCCCCATTTTCTGTGAAGACTCGTGGGTTTCCAAACATTTAGCGCCTAGTGGTAGTATCACTGACCTCCCTCTTTGCGTGAACATTCGACCGTTTTCGAGATAATCGTTCACATGCTCTACGTTATAATAATATTCCCTTTGTGAAAGTCGCTTATCTCAGTGGATTTCCCCATTTGCAGTCCATATCTTCGTTAGGGTGGCCCTCCATCTGTGTCTGTTCTGCTTACATCTTTCGTTACCACGTCACGTGCCCGCAACGTCACCATGCGCCATCGAAAGTCGCGATGCGCAGTGGCCATAATGTTTTGACTTATCAGTGTATTTATCCGTCCCAGGACGACTGGAATCTGTTTCGAATGCCACCGGTTTTCCTACACTGTACCTTGCATAGTAATGTGTTGTATTTTTCGTGTTTTAATATTTTTGTCGACCCCTGTATTTTCAAGACATTTTTGCCCTTGTGTTTGTTGTGTTCGTGTCCTTATTGCATAACTGACACGTGATATCGGACTGCATTATTACGTAGACTTAATTTCCTAGAAGATCATTCAACTCCTTGATTAGTTCAGTATTTCTTAAATACGCAGTGTGTGCCAGTTCTGTTAGGATTGCTTGTGTGAAATACCAAACTGCAATGCTATCTCGTGTACAATTGTGTTACGATCCTTGAAGTTTCAACGACAGCTGCATAAAGGATCAAAGTGCTGGCTGGCATCGCTGCAGCAGACTTCCTTACCGCGTATGTAACAGCACTTGTCTAACTGTAGTCGGAAAATGGTGGTGGAGAAGTTAGGCAACATCAAGTTTTGTGTTACGTTTCGTGTTTGTGGGAGAGAATTCGTCACATCTGACCCTAGTACCAAGAGGCAGGTACCTGGTCACTCCTCCACAATAGCTCAAAACAGCCCACAACAGCTCACGACAGCCCACAAAGCAACAATCGCGTGTGAGTTTTTGGCCACAGTCCTGGATAACCCTCTGTATTCACTGAATTTGGCCCCAGCCGACTTTTGGTTGTTCCCCAAATTGAAGTTCGCAATGAAAGGGCACCGTTACGATGCAGTTAAGGACAGCCAAGAAAATTGTACTGCACAAAACACTTTTAAAGCGATTTTAGCTGTGTATTAAATCTGGTGCATACTGTTATGAATAAATATAGTGATTTCGTGGCATAATCCATGATTTTTATTTTTCATACGCACAGTCATAAAGGAACTGGGACACACTGTGTATGTGTGACATAGTTAGTATGGTAAAGTAGCAGCAGCTTCAACATAACGGCTCACGTGTCATACCACTTGCGAAACTTACATTTTATCAACACATTTTTGCACGAGAGGCTTTTTGCTACACCCATTCTGTGAACATCGAGTGGCTCTGTATCTTGAAAAATTTAATAAGTAATCGCAAACATTTATTTCTTTAAATCATCCAACTACAATTGTTCCTTAAGACATGCTATGCATATCACATATTGGGAAGAGGGTCCTGATTGTATATCGCCTGTCCGGAAAGTTTCGAAACTGATTTTATTGCTGTCGTATAAGCGACGTCAGACCATTAACTACCGTGGCTGCTTGAGCTAATATCTGCAAACAACACATAAGCATTCGACCAGTCAGTTGTCAGCAAGCAGTGTTACGTAGTGGACAAGTGACCGTAGCGTGACAACGTTGTTTTGTCATCAATCGCAATGGAGCAGTATCTCCAAGTCAGGTGTTCAAGACATTCTCCAGAAAGTTTTGAAGAAGAGTTTCTCCCAGATACCTTGACACCGAAATTCGTGGAGACCTGCCACGACTTGATTCGGATGCAAAATGTGGACAATACTTTTCTGGGAAAAGTGATCACGGGTGATGAAAAAAGAAAAGAAGGGGAGCTTGGGCTTAATGTCCCGTCTACATCGAGGTCAGTAGAGAGGGAGTAAAAGCTCGGATCGTGTCAAGAAAAGGAAACGAAAGCGGCCGTGCCCTTTCAAAGGAACCTCAAGGCATTTGCCCGAAGCGAATTACGGAAATGACGGAAAACCTAAATCTGGATGGCCAGACGTGAGTTTGAATTGCCATCCTCCCGAATGCGAGTCCACTGTGCTAACCACTGCACTGCCTGGCTCAGTACTGGTGATGAGACTTACTTATGTCAACACGAACCTACCACAAAACGACAAGATGCAGAAATTTACATGAATGGTCAACGCTCTGACGACATGACCGACAGTCAAGTCAATGTGACGCGCGCGTTGGACAATATCCCAAAGGAGTACTTTTCTGACATTTGCACACGGTTATATGAACGCTGTGTGTTGTACTCAAGTAGAGGGAGACTGCGTAGAACACTTGAATCATTAAAACCACCATCTTCACTTTTCTCTATTTCTTATTAAGCCAGTCTCGAATCTTCTCGGAATGGCAGGATGTTTCACTGATCAATGAAAATATACTGTGCAGCTATCTCTCCTAGATCCTCCAACTCCTCATCCTACTTCTTTACCTTCTTCCATTTGTGGCGAGCTGAATGAGAGGGAAGACGTGTTTGTCGAGGTACCTGTCGGACAACGCGCTGCGGGCCGACAGCGTGCCGCAGCTGTCGCTGCTGTCCTCGCTGCTGTGGCTCTTCCTGGACGGCAACCGCCTGCACCACGTTCGCCTGCAGCACTTGGCCGGCCTGCGCAGCCTCGTCTGGTTGTAAGTAATCCATCTACAGCTAATAGTCTATGCTTGTAAGAGATAAATGGATGCACCTTCAGATCTATAGAACGTTTATGTGGCAAGTGTTCAACCCTCCATGAAGGTACGAATTATTTATGTGAAACTCTTAAGGCTTGTTAAGGTAGGTAGGGCGTGAAACGGGCCGACTTGGAGCAGGAGAGGCACCACAGGACATTTTAATTTACACTGTCTATACTTTTACAAATAAATTCATAAAGGCCGGCCGGAGTGGCCGAGCGGTTCTAGGCGCTACAGTCTGGAACCGCGCGACCGCTACGGTCGCAGGTTCGAATCCTGCCTCGGGCATGGATGTGTGTGATGTCCCTAGGTTAGTTAGGTTTAAGTAGTTCTAAGTTCTAGGGGACTGATGACCACAGAAGTTAAGTCCCATAGTGCTCAGAGCCATTTGAACAATTTTTTTGAAATTCATAAAACTTTGTTAGCATGACCAGGAAGGGTTCAGGATTCACACTCATAGCATAGGAAGTTCAAAAACATTACAAAACAATTATTTTTACATGTGAAATTTCACCATTTTTTCACTTGGTATTGGCTGCATTTGTTGCTGTAGGTACACTTATCTTCATAAGTAAGAGAGATTCTTCGATGAATTTTGCACAGCATACAAACCATACTTACATGTGTATGAAACTCTAGAATTTCCCAAATCTGCTAAAAAATGTGGAAAAAAATTAACTATAAAATTCGAGTTTTCTCTAAACACGAAGTTTAAAACGTAACAGCGAGTTCATTTTTCCATAGATTAAATAAATTCTAGAGTTTCATACACCTGTAAGTATGGTTTGTAAGTTGTGCAAAATTCATCGAAGAATCTCTCTTATGAAGAAAAGTGTACCTATAGCAACAAATGCAGCCAACAGTAAGTGAAAAAAATCATCAAATTTCACATTTAAAAATATTATTTTTCGTGTTTTTGAACTTCCACTGCTATGCTGAATCCGTCCTGATCATGTTGACAAAGTTTTATGAATTTATTTGTAAAAGTATAGACAGTGCAAATTAAAATGTTCTGTGGTGCCTCTCCTTCTCGAAGTCGGCCCGTTTGACGTCCTACCCTCTTAAATGAAACAAACGTTATTAACATTCTACGTCTTTATTCATCTTGCTTACATATTTAAAATGATGTTACAAAAGTCATGAGATGGTATCTAACATCCGGAAATTAAGGTCCGGTCTGGCGTGAAATGAAGATCACAGTGAAAAATCCGATGAAGCCTTGCACAAATGCATTGGGAAGTGTGTCAGATATTAGAAGTGGACCTCTTTTAACACGGCGCAGTGCAGCAACTCGACGTGGCATACAAACCAATCGTTGGAAGCCCCCTGCACGAATCGTGTGCCATGCTGTAGCAATCCATAATTCAAAAAGTGTTGCCGGTGCAGGATTTTGTGCACGAACTGAGATTTCGATTATGTCCCATAAATGTTGGATTGGATTAATTACGGATGATCTGAGTGGCCAGATCATTCGCTCGAATTGTCCATGATGTTCTTCAAACCAATAGCGAACATCTGTGGCCTGGTGACATGGTGCACTGTCATCCATAAAGCTTCCACCGTTGTTTGGGAACATGAAGTCCACGAATAGCTCCAAATTGTCTCCAAGTAGCCGAACATAACCATTTCCAGTCAATAATTTATGCAAACACAGCCCAGACCATCATGAAGCTACCACTAGCTTAAACAGTGCCCTGTTAACGCCTTGCGTCCATGGCTTCGTGGGGTCTGGGGTCTGCGCCCCGCTCGACCCCGACCATCAGCTCTTACGAACTGACGTCGGGACTCATCTGACCAGGCCACGGTTTTGCAGTCACCGCACTGTCCTAACGAATACGTAAGTCGTACGTCCCACATTGATTACTGACGTTATTCCACGATGTGTTGCTTGTCTGTTCGCACTGAAAACTCTACGTAAATGCCACTGCTTTCGGCCACTGCGTTATCCGTGGTGAGAGGTAATGCCTTAAATCTGGTATTCTGGTCACTCTCTTGACACTGTGAATCTCGGAATACTGAATTCGCCTAAGATTTACGAAATAGATAGCCCATGCTTGTGTTATGCTTGTATTATGTTCGAGTATAATGTCTTTTCTGGAGACTAGAAATCTACTCTGTAGGAATCAGCATGGGTTTCGAAAAAGATGGTCGTGTGAAACCCAGCTCGCGCTATTCGTCCACGAGACTCAGAGGGCCTTAGACACGGGTTCACAGGTAGATGCCGTGTTTCTTGACTTCCGCAAGGCGTTTGACACAGTTCCCCACAGTCGTTTAATGAACAAAGTAAGAGCATACGGACTATCAGATCAATTGTGTGATAGGATTGAGGAGTTCCTAGATAACAGAACGCAACATGTTATTCTCAGTGGAGAGAAGTCTTCCGAAGTAAGAGTGATTTCAGGTGTGCCGCAGGGGAGTGTCATAGGGCCGTTGCTATTCACAATATACATAAATGACCTGGTGGATGACATCGGAAGTTCACTGAGGCTTTTTGCAGATGATGCTGTGGTGTATCGAGAGGTTGCAACAATGGAAAATTGTACTGAAATGCAGGAGGATCTGCAGCGAATTGACGCATGGTGCACGGAATGGCAATTGAATCTCAATGTAGACAAGTGTAATGTGATGCGAATACATAGAAAGATAGGTCCCTTATCATTTAGCTACAAAATAGCAGGTCAGCAACTGGAAGCAGTTAATTCCATAAATTATCTGGGAGTACGCATTAGGAGTGATTTAAAATGGAATGATCATATAAAGTTGATCGTCGGTAAAGCAGATGCCAGACTGAGATTCATTGGAAGAATCCTAAGGAAATGCAATCCGACAACAAAGGAAGTAGGTTACAGTACGCTTGTTCGCCCACTGCTTGAATACTGCTCAGCAGTGTGGGATTCGCACCAGATAGGGTTGATAGAAGAGATAGAGAAGATCCAACGGAGAGCAGCGCGCTTCGTTACAGGATCATTTAGTAATCGCGAAAGCGTTACGGAGATGATAGATAAACTCCAGTGGAAGACTCTGCAGGAGAGACGCTCAGTAGCTCGGTACGGGCTTTTGTTAAAGCTCCGAGAACATACCTTCACCGAAGAGTCAAGCAGTATATTGCTCCCTCCTACGTATATCTCGCGAAGAGACCATGAGGATAAAATCAGAGAGATTAGAGCCCACACAGAAGCATACCGACAATCCTTCTTTCCACGTACAATACGAGACTGGAATAGAAGGGAGAACCGATAGAGGTACTCAGGGCACACCGTCAGGTGGCTTGCGGAGTATGGATGTAGATGTAGATGTAGATGCTTCTAGTTCCAACTACCATTCCGCGTCCAAAGTCTGTTAATTCCCTTCGGAAACCTTTTCACGTGAATTACCGGAGAACCAATCACAGCTCCGACAGTACACTGCCCTTTATAACTTGTGTAAGCGATACCATCGGCTTCTGTGTATGTGCGTATCGCTATCCCACGACTTCTGTCACCTCAGTGTATTTATCAACACAGTGACTCTCCCAACGAGAGACTAGTTCGTTGATACCATCACTGTATGATGTTTGACATCAGTGACAAAGCCACAATCTTACCTCTGCTTACACCGCTCCATCACTATCAAAGTGAAGTCCCCGAAGGTGTTCTTCAAGGTTTGGAAACAGATGAAAATCGAATGGAGCCAAGTCGGGACTGCATGCAGGATGATCGACAACAGTGAATGCAAGTCGTCGCATTGTTGCAGATGTCGTAGCGCTTACGAGAGCGATGTGATGACCTCATGCCCCTCCATATCAATATCCTGTGACGTCTCTGGGTGAGGGTGACACGGCAGTTGGTCGGTACCGTTGGGCCTTCAATCCTTGTTCGGACGGAGAGTTCATTTAAGCCGAGCTGACATAAGGATAGGAATGTTTAAAACATTAAAAACAAAATGCTGAAGGAGAGGGTGCTACATGTGTGGACGAACTCTTTAAATTTGAAACTAGATTACAGCGGCTGTTTCTCAAGCACCAACACACGAGGGCTACCCGTAAATTAAGGTCCGGTCCGGCGTGAAATGAAGATCACAGTAAAAATCCGATGAAGCTTTGGACAAATACGTTGGGAAGTGTATTTAGGTCGCTATTTTCAGTTCTGAGCACACAGTGAGCAGTTTCTCACATGAGCTACTGGCTATGAAGACAACATTTTGGCACAGACATCGAGCAAGAGACCAGTGTAGAGAATTGCCGGAAAGCACGGGTGGCTGCCTTCTATGACGAGGGTATTGGAAATTTGGTACAACGCTACGGCAAGTGTCTACGTCGTAGCGCGGCTATGTAGAGAAGTAGCTGGAAGATCTAACTGTGGCAAATAAAAAGTTTTTGATTTTCATAGTGATTTCCTCTCCACGAACGATCGGACCTCGCTTCCCGAATAGCCCTCGTAGATACGTTACACAACCCCATCTTACACGTTACAGTTCGGAGACCTTTTGCGGCAGAGAGCTGCAAATGTATAAATAGGAACACTAATGATGTAGAATGTTAATAACGTTTATTTTAGCTGAAAAAATTGTTAAGAGTTTTTACAAAAAAATTTCGGAAGCATTACTTTTCAGCACGGTCTCGTAATATGTGGATCAGAAAATCCACAACATTCGTGTCTATACTATTCTCTGTGACCTTTGTTATCTTTGTCTTATCCTAAGATGTAGGTCGATAACTACCCTTGACTTCCTGAGAACATTTCAGTATTATATTGCCAATGAATAATTTGAAAAAAAAACTTTGTTTAATGTGTGTTTGTTTTCCACTTGACGGAAAAACACTATAACACCGATATCGAAAATTTAACATGGTTGAAATTATTAATTAGGCTATAAAATAATCTCGAATGGATATACTTACCTAACATATGTGGTATACGTCAATACCAACTCGACACCCACTATTGCACATTTCCCGACGTTCAGCTCAACCAGCTGGCCTTCTTGGCACAGCGGCTCTTGGCGTTACTGTCACAGTAGCAACTGAGACGTAATTCCTGACGATATGCATCTTTATTTAATTCATATCTTGCAGAACGTTCTCATCTCGGTCCGGTACACAGTTTTGATCTGGTACGATGTTTTATATCTTGTTAATTTCAGCTGGAGGTCAAGTATCTACGTGGACAATCGTAATAGAGGCTGGAGTGTCTCACAGTGTGGTGGTTCTGTCTGAAAGAAAATTACATATATAATATGCTTATTAAATCAGGTAATGGGTTTGCCACAGTAGTAACACCGCTTCCCAACAGATCACCGAAATTAAGGGCTGTCGGGCTTGGTTAGCACTTGCATAGGTGTCCGTCATGAACTGCCAAGAACTGCTAGCAAGCGCGGTGCGCTCATCTCATGTGACGTCAAGTGAGGAGCTACTTGATTGAGAAGCAGCGGCTCCGCTCACAAAAACTGATAATTGCCAGGAGAACGGTGTGCTGACCACATGCACTGCCATATCCACAGCTTGTGACGCCCCTGGGATAACGATGACACGACAATTGGTCGGCACTGTTCGGTCATCAAGGTGTGTTCGGAGGGACAGTTTATTCAGCTAAGTTGACATAATGTTAGGAGTGTTAAAGACATTAAAAATTACCATAAAATTGTAAGTATAAAAATAGTATGAAATGTTATTTTTATGTATACTTAAAGATATCGTTTGATTTGGGGACTACTAAAACTGAATAAAATTTTTCCAGTTAATCGATATATTCCTGCTTATGTTTTAATTAATTCGCATTAATTGAAATATAGCAACATATGAGAAAGATGCTGTCTCATTGAGATATTTTGACCTCTTACTTCAATGAGATAGCTCAGCTGCTTAAAAACTCTGGTTATAAATAGCGTAAAAAAATATCGAGCAGTGCTTTCCTGCCAAGCTTCATGGGGTTAGCTCATGGGAGATACCCCAAAAAAAAGCATCTCACAGCGGATAAAAGATGGTTCTTATTTTCAATAAATATTAACGTCATTAGGCCTAATGCATAAAAATTAAACCAAAGTAAAATACAAGGGTCATTCCATAAGTCATGGTAACTATTGTATTTCTTGCGATAATGCGACGTCATAGAAATTCCATGACGTGTAAATGAATGCATGTGAGTGCAAACACAAAATAGGGTTCGATTACGGGAGGTCATGCATAGGTTGAAATGAAACACACGCATTGGAACTCTGTGTAAATTTATTCTGCACGGATACAAGACATACAAAATGAATCAAAATCAACTACTGTCCTTCAAACTACACGCAGTTCACCCACACAGCGTTGTCAACGATGGGAAAGGCACTGAATGCTATTGGAATTGCTATTAACATGTGCCACCAATCACTAAAATGCCGTGAGGATATCCGTCCTGCCTGAAAGCGCCTGCCAAACAGTGGTTTCTTCAGCTGTGGAATGAGGTCGAAGTCGCATGGAACGACGTCTGCTGAGTAGCGTGGGTGCGGAAAGATCCTTCTTGTAACACAGCGAAGACAACACTCATTGTTTCAGGCGCTCGTACCGAGCGGTCCTGGCATGCGGTCGTAGTCTGTCGGTTGATTTCGGTGATGTTGACCGCGGGCTTTCGAATGTACATTGACAGAAAAAAATCGCAACACCTAGAAGGAATTGGAAGTTGGTAGGCGAGTTTCTACATCTGAAAGTTGATGTCTATCCAAATTTCTCGCCAGAGGATGTAAATCAGATTTACTTTAAATAAATACTGCAACGGTCGTGTGGGTTAATTGCCTTTGAGATTTAACGTGATAAGTTAATATTAGTCATGAATGTCTTTAAGGGGATAAATACGCCCTTATCAACACATCACTAAGTTTGGACGAGGTAGTGTAATAGGGCTACGAGAAGCTGAATGATCCTTCTGCAATATTGTAGAATGACTTGGCAGGAATGGAGCCACATGATTGCTAGCAGAGTGGCCACGAGAATGCGCGGACGCAAGAAGACCGGGTCCGGATGGACACGTGGCACTATCGAGAGGGAAGACGACTGCTCTCGGCTTATGGCTCTGGCGCATCGTACTGCAGCCACAACAGCAATTTCAGGAGCAGTTGGCACCAAAGTGACACAACGAAAAGTTAAATATGTGTTACTTCAAGGTCAGCTCTGAGACAGACGTCCTGCAGAGTGGGTTCCACTGACCCCTAACAACTGGAGGGCAGGATAAAAGTCTGTTGAGTTTTCTGATGAAAGCTGGTTCTGCCTCGGTTCCAGTAATGCCTGTGTGTTAGTTAGAAGGAGGCCAGTCGAGGGCCTGCAACCAACCCGTCTACATTCTAGACACACTGGACCTACACCTGGAACTATGACCTGGGGTGCGATTTAGTATGAAAGCAGGAGCACTCTCGTGGTTATCCCACGCACCCTAACTGCGAATTTGTACTTCAATCTGGTAATGCGACTTCTTGTGCTCCCATTCATGAACAGCATTCCAGGGGGTGTTTTCCAACGAGATAACGCTCGCCCACATACCACTCACTGTTGTTACATAACATGCTCTACAGAATGTCGACATGTTGCCTTGCCCTGCTCGATCACCAGATCTCTCTCCAATAAAGCACATGTGAGATATAATTGGATGATAATTCCAGCACCGGCCTCTGTGACCGAGCGGTTCTAGGCGCTTCAGTCTGGAACCGTGCGACTGCTACGGTCGCAGGCTCGAATCCTGCCTCGGGTATGGATGTGTGCGACGTCCTTAGGTTAGTTAGGTTAGGTAGTTGTAAGTCTAGGGGACTGATGACCTCAGATGTTATGTCCCATAGTGCTCAGAGCCATTTGAACCATTTTTTTAATGACCGACCATGTGCAAAAGCATGGAATATCATACCACAAGCTGACGTCTGGCACCTGTACAGCACAATGCATGCTCGTTTGCCTGCTTGCATTCAACATTCTGGCGGTTACGCCGGTTATTAATATGCCAGCATTTCGTACTTGGAATGGCTTACCTCGTGCTTATGTTAAACTGTAATCTTGCAATGCTAATCACTTAAATATGTTACCTAGACAAATGTCTTCCGTCACTGTATTTACTGCCATTACGGTGATGCCGCATGTTCGCATGATACACCATAGTTGCCATGACTTATGGAATTTCCCTTGTATGATGCACACGATGGCAATTAATAAGGTAAAAATACGTGAAATTATTGGTTTGAAAAGAGAGAGTCAATTTCAAGCCATTTTACATTGTAGCTGGAAGTGTAAGTTTTGTTACAATAGAATCAGCCCGCCTGGTTAGCCGTGCGGTCTAACGCTCTGCTTTCCGGGCGGGAAGGCGTGCAGGTCCCCGGGCGGACTGGTGTCGGGCTCCGGTGTGCCGGCCAGTTTGTGGATGGTTTTTAAGGCGGTTTTCCATCTGCCTCGGATAATGAGGGCTGGTTCCCCTTATTCTGCCTCAGTTACACTTTGTCCACGTACGGGTACACCATAATTAATGAAACCGCGCACGAACGATGAAGATCAAAGCAAGGCAATAACTATATAACCAGTAGCAAATCTTTCCCCTGATCATGATGCACAGTTAGTTAGGATAAATGAAACAGTCCTTTGCAGTATTGATACTTCACAGCGAAAATTACTTAGAATAATTAATGAAGCCCAGAACAAATGTTTTTGAGAATAGTTTGCTGTAGATGGCCTGGAATGAAATTTATGACGAACCAAATGCTGACACAAAATTTAATCTGTTCCATGATAAATTCATACATACATTTCAAAACAGCTTTCCGCGTAAGTTAGTCAGAAAGGCCATGAAACAGCCATGTAAAAATTGTAGATCACTAGAGGGTCTAAGGTACTTTGTGGAAGGAAAAGGGAAATGTATTTGCTGGAAAGAAGAAGAACAGATCATGCAGTACTTGCACACTACAAAAAATTCTCAAAATTACTAAGAAAAGTTATTAAAAAATCAAGGAACATGCACACACAGTCAGAAATCAGTATTTTGGAAAGCAAGCTTACGGTTATGTACCACGTAGTGAAACGAGAGGCACGGCAACCGCCTAGAGAACAGGATAACGGCACTATTGAATTAAATGGAAGTGCTATAAATTATGAAGCACGTGTATCAAATGTGTTTAATAACCATTTATTAAATATACCGGGTAATTATAATCAAACTTTCGCTATTTAACGCGTTGTAACACGGAAACTAATTACCGTACGAGTACCAGACTTGGTAGCATTAATATCCAGAGCATGGTGTGCGTGACTTTGATGCGTCACATCGCTACCGTTCAGTTCCAACTATGGCCACCACGTGCCCTGGTCAGTCATCGTGGTTCATAGACTCACACACCTGACCAGTCGCAGTGCACTTGTTAACGTGTCAACATCAGCTTGGACAAAAGGAGCAGGGCTTTATTGGTGAAGGTCTATAATCAAATCAAAAATAATGCTGCAGCTGCACTTCGAGAAAATCGCCGGCTGGGAAGATTACGGAATGGTCCTCTTTCTTCACCTGCTGGGCGGAGCAGGGTGAAGTACTTCGAATCAACTGCAGAACTGGGCGTCTCTCCGGGAAGAGGCCGACGACTGTTTGCACCACAGGTGGTTGATGAAATCGCTGTTTCTATGGGAGACAACGCTTCCCGATCGTCAGGCAGTGCGCGTTCTGTGTCACGACAGTTGAACATCCCGTGGTCCATTGTACGGAAGATTCTTCGAACCATTCTCAAATGGTATCCGTACTAGGTCCATATCGTACAATAGATTCCACCACAACTACGCGCAACGACGTGTTGACTTCGCTCGCCACTTTCTCGCGGGGATTGAAGTAAACGAGGGCTGGCTCTGGACCATCCTATGGACAGACGAGCTTATTTTTCTCTGAGGGGTGAATACACAGAATTGCCGAGTGTGGGGATATTCATCTCCAGTCACTGTACTTGGAGTTCGTCGGTATTGTACTGTATGGTGTGGCTTCATGGCTAAGCTCATCATTATCCCATTCTTTTTTGAACTTGGCACTCAAGAACCAAAAATGTGCAGTACGACTAGCCAATGTTACTGCGATATGCTTCGCCAGCATGTCACACCCTCCCTACAGGAGGAAGCCGTTGAACTCAACAGTTTTCATACAAGATGCGGCCCCACCGCACATCGCTCGTGAAGTTCACCTGCTTCTACGAAATACATTTGGAAACGATCAAAATATCAGCCGAGCTTTTCCAAATGCTTGGTCGGCACGATCACCTGATCTGACTCGCTGTGATTTTTGGCTGTGGGGCTACCTGAAGTATAGGGTTTACCGGGGGAACATTCACACATGTGCTGATCTGAAGCGCAGCATATCAAGAGAGGTAGCCAGCATTTTAGGGACATGCTTCTTTCTGCTGTGCAGAATCTAATTCTGCCATTGTTAAACCCCTATATCAGATATAACTAACGACCTGTTTCACTACTGACGTAATTTTACAGAATTTTTAAGAAGGTGACGTACCAAGAATAGTATACCATCTGAAAAACAATTATATCTACATTTACATACATACTACGCAAGCCACCGTATGGTGCGTGCTGCGGGTTGCCGTGTCATTTCCTTTCCTTTAAATTTACATACATACTCCGCAAGCCACCTGACGGTGTGTTCCACTGGCAAACAGAGCGAGAGGAAAACAACAGTCTATGTGGCTCCGTACCAGTCCTAATTTCTCTTATCTTATATTCGTGGTCCTTACGTGAAATATTCGTTGGAGGCAGTAGAATCATTTTGCAGTCAGCTTCAAATAGTGTTCCTCGACAAGAATGTCACTTTCCATCGGGTGATTCTCATTTGAATTCCCGAAGGAACTCCCCAACATTTGTGTGTTCGTCGAAAATACCCGTAACAAATCTAGTAGCTTTCCTATAAATTGCTTCGATGTCTTCGCTTAATGCGATCTGGTGGGGATCCCGAAAAATCGAGCATTGCTCAAGAATTGGTCGCACTAGTTTTTTCTCTATGGTCTCCTCTGTACATGAACAACGTTCTCCTAAAATGATCCCAACAAACCGAAATCGATCATTCGCCTTCCTTACTACAGTCCTTACCTTCTCGTTCCATTTCATATTGCTTTACAACGATAGGCCTGGACATTTAATCGGCGTGACTGTGTCACGCAGCACCTGCTAATGCTGTATTCGAACACAACATGACTGTTTTTCCTACTCATCTGCATTAACTTACATTTTTCTATATTTAGAACAAGCAACCGTTCACTACACAAAGTAGACAATTTATCTAAGTCCTTTGGTATCCTTTTACAGTCACTCAACGACGCCTCCTTCCCGTACACCACGGCATCGACCGCAAACAGCCACAGGTTCCTGCTGACCCTGTCCGTCAGACCATTTATGTATACAGAGAGTAAGTGCTGCTCTATCATACTTCCCTGGGGTACTCCTGATGATATCCTTGTCTCTCATGAACACTCGCTGTCGAGGACATGGTATTGGGTCGTATTACTTGAGAAGTCCTCAGGCCTCTCACACATCTGGGAACCTACCTCGTATGCTCATAACTCTGTTAATAGTATGCAGTGGGACACCGTGTCAAACGCGTTTAGAAACTCTAGGAGTATGGAATCTGCCTGCCGCCTTTCGTCAGTGGTTCGCAGGATAACATGTAAGAAAATGGCAAGCAGAGTTTCGCACGAGCGATGCTTCCTAAAACTGTACTGAGCAACAGATGCATTTCCGCCTCAAGGAAGTTTATTGCATTAGAACAGACAATATGGTCAAGAATTCTGCAGCAAAGCCATGTTAAGGAAATTGGTCTGTAAATGGTTCAAATGGCTCTGAGCACTATGGGACTTGACTACTGAGGTCATCAGTCCCCTAGAACTTAGAACTACTTAAATATAACTAACCTAAGGACATCACACACATCCATGCCCGAGGCAGGCTTTGAACTAGCGACCGTAGCGGTTGCGCGGGTCCAGACTGTAGCGCCTAGAGCCGCTCGGCCACCACGGCCGGCGCGGTATTCTAGAGTTGAGCGTATATGATACATTAAGGTATTCATATCTTTTGCAAATATTTCCGTGCTTTCACTGCCACTAAGAGATACAATAGTAACACTTCCGCAGCTATGGACGGCTATAGAGGCATCATGGCTCAGTAGTTCTGCAGAGGACTTCCACGTCGAACTGCTGCACTACGCCGGGAAAAAGGTTCAGTGGAGCTCGCGCAAGGTACCGTGACGGCCAAGGAGTATCGTACACTGGTTGCTGACCAAGTATACTTCTTCTTCACGATCATGTTTTCAGACGGCAGTAGCATTTTTCAACAAGATAATGTGCCATGCCAAAGGCCAATAGTGTGATAGAGTGGCTCGAGGAACTGAGTGGTGAGTTCCAATTGATGTGCTGGCCCCTCAATTCGCCACATCTGAACTTGATCGAAAACATCTGGGATGTGATTGAACGTGGTGTCAGAGCTCATCGTCCCCCTCCTGGGAATTAACGGGAATTAGGTGACTTGTGCGAGCAGACGTGGTCCCAACACTCTCCAGCTACCTACGAAGGCCTAATTGCTTCCATGCCTCGACGCGTGGCCGCTGTTATCCGTGCCAAAGTTGCCGGCTATTAGGTAGGTTGCCATAATGTTCTGGCTGATCAGTGTAGATGTAGAAGTTGGTAATATGAACACATGACATGTCACGTATTGCCATGTCTGTGTAACACAGAAGCTAGCTCCACGTAGAAGGTTAGCTTGGAAAGAGTTTAATTTCTTTCACGAGAGTTCGTAGCTCATGCTTCTCCGAATTGCGTTTGGCACCCTTAAGGGATAGTTCTGAGTGATGACACACACGAGACGCGTCTCCTCCTGGTTTATTAACGTACGACGCATCGCCGAAGAAAATGTTTGTGCTGCGCCCAGATAAGCTCCTCGCCGAGAAGAGTTTAATTTCTTTCTCGAGAGCTGGCCATTTCGCAGGCGAAGGGATACGTGCACCATTCTTCGTGGTGCTTTTCTACGGCTTATTTCCTCTGTTGTTCTGTTGATGAAACTGTGACTACATGTGGACAAAGGAATATGACACGTGAATACTTTCTCCTAGAATAATGAAATGACGCAGACGTAACTCTAACATATATACTTAGTTTATGGGTGATATCTTGGCTTAACCTAACCTGTATGAGACTTTTTGGTGGTGTCCTTATCTTATTTATGACAATATTACACTCATATATGCCGATGTTATGTACAGGAGAAGCAAAATTGAGGACAATTCCAAAGAAAGAGAACAGGCAGTAGGTAAAGATGGCTGACATGTTTGATCATTTACCCAGAACCATAAAGTGTTTAACTGGTAGCAAAATCGGTTTGAAATCTAACCTAAAATCATTTCCCCGCGACAACCTCTTCTTTTGCGCGGTAACAGATACAGCTCAGAGTGCGTAGGTTTTCTGTAGATACTGTGTCCCAACTTGCCATCTGGTTTCCGTTTCATCCGAGCATCAATGCTGCTCTAGTCGCATGGCCAAAGGACAAACGTGTCATCCACATTATGTTAGAAACAGATCGAGTTTAGCTGGGTTTGTTTAAGGGCGTTCACCTATAATTCCTTCATGGAAAAAATTCACCACAGTTAGCGACAGGTAATATCTCATGTCCACATCATCTATCTGTTCATAATAATTTCCATCTCGAACAGGCTGTACGTTGAAGTGAACACGAACTCGAACAGTATCGTGAGGCTGGTGTCGAACTTGTTTCTTATGACGTTCCATGGAGTCCTTCTGTGGTACCCTGGTGAAACGGGCACTACGTCGAAACTCTCCAGCATGTCATTATCACTGAGGCAAAATTCTTGTATATATTGTACTAAATGAATGGAATTGCGGGTGTTATTTCGCCTTTCCCGGAAGGACTCAGGAAGGCAGTCAGTTGTTTGGCCTATCTGTATCTTGCTGCTCCTATATTGCTAACTACGGAGCGCAGTGGAATATCCTCTTTGTGGACGCCGGCAGCCCATACATTCGTGGCGGTGTGGTGCAGCAATAGTGATCGAAGTTTCTTAAGAGTTTTCGCATTAAAGGGTACTGCGAAGAGGTTCGGTGATTTTTCTCTGGAAGCGACTTATCGGCTCTCATCTATCGTCCTGTACGCCGCGTCATCGAGAAGTCCATACAACATCTGTTTATATTCTGAAAGTACCGCACTGTTCCTTTTGTCAGCAGACAGAACGGTGAATTTGCGTAACTCATGGATGGCCGCTCTTTTCACCTTTGGAATATTGCTCTTCTGTTGTATAGCGCTTATGATCCTAGAACACGTGGATGACACGTCTGTCTTTTGACTACATTGATGGAGCAGCTTAAGTGAATTTCTCCATAACCTCAACTTGGTGCACTCCCACCAGTGTACCGTGGAGCTGGAACAGAATGTCTCCTTCCTGTTTTTAACGTCCTGGTGAAACGGAAACAAAGTGGAATTTCGGGACACAACATGTACAGAAAACCTACATACACTGATCTGTATCTGCATTCCTCCAGTAGATACCACAACTTGCAGCATGAAGGCGTCTTACGCACACTTATTCACAGGGCGCGATCCATCTCCGATCAAGATAGCCTTCTTACTGAACTGAATCACCTCGAGACGACATTCCAAATTACTAAATCCAGCGCAAGCAGATGAAGCGTACGTTTGGACAGAAAAAGAAGGGCACAAGTCACTAGCATGCATCCCGTTTGTCGGCAATCCTTCCATGATGTCGGCAGGATCTTGGAGCCACACAGCGTTAAATCAGTATTTCGTCTTGACTCTTCTAGCACAGCGTCTAGAAGAAAAAGTATAGGCACTCGTCAAGTTTCCGCGGGCTTGCCGGTTATGCTGTATTTCACAAGATCAAGATAAGGTAAGTGATCTATGCGATCTGCATTGAAATATAAAACGTTGACGTCCTTTAAGGCAATCATGAAACATCGGCTCACGTATAATAAGGAAATAAAATGTATTGACGGAAATCGAAATATAGTTTAAAATGCAAATAAAACTTCTATAGGGGCACATACCGATCAATAATATACACTAAAACATGGGAGATAAAAGATAATATAAACTCCTCCATATAATTTGTAGCTGTTAGTTATCGGAAACCTTGGAGAGCTTGTGTGATGACTTCGCACTCTTCGCTGAGAAGAGATCGTTGCTGATTTCTTTCGTACGAAAGAAAAAGCGGCACTTCATGTAATGGAAAATTAATTTACAGGCAAGGTTCAGTTTATGTTCCAACGACATCCTAAATCACATGTTCCTAAAACAATTTATTCAGTGCTGTCTACACACTCATAAAATACACTCCTGGAAATTGAAATAAGAACACCGTGAATTCATTGTCCCAGGAAGGGGAAACTTTATTGACACATTCCTGGGGTCAGATACATCACATGATCACACTGACAGAACCACAGGCACATAGACACAGGCAACAGAGCATGCACAATGTCGGCACTAGTACAGTGTATATCCACCTTTCGCACCAATGCAGGCTGCTATTCTCCCATGGAGACGATCGTAGAGATGCTGGATGTAGTCCTGTGGAACGGCTTGCCATGCCATTTCCACCTGGCGCCTCAGTTGGACCAGCGTTCGTGCTGGACGTGCAGACCGCGTGAGACGACGCTTCATCCAGTCCCAAACATGCTCAATGGGGGACAGATCCGGAGATCTTGCTGGCCAGGGTAGTTGACTTACACCTTCTAGAGCACGTTGGGTGGCACGGGATACATGCGGACGTGCATTGTCCTGTTGGAACAGCAAGTTCCCTTGCCGGTCTAGGAATGGTAGAACGATGGGTTCGATGACGGTTTGGATGTACCGTGCACTATTCAGTGTCCCCTCGACGATCACCAGAGGTGTACGGCCAGTGTAGGAGATCGCTCCCCACACCATGATGCTGGGTGATGGCCTTGTGTTCCTCGGTCGTATGCAGTCCTGATTGTGGCGCTCACCTGCACGGCGCCAAACACGCATACGACCATCATTGACACCAAGGCAGAAGCGACTCTCATCGCTGAAGACGACACGTCTCCATTCGTCCCTCCATTCACGCCTGTCGCGACACCACTGGAGGCGGGCTGCACGATGTTGGGGAGTGAGCGGAAGACGGCCTAACGGTGTGCGGGACTGTAGCCCAGCTTCATGGAGACGGTTGCGAATGGTCCTCGCCGATACCCCAGGAGCAACAGTGTCCCTAATTTGCTGGGAAGTGGCGGTGCGGTCCCCTACGGCACTGCGTAGGATCCTACGGTCTTGGCGTGCATCCGTGCGTCGCTGCGGTCCGGTACCAGGTCGACGGGCACGTGCACCTTCCGCCGACCACTGGCGACAACATCGATGTACTGTGGAGACCTCACGCCCCACGTGTTGAGCAATACGGCGGTACGTCCACCCGGCCTCCCGCATGCCCACTATACGCCCTCGCTCAAAGTCCGTCAACTGCACATACGGTTCACGTCCACACTGTCGCGGCATGCTGCCAGTGTTAAAGACTGCAATGGAGCTCCGTATGCCACGGCAAATTGGCTGACACTGACGGTGGCGGTGCACAAATGCTGCGCAGCTAGCGCCATTCGACGGCCAACACCGCGGTTCCTGGTATGTCCGCTGTGCCGTGCGTGTGATCATTGCTTGTACAGCCCTCTCGCAGTGTCCGGAGCAAGTATGGTGGGTCTGACACACCGGTGTCAATGTGTTCTTTTTTTCATTTCCAGGAGTGTATATCACCCCATAGATTCGAGGTGGAAGACAGTTTCCTTTCAAGAACTACTTCAACCTATAAAAGACTGTTGAAAACGCTTTCGGACGGTAAGTCAAATAAGAAAGGGAATTTATTGAGCCGAAGTCCTTAATGGCTGTGAAGGTTCCAACTTTTGTGTCAAACGGCTTTTTATTCATAAGTGTTTGAGCACACTTCACACACCCGCTCTGTTTATTAAGCTAATTGACATAGGAAGATCGTTCTCCCAGTCCGCTATCACCATTTTGTCCTTAATTTTGTCCTCAGCAGGAATGTTAATGCGTTTGTTTCCTATCACCATTTCTTAAGCATATATACGCATCTGAATTCCGTTCACAGTTCATGGATGCAGATACAGTCTTCATAACGGGGACATACACGCGCTATAACATATTTAATTGCAGAAAATATACAGTTGATGGGTGGTTGTCACGACTTATAGACCTCAAAATTCCAAAATGACGCTCCGGAGGGTTTTGGTAGACTTTTCCTGCAATTAAGTACTTAAAACCTTTGAACCATAAATACTGAGAAACTTCCAATACACTCTTCAGCGCGACAGAAATTCCAGTGTTACGTTTGAGAAAATTAGTTTTTTTTTAGCAAATGGTTTCGTAAAAGTCATTTAATATTTTGTATAAAGGGGAATCGTTGTAGAATGGTATTTTGGTATTCTAGAAATGGTTCAAATGGCTCTGAGCACTATGGGACTTAACTTCTGAGGTCATCAGTCCCCTAGAACTTAGAACTACTTAAACCTAACTAACCTAAGGACATCACACACATCCATGCCCGAGGCAGGATTTGAACCGGCGGCCGTGGCGGTGCGCGGTTCCAGACTGTAGCGCCTAGAACCGCTCGGCCACCTCGGCCGTGGCGGTATTCTAGAGTTGAGCGTATATGATACATTAAGGTATTCATATCTTTTGCGAATAGTTCCGTGTTTTCACTGCCACTTATGTTATTGGGATTAGTTTTTTTCAGAAAAAGTGTACAAACACTGACGAAATCATTAGTCTACCGTTATTTCTTGATAAACAATTATTTATCACACGAAACAAAACTGCCGGCCGCGGTGGTCTCGCGCTTCTAGGCGCTGAGTCAGGAACCGCGCGACTGCTACGGTCGCAGGTTCGAATCCTGCCTCGGGCATGGATGTGTGTGATGTCCTTAGGTTAGTTAGGTTTAAGTAGTTCTAAGTTCTAGGGGACTAATGACCACAGATGTTAAGTCCCATAGTGCTCAGAGCCGAGCCGAAACAAAACTAAACACAACAACAATATCCTAAATGTGTCTTACGAACCGCACTGTCAGAAATCTACTTCATCCAGCCACAAGCGACCGCTGAACTGTCTGTCGATGGTCGCAACAACCACCATTGTGAAAGATATAACGGAAAGAGAAGTAACTGCACTTTTCCTTCTAAGCGCTATGCTACTAGGCTCATTTAAGGATTATCTAGGCCTTCGCAAACTAGGGGCCAAGCAAATCCTCTATCAGTGGGCAAAACATAGCTGTACACACATTAGAAGAAAGGTGGCATGAACATACACACCACAGTAAATTATGTCAGACCACCAAATAAGCTGTGGCCGATCATAATATAAACATTGGCCAACACAAAAATACTTAGACAATCTTCCTCCTGGGACTGCGTGATTAAAGAGGCCATTGACATCGAGATCCAAGATGGTCTAATTAATAAAGGTAGCGGCCTACAACTGAGTCAGGAGTGGAACCCTGCACTGAGCCTAGAAAAAGAATAGCGCCCCGGTACAGTGAGTTTCGCTCTCGCCAGCAATAGCGAGAACGCTGGAGACCAGCGTTTGGATCGCTGCCCCCACCATACCACCATCAACTGCCGCAACCGCACGGATAGCGATACAGGCAACAGTCAATATAAATAGGATGCGGAGAGAAGCCGAACAGCTGAGGCGAGAGCACAGCTGCTATTGCGCGCTCCGGTGCTTTGCGTGACACAGAGCTGAGACGGCGTGCTCGTGCTGTGGCGAGTGCGGAAAGCAAATTGTTGTGTGTCGTTGTTACGACGCGAGAGGAAATTGTCATGTTTTCGTTCCACAGCATGAGCAGACGAGGCTGACTGAAGAAAGTGAAGGGGCCTTCGATAGTGCACCTCAGGGAGTTAGCCGATCAACAGAAGGCAGAAGGCTGCCGCTCCCTTGCATATCCACTACAGAAATTCGGGGTGGAAAGAGTTGTCCCATGAGATAGCCATCTTCTGGAAGCACGAATTTTGCATCGAGTTGGTTGAGTCTGATGTCACGATCGAGTTGCAGGCAGCAAGTTTGGCCGACTACAGGACACTCAAGAGCGCTGTGCGCCCCCACATCGTAGAGACGCTTGTGAACGAATCAGCTATACCAGAGTAACGAGAGAAGGCAACCAAGGCACTCCTCAAGGTGTAGCCTTGTATTTGTGACGGTAAGACGGACTGGGAAGGGCTGTTACGTTCCGGCTTAACCGGACGAACGAGAAGAGGCCGCAGCTGTTCATCATCGCCGTACAAACGCCCACCATTAGCGACGAAATCTTCGAACTGCGGAAGGCGGAAGCTCTGCTACCAGGACTGGACCATATGTCTCAGTGTTTCACGTGCCAGCAAGAAGGACACTTTGCGAAGCTTAGCAGCGCCTGCGGCCGTGGCAAGAAAGAAACGCCGACGTGCGCCCGCTGTCTTGCCAACGAGCGGGACTGCAGGACCTATTCGAGCCGCAACCGCACCGACTGCGGGATGGCGCCCCCAACCACAAGGCCGAACAGGCGAAGAGGACGACTACACCGATGCGCAAACTCGAGGCTGGAGCAGCAGAGGAAGGAGCCGGAGGAAGGTGGTAGTTCACCCTGCCCGCGGACGGCCGAGGCGGAAACACCGCCCACCCCACAGACGACACAGCAGCTGAGGAATGACGACATACGCGCCACATTGTACGACGTCGTCGGGCAGATAACTGTAGGCTTCAAAGTCGTCATGGCGGCAGAGGGCCGCACTCAAAGCCGCCTTAGCTGCTGAGACGGAGGCTTGCCTCCAGCTGGGGCAACTACGTGCGACTGTTTCACACGACCTCGGGGCTGCCACAAAAGAAGAGCCTGCCACCGTCACGGGGTGGAAGGAAGTGGAGGACACCATGGCGACCCTCGCCACCTCCTCTCAGCCACTCAGGCCGATTACGAAGAGCAAGCCGGCCACCACAGACGCCTCGTGACGTGTGGCTGACACTGCGAGATAGAAGACATCTGCGGTAAAGCCCAGCGAGACATCGCACAGTCGTCCTTAGCGCCAGATCGCAACTTTTACCTCCCACCCTTAACCCTTATAATAACAAGGAGTGGGTACATTGTGCCCTCCTTTTGTGAATATTGTAATTTACATTTGCATTTCATATTTCAAATTTATGTTAAAATATTTATTGTTTTTTATTTCCTCTACCAAATTTTACAAATATATAAATTGTTCAGATAAACTTAATCCATTAATGTAAGTATAATCACGGTGGTCGTAATGTGTACTTTTTTAGCAGTAAATGTGAATTGACAATGAAGGTTTTATTACATAAATTGTAAGATTTCGGCTGTTTACACGCTCTGGGCACTGAAAAAATGTGTGTGAATTCCTAAGGGACCAAACTGCTGAGGTCATTGGTCCGTAGACTTACACACTACTTAAACCAACTTATGCTAAGAACGAGACACACACCCATGCTCTAGGGATGACTCAACCCTCCGATGGTAGGGGTCTCGCAATCCATGCCATGGCGCCTCTAACCGCGCGGCCACTCCGCACGGCCTCTGAGCACTGAATTTCTCTTTGTAGGTAGCAACAATGATCTCAACAATTATTAGTTTCTCTTTGGTTTCTGATTGTTTCTTGTTCTTTTTCTATTCAGTGCAGTTTCCTCCTGTATGAGAAACAACTGTGACTGAAAATGTACCGTCGCTCTCTTACTGAGAGAGAAGTATCAGACATTCTAGAAGAATCTACAAATTCTGAAATTTAATTTGGTGATAGTGATGAAGGAGCGAGTGAAACTGAAGAGGAATATGTTCTCCACGGGGTGTGGATATTGATGGTGCACACACAGACTCTGAAGACGAATTCTGGCAGCTGCAGCGGATGATGAGCCAGCTGGTGAGGCCAGTGAGAAGTATTTTCCAACCACTGGAAAAGTTTTTACTTCCAAACCTCCTCATATCACAAGGCGGGTAGCACCAAGCGAGAAGACTTAATAACTGAAGGTAAAGTAGGAACAATAAGAGAATCATTTGAAAATATTTTTTCTCCAGAAATTGTTAACGTCGTAATAAAGCGTACCAATGAAGAAGCACTGAGACAGAATTTACCCAAAACAGACAGACTTGAGTTCATGACATACGTAGCGTTACTTATTATACGGGGAAGGAGAGCAATAGTAAGTCATCTATTCCCGATTTATGGTCCAACACTTCAGGAAGATTTGTTTATACTGCTACTACAAGCAAGTAGAACTAGATTTCGTCAGCTTACTAAAATAGTAATAATCGATGACAGAGAGACGCGAGCGCAGGGAACATGACACGTTTGCTGCAGTACGAAAAGTATTTGATAAAATGAATGAATTACTGCCAAGATATTATTTTGTTGGATGCTCACTGTTATTGATGGAAAGTTTCATTGTTCCGTGGCAGGTGCCTCTTCTAGGTCATCATGAAAAGAAGGCCTGGAGTATGGTATACTTACACGAATATTCACAGACTCTAAAACCAAATAAGTTCTCAGGATGGGGCCATATGCAGAGAAGAAAAATGATAGTCCACAACAATGAAATTGACCTGCCGCTGTAGGGAAACGCCTGGTTATTCCTATACGTAATTCAGGGAGCAATGTCACCGCAGACAGATATTGCACTTCAGTTGATTTGGCCGAAGATTTGTGGAGGAATCACAAGCTAACTCTCGTGGGAACATTACAAGCTAATAGGAAGCAAATACCTCAAGAACTGAAGACATCTCAAGAACAGAATTATACTCCAGTAAATTTGCTTTCAGTGATCGTAGTACTGGAAAAACCCCAATCACAATTGTTTCATATATCCTCTCTGAAAAACCCCAAAAAACCATTTTGTTGCTGTCCACTCAATATTATGACACTGCAATTCGTTCACCTACTGACACTAAGGAGGAAACAGTCATAAATTTATATTGCAAAGAGACGAAAGGCAGTATTAACACAATCGATTAAATGATAAGAAAATTTTCAACTAATAGGACTACAAGAAGGTGGCCGTTATCTATTTTTTACACTCCTGTGGACATAGCAGCGTTAAATAGTTATACACTACTTCTGATCAACTTCTCAGAGTGGAATAAGACAAAATCAAATAAGCGATGGCTTTTTCTTGAAGAATTTGGACTACACCCCATTGATGAAAGGGTTACGAGTATTAGAGGACTTCAGAATTGTGTGGTTTCACCCATGGGAGGTATTCTTGTACGGAATATCAAGCAGTAGTTCGCTGCAAAAGAAGCTGGAGGAGGAAAGGGAAGATGTCATTTTTGTTGTTGTGAAAGCCAGTCAAAAGCAGTGAAGTACAGTAAGGTGAACAAAACAACAATGATCCGTAACAATTGTAAGAGATACACATGCAATAAACACAGCAAGAAGAGTGGTACATGTTCCAAGTATGAAAATGTTTCCGAAGAAAGTGATGAATTAGTTAGCCTCGAAACTATGTAACGTAGACTGCTGTTTTAACCTAAACTATCCGTAATATTGCTTGAATTAGAATGAAGTGATCTTAAATAACCCTGTAATGACTTACTCCCCACGTAAAGAGATTCTGCTCAAGAAAATAAGACACTATAAACTGAAAAGACGAAAAAAAGTGAAATATACTGTGTGCGGTTTTGTAGAGAGTGCTAGAAGAAATGAACCTTTATTACACATCAGTAGCTCTTTGTACAATATTTTGTTAATAATTGTCAATATAAATATTAAAGAAATTTGAATTATAAATTTTATTTCGCGTCTGGTAACGAAAACTGACAATGGCCAGGAGAACAATGTGCTGACTGCATGTCCCTCCATAACCGCATCCAGCGATGCCCGTGGGCTGAGGATGACACGGCGGCTTTTCGGCACCATTGGGCCTTCAAGGTCTGATAAGGCGGAGTTTTAATTTAATTAATTCCGCCTATCCCTCCCCCCCCCCCCCCCCCCCCCCCTTGGTACTGCGCGTTACGAAGAATATGTTGGTACTGCAAGGGTAACCTGCCATTTCTTCGTATGTCTCTGTCCACTTCAATCTAAAGACGGGCCCATATTATTGGTTAATCTTACCCGGGCCTACGGACAACGTCACACTCCCGAATCTTGTGATCTCCTTGATTACAAGAAAATGATTTTTTTTTCTTTGACAACCTGAATGAGTCTTTGCCGAAATATTTCGTAGTAATTAGTACGTGACCTGGCCGGACACGCGAGAATTCTACGTGAAAGAATAAAATATGCCGGGAAAAGTTAGATCACATATGTAGCATTGATCTCCCAGTCTCTAATGTGTATTGAAGGGAAAAACGATTGGTTTTAAGAAGTGATTCGCCGGTCGATTGTTATTTCATCCAGTTTGTTTTTTTCAGTCTAATGAATCAACAACCAAATGAAACTAATCTCTGCGGCCACGTCGGCTGCATCAATCATTTCAGTAACTCTCCGGGTGTGAGTGGTTTCAGTTAAAGCGAGACAATCGAATGATACGACTCTGCTGTGTGAATGAATGCAATGTTTATCTTGGTAGGTGGTTACGCAACTGGATATTGCATATATGAAGTGAACCGAATACCAATTCATGTCTATAGAAATATTCAGAGTGCCCTTTTCATATAACAAAAATATTGAAATATAATATTACACGGCGATAGAAATGTAGGCTCGGAACTAGCGTGGTAGTTTGTAAATATTAAATATAATGAGTTCAAAACTCCGTACCAATGTCCTCAAATATAGGTATTGAACAGTAATAACCTGTGCCTGTTTATTAGTTTTTGCCCGTACATAGGCACTTGCAAAAGTGGTGTTTGTTTTTTAACCATGAGTAGGTACTTTAAGAAATCCGGCATTTTTGTTGTACAGAGGGGGGGGGGGGGGAGGATAGTTCCTGTTACAGTGAAACGAATTTTTATTAACAGTTTCGTGTATTCTTTAACCAGTATTCATTTTGTGCACTTCATGATAGGTTAGTGTAACTCACAATAACCAACCCGCTATAACAGTATCATAATTATCACTCCTCCTACCGCGCCTATATAAGAAATAGGGTTACGTATTATTCAGTCCGTGTATGTACTACAAAAATATCTTAGGACTCTAACATTTCTGATACAAACCGTTTCAGTATAGTTTTCGACGGGGAGAAGAAACGCAATTGTAAACAATTAGTTTCACGTTTCAAGCTACTTTTATTATATACTTACAATACACAATTGAGCGTCAGGTCTTAGATCCTAGTTCTCTCTGCTGCAATGTATGACCCATCTTTTTCTTCGCTCTGTGTGATCTAAATATGTGAAAGTTATTTTTGCAAAGGTTAGTGCAGTTCACAGCTAAGCAGTATTTCGTCTCTCATCGTACGGGTCTGTTTAGCATTAATCTGACTACAAGCCTGTCATATAGTTGCGAAAAATAACTTTTTATTGTGGGCTGCTTCCTTAAGACAAGAACGAAATAAGAATTGTAAAAGTGAATATTATTCTGAATATTATCTTTGAAAAGTTACTTAAAATCACTTTTACCATTTACGGGTCGAATATAGTTCATATTATTTAAATTCCTAACAGTAGTGCAGGCCAAAGCTGCTGTACGTAGCTTGGAAATAAAACGTTGTAGAGACTGAGAAAACCTGGAAGACATCTCGGTACTCTGATAGTCACCCTTAAGTGGAATAATTTTAGGTAGTCTCCTGCTGTTACTGAAGAAGGCGAAAATCAATATTTGAATACATTCGAATTTGCTGCGTAATGGCGTCGCATTGTCGTCCACCAGCTATGCTCTGTTAACTGGTGACGCTGTATTTAGAAAATGCTAGAAATACTTAATCTCATATCGTCAGGTACAGCGACTGCATTCGACACAAAACAAAACGTAAGAGAAAGATGACGACGATTGATCACGCTTTTTTATAGCAAAAAGAAAGATAATATTGCACAACACTTATCCTTCTCACGCAAATACTTCATAATTATAATGTTCAGTACACCGATCGTTTACTCGAATTTGATTGTTATTCGGTTTTGTATTCAGATTTCACTTTGCCATGACATGTTTCTCACAAAACAAAAAAATTATGAAAAATTGTATGTTTAGTAGTCACATATTCTGTCCTTTGGACGCCATGGCAGACACCAGTTACGACGAATTCTTCAATACATTTAACTATAAATCTCCAGTCACATTGTGACTTACATGTGAACAAAAATGTATATCTTATACTTTGGGGAGAACGGTGGAGAGTTCAGCTCAGGTTATAGGGAGGAGTCGTCAGTCAGTCTTACCAGGGGCGGCAACATCCATCCATCCATCGTTGGGACCGGGAGTGTGGCACCGACGTCGGCAGACTTTGGCAGCCAGGAATACATCCGACGCAAGGAGGAGGCCTCGTCCCCCGTGAAGGCATGCGGCCCGCGCGCTAGTTTGCCACCTTCTCGTGACGGATGCTACCCTGGTAGCCTGCTGGAGGCTGCCTACGTTGACTGCGCGTCGTCGCCGCAAGTTTTCGTATTTAATTAATGGCCACCGCCACCACTGCTTTCCAGTAAAAAAGAATGCAAACAGTTCCTGAAATCTGGCAATGTTCCTGTCGTCTTCACGTACTCCTTCGGAACCTTTTATGCTTAACTTCGTGCCCCCAACGATACAGTTTGGTTAGTTATTAAGTTAATTTACTTACTTACGCATCTCGAAGTTAAATTAGTAAAATATTAATTAATTTATTCAGTATGTCATTAAATGCTTACGTATAGCGCTTATTTCAACTTTCGTGTACCCCCGACAGTGTCTTCACGTAGTTCTAGGGGTAAGAACCTACCAGTTCAGAAGAATGAATGACGACGGATAGCTCAGTCAACTAAATACTGAAGTTCGGTTTCAGTTCGAAAAACGAATAAAATATATGGTTCAAACGACAGAAAAACTATTACTGGTTTCACTTGAAAAGAAAGAAGGAATAACTTGGTCAATATACGAAACTGTGTCCACTGCTTTCATCGATTTCCTCCCAGAAATTGGTTTCACGCGAAAGACAGCAATGAATGATAAACGATGCCAGAAACTTATAAATAGGAATATGAAGTTCTCAACGCTACAACTTCAAGTCAGTTTTTTTTACAGCTCTAGCTTTACTCTACTGACCACAACTTCAGCAAACTCCCGAAATGATGGAAAAATTCCAGAAAATGTTTCCGGTATAGCTACGTCGTAACTCAAATCTTGCCTCGAGAACATGACGCATAAAATATTCTTCGATACAGATAACTGTAAAGTTTTGAAACTAGACACACTCGTTAATAAAATAATGGTAAAATAAAAAAAATCTTACACAAAATTAAGACAGTTACTTCTAGCTACTTCACTTTATTAGCATCGTTTCATACTCTGTATGAAGTGGTTCAAGAAATCTATTTGCATTCCTGGAAAAGAGCTGAAGTCGTCTCCACAAAGTTATGGAGGATTCATATCCGGAAATGTCACTGGCCTTTTGAATTCTTCATCTACAAAAACTTATTGATTCGTACTGAAATTACTGTCTACGAAGAAACAGTAGAAACATACTGTATACCTGGAGAGTCGTGCCAGTTACCGTTCTGACCTGTCTAACGTGCGACGGAAATCATTCTATGCACACAAATACACTGAAGAGCCAAAGAAACTGTCACACCAGCCTAATATCGTGTAGGGCCCTCGCGACCACGCAGAAGTGCCGCAGCACGACGTGGCATGGACTCGAATAATGACTGAGGTTGTGCTGGAGGGAACTTGCACCACAAATGTTGCAGGGCTGTCCATAAATCCGTAACAGTACGAGGGGGTGGAGATTTCCTCTGAGCGGCACGTTGCAAGGAATCCTAGATATGCTCAACAATGTTCATGTCTCGGGAAACTGGTGGCCAACGGAGGTGTTTAAACTCATAAGAGTGTTCCTGCAGCCACTCTGTAGCAATTCTGGACGTGTGGGATGTCGCATTCTCCTGCTGGAATTTCCCAAGTCCGACGGAATGCACGATGGACATGAATGGATGCAGGTGACCAGACAAAATGCTTACGTACCTGTCACCTGTCAGAGTCGTATCTAGACGTGTCAGGGGTCCCATAACACTGCAACTGTACACGCCCCACGTCATTACAGAGCCTCCACCAGCCTGAACAGCCCCATGCTGACATACAGAGTCCATAGATGCTTGAGGTTGTCCCCATATCCGTACACGTAGATCCGCTCGATACAATTTGAAACGAGACTCGTCCGACCAGCCAACATGTTTCCAGTCATCAACAGTCCAACGTCGGTATTGATGGGCCCATGCGAGGCGTAAAGCTTTATGTCGTGCAGTCATCAAGGGTACATGAGTGGGCCTTCGGCCCCAAAAGCCCATATCAATGATGTTTCGTTGAATGGTTCGCACGCTGACGATTGCTGATGGCCCAGCATTGAAATCTGCAGCAATTTGCGGAATGGTTGCACTTCTGTCACGTTGAACGATTCTCTTCAGTCGTTGTTGGTTCTGTTCTTACGGGGTCTTTTTCCAGCTCCAGCGATGTCGGAGATTTGATGTTTCACCAGATTCCTAATATTCATGGTATACTCGTGATATGGTCGTATGGGAATATCCCCACTTCATCGCTACCTCGAAGATGCTGTGTCCCATCTCTCGTGCGCCGACTATAACACCGCGTCCAAATTCACTTAAATCTTGATAACCTGCCATTGTAGGAGCAGTAATCGATCTAACAACCGCGCCAGACACTTGTACATAGGCGATGCCGACCGCAGTGCCGTATTCTACCTGTTTACATTTCTCTGTATTTGAATACTCATGCCTATTTCTTTGGCACATCAGTGTACAATTCATCTGTAAAGATCACGTTCCTCCGTACATTTATGATCCAGATGGGTGTTGCAGACTCAAAAATAATAAAGCAGGTTAGTTCACTGCCGTTATCTACGCGTCTGTCATACAAAGCAATTGCTCTGGGGATTTTCAATGAAACTGAAATTCCTGTGACGACTGAATGCTCTGCAGGCAAATTGTCTCGAAGACATCCTTCGATTTACTCATAGTTCTGCGGCTAAGATTAGATGTCGGTTTTGTTTGGGAGTGATTACAATTTGGCGACACTATGCAGGCCTAACGAACATCTGTGTCACAGAGCCTTCGCTGAGATCTTCAAAGACACACTTTGTGGCACATACGACGCTGATGTGAGTGCAGCATGTGTGTCTCGTGGAAACATGGTCCAGATGGCAACATTTTAGTTCCGCCCCAGTTCGCGTACTTTATTAAGAAAAAATCTTTATTTATTTTATTCTTACGCATAGCATCTTCATGTGTGACAGCTTGGAGAATTATATAGCTCCGAAGGACCAACACTCTATTCTGGTGTATTGCGCTGTTTTGAAGATGTTAAAAGTATTTTGTGTTATTAGTTCTCAGGAAAGCAATTTTGAACGGGGTAGTATCTACTTTTTTTTACTTACCAACACATACTTCGTAAGAATAATTTCAGTGTTTCTGTCATAATTTGCTTCTGCTTTCAGGCTTCATAGAAGCCAGTAATGAGCATTATTTGAAGTGGACCTTCCGTTCAACAGCGCGAGAGGCCAGGATGCAATTTCTAGCAAAGAGAGATAAATCAATACTTCCGCTACAAAATTATTCGCATACCTTCAAATATTGTCTTGTCAGTTACCTCTGTTATCTTTGTAGTTCACAATGGCCTTAGTATATTATACCATTATTCCACTTATGAGAGAATCAGAATGAGATGCTTCTCGCATGTTGTATGAGTACATAAATAAGTTATGTGTTGCTCGCGGCCTTGTGGAAATTTGAGTGCATATTTTATTGATGCAATTCCAGAAGCTTGCAAGTGAGGAATATCTTGCTGTAATGCTGCTGAGCTTAGGACGTCTAGTGTAGTAGTATTATATCGTTACAATAGTACTGTGATTTCTGGCCCAAAATGTGTCACCGATGATGTCATCAATATGTAATAGGATTTCCGCACCCCCTACGTCCAGCCTCTCCCTTCTGACAAAGCCCAATTTTACTATGTATAAAATTGCGGGAATTGCAATTTTTGCGGGAAATTCAAAATTCTGGCGAGAAATTTAAGAACGGTGCCCAGTTTTGCTAGTGTATTTCATGTGGGAGTAGGGTATTTATTGTACTAAGCATAAACTGGTGGGAAATTCAAGATGACACTTTGTCATGCTGACTGTCTTGCAATAATGGGACAGGCTCTACCTTTATGTCGGCAGAATGTGTGTCCTGGAATACTGACACAATGATGTCAGAGACAAAGGATGCTTGTACAGCCCCAGGCATGCGTGCTGACCTACTTGACAATGTTTTCCCTAGCTGCATATGGAAATGAAACAGAGTTATACTTATTGATAACTCGAACCGTACCCATGAAAGTGTGACAAATAGATATTGCAAAGTATGATTTTTTCTACGAGAATGTTGGTCAATACTTTTCTTGTACCTGACATATAAAGACGAAAAACTGAAGTACCTACTCAACAGTGTGCAGTGCAAACTGACAGCAGATGACTTTTTACATCGCCCAGCGAGACAGCAGAGATCGCTAAATCCCTGTTGTGGAAGGAATATGAACGCTATGCCTCGAGAATGCTGCCAGAGGCTATTGGGAATTACGTATGAAAGCTCTAGCCGCTACATAACGTCGCATGTGATTCACACATGCAAACACCATTGGCCAAACGGCGGCCAGACGACGAGTTCGTGCAATGGTTCACTTACCTGAGAAAGCCTATGTAGTCAAGTTCCACTCCCTGTTTTAACTGTAGGTTTTCTAAAATTTAGCATTTATGTTTCATGAAATAAACGTCCACACACCTCTGAATTGTTTTGCAATAGGTGGAATCTAAGTGCTACATTCCCACTTAGTCATGTTTGAACAAAGATAGAGAGTGATACCCAGTGACAGTATATCATCTGCTTCTCTTGTTCAACACCAAGGCAACCGCTGAACATCAAGTTAATATCCGACGGACGTTTTGCCGTTACAATTGTCAGTTTATGCAGTACTACGTGGTGTTGTTTTCACTGTGATATTGTCTCCTAACGTAATCATAAGAAATGTCTGCAACACTTTCTCCTCTCTTTCCAAATACCGGCTATGAATGTCTTCCAACAGCAACTTTAGGTTCGTCTGTCTTAAAGGCGAATACCATCCCACAACCAAACTTTAATTTAGCGGCGTTATTACGGGGACTAATATTGAGGAGGTAATTCGATGTACTATGTAGGGGGATATTAGCATCCGACGGTGATTCGGATTCCTGGAGTAGCCCGAGTATCTACCGGGAGAATATGTCAGAGGTACTTGGGCTCCAGACTACATACATAGCTTGCACCCACGCGAGGCGCAACAGCTGCGGCAATCGCGTCCAGTGGCACCGCCCCAAAACGATTGTTTACTGCAAAATAACGTGGCTCGGCTCTTGATAGTCAGTCTCTCACTTCTCACTTGTCTCACAGTCACTGAGTACGGTGTTCTAAAAAGAAGTACTACCACAACTGTCAGAAATCCACTCCCGTAGCACACACAGGAACAGACGTAACTAATAACGCAAACAGGCAAAGGTATAAATCGCCGTCGACTAGGATGACAGTCTGGCGGAGAGCCGTTGCCTGAAGGCAACACATGGGGATACTACAACCCCCAAATGCAGATATTAGTACTAATGTAATGCCTCAGCTCTGGGAAACAATACGCTACGGTCGCAGTTTCGAATCCTGCCTCGCGCATGGGTTGTGTTATGTCCTTAGGTTAGTTAGGTTTAAGTAGTTCTAAGTTCTAGGGGACTGACGACCTCCGCTGTTAAGTCCCATAGTGCTCAGAGCCATTTTTTTGGGAGACAATACAATTTAGGTACTTCAGCATTACCGACTATATAGGCGACATGTCCATGTAGGGTGCAATTGAATGTGAAGTGGCCAGGCACCTGAAACATCACATGTTTGATTGGGCCATCTTTCAGACTGGTCTCCTTTTACGAGGTGACGAGGTGGAAGACAAAATACTACGAGATGGTACGAAGAAATGTAACAACATCCTTAAACATCCTGAGAATGAAGATGTACCAGAGTTCACAAGAAATGCGACACCTCACGCAAACACAAAGACAGTTGCACACTACCCGCTCAACAAGTAGAATGTGATACAACTGAATTGTTGTTGTTGTGGTCTTCAGTCCTGAGACTGGTTTGATGCAGCTCTCTATGCTACTCTATCCTGTGCAAGCTTCTTCATCTCCCAGTACCTACTGCAACCTACATCCTTCTGAATCTACTTACTGTAGTCATCTCTTGGTCTCCCTATACGATTTTTACTCTCCCCGCTGCCCTCCAATACTAAATTGGTGATCCCTTGATGCCTCAGAACACGTCCTACTAACCGATCCCTTCTTCTGGTCAAGTTTTGCCACAAACTTCTCTTCTCCCCAATCCTATTCAATACTTCCTCATTAGTTATGTGATCTACCCATCTAATATTCAGCATTCTTCTGTAGCACCACATTTCGAAAGCTTCTATTCTCTTCTTGTCCAAACTATTTATCGTCCATGTTTCACTTCCATACATGGCTACACTCCATACAAATACTTTCAGAAATGTCTTCCTGACACTTAAATCTATTCTCGATGTTAACAAATTTCTCTTTTTCAGAAACGCTTTCCTTGCCATTGCCAGTCTACATTTTATATCCTCTCTACTTCGACCATCATCAGTTATTTTGCTCCCCAAATAGCAAAACTTCTTTACTACTTCAAGTGTCTCATTTCCTAATCTAATTCCCTCAGCATCACCCGATTTAATTCGACTACATTCCATTATCCTCGTTTTGCTTTTGTTGATGTTCATCTTATATCCTCCTTTCAAGACACTATCCATTCCGTTCAACTGCTCTTCCAAGTCCTTTGCTGTCTCTGACAGAATTACGATGTCATCGGCGAACCTCAAAGTTTTTATTTCTTCTCCATGGATTTTAATACCTACTCCAAATTTTTCTTTTGTTTCCTTTACTGCTTGCTCAATATACAGATTGAATAACATCGGGGATAGACTACAACCCTGTCTCACTCCCTTCCCAACCACTGCTTCCCTTTCGTGTCCCTCGACTCTTACAACTGCCAACTGGTTTCGGTACAAATTGTAAATAGCCTTTCGCTCCCTGTATTTTACCCCTGCCACCTTCAGAATTTGAAAGAGAGTATTCCAGTCAGCATTGTCAAAAGCTTTCTCTAAGTCTACAAATGCTAAAAATGTAGGTTTGCCCTTCCTTAATCGACTATAGACCCTATATTACACCAGTTAGTTTTGTCTACGGGAGTTACACACACAGCCACTATGAAAAACGAAACAGTAAGGTAACTGAACAGAAAGACACATCCTGCACCGGCACAACAGCAGACACACCAACCCCAGAAACGTACATTCAACAGTCAACAAAAGCAAGGAGTAATTATCAGGGGAAATGTTCAGTGAAAACGCATCAAAGTCCATACTACCAGAAACCAAAAAGCAGTGTAAACATGTTAAGCTACAAAATTACTCAAAATCGGAGCAAGGAGCGAACAGTCAAGAACACCAACCAGACACAACCAAGGATTCCATGCTGAATACCGTTAATCACGTAAAGTACGAAAACATAGAAGCTAACTTACGGCTTAACAAACTAGAAATCAAGGGTACATTTCAGACAGCTCTACGCTATGTAATACGAACTAAGCATGAAAACTAGGATAAATTCTGCTTCCCAACTACAGAACAAACTGACAGGATGATCCTAAGATTTGAAAATCTCCGAACGAATCCCAAAGAACTGTGTAAGCGTTTAGGGGCAGACATGTGTGCGAAGGGGGGGGGGGGGGGGGGAGGTGGTAGACCTAGGGAAAGTATACTAGGACTTTGTAAGGGTACATGAACGTGTGTTTCTATATTTTAAAGAAACCACACCCAAGTGTTTTTCCTTCACTAGGTAACCCTTCCGAAGATAATACAATCAAACTGCCAGGGTAGTACGCTAGTAAACATGGAACTAGGTAGGCTCTTAGATGAAAAAAAAGCAGATATCGTCTGCGTTCAGGAACCCTTCCCGCGAGCCACGAAGATTCCAGGGCTCCTGCTACGTTGCATCACAATAGCCGGAACACCAAAGCGCATTGGTTCTCCAGACTGCAGAAGTGCATTGGTCACGTAACGCTGAAATTCATGTATTCAATTTATGAAATGCTCAATCAGTATTTGACCCATATCATCCCACCGTGTATGTATGTAATGTATCACACAGAATATACGACAACTACCAACGACAAGATAAACGAGCAACTACTGAATATCATGTAGTGTCCTGACATGCAACACGCCAAGCAATATATCAATACACACAACGCAATAAACATACATAAAGGCAAACCGTTCAGATGAGAATAACTCGAGATTCTACAAAGACCTTCGTACCTGAAATAGGTAGAAATAGGTTATTATCAACCAACAAGGTACTTAGACTATACTGCACATCCAAATATAGTATATCACTTCCCTCTACACATTCCAACTTATTTTCACCACAATTATTGCATTAAATGTTTCTCTTTTCTTTGACATTTGCATTATATAAGTTACATTCTCCTCAACCAGTTTAACGACTGCTAAGCATTCAGTTCTCTGTAACCTTAGAAAAACTTTTCTATATTATATTCTTCATATTATTTAAGACCGCAGCTCGTGGTCTCGCGGTATCATTCTCGCTTCCTGAGTACGGGTTCCCGGGTCAGGGATTTTCGCTTGCAAGAGATGACTGAGTGTTGTTGTGTCGTCTTCATCATCATCATTCATCCCCATTACGGTCGGAGGAAGGTAACGGCAACCCACCTCCATTAGGACCTTGCCTTGTACGGCGGTGCGGGTCTCTCTCATCGTTCCCCTACGCTCTGTGAAGAAGCATAGGACTTCATTTACATTTCCATATTATTTAAAAAGTATTAACAACTGTACACCAATAGGATTGTAATAATAAGTCTTTACTGTTAGGTATAGAAGCATCCGACCCACCTTACATTTCAAGGCGGCTGGTTACACTGTACTGTTAATGAAAGCCGGCCGGAGTGGTTCTAGGCTCTTCAGTTTGGAAATGCGCGACCGCTACGGTTGCAGGTTCGAATCCTGCCTCCGGTATGGATGTGTGTGTCGTCCTTAGGTTAGTTAGGTTTAAGAAGTTCTAAGTTCTGGGGGACTGATGACCTCAGATGTTAAGTCCCATAGTGCTCAGAGCCATTTTTGTTAATGAAATACATAAATAAATAAATGTCTCTGAAGCCTTTAGTTACGCGCCATTGAATAGTAAGGTCTTGGGTCTTGATCTTGCCTGATATAGGTTTGTGACTTGGATTGCTTCCTTGTTTGTTGTAAACGACGACTTTGCTACGCTCTGGACTCGCTTTGTTTATTCGGTCACTTCGTGAAATCCGCTGTCATTTACCTTCGGAACTGCTCGTTTCGTTCTGCCGTTCTCTACATCACCGCAAGTGTGGGTTGTCATAAACTGTGTTCTTCCCTCACATAATATGATAGAAAAGATATTTAACCATTCCTCATCTTCTTTTTTTTTTCTTCGTGCCTTTGCCCCGCAGTGAAGCAGAGTCGGCATGACTATCAACGGATTTGGCTTGTTAATTTAAGGGGTGGCCGCATGCCATTCCTGTCGCCAGTCCGTTATCCTCCGGGTCGGGATATATGCGCCCCAACTGTCTGCGTGTAGTGCTATTAATGTGAAATGGAGCGGATGTTTTCTAAATGTTTGTGAATGGCGTAACATCCTGGTATTCACCTTCTGGGATGTGAGAAACCGCCTAAAAACCACACGCAGGCTGGTCGGCGCACCGACCCACTTCGTTAATCCGCTGGGTGTATTCGACACTGGGCCGGCCCACGTCCCTGTACCGAAAGCGGAGCTTCAACACGCACGGCTATCCGGAGGATAAATATTACCCAACAATTATAAGAAAAAAAAGTTTGTGGTCGTTCAGATATTTACATCTACGTCTGCACTACTTCTATAGCCTGCAAATCACTGTGAAGTATTAGGGATTCTTCCTAATCCATTCGTGTATGAAGCGCTGAAAGTATGATTGCTTCAGTGGCTCTGCCCATGCCGCTATCAGTTCAATCATTTCCTCGAGGTATCTACGGGGGCTGTATGCAGGATGCTACTGAACATTCCTAGATTCTTCATTTAATACTGTTTCCTGAAATTTCGTAAATAGGCTTTCATGGAGTAGATGACTCTTTCTCTCTCTCTCTCTCTTTCTCTCTCTCTCTCTCTCCAAGCATATACCAGTTAAGGTTTACCGGAATTTCTGTAACGCTCTTCTGTGGGTCAAACAGAGCTATGACGATTCGTGTAGCAGTTCTTTGTATACGTGCAGCATCCCCTGTTAGTTCTATTTGGTACGGATCCCATACATTTGAGCGATATTCTAGGATGGTTCCCACGTGTGTTTTTGAAACAAACTCCTTTGGAGACTTATTGTGTTTTCCTACTTATCTTACCAATGGATCGAAGTCTGTCATCTGCTTTCCCTACGACTGAGTCTATGTGATAATTCCATTTCACATATCTTCACATTGTTACTCCCAGATATTTGTGTGAGTTGACTGCTTCCAGTTGTGAGTTACTGATAATTTAATCAAACAATACTACGTTTATTCGTTTTGTGTGGCGCTCTGTTTTACACTTCTGGGCATTTAAAGCACGTTGCCAATTTTTGCACCACTTTAAGCTCTTATCAAAATCTGACTGAACATTTGTGCAGTTTGTATCTGCTAGTACTTCATTAGAGATAACTGATTCATCGATAAAGAGTCTAATGTTACTGTGTTGTCTTCCAGAAGATTAATATATAGCAAGAACAGGAAGGATTCCAACACACTTGCACGGGGTACGCCTGGAGTTACTTCTGCAACTGTAGACAACAAAATGGTTCAAATCGCTCTGAGCACTATACGACTTAACTTCTCAGGTCATCAGTCGCCTAGAACTTAGAACTAATTAAACCTATCTAACATAAGGACATCACACACATCCATGCCAGAGGCAGGATTGGAACCTGCGACCGTAGCGGTCGCTTGGCTCCAGACTGTAGCGCCTAGAACCGCACGGCCACTTCGGCCGGCTGTAGACAACACTTAATCCAAAAAACATGTTGCGTCATCCTCACCAAAAAATGTTCAGTGCAATCAATAATCCTGTTTGAAATCCCACATGAGCATAAATTCGTTAATAACCGTTCTTTCGGATACCTGGGAGGTAACAAATGTACAGCCGACGAGGAGTTCCATTTCGTAATTCTGAAAGAACGAGAGCAATGACGAGATTATGGTAAAGTGCGAGCGAAACGGTTCCTGCCAGAAAAGGTCAGCCTGGTTGTAAACGTGCAACTGCGGGATATGTTTGATATATCTGGAGTTGCGCACTCACAGGCGGACTCATAAGGCAGCGTGAACCCTTGCCGACTAGCCCGAAGGAACTTGCCGCAGCTAATATAGGTTCTCCCAGCCGACAGTCTCCATGTCCGCTGATGGAATAGGCGGGCCTTGGCCGGAACACTCGACCACGGACCATCTATTGCCCCCCCTCCCCCCCGCCCTCTCTCTCAGCCTTTTCTCTCTCTTTCTTCTCTCTATCTCTCTCTCCATCCCCCTCCCCTCTCTCTCTCTCTCTCACTCACACACACACACACACACACACACACACACACACAAACACACGCACGTTGACAGACCAGTACGTCAGCAAAATCTTACAATTTTTTGATCCGTAAGAAGAAGTAAATCAAAGTGGTTTTAAAAGCAAATTGTCTGACGTGGCAAGTCGAAACCTCGTAGTTATTTCTTACTCGTTGTTAACATCATGGAAAAATTCACAGGCTAATTTTTAACTGCCGATACGCACTGAAAGTTACTCAAATTTATGTTCTGAGAAACGTTGTTCATCGATGTGACGCTCGTAATGAAGAAGTGGATCCCCCAGAATATTGCCAGCTATGGGTTGTTTCAGTTGCTGTTGCTTGCATAATCCAGAAAGTAACACTATTATAACATCACTGAAGTAGTCAAATGTTGATGGTTTTGGGACAGCAACCAGCCACAAATTTACTTTTAGTTCCTTTATTCAAAGGGTACCGTTACCGGTTTCGAATCGCTATGATTCATCTTCAGACGGTTTACATGCTTTACTTACAACATGTGGTGAGTTTTTATACAGATTAATTGTCCTAAAATATAAATAATACATAATTATAAGCACGCCACACAGATGGTTGCGTTACAGATTTTTCATTGGATGTGACCTAAGTGAAATGTCGGTTTGGAGTGTTTGTCCCAACACCATCAACATTTGTCTTCAGATAACAGCCACGGTGTCCAACCATATCATCATGTGACAAAATTGCATGAATGAAGTAGTCATTGGAATAAAACTGTTTCTTTAAGGATATGTTAGAAATACAAGCAAACATTAGACACTTTTACTTTCATTTTCTTAATTTATGATACTTGTGTGAAAAGAACCGTTTTGACTGAATGTTGAACTTCAAAGGTATTGTATGTATGATTTAATCTCGAAGTGCAGGTAATAGGAATCGCTGTGAATGTTGTCTCCTTCTTATTGATATGTACCGGGTGGTTAGAATTATACTTCCATTATTTAACATGTTATAACACGGAAACTAATTACCGTACGAGTACCAAACTTGGTAGCATTAATGTCAAGGACATGAGGAAGAGAAATAACGCAGAATCGATTCAATTGAAACACTTTTAACGTGCTGCTATGGTAAATCATACCACCACATCCCGGTACCATTACTAATACAAAAGAGGATCCAGATGCCGTCCATCAGTATGCTGAATGGTCTGAAAGCGCAGGATTGCTTTCTACACAGCAGAACGAAGCTTGTCCGTAGGTTTGCTGGATACCTCTCTTGATATGCTGCGCTTCAGATCAGCAAATGTGTGAATGTTCCCCTGTCCTTCAGGTAGCCTCACAACCAGAAATCACAGAGAGTCAACTCAGGTGATCGTGCTGGCCAAGTGTTTAGAAATTATCGGCTGATAATTCGATAGTTTCCAAATGTGTTTCGGAGAAGCAGGTGAATTTCACGAGCAATGTGTGGTGGGGCCCCATCTTGCATGAAACTGTTGAGTTCAATGTGTTTTTTTCCTGCACGACGAGTATGGCATACTGGCGAAGCATATCGCAGTAACGCTGGCCAGTCACACTGCACGTCTTTGATCCTTGAGCGCCAACGTATTCAAAAAAGAATGGGCGAATGATGAACGAGGCCGTGAATCCGCATCATACAGTGGCACGTTCACCATACAGAAGAACTCCATTCACAGTGACTGAAGGCGAAGATCCCCACACTCGGCAGTTCTGTGTGTTCACCTCACCCGTCAGAGAAAAATGAGCTTCATCTGACTGATTGACTGACTTACTGAGAGGGTTTATAGTACCAAACGGCGAGGTCATCAGTCCTGCGATTCCGAAATTACTCGCAGAAGAAAGAGGGTGGACGAATCCACTCAGGGTAGTCAAATTATAAAATAATAAAGTTAAAACACACACAGTAAAAGACATAAAAGGTGAGATCATATCTCTAAAAACTGGAAAAAAGAGCTGTATTTCCATGGGGGAGTCGTCATTGGGTCCCAGACTGAGAAGACATGAAGAGAGGTCCCAACCACAATCATCCTGCCGTGCTCCAGCAGTAAAGCAAAACCTTATATCTGGAAATAAAAACCACTTTCATGGAGGAATCTGCAGATTTGTTCAGCCATCCGTGAATCGTCTGCTAATATTAAAATTAAGGAATCTGGAAGACTATGCTTAGCACAAAGGGCCAAAAGAATGGAACATTGCATCAGTATGTGTTACCGTCAGTCTGGCTCCAAAACTACATTGTGGGGGTGGTTCGTTACGTAGGAGGAAACAATGAGTGAGTCTGGTATGACCAATGCGTAGACTGCATAAAACAGTGGACTCCTTCAGAGAGGAATGGAAGGAAGGGGGTCAAATCCCGTAGACTCCTTGATTGTTCGGAGTTTATTACTGTGAGCAGTAGCGCACCAGATGTCATTCCACTTTTGGGCAAAGAGAGATTTGACGTAGATCCGCATATCCACAGCTGGAATCATGAAAAGAAATGGGGGGGGAGGGGGGGGGCAGTATCTACGTCTCTAGCCAAACGGTCAACCAGTTCATTCCCTGGGATGCCCATATGACTAAGGATCCAGAGAAAGATAACTGAACAGGTGGCATGGTCAAGGGCAGACGGAAGGTCTTGGATAGCAGAGACCAGAGGGTGACGAGAGTAGCATCGTTCGATAGCACGCAGGCTGCTCATTGAGTTGGTACAAATTAAAACACTGTAGGGGAAGGCCTGAGAAACAAAATGGAGAGCTCTATGAATGGCTAGAAGCCCTGCTGTGAACACACTGCATGATTCCGGCAATAAATGGTGTTCTAAGCTAGTAGGAGACATGAAAGCACCCTGGAACTCTGCAAGGAAAGAACATACAAGACGCTGGAAAACCACAGGGGTGACAGAGACCTTAAGACCCTGGAATATGATGGTCCTAATCAGTGGTCTAGGCACCATCCAGGGGGTGGGGTGTGGGAGGAAATACACCGGGTGCATTCCAATGAGTGGAAGTGAGACACATGCCAACCAGCAATCCCACTCATGGGCGTTTGCCAGGAGGGAGACATCCCTTATTTGCAAAAAGGACAGGGTACGTGGAATGGTCAGGGAATTGGCGAATGGAGATTGTGTACGAAACCACGAATTGATTCCATCCTGTTTGCAGAGGGGAAATCCCCGCTTCTGTGAGGATACTGTCAATGGGACTAGTGCGAAAGGAACCAATAGCCAGGCGCTCCTCACAGTAGTGAACATGGTCAAGCAATTACAGAGTTGAAGGAGATGCTGAGCCATAAACCTGACGACCATAATTTAGTCTGGACAACAGCTGCGCATGGTAAAGATGGAGAAGAGTGGTACAATCTGCACCCCAAGATGTGTGGGCCAGGAGGTGGAGAGCATTAAGCTTCCTCATGCATGTAGTCTTTAAGTGGCGAATATGGGGCATCCAAGTCAGCTTTCTATTAAAAACGAGGCCCAAGAAACGGGACTTTGCTACAACATCGAGAAGCTGGCCGCTTAAATAAAGTTCTGGATTGGGGTCTACCGTGGGTCGACGACAAAAATGCATAAGCCACGTTTTGGAGGGAGAAACCTGGAAGCCATGGGAAATGGCCCACGCAGAGGCCCATCAGATACCGCCTTGGAGTTGGGGCTCAGCAGATGCTACCGTGTGAGAGCTGCACCAGATGCAAAATTCATCGACATACAATTCTGGTGTGGCCACAGGCCCAATAGAGGTTACTAGCCCACTCATGGCCATGAGTAAGATTGTGATATTTAGTACAGAACCCTATGGGACACCATTTTCCTGAATCCGAGGGGTGTTGAGTGAGGTGCCAACGCCAAAGAGCCAGTGAGATAAAAACTCACAGATAAAAATGTAAGGGGGCCACGGAAGCCCCTGTCATGGAGGTTAACTAAAATGTGATGGTGCCAAGCCATTTCGCACGCCTGATGTACGTCAAAGAAGGCCGCAACAAGGTGCCAGCGGTTAGTAAAAGCCTGTCGGATTGCTGTCTCCAATGTGAGTAAATGGTCTGTTGGAGGTCGTCCTGCTTGGAAACAACACTGATACAGGGACAAAACGCCCTGAGATTCGAGTGCCCAACTTAATCTGAAGCTAACTATCCTCTCGAGCAGTTTACAACGTACATTCATCAGGCTAATAGGGCAGTAGCTGCCAAGAGAGGTTGGGTTCTTCCCAGGCTTGAGGAAGAGGATAACTGTACTGTTTCGCCATTGCGATGGGAAAGCACCCTTGAGCCAAATGTGGTTGAAGACCCTGAGGAAATGTTGTCCCTGGGGAACGTCCAAGTATTGAATCATCTGGTCGTGGATGGAATCCAGGCCTGGGGCCATGTATCATGGCGAGTGAAGAGCCTGCAAGAATTCTCATTCAGTGAAGGTTTCCTTATAGGGCTCAACGTGATGAACAGAGGGGGTCTGTTCAGCTCAGTGTTTCTGCCAGAGAAAGGTAGCAGGATAGGAAGAGGACGCCGATGCCATCGCAAAGCGTGTCACGAGGTGTTCTGCACAGAGCACATTGGAGGTTAAGAATGTGGACAGTTAACTGTTGCTGGCGGCGCAGTAGGCTATGGACCTTGGACCCAACCTGCTATGAAGAAGCATACGTCCCCAGGGAGGAAACATAGCGCTCCCAGCGTTCCTTTTTAGTCTGCCTAATAAGGTAACGAGCCTTAGCCTGAAGACGCTTAAAAGCGATGAGGCTGGTCTGTGAAGGGTGTCATTTATATCGTTGCAGCGCCCATCGGCGGTCCTAAACAGTGAATGCTATATTCTTGGTCCACCATAATACCTGTCGACGACGAAGGGGAACTGTGGATAGGGGGACAGCAGTGCATGAAGAATAGAGGTAGATACGCCTTGCACGACAGCATCAATGCAATTCGAGAGGGAGGTGCCGAAGTGCACAGCAGACTTTTATAAAGACCAGTTGGCCCTGCAGAATACCCAACATGGGGGCCTGTCTGCCTGGTGGGAGCAGGGGAATGATAGACTCACCGGAAAGTGGTCATTGTCACAAAGGTCAGGAATGACCAATGTAGGGAAGCCCGAGGGCGGGGCAGGAGATCGTAAGGTCTATAAAAGTGCCATGAGTAGCACTGAAGTGGGTAGCGGAAGCATCTTTGAGGAGACACAAATCGAAGTCTGTAATAAGTTGGACAGTTAGCAGACCCCTATCCGTTGAAGTGGCACTCCCCACAGTGTGTGGTAGACATTGAAGTCCCCAAGGTGGAGAAACGGGAGTGGGAGTTGCTGTATTAAGGTGGACAGTTCAACATATGGAAGTGACCTCTCTGGAGGGAAGTAGGAATTGGAAACAGTGATTGCTGGAGTCATTTTCCAGGTTGGTATGTAGGGATATCCAGTCACTAATGACATTGGAGCGAATTAAAGTGCAGACCCCATCAGATGCTAACCTGATTCCAGCACGGTTCTGACAGAAAGACCGATAACCATGAAATGTTGGAGAGTGGCCATCATGGAAGTGCATTTCTTGAAGAGCAAGAACAGGAGGAGACAAGACATTGTATTTCCAGTAGGTGATGATAGTATCCGTCCCAATTCCAGTGGATGATCGTGTGGTGAGAGTCTAGGTTAGACATAAAGAAGCCAAGAGGAGGTCATATCACTTGGTCAGTGGTCGTCACCGAAAAGTTTGTGGTGACATTCATAAATAAGATGTCAGGCTCAGGTTGTGAGAGGGGAGATGGCACTTATGGAAGCATTGGGAGGGGGCCTTGTCTTGGTATTTATGTTTCTTCTTCTTCTCTTTCAGAGGTGGAGGAGGCCAGGGCACAGGGGGAGTACAGATGTCTGCAAGATCCGGAACCGAAAGAGTGCGGGCGACCTTTGGGTGCACAGATGGCGAGTCTCATGGCCACGTTGTGGTAGGAGGCTTGCAACCTGAGAGACACTGGAGAGAGGGGCCCAGGGAGGAGGGGGAGCCCCATCACTGGCAGGTGCCGAAGAAGGGGAGCACTTATTTGGCCAGGGATGGGGAGCAGCTCCCGGACGGAATTGTAGCAGAGGAGGAGGGGAGAGGGTGGTTGGGCTGGGGTAAGGAAGAGGTAGGATGAGGAAAGGAAGTAAATCATACTCTTGGATCTTCTTTTCTCTCTTGTAGGCTGGATAATGCGGCAGTCATGGTAATCATGACAATTGACACACACAGGTGGCGGAAAAAAGAGGTTTCCCTCATGGAGTGGGTGTCCACATCACCACACAGAGGTTCTGCCATACAGCAGGAAGGTATATGCCCAAAACACAAACACCGAAAGTACCTCATGAGTGATGGGATATACAGCTTCACTTCACATCAGTAGCACATAACCTTGACCTTCTATGGGAGGGTATCCCCCTCGAAAGCCAGAATGAGGGCTCTGGTATAGGTGTGGTTGACTTTGCGACCCTCCTCCACACATTGAAAAAAATTGAATGCAGCATCACTCAAGATTAGCCTGGAGTTCCTCATCAGTTTGCTGGATGTGGCCTTGATAAAGAAACCACTCCCTGGACCGTATTCAGAAATTTGTGAGACGTAATAGACACTGGGAAATTGCCAAGACGATCAGAAGCATTAAGAGTTGCATACTGTCCAGCAAAAGATGCTTTGATCAATAGGGAGACTGATCGCATCTTAGTGAAAGACTTGTTCTTGATATGCTCCATAAAAAACAATGGCTTTGTAGCGGTGAATATGTCCCTATCTGTCCTAGTACAGACGAGGTAGTGGGGAAAGTGTTTCATCCCAAGACAGCGAGGCTGGCCCTCCTCCCATGGAGTAGCCAGGAAAGGGAAGGCTGCTGGGTGATACGAAGCAGCGTTCAGTGATCCTTCACCATTTGAAAAGACGGCCGTTTGAGAACGGCCAGATTTTTGCAGCTTGAAACGCTTCATGCACCACTCCAGTCAGGGGCTCTACCCATTAGCGCTACCCAGGCACAGCAAGGGCCGCCTGGCACAGTGGCTGTTGCCGGGAGTTCTGATGCTCCAAGAAGACATGCAACCACTCCTTGGCATACATGGGGAGGGAACACCTCAGATATCATTAGCGTGGTCCCTATGTTGTCACGGGCTCAGCCAGATGGGTATCATAACAGCCCTACCACACAGACTGGCTACATGTGCTGGTGACCTAGCAGGGTGGAAGGGGGATATAGCAGTGAACGGAGAGGGGAAGGAAAGGGGGAGAGGTATCCTCATCGTAGATGTTAGGGAGGGAGTTCTCCCTCAAATAGCTCATAATAAAAACAGAAAATTTAGAAGTGGAGGTCAAACCTCAAGCGTGGACATAAATACCAAAACAGGATGAAAGAACATACAGAGAGAACAAAATTGCAAGCAATACAGGGAACCAGGTGGATAGCCAGGTCGATATTAATCAGAACACCGAGGGAGGGGAAGGGGGATGGGGACAACGGGGAAGGAGCGACGATAGGGAGGGATGGCAGAGTGAAAGAAATGCATCCAGGGAAAGGAGAATGGATTACAATAGCTCGGGGCCTCATGTGCACCAAGGTCTAACTCACAAAAGAACCGTTATCCCCCTGGGGAAGAGCTTCGTCTGTCCATAGCATGGTCCAAGACCAGCCCTTGTCAACTTCAATTCTTGCGAGAAAGTGGAGAGCGAAGTCAACACGTCATTTTGCGTCCTGTGGTGCAAGCTGCTGCACGATATGGATCTTGTACGGATACCATTTCCGAATCGGTCAAAGAACCTTCCATACAGTGCACCACGGAATGTTCAATTGTTGTGAAACAGCATGCTCACTGCTTAACGATTGGGAATTGCGTGCATCGTAGTCTGCCACAGCAACAGCGATTTTTTCAACTACCTGTGGTGCAACCCGTCGTCAGCCTCTTCACTGAGCGACACCCAGTTCTCCAGCTGATTCGAACTTTTTCATCATACTCCGCACAGTAGGTGGAGAAAGAGGATCCTTCCATAATCTTTTCATCTGGCGATATTCTCGAAGTGCAACTGCAGCATTACTATTGTTTTGATTATAGAGCTACACAGATAATGTCCTGTTCCTTTTCTCCAAGTTCATAATGACACATCAGCAACTGCATTGTGACTGGTCAGGTGTGTGAGACTATGAATCACGATGACTGATCATGGTATCTGGTGGCTATAATTGGAAATGGACGGTGGAGCTATGATGCATAGAAATCATACACCCCATACTTTGGACATTAATCCTAATTAGTTTGGTACTCGTATGGTAATTAGTTTCCGTGTTATAACGAGTTAAATAGAGAAAGTTTAATTTTAACCACCCAGTACAAGTACACTGATGCTACCTGAAGCCATTGACAGAACGTGGCCAGTATCGTCATCTGATGTACGAATCGATGGTTAAATTTTTGTACGTATATTCATATAATCCAAGTACACAGCATGTATAAAAAGACAGCATCAAAGTTTGTGAACAGGGACTTGTCACTCCGACTCATACGTCAGTATTGAAGCAGAGCAATTGCTGACAGACAGCGCTGTCTGCACTAGGAGGTGTCCACGACTGTGGCAAGTGGGTATTATAGAGGGACCTACATCGGCCATACAACAGCACTTTGGGTCACAGAACACCAAAGATATAAGAAATACAAGTCCCATGTCACGATACAGAAGCAGAGAAAGACAGCAGTACTCCCATTTTCTCGGAACTGAACATAGAATGCGATAGTAGTAGGGATATGGGGGCATCAGCGCAATTTTGATATTAAATTGCTATGCAAATTAATTAAATGGATAAATTAATCAGCCCCACCCCCGCCCCCAACCACGCCCACCCTGACCACCCTGGATGAAGTCACATATTTTCCCAGCTGCACGTGTGCCCCAGCTCCATCCTCCGTCTCCCCCTCACTCACACTCACCCCTCCCCCAACCTACCCTATTAGTGGGAATTTCGAATTTTGGCAGGAATTTCTTTGTCCCAGGGCTGTGCTGATGTCGCTCCCCACCTGGGAATTTGTGGGAAACTAAAATTGCCAGTATCCTTACCGAGACTCAATTCTTGGTCCTCCTGGGTGGAAAGGTCGAAAGCACCTCCTAACACAATTAAACCGCCAGACGCGCTTGGAATTCACAGGCAATTGAAAATGGCGGTGCTCTTTCCGGGACTCGAACCCTGGTGCTCCTGGTCGGAAAGCCCTAGTGCACCCCCAACACATGGGAACTTTCTAGATGTGGGAGAGGAGGTTAGATTAGTGTACTTTATTTATTTTGGTTGGGAAACTGACGCAAAGATCGATCCTAATTACATAATTAATCACAAAGATCAAGCCTAATTACACCACTATATGCATAGCGCTACACAAGGACGGCATAAAATCGCAATACAGTGCAAAAATTGACGATACCATACAACTGGTGTTGTCCTGCTGGGAAAAAAATTTCGCAATACCACACGAAACCGGCGACAGAAACACTCAAACTTTATTCTTTTTGGTGGGAAATACGTTCAACTGACTAGATGCTGTTGTTGGTCAGAGAGGATTTTAAAATTTGAATTACCTGCAAGCATACAGTATCTATCATTGACATCAGATTTCGCTACAGACGCCTACTAAGGATCACCCTACAGCACAGATAATCGAAGCCAATACATGTTATCACAGCTGATGGAAAAAAATGGATCACAGTTCTAATTACACTTCCAAATTGTCGTGAAAAACCAGCATTCGTATTGAACAGGTCATAATGCAACTCATGTACTGGGGAAAATCGTCGTCCTAAGAGACTGCAGATGAGGCGGTAGTTGAACTTGCATTCTCGTCGATGTACAATCACAAACTGCCGAACATCGAGGCCTTCTTCTCTATCTCCCTCCATCCACCCCATAGGGAGCCTTCCGTGACACATGCACATACACAGACATAGAAAACAGAGAAAATGCACTGCAAATGTCGAATATGCGGGTGGAGGCGAGTGGATGCAATCGAGTACAGTGTTGTAATACGCCTCCCGCTCAGAAAAATAGTGAATTTTCGCTAAGTGTTGGCAGCTGTACTACGTTTACAAGCAGTTTTGGACCACGGAACGAGAGGTTATATCATGATTGCATGGGTAGAAGTGACATAAAAATCGATAGAATTGCGAAAAATGATGGAAATTGAGGGAAAATACGCTGAAATGCGGGGAAATTGAGGAAGTGATTGCGTGTCTTCTGTTTGGCGCCTTTCTTGTACATGTGAACAAGTATGGGACGGCAAGAGGAATCCGAGAAAACGTCGACATGGAAGGGAAGCGAAGGGGACCAGGGAAACAGTTACTTTTTTTCTGTCAAGGTAGCAGTCTACTATATGTCTATTAAGGTAACAGTGACACACACAAGTTGACTACTGTATTTGACGCTTTTAAGGAAACAGGGATTCATCTGCCACTAAACTTACAGATATCTGCGTTACAGGATAACAGAGAGTGGACGGTGTGATCGATTGAGATGGAGCTGTAACGAGGTACGATGTAATGGCCGACTAATGATGCATTCGAGAGAGGGAGATCATTTGGCCACTTTTTCTGCTATTCTTTCAGGATACACCAGTCGCATGACATAGCCTGCGTTCAACTATGTAACCACGTGTTCTGTATTTTACTTAGAGCACTGTCTACTTGCGATCGTTAACAGCAATCCTCTCCATCATCAGAGGACTTCCATCTCAAGTGTGATGAAATGTGACCCTCCGGTTTCGACACATTCCTCTAGACAAATGAAGACTTATGCGATGTACTCCATTCCCTTGCCGCATCTTTGGTATAAAATCGATACTTCAGTTTCGTAACTAAGATGGTTCTAAGTTAGCACTAGGTGTTTGTGAGATACTGCAATCCCCATGTATACATCTGCTTTACAGATGTCCTGTTTACAGAGTTAGTGGTGGCATGACGTGTAATTTCACATGTTGGACGCCGCTGATATGCGTTTATCTGTTTCCTTGTGAAAGGTACTCTCTGCGACTAATGATAATTTTATATAGGACTGATGCAAGCATAGTATAATTTCTGAACCATGATCGGATCTGAACAGTGGACACTATACATCCCTGGAAAGCTACGTTGTGCACGTATCACACGGAATTGATATTTTTAAGGAAGTGGTTTTCTCATTTTACAATTTGTTATCATAGTTTATCGTAGAGAAACCTGCAGGAAGGATGTATGTCATGCGGTGGAAATATATTTCTTACATTGGAATGATGTTATAGGTCGGAAACTGAAGCGATCTAACATTAAAGCCCGCTTTAAGTGCAGAACCATGTAGCCTTAGAGTTGCGTGTGTTTATGTTCCCTCTTACCGATACCCTCCTGGTACTAATCCCAGACACTAGAACAATACTTTAAAATTGATAGCGTAGTTGATTTACGCAAAATGCTTCGAACTCCATCAGTCTGCAGCTCCATCATGTATAAAAACCACTCGTTTCTTGTTCTCCTTAACCGTCTGCTATTACATCACAGTACTTTCAAATCCACTACTCTACACCGAAAAAGGGTGCTAACCTCGTCGACATGGGCACGTCTGGAGAAATCTTGTGCACTTGGATGGGCAAGAACTTGGCAGGCGGTCTACTTCTGGTCAGCTGCAGATTAAATTGGTAACGATACTGCTGGGTGGATTAGTCAAAGACAGTGCGAGGGTGTCTTTCAGTCTCTAATTTTATCCTGAGACTGCAAGAATGCTCTGTGACTCCCATCCGCTTAGAGACAGATCGTAAATTATGCACTGTGCTTGAGGTACTAGAAATATGTAGAGTGCTATCTGGTATAATTTGATGATGTATATGTTCGAGAATTAACAATGAATGGACATACTGCACAGTCATCTATGTACATTCGCAATGATACTCACAAAATAGAGAAGGGACGGTTTAGTGATAATACGGAAATCGGGAAACATGATGTCGCATCATTGGTTGGTGTTGAAATTACTGTAAAATTGCTAAAATTGTTCGCGCTATCTACTGTGATGCTTATTATTACAGTACATGGATAGTGTCTGTTCCACCCCATCCATCCACTGGGTCACTGTTGGTTACCACTTAATGATTGACTGACATTGCTTGTTTGAGATGGAGAAAGAGTTTTGGTGGAGGGGCAACACCTTCTGTAGATGGCTAGCACCAAAACAGTGATCACTTACATGATTTTATTTGTGCTGTCTCACACGTGTTGTGAACCACACCTTCCGCCTATGGTCCACACTCAAACAGTAATCATGTACATGACTGCAAAATGAAGGAACAACGCTTTTCCAAACGGAGCACCGAGACATCCGCTACCATTTCGATGGAAAGATGGGAAGGTGAGATTAACTGTACGAGTAGTTGTCTTTTACATTTTTGTCAGTGAGAAACATCGCATTTGTGTTTTATTTCTACTAGCCTGTGGTGCCGGCAGCGATGGTCTAGCGGTTCTAGGCGCGGAGTCCGGAACCGCGCGACTGCTACGGTCGCAGGTTTGAATCCTGTCTCGGGCATGAATGTGTGTGATGTCCTTAGGTTAGTTAGGTTTAAGTAGTTCTAAGTTCTAGGGGACTGATGACCACAGATGTTAAGTCCCATAGTGCTCAGAGTCATTTGAACCATTTTTAGCCTGTGGTGTGGTAGCTGTACAGTTTATGCGATGTGATGTTCAGTTTTCTGTTAGAGCCAGAGGATCGAAGTGTGTTAATGTCCGTTTAGCAGCAGTGACACGGGTCTCTAAGTCATGGTAGAAAAAACACAATTTATGGCATTGTATACTGATTGGATGTGTTACAAATGAAAAAAAGCAATGTATTAAACTGCTTATGAAGGAGCAATACAGGAAGCCTCTCATGTCATTGATAGTCAGTTGGATAAGGTCGTCCCACAGTACAGGTGATGAAACTTTACACCGGTCTGTGGAAGCGACTTCAGTCACGAACCACCTACACCAATGAACTAATACCTGTATATTTAATAGGATCGCCACTGCGCACAGTTGGTAGAGATACGACATCATGTTCCCATTTCTACCAAGTGGTCAACACGCGCTCCTGTGGCATTAACTCAGCTTGTCGAGTTTCCCTACAGGATGCAGAAGGTCTTAGATATAGCGCTCTCCGATTTCTGTACAAGAGAGACTTAATTCCGGGCGATCACATATACTAAGCTGCATGGATGGTGGGGGCACAGACTTACGTGCAGTTACAAGATGCAGACGGACTGTCTAAAAAACAGTGCTGGAGTTTCTAAAGTATGGGATCCTTAGCAGATAGGTTCGAGGGAGTTGACTCATTTCGAGATCTGAGAGTGCCACGAATATGATTCACCAGTGGCTGCAGTCATTAAAAGATGTCTCTACAGTATCCAACGTAAGTAAGTGGTTGAATGGATAGACTTGATTCAAAATCGCTGACAACATTTCTACCGGGAAGTGTAACACTATCAGTGGACCATGTGTGTACCTGTAGATTCAAGACCGCTTTTCATGCAGGGTGATGCTAACGTAGGCGGATCTGTAAATCAACTGCACTGAATAGCTCTACCGACACAATGGAATTTGTAGCAGTGCTAACTGCACCTGTGTAAATTCAGTACTGGTTTAAGCAAATATCGTTAAACATCGGGATAAAGGCCAAATACACCTTCATATAACGATAAATCATTAGACCTAGTGCTGTAAATTTATATTAAGCCACTCTATACTAAGCCATTAACCCATTCAGTGGGAAAAGATTTCTCCTGCACTTAATAGTGCCACAGCTATGTGTGTGAAAATCATTCTAATTGAATGATCTGCTTGGTGTGACTACAACAGAGGATAACGTGTTACTGACTTGTTCCATGAGAATATAACCTTTACGAATATGCCAATAACAAAAACATATTAATTAGAAATGCAGTCATGTGCGATGCCAATATTTGGTCTTGTAACAGAGAAATAAACATCGGAAGAACAAAACAACTCAAGATTTTTCAATTACATATAAACTCAGGGCAACATGTAGCAGCCTCAGTAGAGTCCAGCTCAGTTCCCACTTAAAAGTACTGTGTAACATCGAATACAACAGTAAAAACCTTGAAATGCTAAAAATGCAACATTAGTGACGGAAGTGTGTTCAAATGTTATTGACGAGTACTACAAACAGATTTTAGGAATTTAGCTGGCGAGAGAGCGTTACGGAGATCTAAACAAACTCCACTGGCAGACATTACAAGAGAGACGTTGTGCATCACGGAGAGATTTACTATTGAAATTTCGGGACAACACTTTTCAGGAGGAGTCAGACAACATATGACTTCTCCCCACATACGTCTCGCGTATTGACCACGAGGAGAAAATTCGAGAAATTAGTGCCAATACAGATGCTTACCGACAATAATTCTTCCCACGCACTATTTGCGAGTGGGACCGGGTTGGAGGGATCACATAGTGGTACCGAGATTCAAAGCAGTATTAAATACACATTTCGTGAAAAGATGTAATAAAGCTTAATACCAATTCTGTTAAAAGCTGCTTCATGGATTCCTCCATTAAAAGCAAGAAATTACGAAAGACAGATTCGAATATCTATAAAGTGAAATACGAGCAAGATACGCAATTAAATTGTACAGTACACAGACGTATTCGTAAGCAGGGACAGATATATGTGAGTTCACATAACACCATGCGACGAAATTATCTTTTGTTTTTTACAAAACGAAAACAAATATTGGGATCATTCACATTACTCAATGTTATGAATTCGAACAAAAACCAAAACGTGGAAGACCTTTGTATCAACCAATAATAAAACGATGTGATAAAACAATGTGCGCTCCAAGTGGTTTGAAGGAGAATCGTGATTGTTTCACCGGAAATCCCTATACAAGTTTTGCCCCCTGCTCTGGATCTTTGAGCAGCTAGTGACATCGCATGAAGCGATCGTGAAAACATACGATTGCCTATGGACTTGGATATGTTCTGAGTTTTACATTTGAGGGTTTTGATATGGTAGACAACGATTTGGATTTTGACCCCTGAATATTCTAGTCAAACTATCGTACTCCGTTTCGGACTCCAACGGACCTTGACTTGATATGGACAGTTTACGAACTAATTCTCTTGTTGTATTGTGATTGTTAATTCAGGGTGTGAACAGATCAGAGTGTTCATCAAATTCAGTGTTGAATACGTCAGTGGCGACTGCGTGTATTCTGACTGTGTTTTGTTTCCTAGTTAGTTCTGCAGCTCATCAGCCGTCATTGTAAGGGGGTTGGGCGCATTTCGACATCTCACAGGTCCCGAACCATGGGTTTTCGGAGATGGTTTCCGTCTTGAAATCTGATTAGTTTACCATTCTGCTCAATAAAGAAAATATTTTATCTGGTGAACATCCGCAACTGAGGAACATATTTATAGAATAAAAATCCGCTTCAAATGCTAGTAATTTTGTTAATTTATTACACGACCGGTTTCGAAGCTTAAAGCTTCATCTTCAGGTACCGCCAAATAATTATGAAAACATGAATGTGTGGCGGTCGGGCCAGTCAGTCGTTCGGGATCACACCCACGTTAGACAAACACTTGGGAGCGTGAGAGCGGCAACCACAGCGTCTGACTGAACGGCACGACAGGGAAGTGACACTAGCAACTAAAGCGGATTTTTATCCTATAAATACTGCTCAATAAAAGAAACGCCCTCCAGACACATTTCATGGATCCATTTTACACTGATAGCTAATGGGCTTCATAATTAATTGTGAAACTAAATACAATACGAAGAAGGTTTGACGCTACCATTCTCAAACATGGATGCCCCACAACGCTGAAACTATGCGTTTCCGACCAGTATAGTAACCGATATCGCATTTGTTACACATTCTGTAATGCGGAACGATTACAATCTTGAAAAAAAAAGAGTGTTAATTGAAGGAAGATGATACGAAACGTGGCATAACAGAGTTGAGACAATTTAGCTTTGACCGTTCTGAACGTAAACCAGTTAATTGGAAAAACGAAGTTTCAGAATGATGTAAGAGTCAATTGGCAGTAACGACGATGTTTGGAGATGCTAGATTTACATAAATACTGGTTCAAAAGGCTCTAATCACTATGGGACTTAACAAGTGAGGGCATCAGACTCCTAGAATTATAACTACTTAAACCTAACTAACCTAAGGACATCACACACATCCATGCCCGAGGCAGGATTCGAACCTGCGACCGTAGCAGCAGCGCGGTTCCAGACCGAAGCGCCTAGAACCGCTCGGCACAGCGGCCGGCACGTAAATACTCTGCAAGTTAATTTTCAGTACATGACGGACGGTACGTCCTAACAATATTATCAATATTCTTTCCTATTCCATTCGTGTAATGAGCGAATGACTCTGTACGTGACCCACACTCTTTGATCCCTACACGAGATATACGAGTACAAGTTATCTGAATTTACCCAACAAGATTTTACAAGCACTACGTCGTTTTTCTTCCTGGGATTTCCATTTAGTTTACGGGTGAACTGCCGAAGGCACCTAATGATGGTAACGTGGTCGTTTGCCGAAATATTGTGTCTATTGCACACTGCCAGTTCACACGTGAACTATTTCGACTTCAAGCACACCGGGAGAAACTGAATAATCAGATTCCGATTTCGGTTCTGCGAGCATTTCTGTTACATTTTCGCATGAGCTATACCGACCTGTTACGATCCTAACAGCGCATCTCTGAATTCATTCGATATCTGTAGTCTTGCCTTCTTGCTAAGGTCTCCAAACACTGGAAGAGTACTCTAGAATTGTACACACGATGCGATTTCCTTAAGAGATGCACCGCACTTTCCCAAAGAGCTTCTAGTATACCTAAATCATCCATTCACTTTCCCAAATATCGATTTTACGTGATCGTCTCTTATCAAATCCTTCTAAGTATTACCGCTAAATACGCCAATGTTCAGAAAAAAGAACGCCTTGTATGACTAGAGGTAGGACGTCTATATTCACAGGACATGTACATTGTTATGTTCTCCAGAACTGATAAGCATTTCAGTCACCTCGGGTCAGCATGTGTCCTGGTGCCTAGTAGGCAAACTTCCTAGTAGGCAAACCTGAGCAATATGAGGACGTGCGTTGTCTTGCTGGAGAATCACACATCTCCTCTGAGATCTAGGACGTCTCTCTCACATGGCTGACTTCATCTTGTTTAAAAGCAAATCTGAGTAGTATTGGCTGTTCATTGTACGCTGCTCTTCGAGCTAATCGCAAAAAACTGGACATTCAGCATCCCAAAATACCGTCAACATGACTTTTCCTGCTGATGCTTTGGTTTCGAATTGTTCCTGACAGATGAGTTGGTGTGCATCCACTCCATGCTTTGTCTTTTTCATTGTGGCTCATAATAGCGTTTCATCACAAGTTAAAATTTTGTTGAGGAAGTGCTCACCTTCTCTTTCACAACGTTTCTTTAGCTCTGTGCATACTGTCAACATTGTTTCCTTGTGTAGCCACGTCAGCTCCTTTGGGACCCACCTTGCAGTACTTCAGCTTGTTACAGATAATGTTATGAACTGTACCAGTACTAACTTGAAGCTTATCAACTATCATTTTCTCAGTTACATGGCGGACGGCACGAATAATGTCATCGACTTTTAAGTGAGGGAGTTGAAACCGCAACTGGTCGGCCAGAACGGTGTTCGTCAGTCACTGAGTCGCGACCATTTTTGAACAGCTGTACTCAATTGTAAAAATTTGCACGATTCATACAATCTTCACCATGAACTTTAGACATTGTGTGTGTATCGTGTGTATTGAACTGGGGACCTAGAAACGACGGAGAGGCTTCGTCCCGCCATAGCCCTCAGTGGTACACAACTCGACAACAGGCCACAGCAGTCCACCCACCTCACTGACGCCCCACTCTGAACCCAGGGTCAATGTGCGGTTCGCCCCCCCCCCCCCCCCCCCCCGCCAGTGGAACCCCTCAACCCCCCGCCCCCTCTGGGGAACGTCTCATACCAGACGAGTGTAACCTCAATGTCTGCATGGTAGGGTAAATTATATTGTACACCGTGTTTGCGCAGCAATCAACGACATAGTGTAGCTGAGGCGGAATGAGGGGAACCAGCCCGCATTCGCCGAGGCAGATGGAAAACCGCCTTAAAAACCATCCACAGGCCGACCTCGACACTGATCCCCCAGACGGATTCGTGCCGGGGACCCCCACACCTTCCCGCTCGGGGAGCAGAGCATAAGACCGCGCGGTTAGCCGAGCGAGCAACTTCAGACATTCGACAGTATATATTCGCTGGTTCCTCGCCTTCCGCATGTAAAAAAAAAAAAAAAAAAAAAACCAATAACAAAACGTTGTTCAATTAATGTGGAAGTTTCAAGCGGTCTCTCCATCTTGAAATGTATTTTTGAGGCTATAAACAAAACGATGTTGATACATCAGCTGATCATGGCTCATCTCAGTGATGCCAACTTAAAGCCATAAAAGTACCAAACTTGCCCTACTAACGGTTTTTTTCCCAGACCAATTTATCTCTTTAATTATTGAATGACCCTCATACATGTCCTGTGAATATTTCTGAACATGAGTGTATTTACACGATTTGATGTGCTCAATATTCACCACTAACCTTGCAATCAGATACTGTCGGTTCCTTTCTCTTTGTTGTAGAAGCTATATTACATATGTCAACGATGAGGTTCGTTTTTCTTTACATAATATTGTAACCTTCAAGAACCTAACGGATACTCCAGACTATGTGGTCGACGGTCAATGTCCTGTGCATAAAATCTTACGATAGACATACCGAAGTGTATCCGCACCTAGTCTCCGACGGATAACAACTTCACATACATACGCGTCCTGCACAGGCGTCTGCGACCACTACAGTTCCCGGGAACAGCCTAGCACAATAACGGTATAACAGTGCGTCTCTTTAACCCCTGAAACTCAGAACGCCACCACTGCAGGAGCTAGTGCTGCCGACAGGTGGCGCAGACAGCATCGGTCTATTCCACTGCGCAAGTCACGTGCTCGAAACTAGCTAGCGCTGTATACCTCTGCCTCTTGTACGGCATCCGTAAGTCAGTAATTGTCGAGAGATGCGCAAGGCAACTGTGCCGACCGATCTGCGGTTCCTTATCCAGAGTAACATCCAACCAGCGCTGACCTCCGCTGATATGACGAATCCTACTGTCGGAGGACGCCGACTCGCAGCCGTGCAGGCGTAAGCCTTGGACTACGTGTCGCTGTTAGGGTTCTATCGTTCGCTTTCAACCGAGTTACTAGTCTAGTGATATCGTGTAATCTGCTAGATGGTTACTCGCTAAGTGGTATGTCTTCCTGTAACCCACACAGACTACACAGTTGCTTGATAGTGCTATTTCTTCCTGATACTCTATTGTGAATAAACGTATCAATGTTTCGTCTACTTGACTGCTATTCATCTGTACGTATCGAACTCTGGTCCATAACAACGACATATGTTCGTCAACTGTTAGGCTATGAAAATTTCCAACAGCGAATGTCATTTAAGAGAACAGTAAGAGATAAAATTAGTGTGCACAGATCATACCAGTCTGCCATACTACACTCCTGGAAATTGAAATAAGAACACCGTGAATTCATTGTCCCAGGAAGGGGAAACTTTATTGACACATTCCTGTGGTCAGATACATCACATGATCACACTGACAGAACCACAGGCACATAGACACAGGCAACAGAGCATGCGCAATGTCGGCACTAGTACAGTGTATATCCACCTTTCACAGCAATGCAGGCTGCTATTCTCCCATGGAGACGATCGTAGAGATGCTGGATGTAGTCCTGTGGAACGGCTTGCCATGCCATTCCCACCTGGCGCCTCAGTTGGATCAGCGTTCGTGCTGGACGTGCAGACCGCGTGAGACGACGCTTCGTCCAGTCCCAAACATGCTCAATGGGGGACAGATCCGGAGATCTTGCTGGCCAGGGTAGTTGACTTACACCTTATAGAGCACGTTGGGTGGCACGGGATACATGCGGACGTGCATTGTCCTGTTGGAACAGCAAGTTCCCTTGCCGGTCTAGGAATGGTAGAACGATGGGTTCGATGACGGTTTGGATGTACCGTGCACTATTCAGTGTCCCCTCGACGATCACCAGAGGTGTACGGCCAGTGTAGGAGATCGCTCCCCACACCATGATGCCGGGTGTTGGCCCTGTGTGCCTCGGTCGTATGCAGTCCTGATTGTGGCGCTCACCTGCACGGCGCCAAACACGCTTACGACCATCATTGGCACCAAGGCAGAAGCGACTCTCATCGCTGAAGATGACTCGTCTCCATTCGTCCCTCCATTCACGCCTGTCGCGACTCCACTGGAGGCGGGCTGCACGATGTTGGAGCATGAGCGGAAGACGGCCTAACGGTGTGCGGGACCGTAGCCCAGCTTCATGGAGATGGTTGCGAATGGTCCTCGCCGATAGCCCAGGAGCAACAGTGTCCCTAATTTGCTGGGAAGTGGTGGTGCGGTCCCCTACGGCACTGCATAGGATCCTACGGTCTTGGCGTGCATCGGTGCGTCGCTGCGGTCCGGTCCCAGGTCGACGGTCACGTGCACCTTCCGCCGACCACTGGCGACAACATCGATGTACTGTGGAGACCTCACGCCCCACGTGTTGAGCAATTCGGCGGTACGTTCACCCGGCCTCCCGCATGCCCACTATACGCCCTCGCTCAAAGTCCGTCAACTGCACATACGGTTCACGTCCACGCTGTCGCGGCATGCTACCAGTGTTAAATACTGCGATGGAGCTCCGTACGCCACGGCAAACTGGCTGACACTGACGGCGGCGGTGCACAAATGCTGCGCAGCTAGCGCCATTCGACGGCCAACACCGCGGTTCCTGGTGTGTCCGCTGTGCCGTGCGTGTGATCATTGCTTGTACAGCCCTCTCGCAGTGTCCGGAGCAAGTATGGTGGATCTGACACACCGGTGTCAATGTGTTCTTTTTTCCATTTCCAGGAGTGTAGTATAATCCTAAGTAGCACTCCTAAACTTCAAAATTTTCGAAAAATCAGATATTCAGTCACAATATAAACAAAATATAGTTTAGTTCAGTACAAGTCCAATCAGAATATGAATCACAGCATGATTATCAGTTCATCAAGTTATCTAAGTCTTCTGTTTAGAAATCTGATCGAAGATGCTTATCATTCTTCAAAAGGTGTAAACATTTGGCCGTATTCTTTGCCATCTCTAGTCCAGTTTCGTGTATACTGTGAGTTTGTCTGCAACTCACGTGATTTTTAAACGTTTTCCTTAATTGTATGTTCATCACACATTGAATTGTATATTTACAAAATTGAATCAGTGTTCCAAATTATTGTAATCGTTTCAGTAAATAAATGTTGATGAGTTGAAAATCTTGTATACATTTGTGTACTACATATCAATTTGGTAGCAACGCTATAGATAAAAAGATACTCTGTATTGATCTATGAACCGTTCGATGCATTGAAATTGCTCTTAATCGGTGAGTTCAGTACTGCGCAGTGAGAAAAGAGCTCAGAACCTTGTAGCGTCAGGGTACATTAGACTATTTCACGCGAGAAACCGTGTGCAAAATAACATTTCATTTCACATCGGCACTTAAAATTTTGCTTAAAAATTCTTTTACACGGTACTGCCAGTGACACATCAGTCGATTAGGTTTTGAGGAGACATATCGTACTAATTCCTTGTTAGTACTGTCTCTCGGGTCATAGAGCTGGCTTTCTTTTTATGGCTTTTCGAATCACTGTTTCGTGCTAATCAATTCCACCGATGTTCTCGTTAGCGGAGGAAATACTTCACTATCAGACAACTGCTGCGCGGAAGTAGCCGAGCGGTCTTGGGCGCTACAGTCATGGACTGTGCGGCTGGTCCTGGCGGAGGTTCGAGTCGTCCCTCGGGCATGGGCGTGTGTGTGTTTGTCCTTAGGATAATTTAGGTTAAGTAGTGTGTAAGCTTAGGGACTGATGACCTTAGCAATTAAGTTCCATAAGATTTCACACACATCAGACAACTTTGTAGGTAGGGCAACCACAGCTGTGAGTAATCACATTGAGTATTAATAAACCGCTTCAGCTGTATTTTCGTCTTTATTTTTAGGTCAATGCCGGTTTCATGGTACTAAAAGCTACAGCTTCAAGTGAACAATTGCATAACAATAAAACCAGAAGTAACAACAACCTTGATACATTTCATTGATATGATAAGTGTTTAAAATTATTTTAAGATTTAAATTTTTTTTTAAAAGCTATTTTTTTAAAAGCTATTAAGAACCCAATATGACTTCTCTAACAACTCATGAAGTATATGATCATAGGTCTTCTAGTGATTACGCTTCCCTACCAACTGCAGGATTATGTGTAAATACAGTATATTAGAAAGATTAATTGATTAAGCATAAGGAAAATAATGCTAGAACTTAACTCCCCGCGATGTCTGTGACGGGACTCATAATGTAAATTTTACGCAAAAGTGAGTTAAGCAGAAAAGGCTGCATAGAGCATATTTGAGCGTGGCAGCACCCAGCTTGTGTAGCACACTCCGGCAGAGGCGACAGGCGGTTTTATGAGCAGGACTTCTGTTGACAAGCGGTTTGCAAAACCGCAGCACGCCAGTTCGCTGCGTCCTGTGAAGCCGTTCTTTACGCTCCACAAACAGTTCGCTTACGACGATCCTCCTTTTTATTTGAAATTTAGCTTGGCTACTGACTGGACTATTTAGGTTGGTTTACGACGACTCATGCTTCGATTACTGGTTGTAACTTTGCTTGTAAATGGTTTGATGTCCTGATTACCCTTGATAACAGTGGGTGAACCGGATTTGTTGCTGATCATGGGTCACGATGAAATTGCTCTCTGCGGTCACTGTCATAAGGAACTTGTTCGGGCATATACTGCAAATATGACGAAGATCCTAACTCATTTCTATGTATCAAGACATCATGAATTCACAATTCTCGAATGTGTGGCAGCAAAGAATACATCAGTGACAATATAAATTCCATCAATTACAAGTGTAGCAGCAAGTAAAGCAGCACAAACAACAAGAACAGCAACAACAGGAGCACGAGGAACTGATGCAGCAACAACTTCGAAAACGACAGCTGGAATAGCAAAAAGTGCAGTACAAAGAGTTGCTACATGTATTGAAAAAGAGTTTAAAAGCCCATTCCCACCTATTTTACGCTTCTTTAAGTTTCGACAAGCTGAAAGTGAATTGGGAAGTTAACCTCTGTCGCTTTTGCTATACTGCCAGTTAAGGTACATTAAAAACTGAACTCATCAAAGGACACTGGTACTTGTGAGTTATACGAGGCGGTGCTGTAGCTAAAGCTTCTCAATAATCTTGTCGGTTGCCGTTGTATAATGTCTTCGATGTGAAAATTGGACCTTATAAACCACATAGTAGCTACTCGCCTTCGGTTCGGTCAGCGCAATGAGGCGGGTGATAAGTGCTGCTCACCCTCGTCAGCCAGTTTAGCCGGCAGTGCCGACGATGTAGCTTGAAGTATCTAATTTGCGGTGTATCACACGCCAAATCTCTTATCCGATTCTTAGTGTTACCATTAACAAATGAGCACTAAATATACTCTAAAGCACTAAGGAAAACAGATTGAGCACTTACTGTTGTTCGGAGAACTGCTCAATCATTTGAGATAGCATCGGTTGCTCACAGTTTCCAGCGACGGCTTCGAAGTAGCTATTATCCAGCAACGATGTTTTCATCAGTCAACGGTTGAAGACATTTCATTTTTCAATGTAGACACACCTTCGTTGATCAATAATGCTATGACGAGCAACAGGGTAATTAGGGGATTTTACTTATTTGTGACTTTGCGGACAGTCTGGCCTTTTTTAAAATGATTTTCGCATTAAACGTACATCTATCACAGCCGTGAGATGAAACCCAAATCACCACTGACTCTTAACATTTCACTTTAGACATACCGTAAGAAAAAAGGAAACCTGGAGCGGAAGTTATTCCCTCAGAATTATTAGGTCACTGTGGTAATAGACCACACAAAATGATTCCATCTGGTATGAAACAAATACCTTCGGACTTCAAGAAGAATGTAATAGCCCTATTTTAAAAATATGAGAGTTCCGACAGAAGTGAATGTTATAGGACTATCAGTGTAGTAACTCATGGTTACAAAATACTGACATAAACAGTTTGCAGAAGAATGTAAAACAGACAGAGGCCGGCCTCGGAGAAGATAAGTTTGGATTACGCAGAAATGTAGGAACACACGAGGCAATACTGATCCTAAAACATATCCTACAGAACAGACTGAAAAAGGAAAACTTGTTTCGCGCCGTTGGTAAATTTAGAGATTGGTTTTGACAATACTGAATGGCTTACAGTCTTTGAAATTCTTAAGGACTAAGGAATGAACAGATGGTTATCCATAATTTTACAGAAACTAGGCTGCAGTTATTAGTGTCGAAGGACACGAAAAGGAAGCAGTACTTGAGAAGGGAATGAGACAGATCTATAGATTATCTGCGATATTATTCAGTCTGAGCTATGAGCTCGCAGTGAAGGAAATTAAAGAGAAATTTGGAAAGAAAAAATAAGTTCAGAGAGAAGAAACGAAAACTTTTATGATTACCGATCTACATTTTTCGTTTCATCGTTTTGTGGGAGATGTCAGAGAGAAAAGATTTCTTAAGTTTTCTGGAAGTCGCTAAGTGCACTCATTCTCAAATACTGCAGGAATATAGTCTTGGTAATCAATGCGTCGTGAGCTGCCTCAAGAGATATACACATTACCTAACTCTAATACAATGACGGGAAAAATCGCAGCACCAAAAAAATAATTAATATACAGTAATGAAATTTTGGGAAATATTTGTGTAGATGACATATTTAAGTGATTAACATTGCAAGACCACAGGTTAACGTGAGCGCAAGGTAAGCCACTGTAAAAAGGAGGTCGCTGGTATATTAGTAGGTATAAACGCCAGAATGTTGAACGAAAGCATGCAAGGGTGCATTTATTGTGTTGTAAATGTGCCGACGTCAGTTCGTGGAATGGAGTTCCATGACTGGAGCACTTAGTGGCTCAGTACAGGGGCGGATAAATTTGTTTGTGAATGACGCTGGAGTCAGTCATACGATGATGTCCTACATGTGCTTGACTGGAGACAGATACGGTGATCTAACAGGCCAAAAAAACATGTCGACATTCTGTAGAGAATGCTGGGTTGCAACAGTGGTATGTGGGCAAGCATTATCCGTGTGTAAAACAACCCCTGGAATGCTCTTCATAAATGGCCACACAACGCAAACAGGTTGGTTGCAGGCCCTGACCTGACCTCTTCCTAACTAACGCACAGCCATCATTATTGGCACCAAGGCAAAAACAACTCCCATCAGAAAACACAACAGACCTCCACCCTGATCTCCAATGAGCTCTCGTTTGACACCACACTGAAGGCGCAAGCGGCGGTGGTTTGGGGTTAGTGGAATGCAGGTTTCAGGGCTTCTGGCTCGGAGCTGTCCTTGAAGTAACCTACTTGTAACACTCTGTTGTGTCACTGTGGTGCAAACTGCCGCTCAGATTGCTGCTGCATATGTAGTAGGATCCGCAAGAGCCATACGTCGAACACGATGGCTTCCCTCTCGGTATTGCCACGCGGCCGTTAGGAGCCCGGTCTTCTGGGACCGTACATTCCCGTGACAACCGCTTCCAGCAGTCATGTACAGTGGCTACATTCCTGCCAGGTCTTTGCGCCATACCACAGAAGGAACATCCAGCTTCTCGTAGTTCTATTACACGACCTCGTTCAAACTCAGTGAGGTGTTGGTAATGGCGTCTTTTTCGCCTTAAAGGCATTCTTGACTAACATCAACTCACTACGTCCAGTCTCAAAGGTAACTAATGCTCACAATCGTTACAGAGTGTATTTAAAGCAAACATGATTTGCGTCCTCATAGTGGCGCTACTAGGGCACTCCTATGCGACTGGCGAAAAATGTAAATAGACATGGTCTTTCAGAAGTAGAAACACTCCTACCAACTTTCGTTTATGTCGCAGAACTCCTTCTTTGTGATGTGATTTATTTTCCGTCACTGTACTTGTCTTGCTATATTAAATTTTTAACACAAAATTATACCTCTTAATGAGTACTATTCACACCCCGCAACTGTTTAAACTATATAACCTTTACATATTGGGAAGCGGCAAGCCGGAAACAAAATAAAAAGGTTTGTTGCTTCGTAATGGGTAATGCTGAACCACAATTCAAATATCAAATTTCTTATGTGGATACTAAATAGGTGATCGCCTGGGCGTCAGGCAACCCGCACTGCTCTCGTGCGTGTCGTGTGATCTGGTATCCTGGCTGATGTCCGGTTCCTCAGGTAGTGGGCTGGGAAGATAAAGAACTTACTATGAACAAGTACTCCATTTCATTGAATAATTTTTGTCGTATCAAACGGCGGCTAAGTTTACTATTTGTTACAACTGTATTGGTTAGTTCACTAGGTGTATAATGGACTGAAAAACAAGGGACCGACTATCACCGTCTCACGTATGGTGAAATAATTTGTAATATATCGGCTGCAAGTCGTTGATGGATCTTACCGCGTGTGGATTCTAGCAGCTTTTTCACTGTTCGTGTCAATACTTTGCAAACGCGACGTATTAAAATGATGATTCGGTAATATTCCCACCTGACAGCAGCTCACTTCTTTGAAATTGTAATATTAAATTCTTCTTGAGATCTGAAGATATTTCCCTTGTATCTATATCTTGCACACAAGGTGGAACGGTTATCATGATAGATGATAGATGATAGATAAACTCCAGTGGAAGACTCTGCAGGAGAGACGCTCAGTAGCTCGGTACGGGCTTTTGTTAAAGTTTCGAGAACATACCTTCACCGAAGAGTCAAGCAGTATATTGCTCCCTCCTACGTATATCTCGCGAAGAGACCATGAGGATAAAATCAGAGAGATTAGAGCCCACACAGAAGCATACCGACAATCCTTCTTTCCACGTACAATACGAGACTGGAATAGAAGGGAGAACCGATAGAGGTACTCAGGGTACCCTCCGCCACACACCGTCAGGTGGCTTGCGGAGTATGGATGTAGATGTAGATGTAGATGTAGATGCCAGTGGTCGCAATAACTCCGAGGGAATGTCGTTTACTCCAAGGGCCTTGTTTCCACTAAGATGTTCTAGTGCTCTCTCAAACTCTTCTCGTAATATTATATCTCCCTTGCCATCTTCACTTACTTCCTCTTCTCTTTCTGTAATATTGTCCTCAATTTTGCTTACCTATGTAGATACTCTATATATTCCTTCCTTCTTTCAGTTTTCCCTTCTTTGCTTAGTACTAGCTTACCGTCTGAGCTCTTGATATTCATACAGCCGCTTCTTTTACCTCCAAAAGCCTCTTTAATTTTCCTGTCGGTGAACTCTATATTTCGCCAATTCATGCTTGTTTCTACAGCCTTACAGTTGTCTTTTAGAGATTTTGCAACTTCTGTCAATAAATTATTGACGTCTGTATTCCCTTTCACATGCTTCGTTAGCTACATTTTTAAATTTTCTCCTTTCGTCAATTAAATTCATAATGTCCTGTGTTATCCAAGGATTCCTACTACGCGTGGTTGTTTTACACTACTGGCCATTAAAATTGTTACACCAAGAAGAAATGCAGATGATAAACGGGCATTCATTGGACAAATATATTATACTAGAACTGACATGTAATTACATTTTCACGCAATTTGGGTGCGTAGATCCTGAGAAATCAGTATCCAGAACAACAACCTCTGGCCGTAATAACGGCCTTGATACGCCTTGGCATTGAGTCAAACACAGCTTGGATGGCGTGTACAGGTGCAGCTGCCCATACAGCTTCAACACGATACCACAGTTCATCAAGAGTAGTGACTGGCGTATTGTGACAAGCCAGTTGCTCCGCCACCACTGACCAGACGTTTTCAATTGGTGAGAGATTTGGGGAATGTGCTGGCCAGGGCAGCAATCGAACATTTTCTGAATCCAGAAAGGCCCGTACAGGACCTGCAACATACGGTCGTGCATTATCCTGCTGAAATCTAGGGTTTCGCTGGGATCGAATGAAGGGTAGAGCCACAGGTCGTAACAAATCTGAAATATAACGTCCACTGTTGAAAGTGCCTTCAATGCGAACAAGAGGCGACCGAGACGTGTAACAAATGGCACTCCATACCATCACGCCGGGTGATACTCCAGTATGGCGATGACGAATACACGCTTCCAATGTGCGTTCACCGCGATGTCGCCAAACAAGGATGCGACCATCATGGTGCTGTAAACAGAACCTGGATTCATCAGAAAAAATTACGTTTTGCCATTCGTGCACCCAGGTTCGTCGTTCAGTACACCATTGTAGGCGCTACTGTCTGTGATGCAGCGTCAAGGGTAACCGCAGCCATGGTCTCCGAGCTGATAGTCCATGCTGCTACAAACATCGTCGAACTGTTCGTGCAGGTGGTTGTTGTCTTGCGGATGTCCCCATCTGTTGACTCATGGATCGAGACGTAGCTGCACGATCCGTTACAGCCATGCTGATAAGATGCCAGTCACCTCGACTGCTAGTGATACGAGGCCGTTGGGATCCAGCAAGGCGTTCCGTATTACCCTCCTGAACCCACCGATTCCATATTCTGCTAACAGTCATTGGATCTAGACCAATGCGAGCAGCAATGTTGCGACACGATAAACCGCAATCGCATTAGGCTACAGTCCGACCTTTATCAAAGTCGGAAACCTGAGGGTACGCATTTCTCCTCCTTACACGAGGCACCACAACAACGTTTCACCAGGCAACGCCGTCAACAGCTGTTTGTGTATGAGAAACCGGTTGCAAACTTTCCTCATGTCAACACGTTGTAGGTGTCGCCACCGGCACCAACCTTGTGTGAATGCTCTGAAACGCTAATCATTTGCATATCACACCATCTTCTTCCTGTCGGTTAAATTTCGCGTCTGTAGCACGTCATCTTCGTGGTGTAGCAATTTTAATGGCCAGTAGTGTACCTGCGCGATCCTCTCCTGTTTTTGTTAGTTCATTTCTCAAAGTTACCCATTTGCCTTCTATTGTACCCCTTTCCCCATTTTCAATCCAATGTTGCGTTATGCTGCTAGCGAAACTCTCATCAACCTTTGGTTCTTTTAATTTAGCTGGATCCTGCCTTCTGCTTTTTTGAAATTTCTTTAGATTTAATCGTCCCTGGAAGCGTCTCACCCCTTAAAATCTGATTTCTAAATCCGTGCCTTATTATCGTATAACCAGTCTGAAACCGTCCTCCCCCACGTCTCTTCCACGTGTACAGCTTCATTTTATTATTCATAAACCTAGTGTTAGAGAAGATTAAATCGTGCTCCGTGCTAAATTCCACCGGGCACGTCCCTATCTCATTCCTATCCGCAGTCTGTGTTTTCCTACTATTTTTCCTTCTTTTCCTTTTTCCACTACTGAATTACAGTCATCCATCGCAGTTAAACTTTCGCCTCCCTTAACTATCTAAATAATTTTCTTTATCTTATACATTCTTTCAATATCTGTGTCATCTGAGGAGCTAGTTGGCATATAAACTTGTATTACTGTGGTAGGTATTGCCGTCGTGTCTATCTTTTTCTACGATAATGCGTTCTATGATCCTTTTCATAGAATCTTGCTCGCATTTCTATTCCTGATTATTAGGCATACCTCCAGCTTTATCCCTGTTTGATTTTTTGTTGATAACTTTATGCTGACGTGACCGGAAGTCCTGTTCTTCTTGCCACTACACTTCACTAATTCCCACTATATCTAACTTCTTGTTAAATTTTCCAAGTTGTCCACCAGATTAAGACAGCTAAGTTTCCGCATTCCGACGCATATAATTCCGGTTTGGTTTTCGTGATGACTACTTCCTCCTAAGTAGTCTCTGCTTGGAGATCGAAACGGTGGACTAATGTACCTCCAACACGTCTTAGCCAAGAGAATGACGTCATCCTAGAAGCATACAGTAGAGCTGTATGTCATCGGGGAAAAAATAGCGACTGGAGTTTCCCATTGCTTTTAGCCATTTGTACTACCAGCACAACAATGTTTTCCAATGTTAAAAGGCCAGATCAGTCAATCATCCAGACCATTGACCCTGCAACTCCTAGAAAGGCTGCTGTGCTTCTTCAGGAACCACAGGTTAGTCTGATTTCTCTGCTGTTATGGTTGCACCTACAGTACTGCTGCTTGCATCGTTTAGGCATGCAAGCCACCCCACCTCGTAAGGGTGCATGGTTCATGAGAAGATAAAGTAAATAAAATAGAAATTTTTGAAACTCGATTTTTTACATATTCCGCACATATGCCACTAACAACAAATTGATGCTTCCCACAAAATACAATATGAATCATAGGCTTTAGAGCTGCATCTTACTACCTTATTGCTGAAGATAGAACTCATTTCCGTCTGGGGTACGTTCTACTGTTGTACAAAGTGATATTTTAATTTTAATTGTACTCTTGGTATGCCATATTACAACATGTATTTGTACAGAAAGTATTTTCGTGGGGCTTAAACGAATTGGTTTTACTAGTGATGTCTGAAACTTTTGTTCTAGATCGCTTTATACGAAAATCTGATGACCGTTATTGTCACAAACAGAATCGCCAGTGTATGAATTTACAAAGTAATTAACGATTATTAACTTGAAAAAAGGCGACTGTTGCCGTTAATCAAGAATACTTTCCGGGTCTAGAAGTCGAATGTCGTTCAGAGCTGACACTATTTTGACCATTAACTGATGACAGTCGCATTTTCTTATGTTAAACAGGTATTCTTCTTTGATGGGCTAGGTAGACGCTTAGTCACCCAGTAAATATGCACGTATCGTGGAATATTAAGGCCCAGTGCCTCTATATACTAGAGAATAACCTCGAATATTTCAGGTAAACGGATAAAGTCATTAATAATTCATAGTATGATTCTATAATCAGTTTTTCAATTTTTTATTACTTAAGAAAGTTCAGATACTATTTGTAATCGATCAAAGTTCTTGTAGAGTACATGTTGTATGTTAAATTCGATGAACATTTATAACATTACCGTATGTCTATTCTGTTTTGCCTTCTAAACCGAAGTTTCTACTTTATCAACCATTTTGCAGATAAAACGCACGGGAGAACTGTGTGCTGACCACATACCCCTACGTATCCACATCCAGTGACGCCCATCGGCTGAGGATGACACGGTGGTCGGTTGGTACCACTGGGTCTTTCTTTTGTACAGAGTTTAGTTTATATCTAGCTAATGGAGTTTGTGCAGAGCCTACGATGGGCCACTAATCTTTGAGAGGAACCTGGTTCCAATCCAGACTACTTTTCTTGCTTAGGGTTCGCTTTTGACAAATGGTTTCTGTAATTGTGCCAAGGTTCATTCCTTGTTCAAGCCATGCAACGTATGCTAAAATTCCGTAGCTAAAGACGTAGCTGTTAGTGGTATGTTCGAGCAGAAAGGAATATTTAACTAATCAACTACACGAAAACAAATGAACCTTTAAGTGGAAAGAACATATACAGCATGACACTTATAGAAACTTTGTATTATTTTCGAAAGTGAATTACGGTAATAGAACTGTTGATTTAGTGCCCTACAACTTTTCCTGAATCCATTATTTCCATTTATTTTACATTTTACTGAATCGCACTAAATAGCTAATGTCTATGATTTCAGGGACTTGTCAAGGAATGCGCTCACGTTGGAAGGTGAGAAATTTCCCGAGCTACCTCGACTGAAACTTCTGTGAGTACAAAAATCAACACATTCAATAGAGTCAAGTAATTATTTGTTTTTATGTTAGTAACTCGTTAACGTAACACAAATGTAAAATAAATATTACGTTACAATTAACATCTGTATCTCCCAAGAACAAGCTGAGCCTATCACACATGTTACTCTATTACAAGGACTAAGTGTAGGACTAGCTTTGTGATTAGATGGAGAATGTCCAGTGTCTTATCAAAAGTATACGTAAATGGGAAATTCGTGGTAAGGACTTTGGGACCAAAATGGTTAGTACATCGGTCCCTAGGCTTACGTACTGCATAATCTAACTTAAACTAACTTATCATAAGTACAACACACACACCCAAGCTCGATGCAGGATTCGAACCTCCGACGGGGGGGGGGGGGGGGGGGGGGAGCCGCGCCGTGACAAGCCGCCCGAGACGGCACGGCTACCCCGCCCATCAAAAGTATACGGACACCCTTATATAATGCGGAAATAACCACCAGATACCACGTGAAGCGGACCCGCCAATATGAGAATAAAGGGAAAAGAAAAGCAGTTACAATAAAATCGGTCGCTCAGTGACTCCGAGCATGGACTAGCCATTAGATGTTACCCGAAAAACAAATACATCAGTTAAATTACAATCTTTTTAAAGCTGCCCAAGTCGACTCCTGACGATGTGGAAACGTGAGCGAACAGCCACAGCTAAGCCAAGTCAGGGCATACCTGATGTACCGCCGGACAGAGATCGTCGAACATTGTCGAGGGTGATTATAAAAATCGCATGAAATCAGTGGAACGAATCACTCGCGAATTCCAAAGTCGAGCATTGTCGAGGGTGATTATAAAAATCGCATGAAATCAGTGGAACGAATCACTCGGGAATTCCAAAGTGCTACCAGAAATTCAACTAGCACAATGACTGCTCAGGGAGATAAGAAGAGTGAGATACAATGGTCGAACTTGTAAGCCACACATTTCTGCAGTCAATACTAATCGAAGCGTCAGGTAGTGTACAGACAGTGGATAACTGGGAACAAGTGATTTCGAACGATGAATCACACCATGGCCTGCGGCAATCCGAAATAAAGATTTGGGTTTGGTGATTGCCTGGAGAACAATGCCTGCCATCTCCTTGTGAGGTAACGGGCGAGTTGTCGCGCCCTGGAAATATTCCAAGTTCGGAGTTGGCGTGGCCTCGCGGGCCGCTCGGGAAGCAGGGGCCCGGCAGCAAACACGTGGTGCTGAATGTTAGCCGGACAGGAGGGGTAGCCCCAGCGCATGGTCCAGACCGAGCACGTCGCTGGGAATCCCTTGGTGACGCTGTGTCGATGAAAGAGACTTGTACTCCGAGAGTGCCAAAGATGGCGGACTTTGTGAAACCATAATGGCAGATATTCGCAGTTCATATAGAAATTAATAATAGCCAGAGGAATCATGATACCTTCAAAAGAAAGATGTTCATTACCATTATTTGCATGACTATTCTGATGGTGTAATCAGATTTTCAATATCTTTATTAGTTTAAAGTTTAGTATCTGACGGTAAATTATACAATTAACACCAAGCAACGAATTTCCAAAATCTAAACCGTACATCCGATTTTGTCGCTAGATGTGCTTTAGAAAGCTATTAGTGTAAAACTAAATTGGTATAAATTACAGGCATGTAGCGTGAATAGTACATGAGTTATTGGAGGTCAAAGTGGCCGATTACTATCGATCGCGTCAGGCCATAAGTACTCCACAGTTACACGAAGAAACGGTAGCAGCATGCTTATAAATATATTTATTCATCTATGTCTTTGTTTACGTCCGATATATACCATTCAAGAAGAAATTGGTTAAATATTTACTGTGTTTTAGAAAGCATAGAGACATTAGGCTACTGGCGTACCTTTGTTGCTATTCATTTAATATATGTTTATTTAATTTGTTTGTCTATTTAAAATGTGTGTTAGAGCGTGTTAATTTCAAGTTATTTAAATGTAAAGCCAGTATTTCGAATGTGTTTCATTACGATTGTGAGTGTGCGTTGGCTTGAAGACAGGACGGGAGCAGTCTAGCCAATCACAGCGCTCGTGAATGGGGAGACTGGATGGAAGTGAGAGAACAGTAAGGGCACAGGACGTGTAGAGTGCTGGACGGGACGCACTGTCGCGAGAGAGACTTGGAGTGTGGAGCAGTTTGCGTGTGGTCGCCAGAGATAGAAGTGCTTCGGAGTGTTGACTTGTGAACTTGTGAAATTTCCGAGGTCTCTACAGTGAAGACGTAGTATGCGTTTAGAAGTGAATATATAGCGAGCACTGTCGTCGTTCATAACTAATTTCGCGCAGTAGAAATCTCTTGTTTCCCTGTTATTCAACTTGTATTTTATTTAATTGCTGGACCATAGGCACCAATAAGTGTTTTGCAGAAAAATACCACATTCTCAAAAGTACTTCTACTATCGTACTCATCATTCAAAGTCGTTAAGATAGTACCTGCAGAATTTATTTAATTGCAGTCTTTCATTTATAAACGTCTTTGTTACATTCTAAATTCGCAATTACCGAGTGATAGGAACCTTCGACCATTCGATTCATGTGTCTATTCATATTGTATACTGTCGACTCAGCAGTATTTGGCTTCTAATGCGGAAACTACGTATCCCAGCCCCTAGACAACGAAACCAGCCAAAACTTTTAATATTTCAACTCTGAGTCGGAGGATACGTAGTTGAGGGCCACACCACACCACCACATCATTTTCATTAGGAAGCCCGCATCATGCAGTACCAGTAGCGAGATGGAGTGACGGTGTAAGGATATTTTTCATGGTTAGGGTGTGATACCTTTATTGTGTTCAAGAAAACGCTAATTGTGGAAAGATATGAAAGCATTTTAGACTATTGTCTACTGCGAATTGTAGAGGAATACTTCTAAGATGATAACCCTTTACATCGGCATTACAATGAACGCCGTCATAAAGCAGCAATTGTGAGGCAATAGTTTGTAGACAATAACATTCCTGAAATGGACTGACGTACCCAGAGACTATTTGAACCAAGTGCGACGCCTTTGGCGTAAGTCAGAGCGTCGATCTGTTCGCTTGAGGAGGCATGGGTTGCATTTCCTCCACATACATTCAAACACTTCACTGAAAGTGTCCCTAGCAGAGTTCAAGTCGTCATAACGGCGAAGGGTGGACATAGCCCGTATTAATACTTTCAGACCAGAATTTTATTTGGGGGAAGGAATATTTTTCTTTATCTGGCAATGCTCTTAGGTGATTTTTTTAATGATTTTAGATGCAAGATTTATACTGAAATATGCACCTGCTTTCAGAACATACTTTGTACACTTGGAATCATTTTATGGACTAAAATAACTGATTACGAAGTATTATTTATGGTCATCAATAGCAGGATGATCATTCAATAATTACCAAGTAAAACGACAGCAATAATATGCAATTATACAGTGGAATATACCGAACCAACCACATCCGTGTATTCTTATGGCCACGTGGTGCTACGCAGTGCTACATGGACTTGCTCATATTTTCATAGTGATGCGCAACAGTTGGCAGCACTTACGTATGATGAAAAGGTTGCTCATTCGGAAATGTGTACCTCAGGTATCTATTAGAAAAAAATACTTTTGTTGCAGGTAAAACAAAGTACAGGTTGATGTACACAATTGTAACCAGAGGGTCTGAAAGAGTTAATCTCCACTAATAACTATCGGGACACTTTTGATCGAAGAGTGTTCTAAAAGATAGTTTCCAGCGCGTCTTTTTTAATAGGATGAAATCGTCAGACATGAAAGTAACTTCAGTCATACTGCAAGAAACTGCTACTATATATACACTGACGGAATAAATCGCAACACCGAGAAGGAGTTTTGCAACATACACAGAAGTTTCTAGGCGTGTTTCTACATCTGAAAGATGATGTCTATTTAAGTAAGTTCGCACCATTCGCAGAAGAGTGGCACTAGTAACTCTAGAGTGAGGATGCACATCATGTCTGCTTTAAATACACGCTGTAATATTCGTGAGCGTTGGTTACCTTTGAGACTGGACGTAGTGAGTTGATGTTAGTCAAGAATGCCTTTAAGGCGACAAAAATGCCGTTATCAATACCTCACTGAGCTTGAACGAGGTCGTGTAATAGGGCTACGAGAAGCTGGATGTTCCTTCTGCGATACTGCAGAAAGGCTTGACTGGACCGTAGCCACTGTTCATGACTGCTGGCAGCGATGGCCACGAGAATGTACGGTCGCAAGAAGACCGGGGTCCTTACGGCCACGTGGCACTGCCGAGAAGGAAGACCATCGTGTTCGGCTTATGGCCCTGGCGTACCGTACTGCATCTGCAGCAGCAGTCTGAGCAGCAGTAGGCACCACAGTGATCCAATGAACTGTTAAAAACCGATTATTTCGAAGACAGCTCCGACTCAGACTCTCTAAAGCGAGGTTTCCACTGACCCCAAACCACAGCAACTTTTGATTTCAGTGCTATTGCGCGAGAACACGTTAGATGGCAGGGTGTAGGTCTGTTGTATTTTCTGATAAAATCATGTTTTGCCTTGGTGTCAGTGTTGGCCCTGAGCTGGTTAGAAAGCATTAACCATCCCTGTATTGACCGACCATGTGGAACAGGCATGGGACTTCAACCCACGAACTGTCACCTTCACTTGTACAACACAATGCGCGTACGTTTGAGTGCCTGCGTTCAATATTGTCATGGCTACATCGGTTATTAATGTGCCAGCGTTTCACATTTGGCTCTGGTCACTATGGGACTTAACATCTATGGTCATCAGTCCCCTAGAACTTAGAACTACTTAAACCTAACTAACCTAAGGACATCACACAACACCCAGCCATCACGAGGCAGAGAAAATCCCTGACCCCGCCGGGAATCGAACCCGGGAACCCTGGCGTGGCAAGCGAGAACGCTACCGCACGACCACGAGATGCGGGCTGTTTCACATTTGCATTGGCTTATCTCGCACTTATATTAACCTGTTGTCTTGCAATGTTAATCATGTAAATATGTTACCTAAACAAATGTATTCCAAAAATTTGATTTCTCTACATTAATTACGTTTTGGTGTTGTGATTCTTTGGGTCAGTGTATAAACGACCTGGTGGGTAACTTCGTAAGTTCCGTGAGGCTTTTCGCCGACGGTTGTTATGATGAGAATGATGGCGTTGTGTATACTGTACAGGTAAGAGGCAACGCCAGTTAACTGAAGCGTAAAGTTGGTAGAGCTGCACAAGATCGACACTTGCTTCTGGAAATGGAAGCTGACCTTACATAAAGAGCTGTAACGTATTGCTGATAAATAGACAATAAACAGTTATTGTTTGATGCCATGATGGACGATTTATCAATGTATACAGTAACAACCGTAAACATCTAATAATAAGCATCGGGAGCGTCCTTATAGGCCACAAAAACCCAAAAAATTGCTCTAGGGAAAACTGGTGGCAGGCATAGTTTCACTGAAAAAATCTTAGGAAGTGAAACGGCCGGAGAGTATGATCGTTTAGCATTTTTACAATTATAACATGTCCAAATTTCTTGCACAACCTGACTATAGGATAGGATCGGTTGATAAGTAATATTCTGAGACGTCTAGAGATCTCCACTTTAGTACTGGAAGGAGGTGTGAGGGTAAAAGTTGTAGAGGGAGACCAAGAAGTGAGTAGAGTAAGCAGATTCGGAAGGATGTAAGCTGTAGTTGTTATTCGGAGATGAAGACGCTTTGCGGAGGATAGAGTAGCATGGAGAGCTGCTGCATCAAACTAGTCCTTGGACTGAAGACCACAACCACAACAACAAAATTTATATAAGACTATCTGTGTATCGCAGAGATCCACACCATTTTTAGCCATCACAAAGTGTCGTTTGAGGCAGAAGTGCACAATGTATGCCACTGATGATTTGGCTATATGTTCGAATACCGGTCAGGCAAACAAATACTTCAGAAGGTCGTGCCGTTCAGTAAGATGTCCTGTATCAAATGAACCAGAGCCACGAAAGTGATATTTTACAAAAGGACTACTCAAACAAATTCCCTATTATGGACCATCTGTCTGTGAGCCATATCAGGTAGGATGAATATAGGTGACAGAAATAATCAATATGAGAGCGTCGAGATTCGTCATAGTATAGTTTAGTAAACGCGAGAGCGTCAAAGCGAGGCTCATTAAAAGCCAATGGCAGGAGCTACATAAGAGAAATTGTGCATCATGGGGAAGTTTTTGTTGGAATTATGAGAGCATTAGTCCTAAGAAGAGATCGGCAACACTGTGGTCACATCTCACGAAACTGCAAAGACGAGAAAATCAGAAAATTCGAGCTCGTTCAGAGCTTTGCTGACAGTTCCTCTCCCCGTGGACCATTTCAGAATGGATCAAGAAAAGGGGAAAATTACAGTGGTACACGATATACCTACAGGCACGCACAGTACAGTGACCTGCAGAGTATAAATGAAGACGCTGAAGTGTATGAAATAGTCGACGCGAGACATACATCAGATGACCGAGTGCGGTAGATTGTAATCATGATTTAACAACGAGAAAGTTTTGTGCAAGAAGCCTGTCGTATTCTTAAATTTAAATGAAACGCAAACGTGGAAATAAAAATCTCGATAATGTTTGAAGATTATAAAAATAAATTAAGGAACTATTTTGTAAAAGGAAATAGACGAGAAGCGGCTTAGACTATAAAAATAAAATTCTTTTGGAGATTTGACCAACGTGGGAAGCGGACCGCATGTAGAGAGGAAGATATGCACGCTCGGATGTACGTTAGCCTTTTATTGTACTCGAGTTACGTTCACCTTTATAAACTTGTGACTGTTTCATCCGATTATTACTATTCGTTACAGGCAACGGTCATGAGTTTTCGAAATCGATAGTTACGCCGTTCAAAGCAAACAGTACTGCTTTTAGTTTAACATTTCCTCTGCTTCAGACATGTGACGTCCTAACATTTTGACACTCTCTTTCATCCGTAGATGAAACTCCACAAGGTAATGCTCTCCTGCCATTGGAAACAACGCATTTCTACTGCTGTTTTAATCAAACACCTGACACACGTATGAGCATCCACAAGCCGTTGTAGTGATGTGAAATTCTGGTGATTTGTCGAATTTGACGAATGTGGAGAAACATGCTAGACGGCAGCGGTTTATGGAACGACGTCACTGGGGACGGGAATAGCATCAGGTAATGTTTTCAGACGAATCCAGGTTCTCTTTGTTTAAAAGTGATGTTCGCATTTTGTTTCTCCGCAGACAGGGGTAACGGCATCACACTGACTGCATTCGCAGAAGACGTACAGCGTCAATTCGAGGCCTTGTGGCGTGGGATGCTGTTGGGTACAACCACAAATCAAAGCTGGTGCGTGTCCAGGGCACTGCGATGAGTGTGAGCTACTTGAATGGCATCCTGCGACCCGTAGCCATACCCTTTCTGCACACCACCACAGACGCCATTTTTCAGCAAGACAATGCACAACCACATGTTGCTACACGAACACGTGTCTCCTTGTTGTCGCAGGATGTCAGCCTTTTGCTCTGGTCCGCCAGAGAACCAGACTTGTCTCCAATCGAAAATGTGTAGGATATTGTGAAGCAACGGGTGCCTCGCTGTGACCCAATGCCAACCACCAGAGATGAACTTTATAACTATGCCACAGAACGCCATTCACGCCTTATCACGCGTTCGATGCCATCTCGCATGGGACAAGTTATCAGGGCCCATGGCGGACGCTGGGCCCACAAGCAACAGGACACATGCTGAACGGAGGTGACTGAAACGTTAATCATTTCTACAGAACATACTAATGTACATGTAATGTAAATATGAACGTCCTATCTCTAGTCGTTCAAAACGTTCTGTTTCATTCCTGAAAGTGGGTTTAAATTTTTTTCCATCTTAGGTCAAACAAATTTATGCTAAGCTAATTCTGCAAGTAGGATCAGTCCTTCAAATGCATTGCGAAATGTTTACGAAATGCTAGTTTACGGCTGCCATATCGTATTTTTTGGACGCAAAACTACTTCGTCCAGACTTTTCTTTAGGTAAAATATAGAAGACAGTTACAGGGCCTCAAATCTGCTGAAGGAAGTGAATGTTCTATCAGTACTTCATTCAGATATCTCAGTTTACTTATTTTTAAAGCCCCTTTGTGGATACGTACATTGATCTGATGAAAGGTGTTATTTTCTTTTAGAATCAAGAGAGCCGGTACACAAGATCTAGCGTGGAGTGTTGACCGACGTTTCATCAATAATAAGATTCAAGCAAACAAAATAAGATGGATTCTTTTGATATATAAGTCTAAACGTTACTGAAAAAATTGTCTTCGTATTTGATATTGCTCAGCATTTGACAAATGCAGCACCTGTTTTACCAAGGAACTCTCATTGTTGAATTGTGATATAAGCATTACTGTATGCTTTCCTTTATTATATTATAGTATCAGCTATTTCACATATTTCTCACCATCGATTATTTAGTATCATAGTACGCACTTTCGTTTTGTTTTCATTTGTTGTTAAAGTTCAGGGACGTCCTTCACGTGCATTAGTTTCAAAGGAAGTAGGGCGACGATTGAATTCAGCAAACCATTTTTACTGTAATTGAAGAAACAGACTCATTATTTACTTTCTCTTTCACTTAATTTAGGGTACTGGATAACGAGGAACTATTAAAGAGACACTTCATTATTATCAGCGCAATTTCTGTGGCAGTCCGGAAGCTTTTACCTTACTCTTGAGAAAGTATTACATTATTGTAATATGCAGCAAGCGCCTGGATTACTGCAGACTCTTGACAGCACGGCAAACCGAAAAAATGGATAATCCGAAATACATATTTTTTACTGGAAGCTCCTATTTACTGTATTTGTAAGACATGCTGCATGTCACATATGAAAGCTCACTACATTACATACGTGTTACTCGACTGAAACGACGGGTTGGAAATATTCGAACTTCAACTCGTAGGGTAAGGACTACGTAATCATACGGATAGGAAATTGGCAGTGGTTATGTTAAAAGCGCTGAAGACGAAATAGGAAACAGTAGAAAAATTTCCAGGGACGTCCGACGGTGGACTTGGCAGTCTGTTGTTAAAATAAGATTCACATACAAAAAGTAAATTGTAAACGATAATATTCGTTCTAATTCCTTTTCGTTTTTAATTTTCTAAATTCGCTGAACTGTACACTGATAATCAGCAAGCCTCACAGTCCGAACGCGGATAATATACAGTTTGCTGTTCTATAATACACGACCGTAGATGTTCAACCATGTAAATGATTAATTTACTCATATAAGTTACTTGTAATTTTTGCTGCAGCAAAACAGTCAGTTTCATTTCTATTTCTTGCGCACTATTTTCGCGTCTTTTTCTTTATCGGAGCACAACTGAAGACTGATCAGAAATTCCTTCTCCATGAAAATGCTGCTCATTTAGTGAAAAATTATCCGGCAAGTAAAACTTGAATGAGACGTCCAACGACTCCCACTGTGCAGTTTCTTCCATCGTTAGCAAGCGAAGTTACGCGGGTGCGGGGGGGGGGGGGGGGGGAAGATTGTTATATCCTAAATTATTCCTAGATGCAGAGCAAGCATAGCTCTGAGTGCCGCAAGAACTGCTCTGTGTACTTTACAGCAAATCTTTTATTGTCCAAATACGGACTTTCAAGCTCGTGAACTTTAGACCTAGACGTCATTTTGGACAACCTGCAATGTGTCCTACTTTCTAAGGCGCAAAAGACAGGAAGTTTCTTTAATCCACCTTTCAATTAACTTACTGATTGCGTGGATGTTTCAGGGCCTCTAACACATACTTCCGGCAGTAATTATATGCAAATTACAAAGCTACTCCTGGATCATTTCGTAGCTCACTGATCAGATATGCTGGCTGCTATGAGGAGGAACTGGGTTCGATACTTGGTATTCCCGGGGACTTTTTCCTCGGTGAGATGACTGGACAGGTGTGCATTCAGCCTCGTGAGGCGAACTGAGGAGCTAACTGACTGAGAAGTAGCAGCTCCAAAGTTAAGAAAGCCGACATCGGCCAGAGAGCGGTGTGCTGAGGCAAAGCCCCTCACTAAAGCATCCGATGATTCCATTGGCCTAGTGGTGCCGACTGGCTTATGAGGGACAGAATGTGGAGCGTTGCTTGGTTTGCTGCTGCTGTAACATTACTATAAAGCTTAATTACACGACTGCAAAAATTAGTACACAATTTTTGAGATTTCCAATTCTATCAAGATTTATTGTTGCAACGTTGCATATTGAGTCCATGAAATGATTCCGTTTACAGATCAATAGCAGAAGCGGTTCTGAGGTACCAGGTATCGGCCAATGCTGAAACACCCATACTAGTACGTGGTGTTGCCTCTACGGGCGGCAATGCAGGTGCTGACTCTGGTATCCAGTCGATTGTACACATGGCGAACACTGTCCAGGAGTACACTATGCTACTCCTGCTCAGCCTGTTCCCGCTTTTCAGTAACAGTTGTTGGTTGACGAGTCGCACGAGTCACTTCTCACCCCATCATATCCCACACGTGCTCGATTGTTGACAAGTCAGGAGATCGTGCTGGCCAGGGAGGGTGATGATGATGATGTTTGGTTTGTTGGACGCTCAACTGCGCGGTCATCAACGCCCAACCAGGGAAGTTGCTGCATATCTTGCAGAGCACGTTGAGTTTCACAGGCTGTGTGGGTGAACATTATCCTGTTGTAACAACACAGCACTTTCGTGTTGCAAGACTGACAAAAGAAAGGGTCTAACAACATTTTGCAGGTAACATGCGCTGGTTAGCGTCCCCTCCAGAAACACCGAAGGTGTACGAGGGTTGTAGCTTATCGCACCGCAGACCTTAAGGTCTGTGGTGAAACCGGTGTGTCTTGGACGAATTCCCTCTACGAGATAGCGCTCACCAGGTATACACCGTACTCACAAGCAGCCATCGCTTGCGTGTAGGCAGAGTCTCTTTTCATCGCTGAAGACTACGGGGGGGGGGGGGGGGGGGGGGGGAGGTATTCCATCTTCCAAGTGAGCCAAGACGGGCTAGAAGTGTGCGTGCCCATAGTCCCATTGCTAATAACCGGTTCGCAACAGTTCGCGTTGACACATCTGAGCCCACAAGACCTCTTAATAGCGCTGTGGCAGGTGTGTGATCAGCCATTGCTGCCCTTCCAATACGACGATTCTGGCTGACATTTGTGCTGTGTGGACATCCAGAACCCTGCCTACGGACGTGAGAATGTTCACTTGACCGCTGATGCCAGCATCGTTGCTCAACTGGTGCAGCACGTCGAACTTGTGTGGTAGTTCTCTGAAAGGATCATCCCGCCCCTCGGAAGACCACAATTTGACTCCTTTCAAGCTCACTCTGTTGGCACTAGGAATGACAAGTTTGTCTCCTTGGCATGGTTGCCTGCTTGATTGACAAATCTGCACCACACTAAGCCTTCTGTCTGTAATGATTCTCCATTAAAAGGTAGATAAAAATGACGCTCAGGTAGCTATGCCACTATGCTATGTGTTGGCGGGCGACGGTGAAACCATTGTCATCACATGTACTATCCTCCAGGTTGCATATGCCGTCATTGGATCAAAATCGACGTAGTATTCATAGGTGTATTATTTTTTCCGGCTGTGTATTCATACGTTTTGCAAAGCACAGGTAGACAATGAAGTGGTAACTTTCCATTGAAATATCAGCCATCATCTCACTCTCCAAAATACTTTAGTTAAATGCTTTTTCAGTAATCTTCTCGATACGTCTTGTAATTTTTGATATTCAGGCATGTTTCTTTTTCTGTGTAGAAAACTTTTTCCATCTCCCTGTGTCTTATTTTTGTGTGCAGGCTTCAAATTAGCAACGGTATAAGCGAACATGAATTGATTTGATTCCCCGGCTACTACCGTATCAAATTATGAGGATAGTTTTATACTCATCTAACTGTTATAGTAAAGTACAAATATTAGATTTTCGAAGTTGACAGTTTGTAATGATTCTTCCGCTGCGTAGAAAGACAGCCCCCTTTACTAACTCCGAAGTGTTGTTCCGTCACGTGTTTTGAAAAGTTGGGTTAACCGGCCACAGACTGGCCGAGTTACGCGAAGTGTGTTTCAGAACTGAACAACTGTTAATTTAAAATGATCTGTAAATTTTATTGTTTAAAGAAAATTAAGACAAAAGCATTTTGGAAATATTAATATGTGGCTTGATTTTACAAATATTGTGTCGTCATGGACTAGTGTATGTGCATTAAAGCTGTACGGCTCTGAATGAGAAAACAGGAATTCACTACGCTATAAAGACTGAATATAAAGTGTAGCTTATATATATAAGCGTTCTTGACTTTTGAATGGTGTTCTCCAAATAAACCCTACTGGAATTGCAAGAAATATGGCGTAGAGCTTGGAGACCACGTAAAAAAAATAACTCATTTTTATTGAGTCAACGGCGTGGATGGTCCAAAACCGGTAGCTTCTTGCCCAGTAATGAAAGTGAGAGCCATGCCATACTGTCGTCGACCCAGAAGGCGGCTAGGAAAATTTGTGGTAGCTCCTATGGGACCAAACTGCTGAGGTCATGGGTCTCTAGGTTTACACACTACTTTATCTAACTTAAACAAACTTACGCTAAGGACAACACACACCCATGCCTGATGGAGGAATCGAAACTTCGGCGGGGGGAGCCGCTCGAACCGTGACAAGGCGCCTGAGACGGTGCGGCTACCCAGCGTGGCAAGGCGGCTAGGAAGACTACGCGTTGTCTTCTAGTGCTATTTCATTAAGAGCATGCAATAATGCCTATGGAAGTGCTGCCTTAATATAAACATTTAAACTTAATTACGCCTTAAATGTATTGGCAGTCACACTGCCTAATTGAAGGCTTTCGAATTGCATCATTTCTAAGAAGAAGTACAATACCGCATAACTATAAGAATATTACGCAGAATACAAAGAGGAGCTAGGTTTCCAGGAGCCAAAATGCTGAGAGAATAGTGGATCAGAATTTACAGAGTCAATGTAATTCATCTTTAAGTACTTATAACAGTTGTGGATAGTAACGAAATAAGACTTAAATAAAAAAATAAGCATCTAAAATGGATGATGCGACAGAAGTAGTAAGTGGTCAAGTAATTATATTTTGTTCCGTTATTTCTAATGTATCCAAACACAGATAAAATCGTAACAACCATATCGAAGCTTGATAGAGTAAAAGAAACCTATAAACTTTAATTCAGAAGTTTGTATAGTCAAATTATGAATGCACTCCGGAAAGAGGAAATTTTAGAGATGAATGGGTAGCGTAAATGCTGAGCAAAAATAAATAAATCATAGAGCTTCAAAGTACATAGTTTGTTTAAAAACTAACCGTACGTTTTTGAGCGTGGTAGAGGGTAACTAGGAATGCCCAAACTACGCTTGTTCGTCCTCTTTTAGAATACTATTCCGGAGCGTGGGATCCTTACTAGGTTGGATTGACGGAGTACATCGAAAAAGTTTAAAGAATGGCTGCGCGTTTGTATTATCGCATAATATGGGAGAGAGTGTCACTGAAATGATACAGGAATTGGACTGAAAATCATCAAAACGAAGGCATTTCTGTCGCGACGCAATCTTCTCACGAAATTCCTATCATCAACTTTCTCCTCCGAATGCGAAAATATTTTGTTGACACCGACCTACGTAGGGAGAAACGATCACCACCATACAATAAGGGAAATCAAAGCTCGCACGGAAATATATAGGTTTTTGTTCTTTCCGTGCGCTATACGAGATTGGAATCATAGAGAATTTTGAAAGTGGTTCGATGAACCCTCTGCCAGGCACTTAAATGTGGATCCATGTAGCTGTAGATGTAGATGGTGACGAAGTGTACTAGCGACGTACAGCACTGTGATCGTCATAACCCTCAGAGTAAACACATTTTTTCTCTCCGTTGACGTCTCTTCTACTTTCAGAGCTATTACCATGTGAGTAAAAACTATTACTGTATTCGTGGTGATTTTGATTTAAAGGAGCAACTCTATAATGCGAAATTTTGCGTCGAAATGAGAATAATATTCACAAAAACGTTATGTTCCAAACATACGAAGGTAATGCCCTAGGTCAAATATGATTTTACGAAGGATTTTTCCGATACCGAAGTGACTGTCACTCAGCTGCTATAACCAGGGTGTTATGCTGTTCTTTAACATCAGTCAGAATATCAAGAATTTTTTCGCGAAAACTGTCGTCTGTCAAAGAACTTGTTTAAGAGATATGAATCACAGTTTGTTAGTGTCTGAAAATTTTAACCGAATAACTGAACATCCATCGAGATGAGCAATGCTTGTTACTCGTTTGATGACAGAAGAGCAGAAGGAATATCTAGTTAACATCTGCAAGAATCCCTCGAAATAATAACTACACGATGAAGGAAAATGGGTGCAAAAAATCATCAAAAGAGTGTAGTGTCGCATATATGGCAGCGACATTGATATTGACGTCCAGTTATTACAGTGGGCAGCCAAACAATCAGCATGCTCCGAAAAAGGACCCTGATATTGAACGAATTCCAAAGGCATGGTCCCTGTTTTCTTCGACTGCATTGGTATCGTGGATTTCGAATTTTTGCCTAAAGCCGACCACCATTATTATACAAGGCTTTTGTAGCGATTGTCGTATAAAACTGGCAAAAAACAACAACAATTACGGAAGGACAACTCATGATTCCCTCAACATGACACCACGTCGGCTCACTCAATTTGCTCATTTAACTATTCAAACGACCGTCCTCCTCCTGCACCCAACTTCCGAGATCTCGTGCCATGTAGTATTGTTTAGTTTCCAGAACTGAAAATCGTTGGTTAATCAACAAGCCATCAAGAACAGTGATGATATTAAGGACAATTCGTCACAGGAACTGAAAGCTGTGCGATCACCGCTGGAACAAGTGTGTCAGTAGAGAAGGAGAGTACTTCGAAATAGTCAAGGACTAAATACCTCTCGGTTACATAAAACTATTATTTTAGACTAAGTACTTCTACTTTTTCACAGACCTCGTTAGTGATTGCACACTATCACAACATTTCAACTTCTTCTTCGTTGCCTTCTCCCGTTCTCTACTGGGCGGCATTGTTAGACGGGATTTGGCAACGTTAGCGATATCTCGTGGCCGGGTGCCCTTCCTGATGCCACCAACACTCACGGTACGGAATTGGTGTGACCCATCTGTCTGCGTCTTGAGTAAATATCACGCTCAAGTGTGACAGCGTTTTGTAAATGTTTGTGTAGCGTGTATCTGAGGCGGGACGTGGGAAACCGCCTAAAAACCACATCCGGATCGGCCGGCTCACCAGCCGCCGCCGCTAATCCGCGAGGCAGATTTGATCTGCGGCGGCTAACTTCACCAAGTCCTGGACGTGGCGCGTTAACGCGCTCGGCTATCCAGATGGGCACCGCAACATTTCAATTTATATAACATTTTATATATAATGCTTTCTTAGTTATTATAGTTGGCTGGTCCGTATGACATTTACCATGTCACTCCCCCACAATCTCCGTCTACTTCAGAATTGACAAAACACCGTATATTTCACCTATTGCTATATTACTATAGTGAGAGTCTTCTTCTTTTATTATGTATTATCAATGTAAATCTTCTTTTTGTGCTGATACTCAACCGACTTTTTGTTTCGTTTCAGAATGCTGCAGGAGAATAACATAGAGCTGATTGGGGAGGATCTGCTTGCCGCATTAAGAGGCCTTACACAATTGTAAGTAGAACCGTCTTCTCGCACCTTCTAATGACTGAATGTGCGTTGTTGACTCGTTATTTCATTACATAATATTCCAAATCATCATTGGAGGACTGAAGTTGTAAAAATTCTTTATGTGGAAAACGCATAATCTAAATGTAAATTTTGTCTTTTAAAAAACTTTTTGCACAAAAAGGTTATGTGCAGCCAGAAATAACAGATTAAATAGAACCGACATCCAGTTCTCTCCAATAACTTGCCATTCTGATTTACACCGTGACGTAGAAAGGTACGCAACAGATACATTTCTCCGTTTTTCATCACTAGTATGGAATTGTTTGTTCAACGCTAGATGCTGTCAGACTTTAAAAGCACGATCTCGTTGCTTTCCTTCAGTACAAGGCTAATCCCAGCCGCTTAGGGCAAGACTTTGCTTTTATTTGAAATCAGACCCACTACACCATCTGGCGTTGTTAAGCTAATTTGTGTCTGAATCGTTGGTGGAGAAAGTAATACATTATTCAACAACCACAGCAAGGTTTATTTACGTCGTGCAAGTAATAAATGGACGGACATTTCTGTCATTTCGTTTTCTTTTTCTCTGACTAAATACACAGTTAAATTGATTTAGAACGAAATTTGTAAAATAATGAAGATCTACATCTACATGACTACTCTGCAATTCACATTTAGGTGCTTGGCAGAGGGTTCATCGAACCACAATCATACTATCTCTCTACTATTCCACTCCCGAACAGCGAGCGGGAAAAACGAACACCTAAACCTTTCTGTTCGAGCTCTGATTTCTCTTATTTTATTTTGATGATCATTCCTACCTATGTAGGTTGGGCTCAACAAAATATTTTCGCATTCGGAAGAGAAAGTTGGTGACTGAAATTTCGTAAAAAGGTCTCGCCGCGACGAAAAACGTCTATGCTGTAATGACTTCCATCCAAACTCGTGTATCATATCTGCCACACTCTCTCCCCTATAACGTGACAATACAAAACGAGCTGCCCTTTTTTGCACCCTTTCGATGTCCTCCGTCAAACCCACCTAGTAAGGATCCCACACCGCGCAGCAATATTCTAACAGAGGACGAACGAGTGTAGTGTAAGCTGTCTCTTTATTGGACTTGTTGCATCTTCTAAGTGTCCTGCCAATGAAACGCAACCTTTGGCTCGCCTTCCCGACAATATTATCTATGTGGTCCTTCCAACTGAAGTTGTTCGTAATTTTAACACCCAGGTACTTAGTTGAATTGACAGCCTTGAGAATTGTACTATTTATCGAGTAATCGAACTCCAACGGATTTCTTTCGGAACTCATGTAGATCATCTTACACTTTTCGTTATTTAGCGTCAACTGCCACCTGACACACCATACAGCAATCTTTTCTAAATCGCTTTGCAACTGATACTGGTCTTCGGATGACCTTACTAGACGGTAAATTACAGCATCATCTGCGAACAATCTAAGAGAACTGCTCAGATTGTCACCCAGGTCATTTATATAGATCAGGAACAGCAGAGGTCCCAGGACGCTTCCCTGGGGAACACCTGATATCACTTCAGTTTTACTCGATGATTTGCCGTCTATTACTACGAACTGCGACCTTCCTGACAGGAAATCACGAATCCAGTCGCACAACTGAGACGATACCCCATAGCTCCGCAGCTTGATTAGAAGTCGCTTGTGAGGAACGGTGTCAAAAGCTTTCCGGAAATCTAGAAATACGGAATCAACTTGAGATCCCCTGTCGACAGCGGCCATTACTTCGTGCGAATAAAGAGGTAGCTGCGTTGCACAAGAGCGACGTTTTCTGAAGCCATGCTGATTACGTGTCAATATATCGTTCCCTTCGAGGTGATTCATAATGTTTGAATACAGTATATGCTCCAAAACCCTACTGCAAACCGACGTCAATGATATAGGTCTGTAGTTAAATGGATTACTCCTACTACCCTTCTTGAACACTGGTGCGACCTGCGCAATTTTCCAATCTGTAGGTACAGATCTATCGGTGAGCGAGCGGTTGTATATGAGTGCTAAGTAGGGAGCTATAGTATCAGCGTAATCTGAAAGGAACCTAAACGGATGAAATGACAGATTTCAATAATCTATGCAGTATTCTTCAACCGTGAACAGCTAACTGGATGTTGAAAATATGATAAACTCTGCGTTCTTAGAGTTCAAAATTGACATCGTAATCTCCAGTTTATATATGTCATAAGATAATTACGTGTAAAATATGAAAAATACACTAAATTTTTATTGTCAACTTTATTAAAACTTGCCACCTGTGATACTATACTGTCTATTCACATAACTTCTTATGGTTGTTCACTTGACAGGACAGATGGCAACTAACGGAAATAACAGACGTGAATTTGGGCCAAACATAGACACTTCTGATTCTGCATTCCATAATCTAACGTTCACTAAGGAATTTTGTTATTGAGTATTTTGCGTACAATCTGTGAAAATAGTTAACTCACAACTCCCGTATGTATGACTATTTTATCAATCCTCGTGAAGATAACCATTTTGTAGGCATAAGTCGAGACCATCCGTTCAGCGTATTAATACTTCAGTTACCAATGTCTAATGTGGCAGAGCAGGTGAGCGAACACCCATCCAAGATGGGGACTTGAAAGTAGTTTTTGCGCCCTTCACCAGTCCTAGGCAGAGGGATACCAGCTGGAAGGAAAGCCACTCCTTAGCTTTCTTATCTGACCCCCCTCCCCCTGCGAAGTCTCCTTGACATTACAACGACATTGTTATAACCTGCCCAAGGAACTAGGCTCGATAGAGAATCTCTCAGAGCCTTGCAGACAGCAGCTGAGAAGCACATGCAAATAAAATGCTGAGTACAGCAACTGCGGTTGCTTATTCCACTGCAGATTATCAGCATCGCATATCATTACACGTACTGCATTACTGCTAGGTGGTAATTACACTTCTTATCGCCACTATACTGATATGCAACATCCAACCCGTACATATCAGAAATATTCTAAATACATAAGTAAATTCTTTGTTTTCCATTGTGTTTTCGCGTTTTATTCGTGCTGATTTGCGTGTCCAACACTTTTTGCTATTTTTCGTAACATTCGGCACCCCACGTTATGGTTTCCTTATATCATTGTTTTCCAGCTTTCCTGAAGCCATTACCCCTGAGTGCAGTGAGATATTACTAATACCGTCAACCACCACTAACGTCAACATCAGTGTAACTAAATTTTATAATGAAAAACAATTCTGTTCGAACACTTCTGTTTTCAGAATGACGAAATATGATTTCTGTAGGTATTTTATTATATTATGAACTAATGGTTTTGCTTATTCCTAACAACCTCTTTTATTGAATAGTGAAGCACTTAGTAGTGCACCGCGAGTGCTACCTATAAATTCTCTTCAGAGAAGAAAGATAACTGTCTGTAATGGAGACAAACACTTGTAACAAAATATGCTTCTTCTGCACCACTCCTCTCCGTAGCGACTCTTACTTCACCCACATTGTACATCACAATTTAAAAGCAACCGAATTAAAATTCGTGCGCACCCCTTACTGTTTGTAAATTACTCCTTTGCTTGACTCCTTACTTCTAAACTGGTTGAAATGGGAAGACCTTAGCTGCCAAAGCTTTGTGTCTGACAACTACTACTACTAATAATAATAACATTGTGAAGGGCCACAACAATTTATTAACCATTACGTAGTTACTGTGGCGTCGTGCCGTCAATTAGATGCATTATCTGCTGCCAATTTGTAGTCCGTTGCAGGAACTACCGGATGAGATGTCGAAGCATATCTGATGTATACGTCTTAATTTTTGCCTCATAGATGAATGGTGCAAAGTAAAATAATTGTGTCTAAAGAGCGAACTATGTGAGTAGAAGATTTTCATACGTTCGTTTCATAAGCTTTAACCTCAATCAAATTGCGTCACGGGTTAATGCTCGTGGTTGAAAAAAAGATAATGACTGGTAACTTAGAAATAATTATTACATTCCTACGAAATAGCGATAGTAATAACGATATTTGAAAAATAATTTAATTTCGTACCCATAACACCAATCGAATTCTTTTGTTTTTACCCCTTAGAAAATTTCAAAAAATGGTTCAAATGGCTCTGAGCACTATGGGACTTAATATCTGAGGTCATCAGTCCCCTAGAACTTAGAACTACTTAAACCTAACTAACCTAAGGACATCACACACATCCATGGCCGAGGCATGATTCGAACTTGCGACCGTAGCAGTCGCGCGGTTCCAGATTGAAGCGCCTAGAACCGCTCGGCCACACGGTCAGGCAGAAAATTTCATTTTACCCCTTATGGGGTAATTACCCCCAGGTTGGGAACCACTGCCCTAGATGTATCAATACAAGTTAAGGTTAGGCTAGGACTTGGATTCAAACACGGATTATGGTTTCCCGATTTACTCGTAATTTTTTTACTCGTGAATTGTTGTCCTTCCTAAATATTATTCCGTATCTAATGACTCAAACTTCATGGGCAGATAAACTATTACCTTATTTGAAAATAAAATCTTCTTTGTTATCAGGCGACGTCGTATTCCTCTTCAAACTTCCTGTTCGATATTTGACGTTTGGACCTTCTTCAGAAATCGTGAGGTGTTCGTGGGTGGCTAAACACTCGCTGCATAATAACCCGAAAGATTTTACCTTCAGTGACAACGACCACGAAATCTATAGGCTTATGAATGTAATGTAATTTTCTTCCTCCAAAGTAGCTTCGACACAATCTTGACGCTACACATATTCTACCATCCTGAAAACAACACACTTCAGTTATAGTGCATACCGCACTGCAATGCTCACATCTTATACTTGCTGGCGATGTAGAATGTCCCCCATAAACGTTTCTTTGAGATTACAGAGTAGCTATTACACAGTAGCTGGGATGTGCCTCGCTGGCAGTTGTAACAATGAGACACGTGATTACTGTACTGCAGTTGCTAATTACCGACCAGGCGTCTCTTCCGCTTTCACCCTCGCCATGTGCAGCAGCATGCAAGCCACTGAGTGCTTACAGCAAACGATCAAACTTTCAACCGGTTCACCCGACAACTGTTATTGCACTCAAGCAGAGGGCAATTAATGCTGCGCAGATTTTCTAAACAGATTACAAACAAAGTAAAGCGTTCACGACAGGAGTAATAGGAAATTACAAGTAGCTAACTGCAAGTAGTAGTCTAAGTGACATGTTAGGAATGACATTTGGCAAATTACCTGTCGTGTAGGCTTTCCAGTATCGACGTAACTGGTACTGTATAAACGGTTCAAGCTATACAAACGCCACCTAATAGTGTAGGGCCACCTTTGAAATTTAAAACAGCTTGAATCTTTCTAGATATTGATGCATTCACATACTGGGTAACGATCAACAGGAGTCTACAACTTTCTTTGTAAAGAAACAGTTCAATTTCATTTCTTTTTATTTGAGGACACAGACGATCGGTAATACTCGAATGACTTTTAGCAGGCCAGGAAGGACGTTCTGTTCCAACGTCTGGAGGCCAAGGGCAACTTTGACAATTCTGGCAAGTTGAAAGGGGACATTATCATCTTGGAATGTATCATTCCCTGTTGTGAACAGTTTCTGGCTTTGAATGAATACGGTCATTTTAAACGGTTTAAACGACCTTCCCAGTTATAGCATTAGTATAAGAGTAGTACCTGGGGTGGGGGCAAACAATAATATGACTATCCAAAATATGACAAAACTTCCAAGGCATTTTAAAATTGAAGGAGTATAGTCGGAATTGTGCACTATACGAAAAAATTCTAAAGTGCAAGACAGTGTAGAAATAGCCTCTTAGAACACATTACATATTTTCACTCGTCGGTAGTCCTTTTCTTCTGCTCCTTGCACCACTGAAGATTCTGCTTTGTGTTTCTCAGCGTTATAAGAGGTTTGCCAACAGAAGCTTTACCGCATTTGTTTTCATTGTATAGTGTGCAACACACTGTTTCGCTTATTCTCCTTCCCAAATGCATGTTAAGCTCAGCAATCCTTTTCGCAGGCAAATGTCTTCTTTAATATTCTTCTGACTCCATTAATAAGTTAATGTTTTGACTGTGAGTCATTCAAAAAAATGGTTCAAATGGCTCTGAGCACTATGGGACTTAACATCTTAGGTCATCAGTCCCCTAGAACTTAGAACTACTTAAACCTAACTAACCTAAGGACAACACACACATCCATGCCCGAGGGAGGATTTGAACCTGCGGCCATAGCAGTCGCGCGGCTCCGGACTGAGCGCCTAGAACCGCGAGACCACCGCGGCCGGCGTGAGTCATTCCCTTTGCATCAAATGACAATGCAATGCTATGCATGTAGCACTAGTGATAAGGATCACTACTGCTCTCAAAGCCTGTGGAATCGAGATTTTAATGCATTTCACGAAACTACTTCATCATATGGTTTAAGATTTGAACCACGCACTCATATCTGCGCTGTTATTTTAGACTTCCGTTTAGATATTATGCCAGACCAATTTCGTCCATTTAGAGATTCATTCACAGCACAAAAATTGGCTGGACCTAAAATTTGGGCTACCCGTGAATTTACAAAAGGAACAATCACCTTAAAAGGAGTACATTATTGCTTACAAGTACAAAACGTGTGTGTGACTGTTACTCAGCACGAAGTATGCTCCTCAAAAAAACCTGTGCCATCGGTTTCCTTGGATTCGAGGTATGGAAAAGGAACCTCATGTGGAATTGGAGTCTAGGACGCAGAAGTGACAAGTTGTAGTAGATACTGTTATAGATCAGTAGTTCATTGGAATAGTGGAAAAGCTGGAACGTTACGGCACTAGTGTGTTTGGTTCGGATCCCATATTACAAGTCATTTTTTTGAGGACCTATGTTAATTTGTTTCATGTGCAGAATCCGAAACTAACACTTCAAAGAGATAAAGGTTCTACGTTAGACTGTTCGTCCCTTAGAAAGGTTTCTTTCGGCACTTGACATATCCTCCTGTGCTCTTCGACTATAGAAAACATGTGCGTGCAGGACGGCAGGTGGACATTAAATCGCTCACTTTCTGTCACCTTCGCTTACGCAGTTATAACCTTGTTCCAAAGGTCGTCTCTGGTGCTTAGATGAGGTCATGCAACTGCTCAGTCTCCGCCCATAAGTTTTCTATGGCGTTTTCGATGACTTTCTCTATCGTCTTCATACCCATACTGTCTCGTACACGTGGCTACAGCAACACGACTCGTATACAGGCAATAATTTCCAGTTTGTATTCTCGTGCCAGACTATCTTTCACAATTGGAAACTTTACATTTCGCCAGTTATCATTGACATTACCTTCAAATGGTTCAAATGGCTCTAAGGACTATGGGATTTAACATCTGAGGTCATCAGTCCCCTAGAACTTAGAACTACTTAAACCTAACTAACCTGAGGACAACACACACATCCATGCCCGAGGCAAGATTCGAACCTGCGACCGTAGCAGCTGCGTGGTTCCGGACTGAAGCGCCTAGAACCGCTCGGCCGGCGACATTACCCTCGGAAAACGGTAGTTTGTAGAGTGTATGCTGACCACAAAGCCTCTACCTTACCGTAAATAGTCTTTTTGACCTGCATTGCTGTGTGTTCGCTAGTTAGTTATTGTGCATCGGTGTTGAAATATGTTACAGTCCAGTTCCTCGACCCCTGCTGGTTCAAAAATTCTCGACATCGTTCTGATATATGTCCCTCGTTATGCATTGGCCACAGTTACGCAATAACATGGCCTGGCCTCTAACGTCGTAGAATTCCATTCTCCGTAAGAGAAATGACGGGTCTGGAAAACTGTGTTGTTGGTGGGACGCGTCTTATAAGTTATGGCTGGACTCATGTCGAGATGGAACAGGTATCTGAAGTATTATAGGCCACAATAGGATCCTTTTGCAGACATATATCATTAGACACCACTGTGGTAAAAACGTACTCAACTTTCATGCAAATACCTTTATGATTTCAGTAATTGTTACTGATGCTATGATTTTTCCTAATTAATGGTAGCGTACGGATCACATTCCCTCTGCTGGCAGTATACGTACTCTTCTTGCAGAGCATGGAGGAATGCTCATTCGACAACAGTAAGTTTGTACATAAGGTACTTTCATCATCTTCGCCGTGCACTGGCTCACTCGAAATGGATTCTAAGTTTGGTGGACGTCACAACAGAAGTTAGATTATTGTCCTTGTGAACTCATTAGAATAATACTTAATAGAAAAGAGTATCGTCATTTCAGTAAATTACTATCTCTTTCCAACAAAGGTTCAAAGCATCAAACTCGACCCTCTAGGTAAACTTTGCATACAAAAGTGCGTTATTAAAATGTCAGTTTCAGCTGTGATGATATTCGTGTCGGATATCATTCACTGTGTTGTTACACGGCCAACGTACTTTTCTATTGATAATGCTAACCTCTGGAACACTATGATCCATATCTATGTAATATTAGAAGCCTCAGTTTCGTGTATTTTTTTCGTAAGTTCACATTTCGTGTACTATCTTCCCTACTAACTTTCTTTCTTTCATTCTTCGAATGGTTATAAATTTCCATCTTACCGGAAAATTCAGCTATCCCTACAGGCTAACGCATTCTCCCACTGTTCTACGTTTTATTTCACCTTTTAAACAGAAGTGAGGGGTTAACATCACCCACTTGATAATATTCTTCTCGGGTATGCAGCCGGATCATAACGTCTTCATGACACAATATTTCCGCGGTCCAACTGGCCGCCATCTTCAGGTGAGAGTGCTGGTGCACGATCTCGCCGGAACTGACTTCCCAGCGCAAGCGGCGGCCCCTATATAGGCCGCAGAAGACCCACAACGCGTGCGCGAGAAGGTGCCGTAACTGCCCTCTAGCGCAGTAGACATACTTCGCCGCCAGTGATGGAAACAGGCGAAATCGAGATATCGCTGTCAAAAATTAAAAATAAAAATAAATAAAAATTTTATTCCGACGATAGAACCACAGACCGTTGTTTTTTAATGTCAGATAACACTGGGTCCCAAGTCCTACTTAAAAGAAAACCCTTGTCTCTATTAATAAGATTGTCAGATAACCGAATCTCTATGGATTCTTTTAAAATACAGTCCCAATAGCGAGATGCAGGGGCAACCATTTGTGTCTCGTCATATAGTTTTCTGTGTCTCTCGGTGAGACAGTGTTCCGCCACTGCAGACTTCTCAGGTTGAAGCAGCCTTGTGTGCCGCTGATGCTCAACACATCGCTCCTGAATGGTCCGGATTGCCTGACCAATATAAGCCTTTCCACAGTGGCAAGGGATCTTGTAAACACCGGGCTTCCTCAAGCCCAAGTCATCCTTAACAGAGCCAAGGAGCGCTCTAATCTTGGCTGGCGGACGAAAAATACTTTTGATGTGATATCTTTTCAGAATCCTTCCTATCTTCGACGAAATGCTCCCAGCATAAGGCAGAAAAGCTACCGATTTGCAGGTATCTTCTGGTGATTCAGGCGAAGGTCCAAACTGGAAAGCACGACGGATCTGTTTATCTGTATAGCCATTCTGCTTGAACACAATCTTAAGATGGTCCAATTCTTGTGTCAAGCTTTCTCCATCTGAAATGGCATAAGCTCTTCTCGCCAACGTCTGCAGGACCCCCGTACGCTGGAACGATGGATGACAGCTAGGAGCATTTTTATTTATTTTTATTTTTAATTTTTGACAGCGATATCTCGATTTCGCCTGTTTCCATCACTGGCGGCGAAGTATGTCTACTGCGCTAGAGGGCAGTTACGGCACCTTCTCGCGCACGCGTTGTGGGTCTTCTGCGGCCTATATAGGGGCCGCCGCTTGCGCTGGGAAGTCAGTTCCGGCGAGATCGTGCACCAGCACTCTCACCTGAAGATGGCGGCCAGTTGGACCGCGGAAATATTGTTTCATGAAGACGTTATGATCCGGCTGCATACCCGAGAAGAATATTATCAATTATTACGCCGGGAAAGCCTTCGTAGTCACATCTCCCACTTATTTACTAGCTAGGGAACTACACGCCGGTAATTATTTTTCATTTCTATTCAGCGTCAAAAGGAATACAGCATATCAGTTCTTACTTATTTGAGATGAATTAAATGTACTGACATGAAATTAATGAATCGATGGGGATGATGATACAAAAACATGAGATGATATCAAACCGCTCAGGCATGATAAACCTACTATGTAACGAATATTTAGTGACTACTGGAAATTTTTGCCAGACCGGGTTTCGAATCGGGACTTCCTAATTATCTCTTGTAGTTGACTTAGCAATTTTTTTAATGGGCCTCCATCTACACCTTCAGCCCATCCTTCTGATTGACAAATCATTAGCACCATAAGCATTGGTTCGTAGGCTTGCAATTCTTGCTTTCAATGGCTGTTTCCTAGGAAAACTGAACACCTTCTCTCTTGAAAACAAAATAAAAACTAAATACAATTCTTCTTTCTTGTAAAGTCTCTCCATTCTCCAAAGTTAAACATCTTAATATTTGAAAATAAAATTCTGCATGCTTAAAAAGCTAAAAATTTCATTCTTGGGGATTGAAATTAGCACGCCAGGAGAGAGGTCGGTCATTGTCGAATTCTCTATTGTATTCCCCGTTAACGCAAGCCAAGATTGATGATTAAAAACTTTTGGAACAGTCTCACTCATTTTCTGCCATGGTTTTGTTGCTCCAACACAGACGTTTGAAAGTCCTATCTATCTGGAGTGGCTGTGCTTATTGATTAGTGAACGAAATGAGCCACGTACAAAGTACGTAACAGGTGGTCGGCGCGCGGGAACAAGTGCCAATGCCGTTGGAGAATGGCAGTCAAGTCTGTAATGGTGGGAATCAATCTGGTACTTAACTCAATTGCTTCCTCGTCCATGCACGCTCCAGAGCTGATTGAAACATTATTGTCGTTTATATCTTCACCTACGATTTCCAAGTAGTAGAAACATAGCTTTTGTTAAATTTCCCATGGAATTTTGCATTTATGATTATTCTCTATAAAGCGAGCTTTTGAAAGCTTTGAGATGCGTAACAGAGACAGGTGCTTCAATTTTAGAGCATAAACAATGTACATTCAGTGGAATCAACAATGTGTAGTGACGTAAAGGGATTTGTAAATTATTTTTTCTTTTATTTACTGGTTTTAGGGATTTGCCCATACAGCCCTCTCAATAATGGAATGTCAATTATGACGATACGAACGCGAGGGCAACACAACACCCAGTCCACAAACAGAGAAAATGTCCGACGTGGACGGAAAATGAACGTGGGCCATTCGGTTAGCCGCAAAATAAATAGCTTCGAAGATTCATAAATCGTTATACGAAGTGAGAGAAGGCCTATAATTTAAAAAAAAAGAGTCAGTGGTACATATAGAGCATAAAAATGTTACGGTCCTGAAATTATGCAGCTATAAGGAGTCAAATTCACGAATGGAATATGAAGACGCTTGTACACTGTGTGCACTTCGCTCCACATGCTACGGTGGCTCGTAGGCGCTGATGTAGATGTAATCATCTTTACTGTTCTTCAATTATGGTGTTATTGCAGCTACACTCATTTCTCGGTATTCTGCAGTGCCATAAAAAGTGCAAAATGGCGGAAATAATGTTTAAAAATGTTCCCCTGCAAGAGCGCAGATAGAATTCTTTCTAACGAATTTACATAGCTAGAAATGAAATGTGAGCTGCAATAAAAGGGCGAGAATCTGCACTGGAGAAAATTTGGTGTAGAACAGTAATACCATTTTACTTGTTCATGAGCATTATTTCATAGCGCATGGTATACATAAACCAGATGTCAATGAAATGTTTGTGGTTCGTATTCAACATTTTAAATTCAGTGTACTTAAACTTTTTACGAGAAATATGTTGAAATTGATTCTTTTTTCTCTCTTTTTTTTAGGAACCTGAGAAGAAATGCCATCCGATCAATAGATGTTAATGCGTTTAGGAACCAGAAACATCTGGAACACTTGTAAGTAAATAAAATTTGCTCGTTGTATTGTATGGGAGAATCTCCTGTCTCAGTTATGCAAATGGACGCTCATTCTCTTTCCTGTATCAGTTGTATCCAGTTATTTAACCTGTCTGTATATTACATATAACGTCTGCGTCGCGCACGAGCGCGCGCGCGTGTGTGTGTATGTGTGTGTGTGTGTGTGTGTGTGTGTGTGTGTGTGTGTGTGTGTGTGTGTTAAGGAATGTACGAATCGCTCATGTGAAATTTACTGCATGAAATTGATATCTTATTAACAGTATGATGTCAACATTATTTCTTTATTGTTTTGCTAGGTGGATAAATTGTATCCACCTAGAACAGCAAATGTCCAAATTGAAAACCACAGTCACTCTCTTTTCTTTCCGGAAACAGTTTGTGTGTGGGAAAAATATCAAGTTGCAGCGTGGTAAGGAGGCCACATTAAACCGTAGGCCATCGCATAATACTGGAGGAATCGTAGTTCAAAGATCTGAGGAAGGCAAGAGCATACATCCAGTCCTAGTGAAGCACGCTGATCGCGGATCGCCTTACCTTTGATATCCAAGAGGATTGATTAGTCGCTCATTTATGTGCTGTGAATTGCTAATAAGCTCCTTTTTGCTTCACTTATATTACCGGTCAAAATTTTCAGTCACTTATCGCAACTACGAATTTGTGGTTAAAAGATGGATTTCGTTTTGGGTATTCTGTAATATTCCCATACTGATAATAAAGCATGTGCAAACATGTAATGATGGGCCTCTGTTGTGAACTTGACTGGTTCTTCGCTTAGAGGGGCAAACTAAGACGGTTCCATTCGAATGGGCCTCATTAAGTCGGCTATCTGTATACGATCATTTGGTGTTAGTTTACAAGACATTGTGTGCTTCTAGCAGTGTGTTTGTATACGTGATCAGGTTCAACCATACAACCCTTAATGAATTGAAGCAAGAGCCTGGAATTGAAAAACGTGTAGTAATTGTAGCTCTGCATCAGGAAGGCTATTCTAGTAAGCCAGTAGCAACAAACGTTTGCCTAGAACAGTCTGCATTGGTGTATACGTTGCAGCGGTTTAAGCAAACTGCTGCCAGTGAAAGAGTGTCGTGATCTGGAGGTCCCGATTAACATCATGCACGGAGGATCAGTTCAAACGTGTGCAAAGTAAACGTCAGAGGACTCGTACGGCACCTGAAATCTGACAGGAAGTAAATAGTACGTGAACAGCTCCAATCTCTGTCCCAACAGTGCAACCCCATCTCCCTGAACAAACAGCTGTATAGCGGACAAAAGCTCTTTATTACGTAAAGAAACATAACAACTTGAGTGTGCAGCAATGCTACAAGATATTGTTCAAAGACGAGTCTACGTTTGAAGTTTTTAGAAGCCATCGATGTTTGTTCGTCAACTTTGTGGTGAACGTATGAAGAGTAGTGTCTGACGCCAACGGTGACGCGTAGTGGAGGGTCTGCCGTGGTGTGAGGATGTTTTTGGTTGATAACGTTGGTGGTCTAGTGAGAATTAATGGGACATAAAAGAAGGAAGGATACCGTGGCTTACTCATCAACAATGCAGTTCCCTCACGCAAGAGAATTATTGCTCGTTTAGTCGTAGGTTTGTTCTGAAAGGTCCCAATCATGCTTCTAAATTGTGCAGAGGGTATGTCAACAGAAAATGAAAATGTAGGGAACTAAATAATATGATCTGGCCAAGTCAGCAACCTGACCTAAATGACATTGAATTCTTATGGGATAAATTTCACAGAGAGGTCAGAAAACTGAGGTCATCTAATGTTGAAGATCTATGGAATAATTTACAGACGTGATGGACTGCAATGTCTGCAAAAACACTTCAAAATCTTATCTCCAGAATGCCAAGAGATGGTGCAGCTGTTCTGAGAGAAAATGGTGGATACTTTGAAGATGCTAAAATGTGAACCGTAATGTATTGTACTTAATCATAAAAAGAGAAAATACTTATTTTGTTGGTCCATTTAGTTTGTATGAAGTGTTTGTGCATCGAAATAAAGTTTCAAGCTTTTTTCATGGCTAATCGAAAACATTTGACCGATAGCGAATGACCGTGCGGGATTAGCCGAGCGGTCTGGGGCACTGCAGTCATGATGCTGATCTCGGTGGAAGTTCTAGTCCTCCCTCGGGCATGGGTGTATGTGTTTGTTCTTAGAATAATTTAGGTTAAGTAGTGTGTAAGCTTAGGGACTGATGACCTTAGCAGTTAAGTTTCATAAGATTTCACACACATTTGAACATTTTTGATAGCGCATGTTTGATCCGCGTGTTGTAGCACGCCACCCATGAACATTTACAACCAGTAGGTGCAGCAAAGAAACAATCAGCTTTCTTCTTAGTGTATATCTCCGTCCACTATCATCCTCTCAGATAGTCCACATTACTCCTCTCATTTCAGTACGTGGTTGGACATTTTCTTAGTGTCATGTCTGAGCACAATTTCTACTCGCGTAGCGGCCTCGCAACCAACATAATACACGGTCCTGTCACATCTATGTGGGCACCGCCTATGTTCGGCGCCGACGTGCATTAACCACTCACAGACGGCCGGTAGCAGCACTAGTAGAGTAGGGTATACAAGGTGAACGTTAATAAAAGCGAAAAACTGCGGGGACGCATTCCTGACTGGTAATGGAGAAAAAAAGTCCTACAAACATGTGTCCATTGCGCTGACGAATGGAAGTTCCCCTGACTACGTGCCGTGTATTCCTTGTGTGTTTCAGGCTGTGTTACTGACGCAGCGTACTGTAAGCAGCAGATTGGTCCGGTATTCTTGTCGGGAACAAGCCAGGCAGATGGAAACGGTCGAAAGGCAGCACGGCTATAACAAAACAAGTATCCTCACATACACTAACCACGTCACAAAACATTTCAAACCCTTTTTGGGCGTCTTTGTGGTCATGGGTCCTTTCAGAACGTTCAGGGAGGCGGCGGACTGTGCGTACACCAGATTTAGAGGACCAGGATCTACAGGATGTTGAGACACATCAACAACAAATGGTTCAAATAGCTCTGAGCACTATGGGACTTAACATCTGAGGTCATCAGTCCCCTAGAACTTAGAACTACTTAAACCTAAGTAACCTAAGGACATCACGCACATCCATGCCCGAGGCAGGACTCGAACCTGCGACCGTAGCGGTCGCAGGGTTCCAGACTGTAGCACCTAGAACCGCTCGGCCACAACGGCCGGTACATCAACAACATCTTATCCGGACGTGGGATTGGACGCGGAGGCCGTGTAACATGGCCTGCTAGATCAGCGGACTTAAACCACCTAGATTTCTTCTTCTGGGGTCATATGAAAAGCACTGTGTATTGAACCAGTTTCTATTGCGCATACGCTTCAACAGCGTGTTCACGACGTCCACGAGGCTGTTCAGAGACATGCCGGAACGTGCGAAAGAGTGCGGCAATCCATGATGTGGAGCATGAACGCGTACATTGCATTCCATGAAGGCCATTTCAACGTCTGTTGGGACGTGGACGCGATGCAGCTCTGTACTGTTTTCTGGGACGATTTGCTGTCGTTGCACGCACACCGTCCATTTCCGGACACATGTTCCTAGGACTTTTTTCCACCACTTTCAGTCGGGAATTCGTCCCTGCATTTGCCGGTTGTATTGATATGCACATTGCATAAAGTGTGTCGGACGATGCGGGAAACAGTGCAATCCTTATCGTAATGCGTAAACGGAGCGATTTATCTGTCATCTAGAAAGGTATGATAATTGGATTTCGGGCCAAGGATGGAAGCATTTCCGAAACTGGCAAGTTTGTAAACTATTATCGTGCCGTCGTGGTTAAACATGCCGTTCATGGCAAAATATTGCTCTCCATAAACGGAGCCGAGGCAACTTTGGTGCACCGCAGGCCGTAGATAATAGGGGTGAAGAAAGATGCGGATATGTGTATGGACGAGTACACGTGCAACTCTTGGCGAACTGACTGGCCGTATGAACCAAGGGGCTACTAACAATGTCTTCTCAACGACCGTTCAGCGAACGTTGCTGTGTATCGGCTCCGCAGCAGGCGCCTGGTTCTATGCGCCCCGCTGACTGTTGTTCTGCGGCAACGAAGGCTGGAATTTGAACGCCTGTACCGCTAATGGATAGCCACTGAATGGCGACAGGTGGCCTTTGCCACGTTTTATGCCCCATCGAATAGATGGCCATTGACGTGTATGGTGTAAAACGTCTGAAAACTGACATCCTGCAACAATTGTCAGAAGCGTCCAGGCTGGAGGATGGCCTAGGGATGATATTCTTCACGGGTTTGCAGCCGGATCATGTCGTCGTCCTCACACAATATTTCGGCGGACCAGCTGGTCAACGCTAGTGCACTGCCTCGCCGGGACTGAAATCCAGCCCCAACGTCGGAAACCTTTATACACCATGAAGAGCGCACCGCGCGTGCGCGAGATGATGGGCAGCGCGTCCAGGCGGCAAGTAAACACACATCGCGCCGGTGGGAGAAGACGGCAGAAGCGATAAATCGCAACAGCACTAGTTGGAAGAATCCAGTAATCGAAAAGAAGACCGTTGTTGTTGAATGTCAGACAAAATCGGATTCCATATCTTACGTAGAGGAAAACCTTTATCCCTGTTAATAATATTACTGGATAATCTAATTTAAATCGATTCTTCAAGAAGACATTCCCAATAGCGAGAAGCAAGAGAGATCAATTGTGTCTTTTCATACATCATCCTATGTCCTTCGTTAAAGCAATGTTCCGCCACTTGCCCGACATTAAACAACAATGGTCTTCTTTTCGATCATTGGATTCTTCCAGCTAGTGCTGTTGCGATTTATCGTTTCTGCCGTCTTCTCCCACCGGCGCGCTGCGTGTCTACTTGCCGCCAGGAGGCGCTGCCCATCATTTCACGCACGCTCGGTGCTCTCTTCATGGTGTATAAAGGTTTCCGTCATTGTGGCTGGATTTCAGTTCCGGCGAGGCAATGCACTAGCATTAACTCACCTGAAGACGGCGGCCAGCTGGTCCGCCGAAATATTGTGTCAGGACGACGGCATGATCTGGCTGCAAACCCGTGAAGTATATCAGAAGTTATTACGCCGGGAAAGTTTACGAAACCACATGGTCTAGGGATGTTTCCTTTGGATTCGCTGGGTGATCTCGTCATTCTGGACGGCACAGTGGATCAATACAAATATGCGTTGAAATGGCTCTGAGCACTATGGGACTTAACAGCTGTGGTCATCAGTCCCCTAGAACTTAGTCTTCTTAAACCGAACTAACCTAAGGACACCACACACATCCATGCCTGAGGCTGGATTCGAACCTGCGACCGTAGAAGTCGCGCGGTTACGGACTGCGCGCCTAGAACCGCGAGACCACCGCGGCCGGCAATACAAATATGCGTCTGTCATATCCACCCCCACATGCAGTTTATTTCTCCCCGACACGACGGCATTTACCAGCAGGACAATGCAACGTGTCCCACAGTTCGCAGTGTACGTGCGTGGTTCGAAGATCACCAGGACTAGTTTACCGTACTCGCCTGGACAACAGACTTCCCGGCTTTGAACCCAATCGAGAATCTGTGGGACCACCTCGATCGATCTATTCTCGTCGTGGACCCGCAACCGAGAAACCTAGCACAGGAGAGCACGGTTTTGAAGTCGACGTGGCTCCACACACCTGTCGGTACCTTTCAGGTCCCCACTGACTCTTCCTGCACGTCTCGCAGCAGTCCGCGCTGTAAAAGGTGGTCCATCCGGCTTTCGACAGATGGTCACACTAATGTGACTGGACAGTGTAGCAATAAACGACCTCGCGAGTGAACGAGTAGAGCAATCAAGTCTCATTTGTATTCATTCTATTTATTCGCATTTAATGTTAATGCGTAGGAAAAAACTACATTACTATTCATATCATAATGGCGCAAGGCATCGGAAGACAGAGATGTATTTGTGTTAACTGATGGCTCTCGTTTGTTTTCAGAGATATATCAGAGAACCAGCTCATGACGCTACAGAACAGGGTGTTCTTACCACTCGGGACCCTCAGCAGATTGTAAGTATTCTGCACGAAACTCCAAACATTTTTTTAAAATTAAATTGTGTCTTATAATTATTCCTTAGCTCTCGCTAGTTACGTTGTTACACAGGCCTTCAGGTTTGTAACAATTAACCTTTCGCTGGTTGACAGGCCCCATGAAAGACTAGTGACCGTAGGACATTGAAACTTGGTGAAAACATTTGTAAGATATGCAGAAGAGAAATTACATAGAAATCATTAAAAGAAACACATGTTTCCACAGGACAGGGTAACATTTGTTAATTCTGTGCTGCGTTTACGTTCTAGCTTACAAAAGTTGCTCAATGTGATGACAATGTGCATCCACCACAACCTGGAACCGCACAAAAGATACTATTTCACAGCAGTTCTCAGCACTTTTCGAACAGTGGACCGTGGAGTGTCCAGCTGTCGTCACACGGCTCGTGCACTACTTGAAGATCACTGATTGAATTCAGCAGTCTCAGCCATGGAAGTAGTAACTTCTTCGACAATTTCTGGTGCAAATGGTCGTCGGCCTTTCCCAGAAGCAATTCCCAAATAGCCAGTTAATCCAAGCTTCCCAATCATATTCTTCAACCTCTCTGCGGAAAGAGAAACTCTCCGTGTTACTTCAATGCGTCGATGCTCGCGAAGAGCAACAGCACTATTACTGCTATTTTGCTAAAAAAGCTTTACGGTTAATGCTCTGCTCACCCAGGCCAGAAATATGTTGACTGTCTGCAACTGTAATAACTAATGCTTGTGGTTCCATCCTACGTCACAGTGCCAGTACCAGCGTCTAACGGCAAGTCGTGACACTACCATTACTAACAACGTAAATCGTACAGCGCGCAGTCTGAACATCATTCCTACAAAGTTGGGAACCCATATGGTAAGTAGTTTTCCACCTACGCTTTGCGGGTCGAAATGATATTTTTCTACCTTTGTCGAAGTATAAGCTGTTGTGAACACTTGTGAGAAGTTAAAACTGAGCACCGGGGCGGAACTCGGACTTGTGATGAGATACGAGTGACGTGGTGTAGCTTCTAGGCTTGCACGGGGACCACAATTGGCTGCGCACTGCATAACAAAGGCAAGGATCCAGTTTCGAGTCGCAGTCCTGCTCCGGCTCACAGATTTACCACGAGATAAATGATCAGCAATGCTTGACCCAGAAATAATATAAAATATTCCAGGGGTCCTTATTTCTTAAATTAAGTAATTTCTGGTTTCTTGTATAACGATTTGTAGGGGAAGGTAGTATAACATGGCGAGGCCGGAAAAGTGTCCGTTGCAATTTTTTGCCCTCAACAGCGGTGCTGACTACCGGGATGTGGTCAGGTTAGTTCTAACATGTAAGACGAGTCATTTATAACATTCTTCTTACCTCAGTTAAACATATTACCTTTTTGCAATATCAGTGCTCAAACAAGGTCTTTTGGCTTGCAAATTCAGTTGCTTTTGCTTCTTTCGGTGTGATAGTTTCATCTGTGAATCACAAATGGCGACATGGCATCCAGTCGGGAAACGTGGCCACGCTACTCGTTGGAAAATGGGGCCTAGGTGACCATTTTTCCCAACAGTTAATTTTTAATCTACTTTCCCCAATAAGAGATATTTACGTAAATATATCACTCATAATATTACAAACTGATTTCGAAATAATTTTATATACAAAGCTATCATCCTTTATTCTGCCCTTTGTAAAGGTTTTCAGTTGATTATTTACTGCTATTGAAACCGTCTATGGACTGTTATAATTGACCTAATGCAAAAATCCGATCCAAAACAGTCTTCTGCAGTCGTCTGGTATTTTTTCAGGTACTATGGAACGAAGATGGTTAGAAAATATGTCTGGAAATCAGAGCAACAAGCAAGGGATCCTATTGCTACGGAAATTCCGCATAAGGCGGTAAAGAATGATAAGATACAATCTCATGTTTACGCAATAAGCTGAAAAGAAGAGTTATAGGAAAAAAATAGGGATGCAGTAGGAGGTAAAAAGATTGAGGCCATCTTATGGAGCACATTCAGTAACGAACAAGAACGAGAAAACCTTGATTATGTTTGTTAAATAACTTTACTAACATCATTAAAACACTGCAAGGTAAACATTTTCATCTTGCACATCATATTTGTAACGTGGATGAAACCGTTGTTAGTTCAGCCCAAGAACAGCAAATTGTTTTCACTAAAAGGAAAGCCTGGCCTGTGATGATACTTCACCATTTTCAGCGTATGTAGGTCCGCACTGTCTACATTACGCTGCTATCTTGGGAATAATGTCCACTAAATGAGGCTTCACAAAAATGCATATACACTATCAAAAGAAACCGGACACCTATTAGTGGACATTAATATGGAGTGTGTCCTTCGTTCGCCTCTGTCGGCCTGCTCTCTGCTGGGGACACTGCCAGTGAGATGCCTAAACGTCTATAGAGGAATGGGTGCCCATTCTTCTTCAAGAGCCGAATCCAGAGATGACAGTGATGTTGGACACTGGGATCTGTAGCGAACACGACGTTCTAAATCCCACAGGTGCTCCACTGGGTTCAAGCTTGACATCTGGGCAAGCCACCCCAATAAAGGAATGTTATTGTCCATAAACTATTGCCTCGCAGATACTGTTTATGACAGAGTGCATTGTCAAAGTGGTACAAACATTCGTCGTCCCAAACAGTTCCACTACTGTACGCCATACACAACGCAGTAAAATGTGTTCATATTCTTCCGCATTTAGCGAATTCAGAAAATGGTTCAAATGACTCTGTGCACTATGGGACTTAACATCTGAGGTCATCAGCCTCCTATAACTTAGAACTACTTAAACCTAACTAACCTAAGGACATCACACACATATCCATGTCCGAGGCAGGATTAGAACCTGCGACCGTAGCAGCAGGGCGATTTCGGACTGAAACGCCTAGAACCGCTCAGTCACACCGGAAGGCATGGATTTGTTATGGAGGTGACTTTCAATGACTAGTCCACGTTCGAAGTCAATGAACTCTCGTCACCGACCTTTCTTTACTGTTGCTTCTTCTTTACTGACAACACAATTCGTCACCCTCACCCCTTCTTTAATACTGGTGGATCTGGCTCTCGTGGTCAGTTCGGCTCACAGTGCGTTGTATGGATATTTCTCACCGGAGAGTGCAGGTGTTAGTCGCCATATTTATTTTTTTAATTGTAAATATTTAGGCTGATGATATGTAGATTCATTATATGGAAGAGGAAAGGTTTTATCAGTAACCATGATCAGGTGAACATCCAATCGCCTTTAGTGTGACCATTTTAACTCACCTCACATTTATATTGGAAAACACCCTTTCTTACTATAGCACATCTCTAGTGTTGCTGCAGATAAATGTCTATCACCTCTCGTCTTTTCCCATCTGTTCATTACCGTTGACAAGTCAGATGCATTTTTAAGGAAACTTTACGACTATAAATTAAGTACAGGGTGTTTAAAAAATGACCGGTATATTTGAAACGGCAATACAAATTAAACGAGCAGCGATAGAAATACACCGTTTGTTGCAATATGCTTGGGACAACAGTACATTTTCAGGCAGACAAACTTTCGAAATTACAGTAGTTACAATTGTCAACAACAGATGGCGCTGCTGTCTGGGAAACTATAGTACGATATTTTCCACATATCCACCATGCGTACCAATAATATGGCGTAGTCTCTGAATGAAATTACCCGAAACCTTTGACAACGTGTCTGGCGGAATGGCTTCACATGCAGATGAGATGTACTGCTTCAGCTGTTCAATTGTTTCTGGATTCTGGCGGTACACCGGTCTTTCAAGTGTCCCCACAGAAAGAAGTCACAGGGGTTCATGTGTGGCGAATAGGGAGGCCAATCCACGCCGCCTCCTGTATGTTTCGGATAGCCCAAAGCAATCACACGATCATCGAAATATTCATTCAGGAAATTAAAGACGTCGGCCGTGCGATGTGGCCGGGCACCATTTTGCATAAACCACGAGGTGTTCGCAGTGTCGTCTAAGGCAGTTTGTACCGCCACAAATTCACGAAGAATGTCCAGATAGCTTGATGCAGTAATCGTTTCGGATCTGAAAAATGGGCCAATGATTCCTTTGGAAGGAATGGCGGCCCAGACCAGTACTTTTTGAGGATGCAGGGACGATGGGAGTGCAACATGGGGCTTTTCGGTTCCCCATATGCGCCAGTTCTGTTTATTGACGAAGCCGTCCAGGTAAAAATAAGCTTCGTCAGTAAACCAAATGCTGCCCACATGCATATCGCCGTCATCAATCTTGTGCACTATATCGTTAGCGAATGTCTCTCGAGCAGCAATGGTAGCGGCGCTGAGGGGTTGTCGCGTTTGAATTTTGTATGGATAGAGGTGTAAACTCTGACGCATGAGACGATACGTGGACGTTGGCGTCATTTGGACCGCAGCTGCAACACGGCGAACGGAAACCCGAGGCCGCTGTTGGATCACCTGCTGCACTAGCTGCGCGTTGCCCTCTGTGGTTGCCGTACGCGGTCGCCCTACCTTTCCAGCACGTTCATCCGTCACGTTCCCAGTCCGTTGAAATTTTTCAAACAGATCCTTTATTGTATCGCTTTTCGGTCCTTTGGTTACATTAAACCTCCGTTGAAAACTTCGTCTTGTTGCAACAACACTGTGTTCTAGGCGGTGGAATTCCAACACCAGAAAAATCCTCTGTTCTAAAGAATAAACCATGTTGTCCACAGCACACGCTTACAACAGAAAGACGACGTACAGAATGGCGCACCCACAGACTGCGTTGTCTTCTTTATCTTTCACATCACTTGCAGCGCCATCTGTTGTTGAAAATTGTAACTACTGTAATTTCCAAAGTTTGTCCGCCTGAAAATGTACTGTTGTCCCAAGCATATTGCAACAAACGGTGTATTTCTATCGCTGCTCGTTTAGTTTTTATTGCCGTTTCAAATATACCGGTCATTTTTGAAACACCCTGTACATAAAGTGCGGTGATTAAAGGGGTCACAGTCATTGGGGTTCCAATTTCATTACTCTGTACGGCACATAGGTTTTCACTAGGATACCAGCAAACGTCGTATTTTGCTGAGATATTGCCCTCTTTTTTATAACTGAAATGTTAAATATTTGATGTAAGTAATCAACGCAGTAATATACTAAAAATATATAGATGGGCCTATATTTATAGAGTGACACTGCTTAGTGAAACTTAGGCCTTATACACCCGAGAACAAAGCGTCCTTCCTTTACTCAGCAGCTACTGAGTTGCTGTGTTACTTAACACAATGTAACAAGATCAGCCTTATTTATTCCTTGGTTGTTGTATTTACATATAACCATCTCGCTAGAAGCTACTACATTCCATTTTATATGGTTATAATTATTAATGATTATTATTATTATCGACAATAAATTATCATTTTCGTTATTTTAAAAAGTGTTTACTGCACAGACCCGAAACTCAAAACTACATTACTGTATTTAATAATTACCGAGATCTATAAGAATAGAAAATAGTTGAGGTAAAAGACAAAAAATAATAATGAGACTGGCGGATGTAATAGAGTGAAAGATAAGGGAGTATCTTGTTCCAAATTGCTTATAATTTTGAAAAAGAAGCTAGCATTAATAATGACAAATTAAGAAAAGAATGCAATAACTCTAGATATAATTAGTGTTCATGATCCTACTGTATTATTAGCTGCACACGATGAAGAGCAGTTTATCAATGGTAGTTCATGAGTCTGCATCCTAAGTGCTACAGCTGCCCTGGCAGTAGAGGTCGGACGCTGAAAAGTCGGCTTCCTCCGAGGGCCGACTCACTTTCAAGTCTGCACGTTGTTTAGCACGTAAAGTGTCATCCAGCGGATATGTCTGTGGATCTCTCTGGTCTCTTGTGCATCAAAACCTGTTTGTGCGGTTATTTCTCTTCCTGTGTTAGCAGCATACATGGAATAAACTCTGTTCTTGGAATGTGCACAAGTCGGAGTCGCGGGTTCCTTAAGAAACCCAAGCACATGACTTCCGATACATACCGAGAAAATCCTGCCCTTCGAGCCAAGTGCTGACATTAGCGAGCCAGAGGAAAGGTTCCGCCTGCACGGATGTCACTAAAGCGTTGAATGAAGCAGTTTCAAGAAACTGGCTGGAGAAACTTTTCGGAACGTTACTTAAAGACGAGTGACTGTAGAGGAGCCATTGACCTGATGCACAACGATGCCTTTTCTGCGTCCTAGTCATGAGTATCCCGTTACAAATTCAACAGCGAACAAGTTTATAGTTAAGTTTAACAATATTCTATTAAAATTTCATACGTTACAAGAAGTCAAACTACATGATTCCTGAATGAAATTTTCACTCTGCAGCGGAGTGTGTGCTGATATGAAATTTCCTGGCAGATTAAAACTGTGTGCCGGACCGAGACTTGATCTCAGGACCTTTGCCTTTCGCTGACAAGTGCTCTACCATCTATTTTTTTTTTTTTTTGAGATCTCATTTTATTTGTTATTGTTCGTTGCATTTGTTCGGGGCGGACGTCCCATGACACATGTTCAAGCGCATCGTTGATCCGTACACTCATATTTTTTTTTTTTTTTTTTTTACTACAGAGGACAGCTAACCATCTGACCGAACACGCTGAGCTACCGTTCAGGCGATCTTAGCTACCCAAACACGACTCACGGCCCGTCCTCACACCTTTAATTCAACCAGTACCTCGTTCCAAGGCGGTACCTTCCAAGGAAGTCAAGAGACGAGGTACTGGTGGAACTAAATCTGTGAGGAGAGGTCGTGAGTTGTGCTTGGGTAGCTCAGATGGTAGAATACTTGCCCGCGAAAAGCAAAGGTCCCGAGTTCGAGTCTCTGCCCGGCTCACAGTTTTAATCTGTGAGCAAGTTTTACATGATTCCTTTTATTACCTCGAATTACATACGGGTACCAATAAGGTGACAATTTAAGCGTATGGTATTTATCATATTAATTGTGATCATACTGGATACTTATGAACTGTTCCTTTAGCATTTCACTTTCAACAGTGAATTAACCTACTTTTCTGTCCGTTATTGTAAATGGACAGTACAGCAGAATTTCGTGTTACAAGGTGTCAGGTAAAACACCAAAGTTAAGTGTGATGTGAGGTCTATCAGTTAACCATGATTTTAGATCTTTCTCTTTTCACATTCTCCTTGAGATTACCGTCCCAGTGCATAGCTTTCTTGATATTGGTAAAAGATATACTATAAACCAGTGAGAAGAAATACAGTCGAATGTTCCATTGCAGTTGCACAATACGATTTGGTACACAATTTATGTTTTGTTTCTGTTTGCGATGTGTTTCTTCATAACTTAGTCACATAACCATCTTTGTGATATTTATAGAGGTCGGGCACCTTTTGCAAAAGCAAAATCTATTTGGATGATACACCGCACACCAAATTAGAGTCTAACAAATTTCTACTAATTACAATCTGGTATACAGAAGGGGTGCACGGTGACGGCACATATTAGACTGACATCCATTCGCCAAGTGGGACCTGAATCCCCGCCCTTCGACTTACGAGAAAGGTTGAAGAAATTCTAGACAAGGTCATGTGAGACGCAACACAAGGCTCGGACTGGACAATGATGGGGAAGGAAACGAAACTTGTCTGTTCAAAGGAACAACCGCGGCATTCGCTTTAAGCTACTTAGAGAACCTATTGAAAAGAATCTGAATTCTAGGGCGGGGATTGGAACCAAGATCGTAAAGAATGAGAGATTAGTGCCTCAGTCCCTGTGCTATGTTTCAAAGGAACCAATCGGGCGTTTGCATTAATCCTTTCAGAGAAAGCACTGAAAGCTAAATCTGGATGACGTGACGGGCATTTCAACAGCAGTTATGTCGAATGAGAGTTTACTCTTCTCACAATAACATAGCCTCCAAGTCCACCAAGATTTCTTCGCATTCATCAATATGAGACAATATTAGTCAAACAGTTTACAATGACAGTTAGTTTTTCTCACCAGTGATTCAATAAGACGCTCATAAATGGTGAAGATGCAGCAAAATTTATATATGGATATGTAATGTGAACTGAAAATGACTTTTTCACATCATCACGATTAACCATACAAACAACCCTAGGAACATGAAACTAACTAACCAACTGAAGACTTGGAGCAAACAAGAGACACGTTGGACATCATTAGAGATTGTGTACCCTTAATCACTGTGGCCTGTGGTCTGCAGCACATTGACTAAAATCATCAACAAAACTGAAATAGTTCAAAGTACTAACAGTTCTTAGACCTAAATTTAGTGAAAAGGCCAAAAAAATGAACACAAACATTTTTAATCTGTATGTGGCATAATATACACTGAAGAGACAAAGAAACTGGTACACTTGCCTAATACCGTGTAGGGCCCCCACGAGCACGCAGAAGTGCCGCAACACAACGTGGCGTGGACTCGACTAATGTTTGAAGTAGTGCTGGAGGGAACTGACACCACGAATCCTGCAGCGCTGTCCATAAATCCGTGACAGTACGAGGGGGTGGAGGTCTCCTCTGAACAGCACGTTGCGAGGCATCCCAGATAAACTTAATAATGTGCGTGTCTGGGGATTTTCGTGGATAGCGAAAGAGTTTAAACTCAGAATAGTGTTCCTCGAGCCACTCTGTAGCAATTCTGGACGTGGGGAGAGTCGCATTCTGCTGCTGAAATTGCCCAAGCCCGTCGGAATGCACAATGTACATGAATGGATGCAAGTGATCAGGTAGGATGCTTACGTACATGTCAACTGTCAGAGTCGTATCTAGACGTAACAGGAATGACATATCGCTCCAGTCGCACATGTCCTACACCATCACAGACCCTCCACCAGCTTCAGCAGTCCCCTGCTCACGGCAGAGTCCATGTATTCGTTAGGTTGTCTCCATACCCGTACACGTCCATCCGCGCAATGCAATTTGAAACGAGACTCGTCCGACCAGGCAACATGTCTTCAGTCAGCAATAGTCCAATGTCGGTGTCAACTGGCCCAGGTGAGGCGCAAAGCTTTGTTTCGTGCAGTTAGGAAGGATACACGAGTGGGCCTTCGGCTCGGAAAGCCGATATCGATTATGTTTCGTTGAATGGTTCGCACTCTGGTACTTGTTGATGGCCCAGCATAGAAATCTGCAGCAATATGCAGAAGGGTGGCACGTCTGTCACGTTGAACGACTCTCTTCAGTCGTCGTTGTTCTTGTTCTTCCAGGATTTTTCTCCGGCCGCAGCGATGTCGGAGATTTGATGTTGTACAGGATTCCTGACATTCACGGCGCACAGTCCCCACTTCATCACTACCTCGGAGATGCTGTGCTCCATCACTCGTGCGCCGACATTAACACCACGCTCAAACTCACTTAAATCTTGATACCATGTCTTTGTAGCAGTAGTAACCGATCTGACAAATGCGCCAGACAATTGTCTTATATAAGCGCTGCAGGCCGCAGGGCCGTATTCTGCCTGTTTACATACCTTTGTATTTGAATACGCATGCTTATACCAGTATCTTTGGCGCATCAGTGTACATCCATATGTATTATTACATGTGACGTTTTATGAACTGCGATGCAGTGGATATTTTCTGAAATAGCTGTATAACACAATCCATTTAATCGTATCAAAATATTCATCATTTATTACTGTAAAACTGTATAAATGTTTCCACGTACTGTAATAAAAAGTTTTGTGGAAACGACATAATACAACACTATCAACTGACGTTTACTTTATACTTTATTATGAGTTTTGTTTCAGTCAAAACATCATGAAAACACAATATCGAAAATATAATACTTATGAATAATGTTCTGTCACAAAGAGGTACTTATAAATTCGTATTTTAGATGTATGGGGGCAGTCAAATGAAAACCGAACACATACCACAACGGATCTATGGAATGGTTCCATTCAAAAGTAATCGCCACCCGCGCTAAGACATTTATCCCACTGGAAGGCGAGACGATTAATTCGTGTTTCGTCGAACACGGTCTGCCGCTGACGGATCCATAACCTCACCCACTCTTGCACTCTGCAACCCACGTCCGCGCATGTCTTTCTGCAGGTCACAAAACGTATGAAAATCACACGGTGAAAGATTCAAGCTGTACGGAGGATGTAGCAGGGTTTCCCAACCAAATCGTTAAACCGTAGCCTTCGTCCGATTGTGATTCCACGCCCAAGGAACTTGTTTCTATGTGATCGCTGGAGTCCGTACAGTGTACGGGCGACGAATGTAGGCCAAGCCTGCTACACATCTGTCTGAAGGGTTGTCGAGTCATAGGCGCTGGCCGTTCGATACCACGACAGATGGACGACCACACTAGACCAATCCTCTGACAACCAAGGTCATAACCCAACAACCGCCTCCAACTGTGATGCGGCACAATTTCTTTCCCCTACCACAGCAGTGGGAGTATAGGAAAGAAACAACCGGGGGCCCCCTGTCGCACAGAGTGTGTGTTATGGTGCGTGTTAGGTTTTCAGTTGACTGACCCTTACATATATGTAACCCTTGTTCTTAGCAAGAAACTTATATATTTAGGAAGAATTATAGCAAGAAATAAAGGTCTGATGTGAGTCAGGAAGTGATGACAGTGTCATGACACCCCGACGATGACTGGCTTCTCGGAGACCGTGCGGCATGCAGCAGCCTAAGTACTGCCGGGGCGAAGGTGTATGGCACTGACGTTTTTGAGGCACATGACTTGAGGACGGAAATAGTCCCACGCTGGTTGCACCTCCTGCCATCGATTGGAGTGCCACTTGTTGGCGAGATTAGTGCCTGTGTGGGGTGACGGGTTGATTATATTAATAATAATTAGACATTGGAGGAAATTGGAATTATTGTTCGCCGTCTTTTACGAGAGCCTGGAAACTATGGAGAACATACTGACCATGGTTCCCGGTGTGCAAGTACACATTCTTGTCCAAACCACTGAAAGAATTGTTTCTATTCTCTATTTTCTCAGAGGGATCAAGACTATGATTATAAATGAAAATTTTGGGTTCTAATTGATACATATATTTGGTAAAGTTTCACACACAGAACATTGTAACATACATTATGTTCAAACCGACAGTAAATCAGTCTATCCTAACCAGCACTATGAGCAGTTCAGAGGTGACCTCTACGGTAAGTTCCTATTAAATTGTCTTTCGCCCTGACAACTGACAATCATAATAAATGCTCGCCACAAAACTGGAAAATAATTGTCACCACTTGCTACGCAGATTTGTTAACATTACGGGCGGCACACTAACAGTTACTTTTGCTAAATCTAAGCGATCCGGGATGGTGTACAGTCCTCGCGAGTTCACTTTCTATTATTACTGAAAATAAGCGTTTTGTAACAGCCGGTCTCTGACGTCATCCGAGTCAGCGGGCACTCCGGCGTTTGACTAATGCGGATCTTACGGTGGTTGGGTGCGAAGTGAAGCCTAGTCTTGCCTCTCGGGCTGTATTTATATATGTGGCGCAGCAGACGTCCAAGGGAACACCTGCTGTCAACCGCCCTATGCCCACGCTAGCAGTCTGTAAACGGTCGCTTTCTCGGACACACAATAATTAATAACATTTTTTATGAATCAATTTAAGAGCTTAGCTTTCTCGGACACACTATAATTAATAACATTTTTAATGAATCAATTTAAGATCTTAGCTTTCTCGGACACACAATAATTAATAACATTTTTTATGAATCAATTTAAGATCTTAGTAATTTTTCTGTGCAAGTAGATAAATTGGTCAAAATCACAGAAAAAGTTTTAGCTCACCTACATTAAAACTTTGCCTTCTAGAATTTTTATAACGGAACTGACAGTACAACATTACCTCTGAACTAAAAATTTAAAAGACCTTGTATTGGTTGTTATTAACATAAAGGTCCTAAATTTTGTTATAGCTGTATTATTTAATAGGTTTTATCATGTGCTGTAACCAAAACTTTCTAGCATTAATATAACAGATACTTAATCTGCTACAAATAAGGACGTTTTTGTTCCAATATTAGTTTTCATTAAATTACTCGAAAACTAATAAAGGTAGCTTAATGGGGTCACATAAGTACTGTGTTTGAGACTTGATAAATTAAACACTATTACACTAAAGCATATGTTGACAAAGTTTGAAAAAGTAACTTTAAATTTTAATTTCATTCTTAATTATGGTGCAACACTCTTCTGTAAGCACAGGCGCGTTATGGTGACTTGGCCCTACTAGTAGTGAACTGGGGTAAGTCCGGGCACACTCGCTCGCCTCTGTATCTCTCAAACGACACTGCGCTTGTTTCGGCACACCTGCAGTGGTGACATCTTAAGTCCCGGCCACAAGAGTTTTGTTGTTGTGTTGACTTGCAAACTGGCACTGTTGTCGTAGTACAGGGGACGGTCAAAAATATGGAAACACCAAAAACACAACTCATTACTTTGCCTAATACGGTGTATGAAAACGCTTGGTATTCAAAACTGCTTCCGGTCGTTTAGCAATGGATAAATACAACACCTGTGTGGTTTTCAAGGGAATCTTATAAATTCTTCATGCAATTTTAGATAATAATGATGGAGCTGTACAGCGATCATGCACATGCTCCCCTCTCTTCAAAGTAGACCACAAAGACTCAATAATATTGAGATCTAGTGACTGTAGTGGTCAAGGTAGATGGAATAATTCATCCTCGTGCTCACAAAAACCAGTCATGGACTATGCGAGTTGTGTTAATAGAGGCTCTATCGTCTTGGAACACAGTATCACCATTTGGGAACAAACATTTTACCATAGGATGGACCTAATCAGCCAAAATGTTCACATAATACTAAGGAGTAATACTACCTTGCACAGTAACCATGGGGCTGAGGGAATACCACCATATGGCTGCCCAAATCATCAGCAAACCTCCACATTGTTCCACTCTTCGGACGTAAACTCGACCAAAAGTTGGGAAGAGTGTGAAACAAGATCCATCCGACCAAATGACTTCCTTCTATTGCTTCATATTCCAAGTTTTATGCTTTCGGCACTAGGTTTTCCTGTTACGGCCATTTTTATCACTGATTAGTAGTTTTGAAATTCCAGCTCTCCTTGCAATTCTTTGTTTGTGGCTCTGTCTTCCTGTTATTTTGGTGTTGCCAAAGTTCGCGAGTGCCACATCCAGTTCTGCTCTGACTTTTGCAACTGTCGTTCTCTTATTTTTTGTCAAAATCCTCTTCAATGACCGTCCGTCACGAGCATTCAACTCACAGTTTCGTTCGCGTTGTGACTTAGCGGATGATGTTTCTTCCGCTTTCCGTGTGTGCGGTATAAAAATTCAATACGGTACCTTTTGAAACACCACGCACTTCAGCTACCTTGATTAAGGACACACCGGCAATTTTTACACATTCGAATTCACTTAGCTCCGACATAATGCACTCACAGCTACACGAACACTGTTCTGCACATTCTGTTCGTGATGAAATACATTATCACAACCCGCAAGCTTGGGTAGCATAAGTATTTATATTCAAGCACGCATTTTCCGCGTTGTTTTCATATTTGTATTTGATGGCTGTAGCTGACTTGCAGACGACTGAGCCGATAGCGGACGACGCCTGAATCTAGGCCACCCGTGGGACGCGAGTGTGCTTACAGTTGCGGTCTGGTTGGGGAGTATCTGTGGATACGGCCATTTCACACAATGTAAGTTACCGGAAGCAATATTACACACCCCCTTAAAACAGCATATTGATCGTTTTATAACGTTACAGATAGTGTAAAGCCGGTACCAGGTAGTCTTGTGACCCACCACCGTTGGCGTAACTGATGGTAGTGAAATGTCGAGGTCGTATGGAATCAGCCCAGTAAAATGGGTTGAAGGGACGTGACAGAATTATAGAAAGGAGCTGCACGTCTTTAATGGGCCTAATAACTCAGAAACTGTACATGAAATAACACTATACATGTAGTTCGGCCTGAACCGCCCCGCTGTGTGCGGAGGGTGTAGTTACTGGCAGAGATGGTAAGTGGCGGTTTGAGGGTGTTTTACATACCAGGACTTTGATCCGTTCATTCAGGTTACCCTGAACGTTAACCTAAAAGTTTATTTAAAATTTGGAGGTGGATAAAAGTTGGGCTTTCTTCTGTCTCTTTCTAATCAGAATAATGCGGATACTCCCGTCTTCCAAGATGAAAAAAATCATGTCCACAGAGCTGCACGAATACGTTCCTGGTTTGAGTAATTCTCAACATCTGCGCAGTCTGGTAGCACAACAGGATCTGATCATCAATGAGTGGCTTCCGTTGGATCTACCACACCTGAAGGAGCTTGTGGACTCTCCTCATCGCCGAATTCAGGCCATTTCATTGCTAGAGGTAGTGTTTCACGATATTAGCGTGATGCTTCACAGGTGCCAGATCTTTTGGCCATTGTGCTTGTGGTACGTACGTTTCGTTATCCAAGTTAAATAATGTTATAGTGTTGTCAGTATGTAACGGGACCGCCATTGTTGTACTATATTGCCGTGAGCTACGCTGCGTGCACTGTGGTGCAGCGGTAAGCGTTGTGTTGCTGGCGGGCCGCGGGTCTCCAGTTCCAGTCCGATAAATAATACATATTTGTTTTTTATAAGGGCCGATTAAAAAGTTTTTGTCTAAGAGCTAAGAGCGTTGTTGCAGCGTATATGTATCGTAGTGCGACTCCTACGCGGGATTACAAGCACCGACATGTAGATAATGGATTAGTGTGGCATTTGTGACTTTTCGACGTGTGTACGGTAAATGCGGAAATGTGAACTATGGCGACGTTATTACCGAATGCGTTCAAAGAGGACCAACGTGCTGTTTTTCTTATTTATTTAGTTATTTTTTGCTATCGAACTGGCACTGGGAGACATCTCTCGGAGAATGAAGAATTTCTGTGAGGCAGTGTATCTTTCAAAAACCACCGACAAGTGGTGCTGGTGCTTCATGATAACTCACATTGCCGTATCGTAAATCTCGTAACACGGAAGTAGCGCCAACTCAAGTGTGAGACACTCGAGCAGCCGCCCTCTAGTCCTCATCTCTACCGATGCGATTATCACGTTTTCGGTTCCTTAAGAAAGGCCTTGAAAGGCCGATTATTCCTATTGGACGAGGATGTGCAGCAGGCAGTTACGGACTTCTTCACGTAGCAGGGCAAGGAGTTTTACCAAACGGATATCTTCAACCCCGTGTCTCGGTAGGATGATTGCCTCAACTCTCACTGCAAATTTGCCTGATTGGCGTACCAATCCTGGATATTACATCTTTCAAACGGAAACTTTTAAATCGCCCCTTATAGTATTTACCATTCCTAGAAAATTCTAGAAATTTCTAATATTTGTACAGTTTCAATATTCAGTAACATTCGATGTCTGTATAAATAGCAGCACTCTTCGTTCAGGAGGCAGCTCAGTTCCGGCTGTACGTTGGTTTCCGTAATCAACATGCTTTCATTATTAGGTGCTGTGCTTCACTGACGATCCTGCTTTCGGTTCAAATGGCTCTGACCACTATAGGACTTAACTGCTAAGGTCATCAGTCCCCTAGAACTTAGAACTACGTAAACCTAACTAACCTAAGGACATCACACACATCCATGCCCGAGACAGGATTCGAACCTGCGACCGTAGCGGTCGCGCGGTTCCAGACTGCACTCCGGCCGGCCTTGCTTTCGGATTTGGACTTGAGTATGGTAACGACGTCGCATTTTTAGGTGTAGAAAACGGCTACTTCGGAACACCTGCATCACTGTGGCCCCAATTAGACAACGTAAAAGCTGTCGCCTACACGGACATGAACCGGAATACACTAAGATGACACGAGTCATGGGATACTGATAAGCACATACTCAAATGGCTGTAGTATCGCGTGCACAAGTATAAAAGGCAGTGCACTGGCGGAGCTATCTATCGTGTCTAAGATAGTGCGTTCAGTATGCCGTTCATAGTAACTTACACGCATTATCATTTCCTTATCGATTATTAGGCTTCCTCGTGTATTACCCCTATTTGATTTTCTGTTTTTTTTTTTTTAATTAACCTAACAAGAAGTCCTGTTCCTCCTGCAAACGAACTTCACTAAGTCCCATTATATGGAACTTCAACCCATTCATTTCCCTTTTTAAATTTTCTAACACACCTGCCCCATTAGGGAATCCAACATTCCACTCTCCGATCCGTAGAAGGTGAGCTTTGCTTGCGGTGTTTCAAGATTTAGCCACTACTATAATTCCATTTCGTCTCCTTTCAGCAGTGTTAGTATATTACGTTGATGTTTGATTATAGCATGTATCTCGTACTGTATGTATTGAACACGAAAACAAATAAGTACATTTAAATCCACCACATCTTCTCAGAGATGCACGTCACATTAATGTTATTTAGTTGCACAACAAATTGGCTGGAAATCTAGTCCAAACGCCTTCAGAGAAACATTACTTTTCCAGATTTTGTCGTTACTACGTGAACAAACACACTGCATCTAGTTCAAAAAAAGCTTTCCTCTTTCACCAATCTGTTACTAATTCCATGTTACTTCGGAGATCTTCTGTTCAAATGGCTCTAAACACTATTGGACTTAACATCTGACGTCATCAGTCCCCTACACTTAGAACTACTTAGACCTAACTAACCCAAGGGCATCACACACAACCATGCCCTAAGCAGGATTTTTTCCTATTGTAGCATCTGAAGATGACTATTGTGGGCCGAAACCAGTTATGACTTTGTCATAAAAAGTGATAGAGTCAAAAATAAACAGAACTTCATAATGAGTCAGTCACCGATCTCCTTAAAAGGAATGTTTTTCTCCAAATGCTGCTATCCATTTAACTCAACAGCTTTTCTAAGTTTTCCTTACAAAAGGACAATAGAATCTGCAGACCTTAACAATGTTTTCTCTTTTAATTTACTGTTTAATTCTTGTTCTGAAAGGTTCTTCCTCTCTCTTAACTGATTTGTCGATAAATGAATTGTATAACAACGACGATATACAGCAATCGCACCTCATATCTTTCTTAATGCGAACCTGTTTTTGTTTTCTACTTTCTATACTCGCATTTCGTTCCTTCTGTGTGCTTAATCCCAAATTCTTTATAATTTCGGGCATCTTATTTCACCTCACGTTCTCAAAGGATTTCTGTAGAACGAGACCTATGAAAGCAATTATTTTCCTACATTCATACTGCGGCTCTAGACATTTAGATATTTTCGTGTCAAACGTATCTGCTTCCAGTACCTCTTTGAGTTCGAGGTTTGTTCTTGCGTACTCTACTTGTGTAGAGGTATTATTTTTCAGACTAATCGGCGGATACTTTTCAGTTTTATCAACTTGTTCATTATTCGATAGCGTGGTGGTGAGGCCAGGAATCTAATGATAAGTATCATGCTTCATCTATCCTAGAGAGCATATCAATCAATTATTTTTATGAAATGCAGCATCGCCACCGTAAAGGACAATAGCGGTCCAGAAAAATTGGGAGATTAGTTCAGTGGTAGATCGCAAAAGAAAATCTTTCCGATTTTATGAATAATGATCATTGTCCTGGCGTAGAGAAACAACTGAAGGATTTGAAAGCAAATAAATCACCAGGTCCGGATGGAACCCGATTTCGATTTTACGAACAATACTCTACGGCAGCGACCCCTTACCTAGCTTGCATTTATCGTGAATCTATCGCCCAGCGCAAAATCCCAAATGGCTGGAAGCCACAGGTGGTCGATTGATAGTGACCGGGCCAAATATCTCATGAAATAAGCATCAAACGAAAAGACTAAAAAGAACGAAACTCGTCTAGCTTGAAGGGGGAAACCAGATGACGCTATCGTTAGCCCGCTAGATGGCGCTGCCAGAGGTCAAAAGGGGATCAATTGCGTTTCTCTAAATAGGAACCCCCATTTTTTATTGCATAATCGTTTAGTACGTAAAGAAATATGAATGTTTTAGTTGGACCACTTTTTTCGCTTTGTGATAGATGGCACTGTAATTGTCACAAACGTACAAGTACGTGGTATCACGTAACATTCCGCCAGTGCGGACGGTATTTGTTTCGTAATACATTACCCGTGTTAAAATCGACCGTTTACCAATTGCGGAAAAGGTCGATGTCGTGTTGATTTATGGCTATTGTGATCAAAATGCCAAACGGGCGTGTGCTATGTGTACTGATCGGTATCCTGGACGACATCATCCAAGTGTCCAGACCATTCGCTGAATAGTTACATCATTTAAGGACACAGTAAGTGTTCAGAAAAATGTGAAACGTCAACCACGACCTGCAACAAATGATGATGCCCAAGTAGGTGTTTTATCTTCTGTCGCAGCTAATCTGCACATCAGTAGCAGACAAATTAAGCTAGAATCGGGAATCTAAAAAACGTCGGTGTTGAGAATGCTACATCAACATCGATTGCACCCGTACCATATTTCTATGCACCATAAATTGCATGGCGACGACTTTGAACGTCGTATACAGTTCTGCCACTGGGCACAAGAGAAATTACGGGACTATGACAGATTTTTTGCATGCGTTCTATTTAGCGACGAAGCATCATTCACCAAGAGAGGCAATGTAAACCGGCATAGTATGCAATATCGGGCAACGGAAAATCCACGATGGCTGCGACAAGTGGAACATCAGCAACCTTGGCGGGTTAATGTATGGTGCGGCATTATGGGAGGAAGGATAATTGTCCCCTATTTTATCGATGGAAATCTAAATGGTGCAATGTATGCTGATTTCCTACGTAATTTTCTACCGATGTTACTACACGATGTTTCACTGCATGACAGAATGGCGGTGTACTTCCAACATGATGGATGTCCGGCACATAGCTCGCGTGCGGTTAAAGCGGTATTGAATAGCATATTTCATGACAGGTGGATTGGTCGTCGAAGCAGCTTACCATGGCCCGCACGTTCACGGGATCTGACGTTCACGGATTTCTTTCTGTGGGGAAAGTTTAAGGATACTTGCTATCGTGATCCACCGACAATGCCTGACAACATGCGCCACCGCATTGTCAATGCATGTGCAAACATTACGAAAGGCGAACTACTCGCTGTTGAGAGGAATGTCGTAACACGTATTGCCAAATGCATTGAGGTTGACGGGCATCATTTTGAGCATTTATTGGATTAATGCGGTATTTACAGGGAATCAAGCTGTAATAGCATGCATTCTCAGAAATGATAAGTTCACAAAGGTATGTGTATCACATTGGAACAAACGAAATAAAATGTTAAAACGTACCTACGTTCTGTATTTTAATTTAAAAAACCTACCTGTTACCAACCGTTCGTCTAAAATTGTGAGCCATATGTTTGTGACTATTACAGCGCCATCTATCACAAAGCGAAAAAAGTGGTCCAACTAAAACATTCATATTTCTTTACGTACTAGACGAATATGTAATAAAAATGGGGGCTCGTATTTAAAAAAACGCAGTTGATATCCGTTTGACCTATGACAGAGCCATCTAGCGGGCCATTCATATCGTCATCTGCTTTCCCCCTTCAAGCTAGACAAGTTTCTTTCTTTGTAGTTTTTCATTTTGACTCTTATTTCGTGAGATATTTGGCCCGATCACGATCAGTGAACCACCCTGTCTAAGAAAGGTAAAAGAACGGTCCCGAAAAATTACAGACTAATATTCCTAAGTCCTGTTTGCTGCAGAATCCTTGAACATATTCTCAGTCGAATGTAATGAACTTTCTTGAGACTGAGTAGCTTTTGTGCACGAATCAGCATGGTTTTAAAAAGCATCGCTCATGCGGAACACAGCTTACCTTTTCTCACGAGATATACTGAGAACTATGGATGATGGGCAACAGGCAGATTCCATATTTCTAGTTTTCCGGAAAGCTTTTGACACAGCGCCCCATTCTAGGCTGTTAACGAAGGTACGAGCATATGGAAAAAGTTCACGGATGTGTGAGTAGCTCGAAGACTTCTTAAATAATAGAACACAGTATGTTATCCACGACAGCGATTGTTCATCAGAGACAAGGATATCGTCAGGAGTGCCCCAGGGAAATGTGATAGGAGCGCTGTTGTTCTCTACATACATAAATGATTTGGCTGACATGGTGGACAGCAATCTGCGGTTGTTTGCCGATGATGCCGTGGTGTACGGTAGGGTATTGAAGTTGAGTGACTGTAGGAAGATAAAAGACAACTTAGCCAAAATTTCCAGTTGATGTGATGACTGGAAAAATGTAAGTTAATCCGGATGAGTAGGAAGATCAAACATATAACGTTCGGATATAGTATTACAAGTGTCCTGCTTGACACACTCAAATAGTTTAAATATCTGGGCATAATGTTGCAAAGCGATATGCGGTGGTACGTGGATGTGAGATCTGTGGTAGGGAAGGTGAATGGTCGACTTCGGTTTATTGGGATAATTTTAAGAAAAAGTGGTCCACCTGTAAAGGAGACGCATACAGGACGCTGGTGCATCCTATTCTTGAGTACTGCTCGAGTGTTTGGTATCAGTACTGGGTCGGATTGAAGGAAGACATCGAAGCAAGTCAGAGGCGGGCTGCTAGATTTGTTACCGATAGGTTCGAACAACACGTCAATGTTACGGAGATGCTTCGGGAGCTTAAATGGGTATCTATGCTATTACATATGACGCGTTTGAAATAAATGGGGAGAAGCCTGTATCATGTTGAAGCTTCGATTCTGTATGCATGGCGTGCTTGGATAGCGGAATTGGTCTCGGTCTGTCTGCTATAGGTAGATATTTAAGTTCCGGTCCGGCAAACAGTTTTAACATCTCATTTACAATCAATGTACCACCAACTTCCTGCGGAAAACAGTTCCTCAGATTTTACTGGAAGCATTGAATGTTGATCCTTTCGGTATGGTATTGAATAAGTGGATAGAAAGCAGAGTATAATTTGACGCAGAGGTGCAATAAAGGCCAGGCAACAGATATTAGAGCAGAGCGTGAGATCAGTTTTCGAAACACCTGCCCCAGTAAATATAATATATATACGTACAGAAAATTGCATGTTTAGATTTCATTTTCTAAAGAAAGACCACAGCAAGCTGATGAAATCCCTCTTGTAATCGTATGCGACAGTGCAAAAAACAGTTCTGTAAAATAGACCAAATATCTTCCTGATTTTTTCTGACTTCGCAGTACTGTTAGTCCTAAAGGATGGGTGCGGAATTTTCTAAGTCGGGGCGTTATCACTGGTTATATTCAGAGATGTCCGAATGTCAGTGCTCAGCACCCTTATTTAGATATTCACGTGAACGTAAAGGTAAGTCCTATGACTATGTCAGGAAGTTCCCCGCTGGAGTCACTTGAGAGAAAGTCCGAAGCACCTATGGCGCTTTATTGGTGTTGCGTGTGCTCGCGTCTTGCACAATCCTACTGGCCTCCTTTGAAGACAGACGATGCTCTGATTTCCCACACCGCTGTTTTCTCTCTTCCGTAATACGAGGCTGGCGCATCCCGTGCCCTGGTGCACGTTTGCGTCCTCTCTCTGTCTCTCTCTCTCTCTCTCTAAGTCTCTCTCTCTCTCTCTCTCTCACACACACACACACACATACACACACACATACACCACACACACACACACACACACACACACACAATTCCCGGTTTTACGGTTTACATTGTAAGTTTATAACCAAGTACATTATTTCCGAACAATAATGTATCCACATTAAGCACTCCAGATAAAAAACAACATGTAGACCGTTAAGAATTTTTTCTTACAAAGTCATAGGACAGATAGAACGCGCTGGGTGGATAATGATTTTGTTAGATACACATATAACACGTGTAAATACACGGTGATTACTGAACGCAGAGAAAGTTTTACCCTCCCACATGCGCAGTGTGAAAGGATGATAACAATTAACCGTTATGGTAGTTCCAGAGACTACGGACTATCAGGGGAAAAAGAAAAGCTGGCCGCTGTGCCCGAGCGGTTCTAGGCGCTTCACTCCAGAACCGCGCGGCTGCTACGGTCGCAGGTTTGAATCCTGCCTCGGGCATGGATGTGTGTGATGTCCTTAGGTTAGTTAGGTTTAAGTAGTCCTAAGTCTAGGGGACTGACGACCCCAGATGTTAAGTCCCATAGTGTTTAGAGCCATTTGACCCATTTTTGAAAAAGAAAAAAAAAGAAGGATTAGCATTTAACGTTCCGTCGGCGACGGGGTATTTAGAGACAAATGAGAGACGAATACATCGTTTTATTTGTTTGTTTATGTAGCACGGAAATGGTTTACACGAACATGGGCTTGTACTTGTATTATTTTTTTGCCCTGTCCTCCTTACACTTCTTAGGATGTTGTAAGAGTAATTGTCCAAAAACCTGTAAATTTCTAAGCGCAATGCAATAGTGCAGACATTACAAAGTAAATGTAATCACATTACACTTTCAGAAAAGAGTTTTAAACAAAAGTAACTTAATAAACTAATGACTTCGCGAGCTTTCACCAATTGCGTTATGCTTTATTTCATCGACTGTTTGTCTTTATCACCTCAATGACTCCAGCATTCTGATAAAAATCTCATGCGATTGCACAACTGGGATACTGTAACACTGTCGTAATACTCGACAATGTACGCTATTATTCTACCATTTTCTAATAAACTGAAGGGTTATACATACGCAGAAAGAAGAACAGAAACTCTGTGACCAAAATTTATGAATGCCTTTAGTATACTCACCCTACGTGTATAAAATTACATTTCTCTACACTTCAGTTACTGAACATAATATTTTCCATCCCTTTAGTTATATGCAAGGAAGTAAACTACTCAAGTTATGTCGGCGACATTTGCACCACATTTGGGTATTATGCTCGTAACCTGCTTTTGTTTCATGCGCTTTAGATTTATATTGGGTTGCTGATAAATTATTTATCGAATAACCATTATTCAGATTTTCACCTATTATTCAGTCCATTACACAGACAAGGTCTACAGGTTCTGGACTTGCTTAGAACAGTATACTTCACCCTCGTTTTTAACACGTTGCCTTTGTACACTTGTTCCAGAAGTCACTAGACAAAATTCACTTCACCCCATAATTTGCATTCATCAGTGTGCTACACATTTTTCGCATAACTATAACGCAAAGATTCCTTTTATGAAGAGTTTTGTTTACGTAATGGTTGATTCAGGTCAGATTCTTCCTCCATACAATTCTGCTTTGTTTTCATGTTGTAAATTTGGCCTTTGCACATAACAGACATGATGCACACAGCAAAGTTTCATTGTGACCTTATCCCTTGTTGTGTGTGTAATTAGTCCCTTATCCACATCATGCCGTAGTTCTTGTATATCAAATGCGGGGATTAAAGCTATTTAAAGGCCATACATAATCCTGATTACATTTATTCGACTCAGTACCTGTGATTAAAGGAAAAATCTATGTATGACTAAAAGCTTGATGAATTAGCTGCACCTAGAGTTATATTCACAAACATCGAATAAATATTAGCACATATGGATATTGTACATGCAACCCACGCTGGGCACCAACTATAAAAAATAGGGTCTTTCAGATAGCCTGTCCTTATCGTATCACAAGGACTTAGCTTATCTGGACTGCGTTAGTACTTGTAGTTGGTAGAGTGACTAATCGGTTCGTTATTGCAGATGACTGAAACCACATTGCAATGTTTTGACTGACAAATGGTAGATTCTATCAGAAAAATCTTTACGGACTTTACATAAAAAGTAATTAGTTACTGCACATAAACAGAGGAAGGATTTAGACGCAGGCTGTATATTGAGTTTGGGTGACAGGGACATACACTCCTGGAAATTGAAATAAGAACACCGTGAATTCACTGTCCCAGGAAGGTGAAACTTTATTGACACATTCCTGGGGTCAGATACATCACATGATCACACTGACAGAACCACAGGCACATAGACACAGGCAACAGAGCATGCACAATGTCGGCACTAGTACAGTGTATATCCACCTTTCGCAGCAATGCAGGCTGCTATTCTCCCATGGAGACGATCGTAGAGATGCTGGATGTAGTCCTGTGGAACGGCTTGCCATGCCATTTCCACCTGGCGCCTCAGTTGGACCAGCGTTCGTGCTGGACGTGCAGACCGCGTGAGACGACGCTTCATTCAGTCCCAAACATGCTCAATGGGGGACAGATCCGGAGATCTTGCTGGCCAGGGTAGTTGACTTACACCTTCTAGAGCACGTTGGGTGGCACGGAATACATGCGGACGTGCATTGTCCTGTTGGAACAGCAAGTTCCCTTGCCGGTCTAGGAATGGTAGAACGATGGGTTAGATGACGGTTTGGATGTACCGTGCACTATTCAGTGTCCCCTCGACGATCACCAGAGGTGTACGGCCAGTGTGGGAGATCGCTCCCCACACCATGATGCCGGGTGTTGACCCTGTGTGCCTCGGTCGTATGCAGTCCTGATTGTGGCGCTCACCTGCACGGCGCCAAACACGCATACGACCATCATTGGCACCAAGGCAGAAGCGACTCTCATCGCTGAAGACGACACGTCTCCATTCGTCCCTCCATTCACGCCTGTCGCGACACCACTGGAGGCGGGCTGCACGATGTTAGGGCGTGAGCGGAAGACGGCCTAACGGTGTGCGGGACCGTAGCCCAGCTTCATGGAGACGGTTGCGAATAGTCCTCGCCGATACCCCAGGAGCAACAGTGTCCCTAATTTGCTGGGAAGTGGCGGTGCGGTCCCCTACGGCACTGCGTAGGATCCTACGGTCTTGGCGTGCATCTGTGCGTCGCTGCGGTCCGGTCCCAGGTCGACGGGCACGTGCACCTTCCGCCGACCACTGGCGACAACATCGATGTACTGTGGAGACCTCACGCCCCACGTGTTGAGCAATTCGGCGGTACGTCCACCCGGCCTCCCGCATGCCCACTATACGCCCTCGCTCAAAGTCCGTCAACTGCACATACGGTTCACGTCCACGCTGTCGCGGCATGCTACCAGTGTTAAAGACTGCGATGGAGCTCCGTATGCCACGCAAACTGGCTGACACTGACGGCGGCGGTGCACAAATGCTGCGCAGCTAGCGCCATTCGACGGCCAACGCCGCGGTTCCTGGTGTGTCCGCTGTGCCGTGCGTGTGATCATTGCTTGTACAGCCCTCTCGCAGTGTCCGGAGCAAGTATGGTGGGTCTGACACACCGGTGTCAATGTGTTCGTTTTTCCATTTGCAGGAGTGTATATCGTAACTGGCATAGGAGAACAATTTCTCGCACAATTGCTTAAGACAATGAGTAGAGAGACACTTTAATATTACGACTGGTTTACCACCTAACGTTTTGAAGTTAAAAATGAGACATAAAACAAAGAGTGACGCGTTGTTATACACATAGGGTGCTTACCACACAGATGGAAGGCTTACAAAGGAATGGTCAGACTAGTTACGCCGAAACCTGCCCCGATGTTTTTGCCACTCCACATGCTAAATTTCAGGTGCCGACATGAACTGGGAGTTACTGAAAAACAAGTACGATATGTGTCAGATAGGGGTTGGACAAAAATATGGAAGCACCGTCAGTAACGTATGCTTGAACATAAATGCAGATGTTAGCCAAACCTGCAAGTCACGCTGTTGTATTTGATGACGAATGGCACCTGTGCAGTGTTCTCAATACACTGAAAGTGTCAGTCGCGGTCAGAAAAGTGTTATGTTTGGTTGTGAGTACATTACGTCGGAGCTAAGTGAACTCCAACGGTTCCAATTATCGGTGCTCTTGTGGTGAGTGGTTCCATAACCATGACAATCAAAGTGTTTGGTGTCTCAAGAGGCACCATATCAAAGATTTATACCATCTACAGAAAAAGCGGAAAAAACATCATCCTCTAAGTCAAGACGTGGACGAAATTGTAATAGTCGCAGTCACTGAAGAGCATTGTGAGGAGAAATAGGAGAATGATAGCTGCAAAAGTTACTGTATAACAGAATGTCCCACTCGCGAACCCTGTCTCCACCAAAGCAACATTAAGGGAGCTCCATACGCTAAGAATTGGAGGGCGAGTTGGAATTCCAACACCACATATCAATGATGCAGATGTCGGTACTAGGGAAACATGGTGCCGGAACCGTAAAACTTTGACTATGGAGCAATGGAAGAAAGTTATTTGCTCTTTTTTCACACCGTTTCCAACATCTGGGCGAGTTTACGTCCCAAGAATGAAACATGGCGCGTTTCCATGATGATTTGGTTAGCCATATTGAGGTATTCCATGAGCCATGTTGTCAGATCTGTCCAATCCCATGGTACAATGTTTGTTCCCCAGTGATGATATTTTTATGACCCTATCAAGAATCTAAATGGAGACGGATATTGTTCTCACAAAACGGAAGAGTTGCGTGGTGCATGAATAGTACAAGCCTTTCAGTTCCTATTTTTTCAGACTTCGATGGACTACCAGAAAATTGTCTATGTAGGGCATTGATAGTTTCATACTAGGTTCAAAATTTCCGGTTGATTCTTGAAGACGAATAAGTTGCACAGATGACAATGAACTATCCACACTGATTATTGGCATTATTCATGCTGTAGGAGCCCGCCAGATGCGGCCTCCTATGTGGATGTAGAGTAGTCGAACGGATGTGTGGTCCGGTGGTGCAACGAGGCGCTTATGAGACATCATTCAATTAACAGTCATTTAACTGATGTGAAGCCGTCATACAACTGTTATTCAAGCAATATTAAGGATATTCAGCCCAGTTGGGAATCGTGTGATCATTGGTTGTTGTTTTTGGGGAAGGAGACCAGACAGCAAGGTCATCGGTCTCGACGGATTGGGAAAGGACGGGGAAGGATGTTGGCTGTGCCCTTTCAAAGGAACAATCCCGACATTTTCCTGGAGCGATTTAGGGAAATCACGGAAAACCTAAATCAGGATGGCCGGACGTGGGATTGAACCGTCGTCTTCCCGAATGCGAGTCCAGTGTTTAACCACTGCGCCACCTCACTCGGTCGTGTGATTATTGCCACAACATGTTTCGGAACAACATTATCCCATTTTCAAGCGATAACAACAAGGAAACCAGATTAAAAAAATCCTTCATATACCGGCAGATCATGTAATGATTACAGACGTCAGGAGTTATAACCTACCAAAAACAATTTTTATGTCATTAGGCCTCGTCAGAAGTTACAGTTTGCAACTGCACCTCGAGAACGGTGGATACACCAGCTTGTGATGCTCTAGGTTATATTGTTTGAGTTAATAATGCACACAGCCGGCCAGTGTGGCCGTGCGGTTCTAGGCGCTACAGTCTGGAACCGCGTGACCGCTACGGTCGCAGGTTCGAATCCTGCCTACAGCATGGATGTGTGTGACGTCCTTAGGTTAGTTAGGTTTAAGTAGTTCTAAGTTCTAGGGGACTGATGACCACAGATGTTAAGTCTCATAGTGCTCAGAGCCATTTGAACCATTTAATAATGCACATGTGCATCTTGTTTTTAAGTTGTGACGAGGCCTAATGGCATAAGAATTTTTTAAAGGTAGGTTATAACTCAGGACGTCTGTATGCTTATATGTCTGTCGGTATAAGGAGGATTGTTTCATATATTTTCTTCTTTGTAGCACTTAAAAATAGGATAATGTTGTCCCAAAACATGTTACAGCAATAACCACACGATTGACAACTGGTCTGAATATCCTCAGCTTTGCTTAACAGTAATTTATTTCCTGGAATTTTACAATCATTCTGTCTTCCCTCCGGTACGGCCTAGTAGCGGCCGTGCTGTGCCCGCGTTGCTCGGAGACGCAGGGTAGTGCGCCAGCGCCCGGCGATGAATCTGCTGGAGCGGCCCCTGGCGTTGTCTGCGGTCAGTGAAGCGGCCACGTCTTGTACGGTGCCCGGCGTGTCTCGGCAGCCTGGCGTAGCTGCGGACGTCTGTCGGAGCGAAAGCGCTCTCGTTGAGCTAAGCTACGCTTACACTGAACCCAAGAATTCTACATGCCCCTGTTGTCAGATGTGATGGTATGTAGGCGGAATTTCCAACAGTGATACGAAGGACAGCAGAAGAGACGGTCTCAGAGTAGAGTCGCTAAGGCAGTATTTTTACTGTCCAGAAGTGGCGGAGCAGTTGCCCTGCTCTCAAGTTGAATGGCTTGGAGATAGGCAGATCTGTTCTTCGTCCACGTCCACGGAAGATAAGCCCAGCCCTCATCTTTTGGTAGTCACAGGTGTGACCGGCAGGAAGGAAGCTCACAGAGTTCAAGTTCCCTCCACAGCCTGACGGCTGCGCTCTCGTAGCCGTAGACTCCAAGCTGATGGTGGCTGGTAACACATCGTTGTATTCATCAGATCATCCTGCAACAAGTAGAGCTGGTCTTCCATCGGTAATAGTGATGTAGATAGAGTGTCTAGACTGAGAGCGATTGGAATGAAGACAAGGGTTTTATAGTAGTCGCTGGCGTGATGCCCCTGTACAGAAGACTGAAGGTGCCCCGTTTTTCGAGCCTGTCAGTGCTCTTGGCTATAATGTTAAATTTTCAAGCTTCATAGCATTCCTTTACGTGAAGTCTGCAACCTGAAAGGCGTTCTTGTGTAGTTCCTAGGTGAAGTTACTACATGTAGCCCAATTACAGCAGACATTATGTCTGCGCTACACTGTTGTCTAGGTGCTGAATCTGGCGTCCCTGCCGTTCTCTCTCGCACAGTCTGGGGCAATGAGGTCCTTGCTCGTTTGTACTTTGTTTCTTGCAAGTGTTGAAGTTGGTTACACCACCGTTTCGTACTCGATGAACATGCTCCACATAGCGTCGTCACAGTCCCTTTCAACAATGTTTTATCCCTCGCTTCATTACTATTCTACTGCGCAACATGCGAACCCTCCCCCCCCCCCCCCCCCCCCGAATTCTACATAAAATTCGTCCAAAATTTTTGCACTCTGCTAACTATAATACACACGATATGATATTGCAGTGCTTGTTTGTTGAGATGAACTCTTCATTCGTATATTCATGCATATCCGAACGAAAAGGCATTGCGGCCACTACAGCCGTTATGAAATACATAAACGTATTCGCAATTTCTAATACGAATAACCGTCAGCTGCATAAAGGAATGACGACAGTGAAAATTTGTACCGGATTGGAACGCGAGCCCGGATTTCCTGCTTTATTCGAGCCGTTTCCTTAACCATACTGAGATTCTGAGCACGACTGACGCCCATATCCCAACTTCAATAAGTCGTCGTTCCTGAGTCAGAACCTCCACGTACAGCCAAAGCGGTTAAGGCGACCGCCCGCCTAAAGAGGACAAAAGTTTTCAATATCGTCGTTTCCTTAAACAGCTGCTGATTGTTGGTATTCGTAACTGCGAATACATTTCATAACGGCTGCAGTCTCCGCGGTGCCTTTTCGTTCGGACATGCATGCATGTTCCAAGGAACATAGAATTATTCGTCTTAACAACATAGCCACTGCAATATCGTATTTATTCGTCGATACCAGGTAGCGACTTTCATTATCGGCGTTTCCTTAAACAATTGCTGATTGTTGGTATTCGTAACTGCGAATACATTTCATAACGGCTGCAGTCTCCGCGGTGCCTTTTCGTTTGGACATGCATGCATGTTCCAAGGAACATAGCATTATTCGTCTTAACAACACAGGCACTGCAATATCGTATTTATTCGTCGATACCAGGTAGCGACTTTCATTATCGGCGTTTCCTTAAACAGATGCTGATTGTTGGTATTCGTAACTGCGAATACATTTCATAACGGCTGCAGTCTCCGCGGTGCCTTTTCGTTTGGACATGCATGCATGTTCCAAGGAACATAGCATTATTCGTCTTAACAACATAGGCACTGCAATATCGTATTTATTCGTGGATACCAGGTAGCGACTTTCATTATCGGCGTTTCCTTAAACAGATGCTGATTGTTGGTATTCGTAACTGCGAATACATTTCATAACGGCTGCAGTCTCCGCGGTGCCTTTTCGTTCGGACATGCATGCATGTTCCAAGGAACATAGCATTATTCGTCTTAACAACATAGGCACTGCAATATCGTATTTATTCGTCGATACCAGGTAGCGACTTTCATTATCGGCGTTTCCTTAAACAGCTGCTGATTGTTGGTATTCGTAACTGCAAATACATTTCATAACGGCTGCAGTCTCCGCGGTGCCTTTTCGTTCGGACATGCATGCATGTTCCAAGGAACATAGCATTATTCGTCTTAACAACATAGGCACTGCAATATCGTATTTATTCGTCGATACCAGGTAGCGACTTTCATTATCGGCGTTTCCTTAAACAGCTGCTGAATGTTGGTATTCGTAACTGCAAATACATTTCATGACGGCTGCAGGCTCCGTGGTGCCTTTTCGTTCGGACATGCATGCATGTTCCAAGGAACATAGCATTATTCGTCTTAACAACATAGGCACTGCAATATCGTATTTATTCGTCGATACTAGGTAGCGACTTTCATTATCGGCGTTTCCTTAAACAGCTGCTGATTGTTGGTATTCGTAACTGTGAATACATTTCATAATGGCTGCAGTCTCCGCGGTGCCTTTTCGTTCGGACATGCATGCATGTTCCAAGGAACATAGCATTATTCGTCTTAACAACATAGGCACTGCAAAATCGTATTTATTCGTCGATACCAGGTAGCGACTTTCATTATCGGCGTTTCCTTAAACAGCTGCTGATTGTTGGTATTCGTAACTGCGAATACATTTCATAACGGCTGCAGTCTCCGCGGTGCCTTTTCGTTCGGACATGCATGCATGTTCCAAGGAACATAGCATTATTCGTCTTAACAACATAGGCACTGCAATATCGTATTTAACGTCGATACCAGGTAGCGACTTTCATTATCGGCATTTCCTTAAACAGCTGCTCATTGTTGGTATTCGTAACTCCGAATACATTTCATAATGGCTGCAGTCTCCGCGGTGCCCTTTCGTTCGGACATGCATGCATGTTCCAAAAAACATAGCATTATTTGTCTTAACAACGTAGGCACTGCAATATCGTATTTATTCGTCGATGCCAGGTAGCGACTTTCATTATCGGCGTTTCCTTAAACAGCTGCTGATTGTTGGTATTCGTAACTGCAAATACATTTCACAACGGCTGCAGTCTCCGTGGTGCCTTTTCGTTCGGACATGCATGCATGTTCCAAGGAACATAGCATTATTCGTCTTAACAACATAGGCACTGCAATATCGTATTTATTCGTCGATACCAGGTAGCGACTTTCATTATCGGCGTTTCCTTAAACAGCTGCTGATTGTTGGTATTCGTAACTGCGAATACATTTCATAACGGCTGCAGTCTCCGCGGTGCCTTTTCGTTCGGACATGCATGCATGTTCCAAGGAACATAGCATTATTCGTCTTAACAACATAGGCACTGCAATATCGTATTTATTAGTCGGTACCAGGTAGCGACTTTTATTATCGGCGTTTCCTGAAGCAGCTGCTGATTGTTGGTATTCGTAACTGCGAATACATTTCATAACGGCTGCAGTCTCCGCGGTGCCTTTTCGTTTGGACATGCATGCATGTTCCAAGGAACATAGCATTATTCGTCTTAACAACTTAGGCACTGCAATATCGTATTTATTCGTCGATACCAGGTAGCGACTTTCAATTAAAAGCTACTCCCCTGTACAGTAACTACATAATTTGTGTAAGATGACAGGTTGTGAAGCAGGAACAACGACATATGGAAGTTTGGATCCCGCCGTGAGTCGTGGACGGATAGCCAAACCGGTTAAGGCGACAGCTCGCGTAATGCAGTGTCCCAGTCCGGCCCAAATTTTCATTGTTGTAATTCCCATATACAACTGATGGTTGACCGTAATACATTTCATGTAACTAGTATACACGTTCAATTAATTTCGACGTTCATGGTATATCGCAGTTTCAAACTGGAATGTAATTTCATAAATCATGATTCACTTAAACTGTTACACTAATTCGAAATCACTGCTTTACTTTTACTTTCTAGTGTTTATCTTTACAATACGACTTGATTACTCCGTTGTACTTCTTGTCATATCGCTAAACCTGGCAACACGCAACTGATCCACAGGTAATCCTGGGTGTTGTACAGTTCTTCCGTTATAATAAACTTAAATTTCTCAAATGGCGAGCAGAATCGTTTCAGTACCGGTAGCTGAAAAGCTTATGTTCAGAATCTGGTTACTCTGCGTTTCGTGGTACTGTTAGATGTGTTGTAACATCTGTTCTGTGGAAAACTGCCTCTTCTTTATTGCTGCTGGTTGGTACTCGTATATGAGTTAGAAATGTTAGCTTTTGGACTGGCAATATCTCTAACGGGAAGGCTGTTCCGGCTGTCTCACAAAAAGTACCATTTATTAGGATTCCACTGTCTCTTAGCTCCATCTTCGTCATACCTTGTGGCTTTACTTTTTTGCCTATCAAGTGGTTTTTTAAACTGCTGTTTCAGTACATCATCTAAAAAAAAGTATTTGAAACAAGTTTCTCTAGCGTTTCCTCAAAACACACATCTTTGTAATTATGTTTACACACAAACTGTTTGCGGTACTATCACATACAGAATACTGGTCGGTAGCTTCAATTCCTCTCTTATCTTACAGTTACTTACACCTCAACTATGCATTACAGAGCCATGATGCCTTATACCTTCCCTATTCAAAACTAACTTCTTTGTGCTCTTCGGCACTTTACCATGCGCAGTGGCCTTAATGACGCCGTACGCAGTATAAGTGGTTCTACTTTAAGGATAATAGACTCTTGCGACATTGTCTCACTCATAGCTGTCTCCTTTTGGGTGAAACGATGTCTCCACGAATTTGACTGCTTTTACTAATTTTACGCCACGTTTTCTCTATCCTCAGAACGCCTAACATTGCAAGTAACGTCAAATTCACCCTGAATCTCAGGCGCACATTTCTGAAAGGATTCAGTCTTGTCGGCTAGCACATTAGACTTACAAGCACCTTTCCCCCTTTTCTCTCCTTCACTTCCTCCTATGGAGAAGGTGGCGTCATCCGAAATGGCATCGAATTTGCATCCTTCGGGGGAAAAAAATGAATCTGTACGTCCCCAATACCCACAACACCCGCAACACAACTAATATCATCAGTAACTTCCTCTGAATCCTCCGTAGCATATATACTGTAGCGACAAAGAAACTGGTATAGGCGTGCGTATTCAAATACAGAGATAAGTCAACAGGCAGAATACGACGTTGCGGTCGGCAACGCCTATATAAGACAACTAGTGTCTGGCGCAGTTGGTAGATGGTTCAAATGGCTCTGAGCACTATGGGACTCAATTGCTGTGGTCATTAGTCCCCTAGAACATAGAACTACTTAAACCTAACTAACCTAAGGACATCACACACATCCATGCCCGAGGCAGGATTCGAACCTGCGACCGTAGCAGTCGCACGGTTCCGGACTGCGCGCCTAGAACCGCGAGACCACCGCGGCCGGCGCAGTTGGTAGATCGGTTACTGATGCTACAATAGCAGGTTATCAACATTAAAGCGAGTTTAAACGTGATGTTACATCGTACGAGCGACACAGCATCTCCGAGATAGCGATGAAATGGGGATCATCCCGTACGACCATTCCACGAGTGTGCCGTCAATATCAGGAAAATGGTAGAACATCAAATCGCCGACATCGTTGCACCCCAGAAACATCCTACAACAACGGGTCCAACGACGACTGAAGAGAATCGTTGAACGTGACAAATGCAACCCTTCCGCTAATCGGTGCAGATTTCAATGCTGGGCCATTAACAAGTGTCAGCTTGCGAATCATTCAATGAAACATCATCGACATAGTCTTTCGGAGCCGAAGACCCACTCATGTACCCTTGATGACTGCACGACACAAAGCTTTGCGCATCGCCTGGTCCCGTCAACACCGACATTGAACAGTTGATAACTGGAAACATGTTGTCTGGTCGGTTGAGTCTCGTTACAAATTGTATCGAGAGGATGGACGTGTACGGGTATGGAGTCCATGCCAAGTCCATGCCAAGTCGTGTTTCGGCACTTCTGCGTGCTCGCGAGGGCCCTAAACGATATTAGGCAGATGTACCATTTTCTTTGGCTCTTCAGTGTGTTTTAAAGTCACCACTCTGAACGACAAAAAACTCAGTAGCACATGAAGTTTCCTATACATCCATCTGTCGCGTCCCAAGCGTGGGTTTTGCGAGGGATTGAGCGACATGGTTCGTAAACGGGAATTAGCCGGTTGACCTTATTGAGAGGGAGACTTTTGATCTGGCTAAGATGTTAAATTCCCTGGTGTGAAGGTACAAGGCTAGGATGTTGGTAGAAGTAAACTCGTATGGGCGTTATAAAAGTTCTAATTTATTCATAAAGAATACAGATCACCCTAACTGCGTAGTGATTGTACCTACAGAATAGCCAAGCCCATTACAGAGACGGTGACTGACTTCCACCGTTCTGGCTGCCTGATAGAACTTTCCAGCACTTTGCTGCCCACACTAGCACCCTACGTCAGAGTCCCGCGGTCGCTGACTAAACGCTCATCGGCGACTATCTCCAACTGTCTGCCTGCAGCCCGCCCTCAGCCCAAGTCGGCTGCTACTCACGCTGACTACCGTCGCTGCCTAAACCCGAGAGAGAGAGAGATCCCCGGAGCGGCGTGCCTCCGAGTTTTGTTAGCTCTTCCCCTTCGACCCCGCCAGCGCTTGGCATGACGTAGCGTCGAGTGCAACTTTTCCTTATTAGGGATTGTTTTAGTATTAACTTCAGTACTTTTCTTCAGAAGCTGGGTGGGGGGGTAGAGGGGCCTCTCCCTATATGGTCACGCACTGCGTCCTGAGCCCTTCATTGGCTCCTCATGACGTAGTGCGGTCCCCACCTAGGGCCCTCTTTCTTTCTCTCTCCGCTCCCAGACTTCTCCCTCTAGCCAAGAGTGTTGATACTGCAAGTTATTGCTTATTGAGGGACCTGCCCAGAGCGCCCTGTTTATCTTAATAGCTGAGTCTGCTTCCTTGCTTATCACGCGCAGCTGCCTGGCCGCTTGGACCGCCGCCTCGGCTATCTGGCTGCGTCGTTATCTTTTGTGACCCCTCTGACACGCCTGGCGTCCCCTGTTAACTCTATCTCCCCGTATGATTTCTGGTGTATCGTCTGAGAACAACTGCATTTAGACTTGGCTTTTCTGCGGTTACAACACATCCCAGGCACCACAGCCTCAAAATAACAACCATTATCACCAAGTGGTGTAGAGTCATGTTACTACTGACACACTCATTTACTTGAGTACATCCCACATGTACTTCGGTCGGCACAACTTCTTCAGACTCCACATTTTCGCAAAATATCGAAGTGGATACGACTATACTAGTAGTAGGGCAACCTATGTGAGGCCCCACTTTCCATTGCTGACAACTTTATTCAAGATGGCGGCGATGACTTCATCCAATATGGCGGCATGTAGACTTTGAACCAGCGCATGACGTCATCCAAGATGGTGCCTTTTGGCAGGAAAATAGGCCAATTGTGCTATGTCCACTAACCTCAGCCTGCAGAAGAAAAAATGGCGGGAAGTTTGAATTCCAACAGGATAATGCATGCAACACCTTACTTATCTTTATTATTATTCACTATTATTCATTATCATTTATTAACATTCATTATCATTTATTATTATTTATTATCATTTATTATTATTTCTTATCATTTATTATTATTTATTATTATTGACATGCCTCCACTAGAAAATTCCCTCCAAATTCAAATTACAACACGATAATGGCTGCAAAACCTTACTTTTGTTTATTATTCATTATCATTTATTAACATTCATTATCATTCATTGTCATTTATTATCATTCATTATCATTTATTAGGCAACGGCCTTAACCGCAGTGGACACACCGGTTCCCGTGAGATCACCGAAGTTAAGCGCTGTCGGGCGTGGTTGGCACTTGGATGGGTGATCATCCGGGCCACCATGCGCAGTTGCCATTTTTCAGGGTGCACTCAGTCTCGTGATGCCAACTGAGGAGCTACTCGACTAGCGGCTCCGGTCAAAGAAAACCATCATACCGACCGTGAGAGCGGTGTGCTGACCACACGCCCCTCCCATCTGCATCCTCATCTGAGAATGACACGGCGGTCGGATGGTCCCGATGGGCCACTTGTGGCCTGAAGACAGAGTGCTTAAATTATCATTTATTATCATTCATGATCATTTATTGTTATTATTATTTATTATTATAGACCTACCTCCACTAGAAAATTCCGCCAAATTCCAACACGATAATGTCTCGAACACAGTACTTCTATTTATTATTATCATATATTATTTATTCAAGATGTCCGGTTTTCTCGGCGAGAAAGCCATTTTCCTTACATCCATAACAAAAATCTATCACAAGTTCAAATCACAATACCATAATCGATCATACGTACGAACTTTCTCCGACACTTATCTTTTTTTCACTGGTAGCCTCTCAGAATCACCTCAAATAATAAACTGCACTTATAGTAAGGTAAGTCACTTCCTTTGACTTTACAGGGGGGAAGGGACTGAAGACTTTATTTCAAGCAGTACGGTCATGACTTGTTCTCCAACACAGTCTGCACACACATCTTTTTATATCGCAGTGCAGTCGCCATGACGTCCGCGCTCCAACTGAATTAGTTCGAATCCTCGCCATCACCTGGCCAGCGTGCGGAGACACTACCGACACCTGTCACTTGAGGCGGTCGGCCGCTCGCGCTGGACTGCCGGTACGCTGGGGGTAAGCCCAGCGATCTCTCCCACATCGTAAACATGTTTTCGCTGGACACGCTGGAACTTGCCGAGTTTTACGTCACAGCTGTCCCTTGTCCGCTCACCACGTGAATTCGTCGCCTGCGCACGTTTCCCGCCAAAATTGTTTGCCTCAGAGCTGAATAACACAACGGTTGGCCGTTCCCTGCCACACTTTTGGCGCCAAAGTTGTTTTCCTGGGAACGTTCAAACCTGTCGATGCCGACCGCTCACTGTCCACCATGTGTCCTTGTACGAGCGAGGACGCAGTGCTACACATTTGGCGGCAATGTTTGCTCGACAGTGGAATCCGTCATGTCTGTATAACAGCACGTTTGGTCAGCACTAGAACGCTCGCTAATTAACTCTCTCTTGTGTGCGCATTATAATTGTACAATCGCTGCTCCGACGCCTCGCTTACGTCACACACCCTCCATACACGTGACGGACATAGTCTTCTGTAAATACCTAAGTACTTAATTTCATTACAGTTTTAACCATATTAAATAATACAATTTACAATTTCATATACGAATGCTAAGGTGTTCAAGTACCTAATTTCAACTACTTTTCGAGGACCAGACAGCCACCTCTTCCTAGAAATCAGCGCCGAGTTTGAATTCTGACAGTAAAGAAAGGTCACTTCTGTTTTCTCTACCAACCTAACAAAATTGTTGGAAAGAAAGGGCACTTGTACTAACTTCAGCCACCCAACCGCCACTTCCTCCTAGGAACCAGCGCCAAGTTTGAAATCTGCCATTAAACAAAGCTGACTGGCGCTTCCGCCACCAAGCTAAGAAAATTGTTGCAAACCAAGCTCATCACCGCTAAACTAAGCCACCAGCACTCACCCTCTTCCTACACTTTTTGGGTAAAAGGACTCACCCTGCACTAGGCCCATGGATGGAGGAACCAATTTACTTTATTTAGGAATGGGGTATATGTATCACACCGACATGTTCCACACCATACAGACCTGCAAAACACGCCTACATAACTCATTTATAATGCTTGCTAATTGTAAACAGTTAAAAATAATGCACAGCACAGCCAGCAGACATGCGAACCGCTCGTAAATAATGCAAAACTTTTACGTCCAAGTAGCCAAACAAGTGCTAATTTTCTGAAATAATTTCAGTCCATAAGCTGATGGAAGGAGGAACGAGTGTACTTTATTTATTTGGGACATATCTTTTTGAAACTTTTGGTTCTCATAGGTGTCGATATGTAAGGCTGACCTAAGGCATGTTCTGAACTCCAGTAGTACACTACACTTGGCAATACAACCACACCCATCAGGACATTCATTACAATTCAGATCTTTAACTCCTCTACAGATAAATTTGTCCAGTTATTTGTCGACTCACTCAGAGTCTGACCAGATTGCCAGCTTGCCGTTACCTGCTATGTGGCATATGTTTTAGCGTCATCCGTTAACTGTAGACAGACATGTAGCATCAAACCAATTCCATAATCGATCTGCTTTCTCATATCATCCAGATATGCTAATACATCCTCGGATGTTTCCCAGAAAAAGGCGAAATGAGACTAGCCAACATAGGACCAATGTATGGGACAGGAACGTTCACTGACGTCGTGGTATCCCTTTACTTAGATTACGTCAGCCCAGTCGCGACTTGTAACGCTTCCAGTTCAGTCTGCAACTACTCATTACCCCGGTTTTGTTCTCCTTTATTCTGGCTTAACGCGGCTACCTGGCGCTTTAGAACTTCAGCTGCTTCACTTTAAATTGCTTCTCGCGTTTCTGGTCGTTGTGTAACTTTCATTTCGATTTATAGTACCGAATAAGTGGTAATCTTGCCGAACGACACAGTATCAGCAGGCAAAAAACGATACTGATCTTTGCTACGTATCATGGCCCAATGGGACCCACTGCACTGCCGTTCTGCATAGGCACACATTCTACAGTTTTCAGACGTTGCTGCCACTGCTTAGTACACGGCAATCCACTGCCTTAGTACACGGCAATTCGTGCCCTGATAAATGAAATACTAACACCTTGTCGGCCATAAGTACTCTTCCTTAGAGTTACCTCGGAACTGTGATAGGCCTGCATGTTCTTGAGGTCAAAAAATTTCAGTCTCAAGTTCCGACGCAGATCCTTCCGACTCAACAATGCTCCAAAATAAAAGAAATATAAAACAGGTCAACAAACATTGGTTATTCACCGTATCCCATGACAGATGTCGATGGTTGGTGATGTGCACGTGTGGCTCCTCGATGGCCTCCTACGTGGGTGTAGAATCATCGAGCGGAGGTGGGGTGGTGTTGTCCTTTGGTGCACCGTGAGCTAATGAGACATCATTCCATCAACAGTTATTTATTTTCAAGAGTTATACAATCACTCTTGTCTTCTTCCCAGTGCGGTGTAGCAGCGGCCGCGCTGTGCCCGCGTTGTACGGAGGCACAATTTAACTCGTCAGCGCCCGGCGTGAAATCTGCTAGAGCAACCCTTGGCGCAGTCTAGGTCAATGCAGCGACTACGTCATAAGAGGGTACGTGCTGTCTCTGCACCCTGGCTTGGCTTAGGAAGTCTGTCGGAGCGAAGCTGCGTAGCTCGGCTCCAATCCGCGCTGAGTAGCCGCGCGGTCTAGGGCAGCTTGTCTCGCTCACTCCCCCCTCCGTGTAAGGTTCGAATGTGTGTGTGTCGTCCTTAGCGTAAGTTAGTTTAAGTAGTGCGTAAGACTAGGAACCGATGACCTCAGCAGTTTCGTTCCACAGGAACTTTCCAGCAAAAGAAAATTTTAGGCTCTACCCCAGAAGTCTCCGTGCCCTCGTTGTCGGTTGTCAAGTTGTCGTGTAGGCGGAAGACCTAACAGCGACACGAAGGTCAGCCTGAGAGGCGGTCCTAGCACACAGCCGGTAAGACATTTCATTTACTGCTCAGGAATGGCGGATGAGGGGCACTATTCTCAGGTTGAACAGCCCGCAGACGGGCGGAATCGGGTCTACATTCACGGATGATTGGCCCGGCCCTCGTCTTCGGATAGTCACGGATGCAACCGGCAGTTATGCAGCTCACAGTCTTGAAGTTCCCTCCACAGCTGGACGACTGCGGACTTTAAACACAGGGATAAAAATGAGCTCCGTATACTCGCTTTAAAGTCGCCAGCGAGTCTTGTGACGTCAACATCGAACTCGCCTTCTCTGTGTACTCATAGACTTGACTAGTGAGTCTCCACCGCAGCCCACTCTTGTCTTGAGTCTGTTGTCAGGTAAAACTGGAGTCGACGTGCTTAGAAATTAGAGCAAGTACACGAATTCGCAAGTGTAGCCGCGTACTCTCGACATTCCTGCTACATAAGAAACCGCTTTAAAAGAAATTTCCGCTGTTAAACTGTAAATTACTATTCATTTATATCACACAATCATGATTTCGGACCGGGCGAGGTGGCGCTATGGTTATCACACTGGAATCGCATTCGGGAGGACGACGGTTCAATCCCGCGTCCGGCCATCCTGATTTAGGTTTCCCGTGATTTCCCTAATTTGCTCTAAGAAAATGCCGGGATGGTTCCTTTGAAAGGGCACGGCCGACTTTCTTCCCCGTCCTTCCCTAACCCGATTAGACCTATGACCTTGCAGTTTGGTCTCTTCCCCCAAACAACCCAACCCATGATTTCGGCTTTGTAGCTATTCCGAAGTTCAACTTGAAATGTCACAAAATGTCCGAACTGCCTAAATGACAGAAACAACCACATGGCTTGGCGATTTTTAATACCAATGTAATGACCGGTTGGTTATAAGTGAATAATGTTCTGTTTATATGTACATTTATATGGATAAAACTTTTTCGAACTGCTGTAAATTTATTTTAATATTTAGTATCTATTCAGAGAATGCCTAACAATTACGTTGGGCATGTACACACTGTCGAAGCATAACCGTGTCTGTAACGAGAGTACTAGAAAACATCGCATGCAGATGAAGTGCAATCTTGAAGTGGTGTTTAATTATTAAAATAAATTACAGAAATGAATGATAAACTACACAACCCACTGTTCCATAAACACAGGATGCCATGACCATATGAAAAGAGAAATAACGTTCTTTTTGTCGTGCCGATATAACAGTGACGTTGCTCTGTGCGCTGTTTTCATTGGATGGAGCACATATGTTTTCTCGTGGAGGAGATGGAATAATCAAGAGTAAAATCAGTTTGTTTGCCCTCGACGCAATTTGTATGTTTTTCCTCTGACGTGTGGCCCATAGCATGAAACTCATTCGAGAGATCTTCCTCCTGTAATGAAAAGAAATTTGCAGTTGTGTACACTACAATAATTAAAGTTCGTGTTACACCTTCCACAGTCTCAGAAAACGCATTTTCCATAAAGGCTATCTGATCCCAACAATCGGTCGTTTTGCCTTGTCAGTGCTACCTTAAAGCAGGAAGATGGTGTACTCATTTTCCTTACTAACGAGAAGTCACGACTAGCCTCAGTCTCCTGCATGGTTCAGTTACAGAGAATGACGCGACGAGTGTTGAAGGGACCACAGCGTCACTGTTTTCAGATTCACCATACGAAACGACAGTGGGAAGCCCGTTAGTAGTGCTGTAACATCGGCACCTTGATTTGTGAGGTATGCAACCCACAACATTAGACTCATATTGCTCCACTCCAAACTGTCGGTGACAGGAATGAAGCTCACAAAGTTGAAGTTCCCTGCACACACGTAGCGGTAGATTCCCAGCTGCCGGCAGCTGGTAACACTTCATCGAATTCCCCGGGTCATCCGGCAGCTAGTAGGTTCAAATGGTTCAAATGGCTCTGAGCACTATGGGACTCAACTGCTGTGGTCATTAGTCCCCTAGAACTTAGAACTACTTAAACCTAACTAACCTAAGGACATCACACACATCCATGCACGAGTCAGGATTCGAACCTACGACCGTAGCAGTCGCACGGTTCCGGACTGTGCGCCTATAACCGCGAGACCACCGCGGCCGGCGGCAGCTAGTAGAGCTGAACTTCCATACACAACAAAGATAAAGATGGAGTAGAGTGAAAGGAAGGCGACAGTCTCATAGCATTCAATGACATGACACCCCATACACGTAACCTAACATGTTCCCATTTTCGGAGTCTGTCAACACTCTTACCTAGCCTAATGTTTAATTTCAAAACTTCAGAGTGGTCCTTTATGTAAAGTTTGCCGCCTTGAAGGTGTTCTTGCGTTGTGTAGTTACTACATGGAGTCACATTACAGAAGGGTATCGTGTCTGCTCTACGCTGTTGTCTAGGTGCTGAATCAGGTGTTTCCGACATTCTCTCTAGCACATTCTGAGGCAATGAGCTCCCTGCTTTTTTGTACTTTGGCTCTTCCGAGTGTTGACATTCGTTACGCCATAATTGTCTACTTAATGGGAGTGTCCATTTAGCCTCATCCCAGTCGAGTTCAAGAAAATTTTATCCCGCCTTTAATTATTATTCTGCTGCACAACAGTGTGAATGCGTGAGTGGAGTCACAGATTGCACAGTCTCCTCTGTATTTTTCTGCCCTTTGAGTGAAGGCATTCTTTTAGCTTCCAACTGTTTTTAAAATCTTAACTGATCTGTACTTTAAAATTAAAGGTTCATGAAAAGTTGTGAGTTGACGCTTTGTGTTCGTAGCAAAACTACCCGTCATGTCAGTATGAGTCACTTCATTTTTCTGAAGTTTTCTCAACACTATTTTTATTTTTATTGCAGTTTTGTACAATTTTTTCAGCACCTAGTGCAACAATGAGAAGCATTAAACTGTTTTGTGCCTATATTGCTAACAATAACCAAACCCTTTTCGCAGAAGATGGTACTGCTCAATTTAAACGACTTTTGTCTGGCTTTAGGAGAAAAGGTTCAAAAAGACATGCATTTTATCTCTCCATTATATCCGATCAACTCTTACGTCGTTCTGCGACTTGGTATTCCCACCTATACAGTTCACACTTAAAACGGACAAAGCGAAATTTCTTTTGAAAAGTACTCACACACAGGCGTTTCACCACTGACGTTCACCCAATACGCTACCGCTTTTTCTAGACGCGATATGTTAATTTCTATTGGAGCTAACTGTTAATTAAATGTCGAAAATATTTGATTATTATAACTTTCTTCAGTTTTTTCGCCTTCTGCGGATACAAAGTCTCCAATATGAAGAGCTTGAGCCGTTTCTGACCATATGTATGGACTATTTAAATGTTCGTCTAAAAATTTAAACACCGTTTTGCACATCACATAATCTTCACACGTGTTTTCTATTGACAATTTAAGTTGGAAAAATGTTCACAAGACTTCGATCAGCTGCAAGGCAAGCAAGAATATTTTTTGAGGTTCGAAATAGGATCAGAAAGATGTGTTTCCAAATAATTACCAGATATAACGAGAAAGAACACAAAAATGTATATTATTTTCCATTTCTAACAAAACCTTGAAACGTTATTTTCTGTGTCCCCTGGCTACCACCTGCAACCTACAACACAGCTACCAACTACACAGACGTGCACAGTAGGTTGCCCCCTGTTAACGTACATCCTCTGGACGCTATACAACAGTCTGCATCAACAGACACACGCTGGGATGTTTCCAACTTAACCTCCGACAGCCACCATGGTGTCATGTGACACCAACCACGCTGCCAGAGGCAGAAACATCACCACAAACGGCGATGCCATCGCTGAACTCCCTGTCTTCCGGGAGCCACGTGCCTCCGCCGGTATGTTACAGCCAGGTGAGTTGTTCGGTCGCCGCCCGACCGCTCTGCAGCCAGGTCACATTTCCGACTCACCCCCGAAGCGCCTAGAAGTTCATCAATCGCAGTTCACATCACTGAGCCAACGAGGAGTATTTCACTGCAGCGTCCATGGAATTCAACTGTCCTCAGGCTACCGAGGCGGTGGACCTCTCTCAACTGTCCTCGAGCCACCATTCCGTGCATGAGCAGCCTACCACTCTCCGCCGACCACAATCTCATGGACACAACATAAATGATTGACTTTCAGCGTGAATCGAGTAGTGCGGATAGCCGTCCCAAGGAAACTGTGTTATTGTATTCTGTTCCTGAGGCTTAATAAACTTACAATTGTTCTTTGCTACCTGGGCACTTGTGTCGTAGCTTCTTCTTCGTCTCGGTCATGAACACGGCAAAAATTCATAAACGCTGTGCCAATAATAAGATGAACAAGCTTCCCCGATGGTAGACAAACGGCTCGCTGTAACAACAGCTATTGAAAACCAGGAGTACCCGATTGTTTTTTTATTGTTTTTTTTTAATCTTATGGGGCTTAACTGCTAAGGTCATCAGTCCCTAAGCTTACACACTACTTAACCTAAATTATCCTAGGGACAAACACACACACCCATGCCCGAGGGAAGATTCGAACCTCCGCCGGGATCAGCCTCACAGTCCATGTTTGCAGCGCCTGAGACCGCTCGGCTAATCCCGCTGGGCTGTACCCTACTCCTTGTTGCAAGAGACGAAGAATAAATTACCAATTTTCGTGATTTTTTTAAGGTAATTTCCACCCCGTTTCTGCAGCTGAAATTTATCATGTGGCCGGCCGTGGTGGCGAAGCGGTTCTAGCTGCTTCTGTCTGGAACCGCGCGACCGCTACGGTCGCAGGTTCGAATCCTGCCTCGGACATGGATGTGTGTGGTGTCCTTAGGTTAATTAGGTTTAAGTAGTTCTAAGTTCTAGGGGACTGATGACCTCCGATGTTAAGTCCCATAGTGCTCTGAGCCATTTGAACCATTTTTAGAATGTGGATTTCAACTGAGGCTATGAGCGCCAAGGAAATCACTGCAAGTTTCGGCATGGCAAGTCTGCTCATTCCCTTGTTAGCATGAATCCCCTTAGTGTAACAGCTCCAGAGTGAGCAAACCGTGTAGCTTAAAGGCGTGCGTAACACATCACGTGATCCACTGAGAGAACTTAATGCCACACAACGATTTTTAACCATACTTAACGTTTGCACACTGTCACTACATGTGTGAAGGCCATACTGTATTCTGGTAGACGATACACCTGTATCCATGCGTCCCCCGTGTAGACGTCAGTGTTTCTCCTCAACTGTTGCCGTATCGAATGGGACAATGAGCTTATGTGGACATACACTATACGTTAAAAGTATCGGGATACTCGTATGTGACCGCATTCGGGAGGACGACGGTTCAACCCCACGTTCGGCCATCCTGATTTACGTTTTCCGTGATTTCCCTAAATCGCCAGTCATTGGATGTCACCTGAGTAACAGATCCATGAAGAACATTTCGACCCTACTATAGCTGCTCAATGAAGCTGTATCTTGTGGCGATCTGACGGAAGGGTTTGAGTTTGGTGAAAGCGTAAAGCCAATTAATGAGGAAGAATATGAAACATCTGACAGCATAGGCGTATAGTAGAATAACAGTTTGTAGACGAGAACTGGTTGTATCAACTTGACAATGCACCTTCTTATAAAGCAGCATTTATGAAGCAATGTCTTGTCGACAGTAATATTCCTGAAATGGCCGGCCTGCCCAGAATTCCGACCCGACACCAGTGGAACACATGTGGAATGAGGTAGAACGTCGACTTCGCTTCAGACCCCAGCGTCCAAAATCAGTGTCTCTTGAGGAAAAATGTGCTGCCCAGTTTTCCACAGACTTTCAGGCATCTCACAGAAAGTGTGCGCAGCAGAATTCAGACCATCATAAAGGCGGAGGTGGGCACACACCAAATTAATGTCCACTAATACGTGTCCGGTTATTTCTGATCAGACAGTGTATTTTACAAGTACAGCAACAATATTACGCAACCTCAAACTCAGGAATACGCAGACAAAAACAGGATGATTTGTAATATTTTATTTACCCACTGGTAATATCACCATGAGATTTAATCATTCAACGAATATTTGTGACTATAATTGGGATGGAGGGATAGAAAAGACTTACAAACTATCGCAAACACTAAAACTGAAATTATCTTGGCATATGTTCTCTGCACCAGATATATGTTGATGCTAAAGGAAGAAAAATTGTATCATATAGGCAGATAAGAGCAAAATGCATTAAATATAGGGGTATACAACAAAATGAGGAACAAAATTATACAATTATACTGACTATTCCTGTTTGTAGGGTAATGTTAACTTTTGAATGTTTTGGAATACTGCACATAAGAATGTCTTTTGAAAACTGACTATTTTGTTGAATTAAATAAGGATTTAGATGTACGAGTAGCTCGTAGGCGGTCCAGATAATTATAATCCAACAACCCTCTCCGGTACAAGTGTGCTACTGTTTGAATTTGCAAGTATTTCAAAAACTGTCGCCAATAAACATCGACAAGTGACAAGTAATTATTTCAATTCTAAAAGGATATGCTTACTGTTTCGCGCCTCGTATGCTGAAATCTACGAGCAGTAATTGTGTAAGCTAAATTAAGGTATCACACATTTTGAAGAACTGACACAGAGTATAAGTAAGTAAAACTGTTTCTTTTTTATTCGCAGGTCCCTTGGAAATAATCCAGTTACCTTCATACCAGGAGATTTATTCCAAAACTTGACAAATCTTCAGTCATTGTGAGTATTACGACTGTAACATTAATTAAAAAAATTATTAACTCTCTGCACGCATGGCCCTTTACGTAAATAAAAACTGTGATGAAAAAAAAAACGTGTCTTGTATTCACCGATAATTTTCATCAGGTGGTATTCAAAGGAAGATCAGATTCCTCTATATTTCATAAAAATGAGACGCAGTCGGTTAACATATAACATTACGCTCGTCGTTGAATCACATTGATAGTGAAAGGGAAAGATTATAATCTTTACGAGTTGATTGGTGACAAGTCCAGCTTTCAAGAAAGACATGAGAAGCATCCGTGAAAGAGCTGCAAGTGTTGGCATATTTTATCCTGAGTTTTTCTACTTGTTAAGGTTTGCCAGAATCACTTCGAGTGCATGAGCAGTTCCTTAAGCTGCTATTTAAGAGGCATTAAAACCCACTAAATAAACAATCAGAAAGCCAGTGAAGAAAATGGAACTGTTTCTATTCGTAGATAATAGATGTTTGTCACCTCAGTATTGAAAGGGACAAATTGGTTGGTGGCCTTGTGCGAGAAGATTTTAAGAGCCTATAGCCGGAGACAAGTACAGAAACAAAAATCAATATTTTGTCGGGCATCAGTAGGGAAATCCCGAACAAAAGAAGCAAGTGTGTTGCTTCAACATATTGCACAGTATTTCCTGATAATTTTGGCTTGTATGACAAGACCTATACTGACGGAAAAAAACGCTACATCAAGAAGCAGTAGTGCGACGTAAAAGAAACTTGGTAGGCGTGTTTCTACATCTGAAAGGTGATGTCCATTTAAATTTCGAGCCAGTCACGTAAGAGTGGCACTAGTAGCGCCAACATGAATAAGCAAATGAGGTTGCTTTAATGCAGGTAATGGTGGTGAACGGTAATTACTTTTGAGATTGGACGTGGTGAGTTGAAGTCAGCAGACCGCTTTTAAGGTGACGGAGACGTAATTATCAACGACTCACTGAGTTTGAACGATGTCGTGCAATAGGGCTACGAGAAGCTGGATGTTCCTTCTGCGATACTGCAGAAAGACTTGGCAAGAATGTAGCCACTGCACATGATTGCTGACAGCGGTGGCCATGAGAATGTACGGTATCAAGAATACGGGGCTCAGGACGGCCAGGGCACGTGTCATTACCGAGAGAGAAGACCATTGTGTTCAGCGTATGGCTCTGCTGCTTCGTACTGCATTTGCAGTAGTCGTTCGTGTAGCAGTTGGCACCACAGTGACAGAAAGAATTGTTACAAATCGGTTACTCCAAGGATAGCTCCGAGCCAGATGCCCTGTAGCGTGCATTCCACTAACCCCAAACCATCGCCATTTGCGACTTCAGTGGTGTCAAGAGAGAGCTCATCTGAGGGCAGGGTTGAGGTCTGTTACGTTTCCTGATGAAAACTGGTTCTGCCTCGGAACAGTGATGGCTGTATGTTGGTTAGAGCGAGGCTAGTTGAGGGCCTGAAACCAACCTGTCTGCGCACTAAAGACACTGGACCTACACGTGGAGCTCTGGTCTGAGGTGCGATTTCGTAGGACAGCAGGAGCACTCTCGCGGTTGTCACACGCACCCTGACTGCTAATTTGTACATCAATTGGCGATTCGACCTATTGTGCTCCCATTCGTGAACAGCATTCCAGATGGTGTTATCCAACAGGATAACACTAGTCCACATACCGATTTTGTAATCCAACATGCTCTACAGTTTGTCGACATGTTGCCTTGACGTTCTCGATCACCAGATTTGTTTCCAATCGAGCACATATGGGACATTATCGGGCGTGCATCGGGTATGGAACTCTGTCCCACCAACTGGCATCCTGTACCTGCACACCACAATGCATGCACGTTTGCGCGCTTATATTAAACATTGTGGCAGATACACCGGTTATTAATGTACCAGCATTTAGCATGTGGAATGGCATATGTCGCGTTTATATTAAATTGTGAACTTGCAACGTTAATCACTTAAATACGAGTATATTACTTAGATAAGTGTACTCACGAAATTTCATTACTTTACATTAATTATTTCCTGGTGCTGCAATTTGTTTCCGTCAATGTATATTTTATTTTAGTTTCTTGTTCACAACATTTAGAGACATACCTTTGCCAAATTTAAAATTTATCCATTCAATTGTTTTCATGAAACGAATCGAAAATTACAACATGAAATTTTAGCAATATGTTGACATAAAATTAACTCAAACGTGTAACTCAGAAGACTATAGAAGGGCCTAATATTTAAATTATTTTATGGGAAATGTATACTATTAGAACATGGTGTTAAAATTTCATTGAGATTGTCAAATTACATATCATTTTCAAGGAAAATGGCTTGGTTTAGTGGAGAATGCTATATTCAGTACTATGTAACACATATAGACTAACTAAAAAACTGGAGTTGTAGGAATTTTCTATGTTTGTTTTCATTTATTTGGTTTATTTCGACCCTTTAGGATTACGGGTGAATTGTCCACCACGTCTTCTTTGTTTTCAGGAGTTATTCATTCTGTTGCTGCTCCTGATTCTCTCTGCTTCCGTGATCCTAATTTCGATTCTGGCATCAGTCCACCTACGACCTTGTTGTATATCCCTATTGCTGAACTTGTGCTGCAGTCATGGGTGTGGATGTAGTCGCTTATTCCAGTTGTTTTCCAATGCTCTGTGAGGTCTTTCTTCCAGTTAATCACTACTAAGCATGTTGCGTTTTATGCCTTTTTCCTCAACTTGTTGCCCTCCATCCTCATGAAGTGCCCGGCAAATCTGTCTTCTGTTCAGCATGGTGCTTGAAATTGTTTCAACACTCTCATACATTTCCTGGCTCGATCCATCCACCCAGGCTGCATCTTGTTCATTCGTGCCTCACTTGTCACTTATAAATCTTTCGTTTCCCCTTCTCCCGTCTGATACAGGTTCTTGCCTTCGCTGAGTAAAATGCGATATCTCTGATTTTTTACATAATTGTAATGTCTCACTATGGGGTTCCTGGACAGCTTTTTCTTTCCATAGTTTGTCTTTCCAAAATATCGCCGTTTCTGCAGCGTTTCGTAACTGTTTATTATGGCCTTGTTGGTCTCTAACTTGCCTGTTATGTTTTGCCCTAGGTAACGGAAGCTGTTCACATATTTCACCTCTTGACCTTCAATCTTCCAGTAGGTCTCTGCTTTCAAGATGTTGATTTTTTAGTACGCTGTCTTGAGGCTCGCTTATGGTTCAACGACAGCAACATTTTCGAGTGTCATTTTTGTTGTTTCTTCGTTATCATTAGCAAAGCCATGTCGTCGGGAAATACTGGGCAGTATACTGTGGTGTTATGTTTTATTTTGTACCCAATTTGAACACCTCCAATAACAATGGCTTTGTACACGAGTCTGCACTGTTGGAGCACGTCATACAGTGGCACGTTCAACAGAATCGGTCGCAACTCAGCTCCTTGACGAACTCCTGCCTTTATTTCAAAGTTTTCCGACACTGTGCCTCGATTTATGACCCTAGCAGTTGCGCCTTTCAAGGAATCCCTTGCTAATTCGTGTGTTCTGCGTCCCGTCCTCTGGCACAGAGGCCATTCAACAACATATTCCTGTCTACAAGATCATGTGCTTTCGTAACGTCTACCTCCTGTGTCTATCTCAATAACAGTATTACATTCGTTGGATTCCAAAATGAAGGAAATGTCATGATTCGCTATATGAACTCGAGGAACACGGACCTTCGATTGGTCGGCTTAACCGACCAGTACTGGTCGTTTTATATGTGAGAAGCTCTGTTCTTGACGTGTCTACATCTACATCTACATCTACATGACTACTCTGCAATTCACATTTAAGTGCTTGGCAGAGGGTTCATCGAACCACAATCATACTATCTCTCTACTATTCCACTCCCGAACAGCGAGCGGGAAAAACGAACACCTAAACCTTTCTGTTCGAGCTCTGATTTCTCTTATTTTATTTTGATGATCATTCCTACCTATGTAGGTTGGGCTCAACAAAATATTTTCGCATTCGGAAGAGAAAGTTGGTGACTGAAATTTCGTAAAAAGGTCTCGCCGCGACGAAAAACGTCTATGCTGTAATGACTTCCATCCCAACTCGTGTATCATATCTGCCACACTCTCTCCCCTATAACGCGATAATACAAAACGAGCTGCCCTTCTTTGCACCCTCTCGATGTCCTCCGTCAATCCCACCTGGTAAGGATCCCACACCGCGCAGCAATATTCTAACAGAGGACGAACGAGTGTAGTGTAAGCTGTCTCTTTAGTGGACTTGTTGCATCTTCTAAGTGTCCTGCCAATGAAACGCAACCTTTGGCTCGCCTTCCCGACAATATTATCTATGTGGTCCTTCCAACTGAAGTTGTTTGTAATTTTAACACCCAGGTACTTAGTTGAATTGACAGCCTTGAGAATTGTACTATTTATCGAGTAATCGAATTCCAACGGATTTCTTTTGGAACTCATGTGGATCATCTCACACTTTTCGTTATTTAGCGTCAACTGCCACCTGACACACCATACAGCAATCTTTTCTAAATCGCTTTGCAGCTGATACTGGTCTTCGGATGACCTTACTAGACGGTAAATTACAGCATCATCTGCGAACAACCTAAGAGAACTGCTCAGATTGTCACCCAGGTCATTTATATAGATCAGGAACAGTAGAGGTCCCAGGACGCTTCCCTGGGGAACACCTGATATCACTTCAGTTTTACTCGATGATTTGCCGTCTATTACTACGAACTGCGACCTTCCTGACAGGAAATCACGAATCCAGTCGCACAACTGAGACGATACCCCATAGCTCCGCAGCTTGATTAGAAGTCGCTTGTGAGGAACGGTGTCAAAAGCTTTCCGGAAATCTAGAAATACGGAATCAACTTGAGATCCCCTGTCGATAGCGGCCATTACTTCGTGCGAATAAGGAGCTAGCTGCGTTGCACAAGAGCGATGTTTTCTGAAGCCATGCTGATTACGTGTCAATAGATCGTTCCCTTCGAGGTGATTCATAATGTTTGAATACAGTATATGCTCCAAAACCCTACTGCAAACCGACGTCAATGATATAGGTCTGTAGTTAAATGGATTACTCCTACTACCCTTCTTGAACACTGGTGCGACCTGCGCAATTTTCCAATCTGTAGGTACAGATCTATCGGTGAGCGAGCGGTTGTATATGAGTGCTAAGTAGGGAGCTATAGTATCAGCGTAATCTGAAAGGAACCTAATCGGTATACAATCTGGACCTGAAGACTTGCCCGTATCAAGCGATTTGAGTTGCTTCGCAACCCCTAACGTATCTACTTCTAAGAAACTCATGCTAGCAGATGTTCGTGTTTCAAATTCTGGAATATTCCATTCGTATTCCCTGGTGAAGGAATTTCGGAAAACTGCGTTCAATAACTCCGCTTTAGCGGCGCAGTCGTCGATAACAGTACCATCGGCACTGCGCAGCGAAGGTATTGACTGCATCTTGCCGCTTGTGTACTTTACATACGACCAGAATTTCTTCGGATTTTCTACCAAATTTCGAGACAATGTTTCGTTGTGGAACCTATTAAAGGCATCTCGCATCGAAGTACGTGCCAAATTTCGCGCGTCTGTAAATTTTAGCCCATCTTCAGGATTTCGCGTTCTTCTGAACTTCGCATGCTTTTTCCGTTGCCTCTGCAACAGCGTTCGGACCTTTTTTGTGTACCACGGGGGATCCGTTCCATCTCTTACCAATTTATGAGGTATGAATATCTCAATTGCTGTTGCTACTATATCTTTGAATTTGAGCCACATCTCGTCTACATTCGCATAGTCAGTTCGGAAGTAAATAGTTTGTGAGTGGGCAATGATGAAAACAGTGGATTGTGGAATCAGAAGAAATGTTTTGGTTCAGCATGATGTGGGTTGCACTATGTGCAGTGCAAAAGTGCCTACTTTTAGATTAGTAGCTTTTTGTTAGTCAATGGTTTTGACTTAACGAACGTGTAAGCAGTATATCTCAATGTATACAAGTACAACTGTGTTGTTCAGGCGTTTTGGACTACACGTGGCGTATTCTATCTTGCAACCTTTACTTTAAAATTCGGTCTCTGAATTACTTTGGTTGCCCAGAGAAAATTACGCGCGACAAAAACATAGCAGAATCGAAAAATATTAGCTTCCTTTATCAGGAGTGCTTTTAAGCTATCCTTGGCGACTATGAACAACGACCTAATGAACTCCACTGATTGAAAATGTGTGCGTGACCCCTGATCGTCTCATAGAATTGAGTTTGCTTGAGTTTGCTTATGAGAAACCTTGAGCGATAATGAAATTATACCATTGCATTTTCAAGTCTGAATCGAATAGGTGAACTGACAACACACCTTAAATCATTTGATACTTCCTGCAGCTGTAATTCTTTTTTTTTTGCACTAGTATAAAATTTTAGTCTTAGCGCAATTTCGGGTATGCTAATAAGCGGAGAAACAGGAATTAAATGCTTTAACAATCAGTTAAATGTTACACGAACACTGGACGCACAGTCATCTTGCTTTGCCTTTATTATTATTTCCTCCTTGCCCCACCGGGCAAACGATTTCATAAATTTTAAAAGAGTAAATTTTTTGATAGAGTTATGAACTGGATGTTTTCACAAAAGTAAAAGACAAATGGTGAGTTGCGTTGGTTAAAAGATAAAAGGTCGATTTGCTGATTGTTTGAAATATTCACTCATAGAAGAATGAACTGATGAGTTTCTGTAGACTGTCATGGGTAAGGGTTTTATGGGATTTGTATGGTTTTGGGTGGTGTGTTATAGGGGTTTATGTGGATTGATGTTTGTTTAAGGAATCTGGGAAGGGGCTGACAGAGAGGTACCGAGCTAAGGCTTAGGATGTGGGTGGAGGGGAGTGGTGGACACAAGAAACCTAACAAGGGTAGGAGAAGTGTATAGGTGTATCCTGCTAGATGTGGTAGGACGCCTGTATATCTGGGCGGATTTCATGGCCGGATAAGAGGAAGTTACACACCTCTGCTCTGTATCTAATTATAGTGCACTTTTGTCGTCGTTTATTACAAGCGGCTGGTCGCCCTTCAAAGCTGTGTTACCTTGCCACAATCTTGAATGGCTTCAGTAGCGTCTAAGTACTGACTCGCGAAGAGTAATAAAATTTATATTTTGAGAACTATTTAGGCTTCAGTTGGACTCTATTACAACTGTTAACTGTGTCGAAGTTTGTTTGAATATTATTTAGGTTATCGTACTGGTCCCGGAGCTTTTAGTGAAAAACTAAGAGGTCGTTCTATCCAGAAGCAAAGGCTAACACGTCAAATCGCTCCTAACCTTTATTTATCGTTTTGATAATGGCATAATGGTTTTTCACTAAAAGAAAAGTGCCAGGATTTACAGTTGAGCCAGGAATCAATACCAACTCATCTTGAGAACTTTACTTCTGGAAGCAATTAATTCAGCCTTCTAATACTACTCGCCCATTCCGGATGGACGAATTTTGGGAATAATACTGATCCTCAAACTTGAAACAGTTCACGAACTTATCTTTGAAAAAAATTACTTTAGCATTGTCTCGAAATTTGGTAGAAAATCCTGAGAAATTCTGGTCGTATGTAAAGTACACAAGCCGCAAAACGCAGTCAATACCTTCGCTGCGCAGTGCCGATGGTACTGTTACCGACGACTGTGTCGCTAAACCGGAGTTATTGAACGCAGTTTTCCGAAATTCCTTCACCAAGGAAGACGAATGGAATATTCCAGAATTTGAAACACGAGCAGCTGCTAGCATGAGTTTCTTATAAATAGATACCTTAGGGGTTGCGAAGCAACTCAAATCGCTTGATACATACAAGTCTTCAGGTTCAGAGTGTATACCGATTAGGTTCCTTCCAGATTACGCTGACACAATAGCTCCCTCCTTAGCAATCATATACAACCGCTCGCTCACCGATAGATCTGTACCCACAGATTGGAAAATTGCGCAGGTCGCACCAGTGTTTAAGAAGGGTAGTAGGAGTAATCCATCGAACTACAGACCTATGTCATTGACGTCGGTTTGCAGTAGGGGTTTGGAGCATATACTGTATTCAAACATTATGAATCACCTCGAAGGAGGAGATTAGTGTTTAAGGTCCCATCGACAACGAGGTCATTAGAGACGGAGCGCAAGCTGGGGTGAGGGAAGGATGGTGAAAGGAAATCGGCCGTGCCCTTTCAAAGGAACCATCCTGGCATTTGCCTGAAGCGATTTAGGGAAATCACGGAAAACCTAAATCAGGATGGCCGGAGATGGGATTGAACCGTCGTCCTCCCGAATGCGAGTCCAGTGTGCTAACCACTGCGCCACCTCGCTCGGTCACCTCGAAGGGAACGATCTATTGATACGTAATCAGCATGGTTTCAGAAAACATCGTTCTTGTGCAACGCAGCTAGCTCTTTATTCGCATGAAGTAATGGCCGCTATCGACAGGGGATCTCAAGTTGATTCCGTATTTCTAGATTTCCGGAAAGCTTTTGACACCGTTTCTCACAAGCGACTTCTAACCAAGCTGCGGGCCTATGGGGTATCGTCTCAGTTGTGCGACTGGATTCGTGATTTCCTGCCAGGAAGGTTGCAGTTCATAGTAACAGATGGCAAATCAACTGAATTGATATCAGGTGTTCCCCAGGGAAGCGTCCTTGGATCTCTGCTCTTCCTGATCTATATAAATGATCTGGGTGACAATTTGCGCAGTTCTCTTAGGTTGTTCGCAGATGATGCTGTAATTTACCGTATAGTAAGGACATCCGAAGACCAGTACCAGTTGCAAAGCGATTTAGAAACGATTGCTGTATGGTGTGGCAGATGGCAGTTGACGCTAAATAACGAACGGTGTGAGGTGATCCACATGAGTTCCAAAAGAAATCCGTTGGAATTCGAGTACTCAATAAATAGTACAATTATCAAGGCCATCAATTCAACTAAGTACCTGGGTGTTGAAAGTGGTGTTAATAAAAATTCTCCTTTTAAACTAGACTGAACTGCATGTGACTGCTTTAGTCTTTAATAAAACTTGCATCAGACTGCGTATTTAACTGAACTGAACTTTATCTGACTGCATAAAAATACTGTTGCAAAAATAATACTCAAAATACACATCTGACTGCATGAAAGTTTAATGGTAAAAATAAATGAAAGTCACCAACCTGTGTCTGTGGACTTAGCTCGTGCACTCCTTCCCGTTTAGCAGATAATAAAACATATATTCAACTCAGTCGTAGTGCAATGGCATAAAATTTTCATTCTAGATAACTTTACTCATTTGGCCCTGTTTGTTACTTAATAAAAATTCTGTCCTGATCTGAATATGTGCAATGGCACATAGATTATTTTACTCTGATAAATGAAATTATTAGCTTTACTCATGGGAACTTTACTGTAATGTACATTTTGGTTCCATGCAAGCACAGGATGCGGAGAACGACATAAGGTGTGAGATGAAGCTCTAATTTTATCTAAAAAAATATTTATTGTTCAAACTTTTAAGGCACATGTGAAAAACTAAAAAAAAAACTTCTATAGCTTGGATTTAAGAGAAAGTTTCACAAAACGCCTATTGCATCAACAGTGGGATTTCTATCTAGCTTTTAGACATTATTTAACCAAAGAAAACCTATTTTATTAATTATTCTTTCTTGTTTCCCCAGGTATGTGCCGAGTTTCGCTCAATATATAGCTTATTACGTGCGTAGCGCCAATTCTTACTTTGATGCTGTCACGACCCGGCTGCCTCCTGCAGGCATCTAGCTCCGACTCGAAACACGTCTGCTGTCTCTGCGCATCTCCTCACCACTACTCAAACTTTTACCGCGTGCACCTAGCTCTGTTAGCTGTCAAAGATCTTAGTACTCGAAGACGTACTACTCGTCCAATCTTGCGGTTGGGAACTATCGACATTTTTCACTGTCTCTATCCTGATCGAATCTCATCACATACCTTTCAGTGTTAAAATTACGAACAACTTCAGTTGGAAATACCACATAGATAATATTGTGGGGAAGGTGAGCCAAAGGTTGCGTTTCATTGGCAGGACACTTAGAAAATGCAACAAGTCCACTAAAGAGACAGCTTACACTACACTCGTTCGTCCTCTGTTAGAATATTGCTGCGCAGTGTGGGATCCTTACCAGGTGGGATTGACGGAGGACATCGAAAGGGTGCAGAAAAGGGCAGCTCGTTTTCTATTGTCAAGTAGTAGGGGAGAGAGTGTGGCAGATATGATACACGATTTGGGATGGAAGTCATTAAAGCAAAGACGTTTTTATTCGCGGCGAGATCTATTTACGAAATTTCAGTCGCCAACTTTCTCTTCCAAATGCGAAAATATTTTTTTGAGCACTACCTACATATGTAGGAATGATCATCAAAATAAAATAAGAGAAATCAGAGCTCGAACAGAAGGGTTTAGGTGTTCGTTTTTCCAGCGCGCTGTTCGGGAGTGGAATGGTAGAGAGATAGTATGATTGTGGTTCGATGAACCCTCTGCCAAGCACTTAAATGTGAATTGCAGAGTATTCATGTAGATGTATATGTAGATGTAGTACCAGAATGAAACTCACAAGATATTTAGCAAATTCTTTTTCCAACAGTCACTTTACGAACTTTTTCAAACAAGAATGAAGTCAGTTATTATTTACAGACTGAATTTATTTCAATTTTGAGGAACAAAGCAAATGAATTTAATCAAGTACTGTCAAAGTGCGACCCATGAAAGGTGCACATTTCCACTGCCTTACATAAATGAACTACACAAACATAGCATTAAATGCAATTACTTTTCCAATTAGCAAATAATAATTTAAGGATAGGATTTAAGCAAAGTAATTATTAGGTATTTGAAATAAGAAAATAAAATCCTGAAGCACAATCACCAAAGTTTCTATTAACCAAGGTATGTCCGTTTTTCTTACCTTAAAAATTACGAAATAAGTTGTTAGTAGCTTGCTTGTTTTGTCACAAGTAGTGTGTACAGAATCTGGTGCAAATTAGCTTCCACAGGATCTTCACGGCTCATATTATTTAGACAAACCAAACACGCCGTATTATCTACCTTTTGGATTCATTCTGGAAGTAAGATGGTGAAATTCTTCCAGCCCATAATTTAGCATGGAAATATCTTGCATCCACGACTAAGGTTTACATGAGACGACTTATTACAGAACAATTACTGGAGATCACTTGGAACATTTTCACACTATCACCTCTAGCTGTCCCTGTAACGGAAGATTAATTTATTTCCTTATTGCGTTTTAAAATGGTAACACTTGATATGGGCTGAAGAGTTTTTCTGAAACTACGTAAATTAATCAGAGAAAAGTAAGGTTCATGGAGGTATATACCGTCTATGCAACTAAATGAAGTTGTTTATTTGATGCCATACGCGTTTCGCTTCATTCATTTGGGAAGCACCATCAGTGGACAGACATACATGTTCCTTTTTATACATACAATAGACGTATTATGTGATAGACATAAGCCGGCCGGAATGTCCGTGCGGTTCTAGGCGCTACAGTCTGGAGAGAGGGGAGAGAGAGAGAGAGAGAGAGAACAATAAACACACATTTGACATCTTTAGAAAGCCAACAGCCACAGACATTATCATACATGCTTCATCCAACCACCCGCAAAATAAAAAATTAGCGGCCCTGCGACACATGTTACACAGGCTAGATAACATCCCACTCAGCAAAGAATATTATGAAAAATATTACAAAAAATACAACTCATAGCCACTAACAATGGTTAGAGAACCCATATAATACAAACACCAAATCAAAAAAGTAAAGCACAACAAAAGAAAAATCGAAACAAGCTGACAGCACAGAACTCCGCAGACACTACAGCACACACGGGAACACAAAACAATAACACTCATGACGTAAATAAAAAAAGTGGTACACTCTTATATACAAACACACAGCAACACACAAGATAGCAAACATACTAAAGAAACAGGGATTACAAATAGCTTACAGAACAAGAAACACATTCGAATCACATTTACAAACAACAGAAAGACCAGATAAATACCAAGGAGCAGGTATATACCAGCTAGAGTGCAAGGAAGGTAAATCAGTATATCTGGGGATGACAAGCAGGAACTTTAAAACTAAATATAAAGAACATATAAGACGTTGTAAACATGAAAACAGTTACTCTACCTTCGCCGAACACCTGATAAAAAGATGGACATGAACCATCCAACGTGGAATGTGACATGACAGTTATCAGAGTGAATAAAAACAACAAAAAGCTCCTGACATTGCAAGAAAACTTTCACATACAAAGAGCCATTTGCAATGGAAAAGAAGGTACTCAGTGACCAAATCCATATAGGCAATAACCCCCTGATCATGCTAGCCACCAAAACAATAACAAACCGAAATGTGACCAGGATAAACAATTAATGAATCTCCTTCCCCTCTTCTCTCTCTCTCTCTCTCTCACACACACACACACAAACTAATATTTATAAAACACACACACACACACAATAATACATTAGCACACAGCAAATTACACACACATATACATATACATACACACACACACACACACACAACAGATGAAAAACATCAAATACAACAGAAACAAAAGACAGACAAACACACAACAACAGTTGACAACACTACACACTGAAAACACACATATGTTGATCACCAAATGGAAGTGAAAGTGAAACATGCGACGTGACAAATGTATATAAACAACGCTAGAAATCTTCCAACTTGAGTATGAAGACCAACAAATCATCTCCAGGAACACATACATGTGTTAACAACGCTGGAAGTCGTAGGTAACACCGAACGATACATTCACTATACGGAACTTGTGCTTCAAAAGGTTCTTCTAACCAAAAAAGGAAGAGAAAAACACGCAAAAATGAGATATATCAGCATATTATGTCTATTACATAATACGTTTATTGTATGTATAAAAAGAAACATGTATTTCAGGCCACTGATGGTGCTTCCAAAATAAATGAAGCAAAACGCTTTTGGCAACAAACGAACTGCCTTCATTTAATTGCATAGGCGGTACATACATCCATGAATTTAGAACAACTAAGGGAAAGACGGAAAACAGATAAAAATTATGAAAAGTAAGGTTTTTAGAAATTTGAAAACCCGTCACAATTTGTAACGAGTTCATATCTTAAAGAACAAATATTCTATTGGGATTTAAAAGTGTTGCAATCGAGAGTTCCTCGTCAGTACGCTACTTACACTGAGGTGAGAAAAAGTCATGGGATAACGATATGCACATCGCCTTCGGCGATTCTCCTCTGCTTGTGACCATATCAGTTGGATCTTAGACCACTGGAAACCATGGCCTGGTGAGATGAGTCTCGATTTCATCTGTTAAGAACTGATGGTAGGGTTCGAGTGCGCCGCAGATTGCAGAGATCCATGGACCCAAATTGTGAACAAGGTACTGTGCAAAGATCCATAATGGAACGTGCTGTGTTTACGTGGAATGGACTGGGTTCTTTGGTCCAACGGAAACGATCATTGACTGGAAATGATTATGTTTGGCTACTTGGAGACCATTTGCGGCCATTTCTGGGCTTCCTGTTCCTAAACGACGACGGAATTCTTATGGATACTCCATGTTCGCGATTGGTTTGAAGAGCAGCCTGGACAGTTCGAGCAAATGATTTGGCAACCCAGATCGCCCTATATAAATCCCATCGAACATTTATTGGACGAAATCGAGAGGTCAGTTGGTGCACAAAATCCTGCACCGGTAATACATTTGCAACTATGGACGGTTATAGAAGCAGCATAGATCAACATTTCAGCAAGGAACTATAACGACTTGTTGAGTCGCAGGCGACGTCGAGTTGCTGCACTACTCCATGCAAAAGGAGGTCCGACTCAGTATTGAGAGGTATCCCATGACTTTTGCCACTTCATTGTAATTGCGTATGTGTTACATTATTGCTATATTACATACCAGTAATCAGTAAGTGTAATCAAATTAAGATGTGGTCTTATCAGAAACCGCTTACAAGCTAAAAACCCTTTGAAATACAAGCTGTTGATAACTAACACAAATTTCCATTTTAGAGAGAGAGAAAAATGTTGAGGCATTAAATAAAGGTTGATGAAACACTTCGCATCAAAAACGCAGGAGGAGCCCTGCAGCTGCAGTTTATGGCCGAGCATTGACATGGGGAAGGACAACAACTGAAGACAACATTCATCTTAGCTTGTTCTGCATTGTCCTTCATAGAAGATTTCTCGAATCGCCTTATCCACTCGTTGAGCAAGATCATCGGTTGACAATCTCTTCCTACCCTGACCGCCAGCATCATGAACGCCTGTGCATTCTGCTTCAAAGTTCCTGCACCATTGGCACACTTTGCTGTTACGCATGACAGTCACATTACGTGGGCTGCATGAAAACAGGGTAAACCCCTCAGCATGAAGAAATGGAATGACACAATGCATTTCACACGTGGCGTCAGACTTTATTATTGTAGACACCTTTATGTGCTCACTGTATGCTCAGAACTGAAAACTGCAATATTATCCGAACAACGAGCGTACTAGAAACACTGCGCAGCACATCTACGTAAAGCTTCATCGGATTTTCACTGTGGTTTTAAGTACGCGATCGATCGGACCTTGACAAAAAAATATCCCTCTTGATGAGCGCACTTGCCACTTGCTAACCACATGCTGACACTGTCCTCTGAGGCAGTCTATAGCACATTCTCCAATAGAAAAGGCGTTCCGGAAAACAAAACGACTATGGAAAAGCTTGTCAGTTTACAGTCCTTATACACTGAAGAGCCAAAGAAACTGGTACACCTGCCTCATATCGAGTAGGGCCCCCCGCCAGCATGCAAAAGTGCCACAACACGACGTGGTATGGACTCACTAAAGTCTGATGTAGTGCTGGGGAGAACTGTCACCATTAATCCTGCAGGGCTGTCCATAAATCGGTAAGAGTACGAGGGGGTGGAGATCTCTTCCGAACAGCAGTTGCAAGGCATCCCAGATATGCTCAATAATGTTCGTGTCTGGGGAGTTTTGTGGCCAGTGGAAGTGTTTAAACTCAGAAGAGTGTTCCTGGAGCCCCTCTGTAGCAATTTTGAACGTGTGGAGTGTCGCATTGTTCAAAAAATGGTTCAAATGGCTCTGAGCACTATGGGATTTAACATCTATGGTCATCAGTCCCATAGAACTTAGAACTACTTAAACCTAACTAACATACATCATACAACACCCAGTCATCACGAGGCAGAGAAAATCCCTGACCCCGCCGGGAATCGAACCCGGGAACCCGGGCATGGGAAGCGACAACCGCTACCGCACGAACACGAGCTGCGGACGGAGTGTCGCATTGTCATGCTGGAATTCCAATTGCCCAAGTCCTTAGGAATGCACGATGGACATGAGTCGATGCAAGTGATCAGATAGGATGTTTATGTACGTGTCACCTGTCAGAGTTGTATCTAGACGTATCAGGTGTCCCATATCATTCCAACTGCAGACGTCACACACCATAACAGAGCCACTAGCTTGACGTGCAGGGTCGATGGATTCATGATGTTGTCCCCATACCCGTACACATCCATCCGCTCAATACATTCTGGAACGAGACTCGTCTGACCAGGCAATATGTTTCCAGTCATCAAGAATCCAATGTCGGTGTTGACGGGCCCAGGCGAGGGGTAAAGCTTTGCGTTGTGCGGTCATCAAGGCTACAGGAGGGGGCGTTCGGCTCCGAAAGCCCATATCGATGATGTTTTTGGTTGAAATGTTCGAACGATGACAATTGTTGATGGCCTAGAATTGAAAGATGCAGCAATTTTGCGGAAGGGTTGCTGTTCCGTTACGTTGAACGATTCTCTTCAGTCGTCGTGGTTCCTGTTCTTGCAGGATTTTTCTACGGTCTCAGCGATGTCGGAGATTTGATGTTTTACCGGATTCCTGTTACTCACGGTACACTCGTGAAATGGTCGTACGGGAAAATCCTCACTTCATCTCTACCTCGGAGAAGCTGTGTCCCATCACTCATGCGCCGATTATAACACCACATTGAAACTCACTTAAATCTTGATAACCTGCAATTTTAGCAGCAGTTACCGATCTAACAACTGCGCCATACACTTGTTGTCTTACACAGGCGTTGCCAACCGCAGCCTCGAATTCTGTCTGCCTATATTTTGTCTATTTACACATCTCTGTATGTGAATACGCATGTCTATGCCAGATTCTTTGGCGCTTCAACGTAGCTTCCCAGTTTCTTTAGCTGAATACCACACTTCCTGTATAATAACTTATTACTTCATTACTTCTCCAGGAAGAGGCTGCAATTCACATACATGATTATTTTAAATTTAAAAGTGTATAACTATGAAATAAAGCTTGCAGTTGCTAACCAGAATATACTTTTTCAATAAATTTATAACATCCGAGACCTGAGTATCTCCAGGCGTACACAATGTTAAAATGACTTATGGGAATGCAGTCAGGTGGCATCGTCGGCAGCTGCTGATATTTCGACAGGAGCACACCCTGCCACTTTATTCCCTGCCACCTATGCCTTGCAAGTGGCAGGATATGCTGCTTTCAAAATATCGGCGGTTGTTGACGACGTCATCGGGCTGCATTCCTGATACTTATTTGAACAATTTATACCATCTCTCTCCCCTGTTAACATTGAAATAATTAGCAATTACAACACACCACTGAAATTTAAATGTGACGCTGTTCCGTTACAAAGTGATCAAAGTTTTGTTGGACAAGATGTGATGGGTACGAAGGTGTAGTGCTGTAGTTCTGTGGGATGTGTTGGTATAGACGCGGCAGAGTACTAGGATTGGAGAACAGGGGGAAACTGCACGTTAGTTAGCGTCAGTTTTACAAAAATCAAATGGCTTTGAGCACTATGGGACTTAATATCTGAGGTCATCAGTCCCCTAGAACTTAGAACTACTTAAACCTAACTAACCTAAGGACATGACACACATCCATGCCCGAGGCAGGATTCGAACGTGCGACCGTAGCGTCGCGCTGTTCCAGACTGAAGCGCCTAGAACCGCTCGGCCACGCCGGCCGGTGCTCAGTTTTACAGGTCATGATACAGGTGTTCAGTACAGTGAAGAGTAATTTTATATGTTGATAAACGGTTCGTGTACGGGATCATAACCAGTTTTGAGAGGCTAGTCAGAGTGTATGGAGTTCTAGGCTCTATAGGACTCGGTAGAATTTCGGAGGAAGGGAAGTCCATGCTACGTTTCCGTAGCAGAGGGCGTGTCGAATCAGGGATTTAAAGGTGTGGAGTACGTTGGATGTGTGCAATCCCCCTATTCGGCAGGTTAGTAGCTATAGTCTAATGTGATATTTCTGTTGAATGGTTAGCAGATGAGGTCTCCATGTTAGTTGGTTATCAAGCGGTAGTGTGTTACTTTAGTTTCCTGGTTATTAGGGTAGGACTGCAGTGAACTGTAAGGTAAAAACTAGTGGCGTGGAAACTGTGGGCAGTTCGCGCAATATTTATTGCTGGGTTTTAGAAAGATTTACTTGAGGAGTCACTGGATGCACCGGGATGTGGACTGCTTGAGATTGATTTGGAGGGACCGTTGAGGAATCTGATGAGTAGGGTAGGGGGCTAGGAAGGCAGTGTCATCAGCATACCGGAGGAGATTTAAAGAGGAGGTTCCTTAGGCATCTTCGCTATATATATGGGACATACAGGAATGGAGAGAGGACAGATCCTTGTGGTACACTTCCAATAGGATGGAAGATAACGGAATTTTGTAGTTGTTGATGGTGACACAGGAAAGCCGGTTGGACAGAAAAGCTGCGCCAGTGTGGAAATACTTAATTGTAAATGCGTAGATCTGGGCCTTGAAGTGTAGACCGGGACGCCCTACACGGTCATTCGCTCTTTCGAGATCATGGGTACAAAGATGGTGGATCTGCGGTTGCAAATGTAGTGAGTTAGGAGATGGGCCAGCCAGAGGCTTGGTCATCGGAAGAGAAGGGACGGAAGTCACGTTGGCTGAGGAGGTGACACTAGGAGGTTAGTTCGGTCTGAAGAAAGAATTCGAGAGGTTTTCGATTGTTGAGGTAGAAACTTGTGTGGCAGTTTTCACTGCAATGCGTGGCTAGGATTTCTACAAAGGAGAGGAGGTATTCTCTCGGGCACATGCAGGTAATGCAGTTTTGATTAGGAGTGATGTCGCTTTTTGTATGCAGTACTTGTTCAATGTAGAGTGCTCTGTGTGCAGTATGTTGTCTAGGTACTTGAGCATGACAGCAAGAGGTAGGTCAGAGGTATTGGTGCGTTCTGTACTGTAGGGAGTATGAAGTAATAAAGGTGGAGATCATCAAGGATTGTCAAGTTGTCATATACACTCCTGGAAATGGAAAAAAGAACACATTGACACCGGTGTGTCAGACCCACCATACTTGCTCCGGACACTGCGAGAGGGCTGTACAAGCAATGATCACACGCACGGCACAGCGGACACACCAGGAACCGCGGTGTTGGCCGTCGAATGGCGCTAGCTGCGCAGCTTTTGTGCACTGCCGCCGTCAGTGTCAGCCAGTTTGCCGTGGCATACGGAGCTCCATCGCAGTCTTTAACACTGGTAGCATGCCGCGACAGCGTGGACGTGAAGCGTATGTGCAGTTGATGGACTTTGAGCGAGGGCGTATAGTGGGCATGCGGGAGGCCGGGTGGACGTACCGCCGAATTGCTCAACACGCGGGGCTTGAGGTCTCCACAGTACATCGATGTTGTCGCCAGTGGTCGGCGGAAGGTGCACGTGCCCGTCGACCTGGGACCGGACCGCAGCGACGCACGGATGCACGGCAAGACCGTAGGATCCTACGCAGTGCCGTAGGGGACCGCACCGCCACTTCCCAGCAAATTAGGGACACTGTTGCTCCTGGGGTATCGGCGAGGACCATTCGCAACCGTCTCCATGAAGCTGGGCTACGGTCCCGCACACCGTTAGGCCGTCTTCCGCTCACGCCCTAACATCGTGCAGCCCGCCTCCAGTGGTGTCGCGACAGGCGTGAATGGAGGGACGAATGGATACCTGTCGTCTTCAGCGATGAGAGTCGCTTCTGCCTTGGTGCCAATGATGGTCGTATGCGTGTTTGGCGCCGTGCAGGTGAGCGCCACAATCAGGACTGCATACGACCGAGGCACACAGGGCCAACACCCGGCATCATGGTGTGGGGAGCGATGTCCTACACTGGCCGTACACCTCTGGTGATCGTCGAGGGGACACTGAATAGTGCACGGTACATCCAAACCGTCATCGAACCCATCGTTCTACCATTCGTAGACCGGCAAGGGAACTTGCTGTTCCAACAGGACAATGCACGTCCGCATGTATCCCGTGCCACCCAACGTGCTCTAGAAGGTGTAAGTCAACTACCCTGGCCAGCAAGATCTCCGGATCTGTCCCCCATTGAGCATGTTTGGGACTGGATGAAGCGTCTTCTCACGCGGTCTGCACGTCCAGCACGAACGCTGGTCCAACTGAGGCGCCAGGTGGAAATGGCATGGCAAGCCGTTCCACAGGACTACATCCAGCATCTCTACGGTCGTCTCCATGGGAGAATAGCAGCCTGCATTGCTGCGAAAGGTGGATATACACTGTACTAGTGCCGACATTGTGCATGCTCTGTTGCCTGTGATTGTGTCAGTGTGATCATGTGATGTATCTGACCCCAGGAATGTGTCAATAAAGTTTCCCCTTCCTGGGACAATGAATTCACGGTGTTCTTATTTCAATTTCCAGGAGTGTAGATGGGATGCAAAGTGGGTGGCGTTGCTTAGGTTGTCAGGTAAGGTGCGATGACAGACATACGAGGTAGCATTACAGGAATACTATATAGCCACGTAACCATAAGCTGTTGTAGTATTATTTTATTATACAAGGTGTTCGGAAATTCCCATTACAAAATTCTAGGAGTTGTAGAAGGAAGTGAGTACATAACATTCTGAAGAGAAATCCATGTCCGAAAACGTACCGTTTCCTCACTACAGCCGTTTTAGCACATGTTTGTTAAGTAGGTATGCAACAGGGCAATCATGGTGGATGTGATTACTTCGGATTGGCTGATGTCATTGTCTTCTATCCTACCTCTCTGACCTGGTTTGAGCCTCATTCACGTGTCTGTGAGTGTTGGAGCAACATGGCTGAGCACACTTTTGCATCATACACCGACTTGATGCTCCTGAATGGCGGATCTCACAATAATGGAAGGGTTGCTCGTTGTCTATAAAGATCGATCTCCACAACGTCTGAATCCACCCCATACCCTTTTCTCCACAATTACGAAACAGCTTCGAGAAAGGGTACCTTGACCTTCAGCAAGCATGACTGTGGTGCTCCAAGGAGACGCGGCACACCCGAACTGGAAGAGGCTGTACTACATAACGTTGAAAAGAACCCGTCAACGAGTAGATGGGCAGTTTCTTTGGTTATTAATGAGTGAAACTGTAATACAAGTGACGTAACGGGTCACGTCTGATCAATTACTTGTAAAATTGGTCGCGTTACCAACATGTTTTCAAATAATTATAGCACGGAAACGGTACATTTCCGGACACGGATTTCAATTCGAAATATTATCTAATAACTCTCCTCTACAAGTCTACAAATTTGTAACGGGACTTTCCGAACACACTGTATAATTACAAGAGTACCATATATTCTATTTTTTTTACTCAGCTGGTAATTTATATACCTTGGCCATTTTATTTAGCCAATCCAATGATCCTAATTATATGTGAATGAACTTGATAGACATAGACTTTTAGCGACAACTATGTGCGTCTTCTCTGTTTGTCGACTACATCATCTCTTAATGTCCTCTGTATAGTTTAGTATATGCTCTTTGTAGCAGCATTTTCCGTAGTGGCCGGCCGGAGTGGCCGTGCGGTTCTAGGCGCTACAGTCTGGAACCGAGCGACCGCTACGGTCGCAGGTTCGAATCCTGCCTCGGGCATGGATGTGTGTGATGTTCTTAGGTTAGTTAGGTTTAATTAGTTCTAAGTTCTAGGCGACTGATGACCTCAGAAGTTTAGTCGCATAGTGCTCAGAGCCATTTGAACCATAATTTTTCCGTAGTGCCGTTCCCACATTAACCATCGTGCAGTCATATCGTGTAAGTCAAATGCGATAGTACGTGGAAATACATGTAAGTTAAAACTTGTATAGTGCACCGTATTAAATGTGCTAGTGACACTGGTTTTATAACAACTACGGAGTTTGCACTCACAAGCACAATGACAATAGTCACCATTCAGATATAGCATATGCAGAGAACAATGAGTCAAAATGTTCCACGGCTGAATTTTCGTGCATTTTATGTTCTTATTTTTTAGAATGTAAAACCTTAAACGATTATTAATGCATTGAATTCCCGTTGCTTCTGCGTATCTGGGTACTTGAAAGTGGTCTAAGACGGAAATTATGCAACAATAAAACAAATGAAGAACAAATGACGGCTAAAAGCGTCAAGAAATAATTCAAATAATCTGTCGTAGCTCCGGCTCCAAGTTCAATGAAAATTATGACAAAATACGTTTCCAGGGACATCTATGCACAATTTGGAATGAGGGAGAAGTGAACTGACAAGTAAAGAAGGTCTTTTTCAGCTGGCAGAGACAACATTAACTCTATTAGGTACCGTGTACTGAAAGTTACCTTCCGTCATACAGTTGGAGGGTGGGGAATTTCCATTATCTGAGTGTGGATGCACAAACAAACAACGATGAATTAAAATCCTCCCCGCTGCAGCGCGATACATGGTATCATGTTCCTGATTGAAACCAAGGACGTGTTACAGTATGCGAAACCTATCAGTTCCGGCAGCAAATCGTTACTAATCGTGTTACGCGGAATCATTTCATTTTGAAACTTGTGTTGCTAAGCCCCGGACTGTTATTTGACGCTGAAATATGTGTCGCAACACAGATATATCTGGAAGACTCATATAATAAGTATCATCAGCTATCTGACGTCACACCATGAAACCGTGGTCAATAGTCCTCGGCCAGGAAGTGAAACGACGTGATTCTTTTGACGAAATATGTACCTCATTTTGGTGTTGTTCGCTATTATAGCTTTTCACTTTGTCCAAGGCCCTACAGTCCGTAGATTCTGTGAGGTCTGTGCAATATCCAAATTTGGCTGATATAATCTCTTCATTTCATTATAAACGTTTGTCTGACATATATTTATTTAATGTTAAAATAATTGGAAGTCAGAGGGTGCAAAAATTCTTATTTCCTCATTCTGGCAAAGTCAAGACATCCTTGTGAGCAGGTACAGTCGTGCTCAAAAGTATCAGAACGACCTGAATATCATTTCGCCTGATTCGCATGCGACCCGCATATCGCAGCTGTCTAGCAGGTCCCCTAATCGCTCCTCGGTACAGTCGTTTGACTATTGAAGATGGTTACAACAAGTCACCACTAGAAAACACTGCTCTGTATCGCAATAACTCAAGATGTAAAGCAATACCACGATACTACAAATATCAGGGACCACCTTATCACAGATAAGACTGTCCATAAGGCTTGTAAGCTCACATTTATTACAATAAATGACACACGTGAAATGTTACCACTCTCATTATTGCGTCAGACAGGTAATGCACGTAGTAAGTTCGTCGTATTTATGATTTCCTTTTCAAAGTAACATACCATACTTATTATTTAACACCAAATGATATTAAAAATTTCAGTTATTCACAAGCAGCTAGTTGAGAATGTGTATGAAGTTGAAATGACACGACAAAGCGTCTCGTTGTGCATATGGATCCAAACCCAGGTCATGCAGACTAAGATTTCGTGGCTGACGGAAACTAACAGTCATTCCTGACTAGGCATACACACAGTGATGTACCTTGATTTTAGACAGTGTCAGTTAGCTAATATCAACTTTACATTTCATAACGTAAACATTTTTAACAGACGGGAATTCCTACCCATCATCTATTGTCACTGTTAACGAACTACGAGAGATGTTAAATATTGTTTCTTCACAAGTAACTTACTTGAAATGCAGTGAGGTAAAGCATTTTGTTGGACAGGGATTCGAACCCAGAACCTAATCTGATTGATATCGAAGCACAATCAACTGTGACATATAGGATTTTCTCGGCAGTAGCTAGACGAGACGACTCCAACCCGGCACCTATCGCTGTTATATTCTAGAGGAAACGAAGGTTAAATATGGGTCTGTTACACCTGCAGCGACATGTGAGCATGTTTGAAGAAGAAATAATATGACAAGACGTTCAGTGCTGATTGGGAATCGAGCCCCACACACAACGTTGTTGACTACACACAAAGAGACGTCAGCTACCGAATTTTTCTCCACCAGCAGCTCGAAATAACATCCTTGAACTTACAGTGATCTCGCAAATAGTTCTGTGTCTCACTGGGAGCAAGAACTTCAGATATAGTTAGTGTTGACAACGAATGAAAATACTGTACATTAAAGATCAAAATTATTATCCACCAGCGGATGGGTGTTCTCATGCTCGAGCTTCATAATACATCATGAAAACTATAGTGCCTGGCCAGGATTCGAACCCATTCACGCGCTATATGTGGATATGTTGAGGAACCTGCAGTTCTGAGCAAGCAACAAATTGTAGTCGAGCTTTATTGTCACGAAGGGATCATATTCAGCGTTAAGGGCATTCCCAGCTCAGAACCAATTTTATCGACATACATAAGCTCAAATAAAAGATGAAATAAGTGTCCTGTGACGCTACATAGCGTTTGTTTCGTCCCTAAAAATAAATAACTAGTATAAGAAAGGTTACTGGAGATAGAGTTTCTACATGTCACCACTCCTGACTTTACTGTGGTTCAACGTAATGTCTACTTGATAGAGAAGGAATATTATGTTTAAGGAGAATTTCAGACCACAATGACATTATATCTTATTCACTTGGCGTAGCCAAAAGAGAATAGATTCTGTCTCTCCCTATCAAAAATCATCAGCAGAAGTTGGAATCGAACCCAGACCATAAGTATAGAAACATATGGTCAATCCAACAGACCACCAAATCCCCTTCTCTGTTAGTAATTTTTCTATACTAACGCCGTTGCGCCACACTGGATGAGAATTCTGACACACAGGCTCCCTGTAGTGGTTTGCAGCATGTTCAGTAGATTTATTTACTTGATTGACCTAATCACCTTGAACTAGGTGCCTCGGCTACCCAGTGCATACATTCGACTCTATTTTGTAATAATCGAAATAAAATAACGTAACTGCCACCTACACAGAACTGCCAACAGTGTAGAATGCAGAAATTTGAATAGGAAGTGTCCCTCTCTACTTGAGCTACTCCATTGCGCTATCTGTTTATTGAAAACGTCGTGCAGTGCAAAAGAAAAGCTGTAAGTGTCTGTCTCTCAGAAGTCTAGATACGGCCATATGCATTATCTCACAGCACTGTGGAATGCGGAAGTTCTGAAGGAATTGTTATTGACTTCTGGAGGTGCCGTAGTTACGTGTCAGATAGTAGCGTAATGGTAAGCGGCGAGCGTGATAGATAGGACGTAGTGAGTTTGTGTACATGCACTGCTACATTTTTCAAAACGCAGTTTTGCTGTCTGCTGACGTTACCAGTCTAATGGAACTTTGAACATAAATAGTCGCATGTGCAAAAAGGGCTAACTTCTGCGACATTTTGTTCTTTTCGGGTTTAATAGACGGCCAGGCAGCATATGCATCTCGAAACTCTTGTATTATGTGTGGGGAGAGCGCATCGTGCCAAAATAAGTCAGAAAAGTATTTTCTACATTAGCTGTCGTGTATTAGTGGCATGTTATTCTTCTTCAAACCTTGTTTGACAGCTTTAACTCAGAACATGTTTTCTACATGCATGTAACCAATAAACTGCATGTGTACTGCCAGACTGTTGTAAACAACAGCAGAGAATTCGGATACGGATATATCGTTGATGATTAATTTCTCTCTCATGTGTACTATTGTTTTAACAACACTAAAAGAAACCTTACGAAAATTGTGAACTGTGTTATAAGAAATGTAATAAAACTACCCACGATAACCTTACGACGAAAGTATGTCTTAATAAAACTTAGTAACTGAACACAAGCGTGCCTCTATCGGCATGAATTAGTAAAATACTACTCACTTAGATTTCGATTGGATCTGGGTTTAATTGGTGTGCTGTGTCATACTCAAGAGGTATGCAAATTTGGCATTTCATAAATAAAGGTATGTATTCCTAGAAACCCAAAATTTGCTTGTCAGCAGCGGAAAGAGGGGCTACCTGTTATGAAGCATTGTAAGTTTTTCACCATTGCCTATGAGCCGATTGTACTTTCTTACAATGTGACAATGTTATAACAGCTGTTAAACGAACGCATCTTGTCCTCAGAAAGTGAAATAATCCTAAATACAACAATAGTAAATTTTAACTAGGAGTTTCTTTTTACAATCATTCTTACGACTAGATCATGATGTTGGCCAGTACTACTGTAAATCATCCGATTCTGTTTCAAAGTTCAGTACTATTTAGGATGAAAATCAAGTCTACAGAGAATGGTTAGTGCTGTGACAAGTTGAGCAAAATATTATCCAAGGTCGCTGCAAGATAATGAACCAACAAGTTTTACCTTAGCTGCGATGAGCTGTCATGTCCATGGCTGCTCTTGTCGTCTGAAATTCCCATAAAAACATGTACTCATCCCTAGTCGTGGAATATGGCGATATGCACGTGCATGGTTGGTGCAGAGTGCTTATTAAAATGCCCCCTCAATCCTCGCAAGAACAATAAACGAACTGGCTAGTTTGTTTTTCCACAGTTGGAGTTCAACGACGCTACAGCTAATATCTAGCTGAATGTCAGCCACAGTGAAGGCAGTGTTCACACAAGTTTCTCCTCTGCGTTGTACAGAGCGTTATGCGCCCCGTTCTGCACTTGCCGCCAGTTCAGAGAAGAGTCCCCGAAAATTTCGTTCTTGTCTTTCTCTTAGCCAACCTGTCTGCCCACCAGGGTTCTTTCGTCCTCCACGTCACACCTTTTTTTGATCAATAGGAACGTTCCTCTTATTTTGTGGAAACTCTCTCTGCCAATCACAAGCCCCCTACCATTAAACTGCGTCCAAATCTCGGCACTTTACTTCTTCCTAGTTCGTTTCCGCCAATGCGACGTTTTGTGCCCACTCCAGACGCCTAAAAGTTACGTATCTATATCACATGTGTACCACTCTCTGTTCATGTGATCAGCTGTGTCACTTGTTTTGTTCATATCCATTTGGGATTCGGCAAAGTCCTACTTCTGGTGGCCTGTTACTTGCTCTCCAGTATGCATCACCTGTGCGGTCACTGACTCCCGCCGCGGAATGCCCCCTAAGAGGTTTTCGTGGTGCCTTCTGTGGTGTGGCCTCTGCTTTTGCCCGCAGCTGCTTCCACACAAAACGTGTCCTCTCGCTGCTTGTTTCAGCTTCTGCTCATTGACAATCATTATATAGGGGCAGGGTGTCAATACTGTGAATACTGTCAATTGAGTGTCATCCCTTTTGCATTACATACTTATAGGCAAATCTGCTCATTACTGCTGAAGTAAGTTAGGTGTCATATTCACCTTTCCATTATGATGTGTCAAACTCTCATGTAAGGTGCGAAATTGACCTACATTTATTCTGACACCTTACACATTCTCCTCCTTCCGTGTTTGATTTTGCTCTGTGTCAATCAATGGTTGAGAAATTGATTGAAGTCAGTGCAAAATTGGTTGCAACTGCTGACTGTAGCAAATGATGTATTTACTGACCAATATCCTATTTTAATCTTTTGCGTACCTTTACAGTGGTTCGATCTAGTCTCCTTATATTTCCGTTTTTCATTGTACTTGATTTCATGTTTACAGATTTGAGCTCTTAAGTGATGTTCTTTTTTATTTCAAAATTTAAAATTCTTCCTAATTTTCTGATTTTTATACAATTATTTTTAACTAATCTAAAATCCTTTTATTTCAATATAGTTGTCTACATTTTAATTTTAATTTAAATTCAAACAATTTGAGCTTATCTATAAATTTGTATCATCCCTAAAATTTTTTACTTTGAGACTGATCTGTTTTTTGATTACCTAATTTATGTTAAATGATGATGGATATTTATTGAAGTAGATAAACCTTCATTTAACATCATCTTCTCCTTTTTCAATATTTGTCACTTTATCTCCAGCTTTCATATCGATCATAATCTAAGAAAGATTCATTTCTGACAATAAGGCTTTATGATCTATATTAAACTCAACCGAATCATTCCCATTACCTTACAGGCGTAATCCTATTCATAAATATTCTTATATTCCCCAAAAATCTTAAATCTACACATTACAACTTTACAAAAATTTTAAAATTTAACTTTTACAAACATATTAAATTTCTAATCCTACGAATTACTTTACAAAATGACATCATGGAATACCTAAACCCATTCATATTTATGTATCCTCTATTTTTGACGAACATATCACACATTACAATCTTAACTTCCCAAGAAATGTTAATTTTAGGTTATCTTAATTTAAACATGTTGAAAATATGAAATACTAATAAATATTATTGATATGTCAAGCAAGATTAACGTTTTAAAAACATCGTTAATAAAGATCTATTGCTAACATCTTAAAGTCTTCCAATTCACATACTTTTTTTTAAACACAATCGCAAAATTATCTCCTTTTTTCCAGTTTATTCGGACAGTAGCCTGTCGCAGACAGTTCTTTCCCCTACATCTTTAACATGGTTAATAGAAATCGTCACTTTTTTTCATATGTTTCGGCGTGCCTCCGTCGACATGGAATGATGGTCAGCCGTGTGCCTCGCGATGTGTCTGTTGAGTATGGAATGACGATTGGCATGTGCCTCGCCTCGTTTCTACTGAGCATGGAATGCCAGCCGGCAGGAAGGTAGGTTACTGAAGGTCTGAGCGTGTTGTGAATGCGTGGTTGCCTTTGTTCAAATGGTTCAAATGGCTCTGAGCACTATGGGACTTAACTACTGTGGTCATCAGTCCCCTAGAACTTAGAACCACTTAAACCTAACTAACCTAAGGACATCACACACATCCATGCAAGAGGCAGGATTCGAACCTGCGACCGTAGCAGTCGCGCGGTTCCGGACTGCGCGCCTAGAACCGCTAGACCACCGCGGTCGGTTGCCTTTGTTCCATTTTTCATGTGCCCATGGTGACGGTTTTATTTGAGATCCATCCGTGGCAGCAAAAAACGTATCGATTCTTTGGCGGTTCATCGTTGGTCTATTCGTTTCTAGGTATTCATATGAGTAGTCATCTCCTATTTCTCGGTATGACATCTGAAGATGTTGTAATTTGCCATAAGGAATAGCGCTAGAACAGTTAAATTGGATTCTCGTTATTAGTTAAATGCAAATAACGGCCTTGTATGGGAAGGGGTTTGAAAAGGTTTCTTGATCTCTTCTGGTACAGGCTCTTCCTTCTTCCAAATCTTCTGCGTGAAATCTTCTGATCTTGGTGCATCTTGCAGTCTTCTACCTAGTACCATCGTTGTTATCTGGACCGGGAATTGGGATTGAAGACCTGTTTAATCTCATTATCGTTTAATCCGTTCTTACGGTGTCTTCATTGAAATTGTTGTGTACTCTTTTATTGTATTCGATTGTTCATCTACATAGATTGGACAACCTTCCATCGTTTTCTTGCTTCGTCCCATGAGTATCCATGGGTCGTTTCGCAGTTGTTGAATTCGATATGGTCTGATAACAGTTTCCGCTATTCTGCCCGTTGAGTTACAGATATGCATCTCTTCTTCTTCCTGTGGTGAATTTAAACGCCCACTAGTCCTTACTGTAATATGTCCGCCTCCGTTCCGGTTCGGTGGACATCCATCATTTCTCCATATGCTACTTTCAACAGTTCGGGATAGAAGTGCCAAATATCTAACACTTTCGCAAAAGCAATGTTATAACGCTTGTATGTGGCTTTCGTATGAATAAAGTTCACATCAGGGTACATGTTGATTGTATCCAGGATGCGTTGTAGCTCTCCAGACTTTGCCGCGGAGGTGTTATCCTCTTGGACCGTTGCTTCCACCAAGGCCTCTTCTTTCGACATCTCGTAAGGAGACATACCAGGCACTCACACTTAGTGTCCCTTAATCTCACGCCTAACAGCTCTCCTCAGTCCTGCCGTCGATCTGGCCGCAATGATGCTGCACCTTGTCTGCTGACTTCATATCTAATACAATGTTTGTCCCTGATTTGATTACCTTACTTCTTTTACACCCTCACCTATTCTCTATTTCACATGATATCGTTATCTATTTTATTGTAACCCTTACTCCCTTAAATTACACTACAACTTTACAAACATTAAAATTCTTTAATAAACTTTACAAAAGTTATCATTTACTCTATAAAAATATTTTTCTTATCATGGTGTATATCTATTCATCTCTTCTCCCCATTCTACTTGATTTTCTTAACATACAGGTCATGGTTTCCTCATCTTAATCAGGATGGATATTAAGAGTGAAACTGATGGTGATGACTGTTAGTAAGTTAGTGAATTCCTTCCACTAACTCATTTTATTATTCTAACTACAAGTACTTCATATTATTTTTGAAAACCTCGCGCCTTGACTCCGACTCCCGCGTCTTTTTCTCTACAATCTCTTCTTTTTGCCATTGACTGTAACAGAACTTCAAAATATAAAATAAATCCCACCTCTTTCCCATTCCTTTTCAAAAACGTGCTCTGTTGTTATATTCCATTGTTATAAAGTATAAATTTTTTCTCATTTGTTCTTATCCCTTTCTCCTTTTTCTCGATAGTAAACTTTTATGTTCCTTCCTTTCTCCATCATACTCTTCCTTATTGAAATCTTTTCTGGGATAATCTTACTTTCTACTGTTTACCTCTTTCCACGAAATAACATATTTCTTGCTTAGCTTAATAATTCAATTCTCTTTCCTAATTATTATCTCCTAACGACTTCTTATATTTATTTCCCTCCTTTCTTTATTTCAGTATCAGTTTGTGGTACCTTCCACAAATTATATATGCTTCACATATTCCCCCAAAATATCTCCTCAATTATTTTTTCACCGTCCTTGACGGAACAAATTAGAAATGACTATGCCCTTCTTACCGAATTATTTATTTCCTTCCTGCTTCTTTACCTCCTTTCGTCCACAAAAATCAACTCCCTTCTTCTTTACACTACGCCTTTAAGAGAGAATATACGTTACTTTCCTGTCTTTTCTTCATAATATCCTTTTACCTTCCTACGAAATGTGTTTTATTTATTTAACTGAGATAAACACAAGTTAAATGTTTTATCAGTGTGCAATTTTTGTCTTTCATACTCTTTGGTTTCTGGGCATTTAATACAACTAAATTCTAGTGTGGAATTGCTCTTTTTTTCTTTTGTTTACCCTTTACACAATTTCAAATGACTCACATGGTGCAAACTCAATGATTTTCGTGTGCTAAATATGTCATCTGCCTTAAGTATCACTATCGGTGTTATCAATGGTGCTTTATCCTCTTGGCATACTATTTCTCTCTCCGTTTCGTATACATGAGCTACATCTTTTACAATTTCGTCATCATCAGTTTTTGTACTACTGTCTGTTTTCACTGTTAATAACTCCTGTTCCTCATCATCGGTCGATACCTAGTCAACTGAATCCCAGCATGTTGGTTTTTGTATCCGATTACCCCCTATACCTACTTCAGAATGTTGCTGATCAAAACTATGTCTATTTTCATGTTTAATTATACAATTAACTTCATTTCGCGATTGAATCACTTGTGACTGGTCTTCGTAGGGTTCATCTCGTCAATTCTGTCTTTTACCTGGGTTTGGTGGCCTCGACTCGATTTCCTGTACCAGTTCACTACGCGTGTTTTGTCCTGCTAAAGCTTTATTTTCCCAATCTACCTGAGTTCTGATCATTCCATTTAAACCTGAGTAACTTGGATTTTGTTGTTGAAAACCTCTAAACCTTCCTGCCTCGTTTGCACGGTGATTATACCTCGGATCACAGTTACCACCGTAGTTTCTAGGACCAAATCCACTATTGTAATTCCGCGGCCCACCGAAAACATAATTATTATTCGACCTCTGTGAATTTCCAAAATCATAGTTATTGTTATTCCATGGGCGATTACCATTCTTTCGAAATCGATTACCTCTTTCTACGTTATTATTGCCATTGTAACTACACTCCTGGAAATGGAAAAAAGAACACATTGACACCGGTGTGTCAGACCCACCATACTTGCTCCGGACACTGCGAGAGGGCTGTACAAGCAATGATCACACGCACGGCACAGCGGACACACCAGGAACCGCGGTGTTGGCCGTCGAATGGCGCCAGCTGCGCAGCATTTGTGCACCGCCGCCGTCAGTGTCAGCCAGTTTGCCGTGGTATACGGAGCTCCATCGCAGTCTTTAACACTGGTAGCATGCCGCGACAGCGTGGACGTGAACTGTATGTGCAGTTGACGGACTTTGAGCGAGGGCGTATAGTGGGCATGCGGAAGGCCGGGTGGACGTACCGCCGAATTGCTCAACACGTGGGGCGTGAGGTCTCCACAGTACATCGATGTTGTCGCCAGTGGTCGGCGGAAGGTGCACGTGCCCGTCGACCTGGGACCGGACCGCAGCGACACACGGATGCACGCCAAGACCGTAGGATCCTACACAGTGCCGTAGGGGACCGCACCGCCACTTCCCAGCAAATTAGGGACACTGTTGCTCCTGGGGTATCGGCGAGGACCATTCGCAACCGTCTCCATGAAGCTGGCCTACGGTCCCGCACACCGTTAGGCCGTCTTCCGCTTACGCCCCAACATCGTGCAGCCCGCCTCCAGTGGTGTCGCGACAGGCGTAAATGGAGGGACGAATGGAGACGTGTCGTCTTCAGCGATGAGAGTCGCTTCTGCCTTGGTGCCAATGATGGTCGTATGCGTTTTTGGCGCCGTCCAGGTGAGCGCTACAATCAGGACTGCATACGACCGAGGCACACAGGGCCAACACCCGGCATCATGGTGTGGGGAGCGATCTCCTACACTGGCCGTACACCTCTGGTGATCGTCGAGGGGACACTGAATAGTGCACGGTACATCCAAACCGTCATCGAACCCATCGTTCTACCATTCGTAGACCGGCAAGGGAACTTGCTGTTCCAACAGGACAATGCACGTCCGCATGTATCCCGTGCCACCCAACGTGCTCTAGAAGGTGTAAGTCAACTACCCTGGCCAGCAAGATCTCCGGATCTGTCCCCCATTGAGCATGTTTGGGACTGGATGAAGCGTCGTCTCACGTGGTCTGCACATCCAGCACGAACGCTGTTCCAGCTGAGGCGCCAGGTGGAAATGGCATGGCAAGCCGTTCCACAGGACTACATCCAGCATCTCTACGATCGTCTCCATGGGAGAATAGCAGCCTGCATTGCTGCGAAAGGTGGATATACACTGTACTAGTGCCGACATTGTGCATGCTCTGTTGCCTGTGTCTATGTGCCTGTGGTTCTGTCAGTGTGATCATGTGATGTATCTGACCCCAGGAATGTGTCAATAAAATTTCCCCTTCCTGGGACAATGAATTCACGGTGTTCTTATTTCAATTTCCAGGAGTGTATAATTAAAGCCTAATCGGTTGCTATTATCCTCCTGCCATTGTTTTCTCTCACTGTACGTTGATTCTTCGCGTCATCTTCACTGAAGATGAATTCAAGCTCTCTTAACATCCCTTTAAATGCTTGTTTATTATCTCCTGCCCCAACAACCAGTAACTGCTGATAACGTAAGGGTAACTTCATTGTGCACATACGTATCAATTTCCCATCACTGTGTGGATTATCTAAACACTGATTCTTTTTTGTCATTTCTTCGAAAAATCTAAATGGTTTCTTTTCTCCTGAATTTTCGAATAACTCTTTCTGTAACAATTCATACTTTATTCTATTTTGGGTTTCCATGGACCAGTATCGCTCCAACAATGTGGATTTAAATTGCTCATACGATTGACAGTTTGTAGCTACTCTTTGCATGTTTTCCGCTATTGCCCCGTCCAAATGCCCACAAATGAAGTCAAGTTTATGTCTAAGTGGCCAATGCTCTGGTAAACCGATCTAGAATTGATTTATAAACGTGCGTGGGTGTAAGCCGTTCCCACTTTCTTTGTAATGTTGGAATTTTCGGACTGTCAGAAAGTGATCATTGTCAAATTTTTCTGTTCCACCATAGGGCGTTTGTGTTTTCACAATATTATGCGTTCCCTTCAACTGTGTCATGTTTTCTTGTATTCGTTCTACCATATTTGGGTTTTGAGATGACAGATTTACGTCCCATCTAGCATCGTATGATATGACATGAAAATTGAGAAATGGTACATGTGTCGTCGCAACTTGCTCTGTTCTCGCGTCACTCGCGTACGTTCGGAGGGTCGGCTGCGCTCTGTTGGAATGCGCGCCTTTACCGTTTCCCGCTCCATTGTCTGTTGTGACCGCACATTACCTGCTTCACTCACCTGTGTTAACTGTTCTCTTGCAATTTGCTTCTGTTTCGTTTCGGTAATTACTGACTCAACCTCTTGTGGATATACGACTACAATCTCATGGCTTTTTTGTGTTTCCGCTACAGCTACGGAAGATTGCACAACTGACTTGTTTACTTCTGGATTTCTGTCCATCACTATGTCGGATGATACTACAGATTCCGTTGACTCACTTTTGCTTTCTGTAAGGTTCTCTATACACTGTTTCAGTTCCGTACGAAGCTGTTCATACTGTTTCTGATTTTTCGAGACGATGTTTTCAATGGATGTATAGAATCTTTTTAGTGCGGCTCGCGTGACACGTTTTCTGACATTGAGATCTTCCACGACTTGTTGCGCCTTATCAGACGTCTTACGTGCTAAATTATAAACTCTTTGATTAACATTAGACACTGCATCCTGCACCTGATCAACGTCAGAACGCATCTTTTTGTCGTCGGCCATTAACGGTGGTATAAGCTCGCACGAATCTCTCGCCTCTCTCCGGATTTTAGTAAACTTTTCGTTAACTTCCGTTCGTAAATTCGCTGATTTTTCGCGGACGTTTTCGAATCCAGCATAGGTTTCAAATTTGAGACTATTTAAGCCAGCATTTGTCTCTGTTTTTAAAACTTCTAACCTTGCATTTGTTTCAGTTTTTAAATCTGCTAACCCTGCGTTTGTTTCAAGTTTTAGGTGTGCCAACACTGCATTAGTTTGCTTTACGACCATAGTGAGATGCTTCAATATAGTGAACACACTATCTGGCTCTTCGCAAACGTCACCTGTCACTATTTGATGTAAATTTTGCCGTTCGCGTCTTTCACGGGGTGTCTCAGCGGCTTCCGTACATAGTGCGGACGCACTTACACACACTCTTTCTGTTGGAAACTGCCCTGTGTGCTTTAGAATTACTATATTTTGTTTATCGTACTGAACTTGCTCGTCCTCCGATTCTACTTCTGGCCCACTAGATCCGTCATTTGTTTGTAGCTGTACATTCTCAGACTATGATACAAATCACGAAACTACCACCATTCCCTCTGCACTGTCACTATGTCCCTTTCCGTGACTCTCATTCGATACATTTTGTTGTACATCAATCTATATCTTTTCCAGATCTTCTGTTTGCCCTATCTGCGATAATCTCCGATCTTCCACCATCTCCGATCATCTAACTAACCTCTGTCTTTCTCGAATTGCGCCAGCCTGAGCTCCGGTCAACATCAAGTTATATGATATCACACGTTTCCAAAATAGCATAGACTGTTTCTTTGCCTATGTACACATCACCAGCAAAGCCGCTCACTGTTTGTAGAATTTCAAATCAACTCAACATCGCCTTGAATAACTTCACACGCGCCAGCAAGATCATGCACAAACTACTTTTACACCAACATAAACATTATCTTATTTATTAATGCACCGTTTCTACACTTTGCATCACACATTTACTGTATTCTGGCCACTATACATACACATACATTGGGTAATCTTGTCACAAAACAAAAAAGAAAAACTTTTTTTAATTCAAATATTTTAATTTCCCTTTCAGATTTGACTAATTGCCATCCAGGCAAATCAATTGCTATCCTGTCAGGGTCGCCATTCTGTAAGATTTCGAGGACAGAACAATTCCATAAGCTGTAACTATTTTGGTTTAATGTTGCAAATCTTATCACAGTACTACAGGCACTTACACAGTTTAAAATGTGACAATGTTACGACAGGTGTCAAACGAACGCATCTCGTCCTCAGAAAGTGAAATAATAATAAACACAACAATAGTAAATTTTAACTAGAAGTTTCTTAACAAAATTATTCTTATGACTACATCATGATGTTGGCCAGTACTACTATAAATCATCCGATTGTGGTTCAAAGTTCAGTACTATTTAGGATGACAATCAAGTTGATGATGGTTAGTTTGAGTTGAGAGAAAGATTATCCAAGGTCGCTAGAGTTTACAGTGATGCAAGCTGAGCAACCAACAAGTTTATGCCTCCGCTCGCGATATTTACCTTAGCTGCGATGAGCTGTCACGTCCATGGCTGCTCTCGTCCTCTGAAATTCCCATAAAAAAGTACTCTTACCTAGTCGTGGAATATGGCGATACGTACGTGCATGACTGGTGCAGCGTGCATATTAAAATTCCCTCTCACTCATCGCAAGAACAATTAACGAACTGGATAGTTCGTTTTTCCACAGTTGGAGCTCAACGACGCTACAGCTACAGCCGCAGTGAAGGAAGTGTTCACAGAAGTCTCTCCTCTGCGTTGTACAGAGCGTTATGTGCCCAGTTCTGCACTTGACGCCAGTTCAGAGAAGAGTCTCCAAAAATTTCGTTCTTGTCTTTCTCGTAGCCAGCCTGTCTCCCCACTTGGGTTATTTCATTCTTCATGTCACTGCTTTTCTTGACCAATAGGAACGTTCCTCTTATTTTGTGGAAACTCTCTCTACCAATCGCAAGGCCCCTACCATTAAACTGCATCGAAATCTCGGTACTTTACTCCTTCCTAGTTCGTTTCCATCAATTTGTGCCTCCTCCAGATGCCTAAAAGTTACATGTGCACGTCACATGTGTACCACTCACTGTTCACAAGATCAACTGCATCACTGGTTTAGTTTGTATCCATTTGGAATTCCGAAACACTATTTTCTAAAGCTTCTTTCTGTCCTAGTTTTGGTGGCCTGTTACTTACTCTCCAGTATGCATCACCTGTCCGGTCGCTGACTCCCGCAGCGGGACGCCCTCTAAGAGATTTTCGTGGTGTCTCCCATGGTGTGCCCTCCGCTTTTGCCCTACCTGCTTCCACACAAAATGTTTCCTTTCGCTGCTTGTTTCACCTTCTGCTCATTGACATGCATTGTATAGGAGCTGTGTGTTAATATCAGTGATTGAGTTCCATCCCTTTTGCATTACATAGATATAGGCAAATTTACTCTTTAACACCAAAGTAAGTCAGGTGTCATATTCACCTTCCCATTACACTGTATAAAACTTCTATGTAAGGTGTGAAATTGACCTTCATATATCGTGCCACCTTACACAGAAGCCTTCTAGTAGTTTGTGGTGGTTGGCAGGAGAGCCAACCAGTATAACTAAAGGAGGCCGAAATGCACGCGTTTTAGCTCACGCAGGCTGACGTGAGGTCTGGAACATGACAAGGGAATTAGAATTGAAAAACGGACGTAGCGGGTGGAATACTTAACTTTAATCCATTAATGAAGAACGTCGCTCTTTATGGTACCTGATTCACAATATCAATAGTACGGATACTGGCGCCTTGCTAGGTCGTGGCAAATAACGTAGCTGAAGGCTATGCCAATTATAGTCTCGGCAAATGAGAGCGTAGAAGTCAGTGAACCATCGCTAGCAAAGTCGGCTGTACAACTGGGGCGAGTGCTAGGAAGTCTCCCTAGACCTGCCGTGTGGCGGCGCTCGGTCTGCAATCATTGATAGTGGCGACAAGCGGGTCCGAAGTATACTACCGGACCGCGGCCGATTTAAAGGCTACCACCTAGCAAGTGTGGTGTCTGGCAGTGACACCACATACACTCCTGGAAATTGAAATAAGAACACCGTGAATTCATTGTCCCAGGAAGGCGAAACTTTATTGACACATTCCTGGGGTCAGATACATCACCTGATGACACTGACAGAACCACAGGCACATAGACACAGGCAACAGAGCATGCACAATGTCGGCACTAGTACCGTGTATATCCACCTTTCGCAGCAATGCAGGCTGCTATTCTCCCATGGAGACGATCGTAGAGATGCTGGATGTAGTCCTGTGGAACGGCTTGCCATGCCATTTCCACCTGGCGCCTCAGTTGCACCAGCGTTCCTGCTGGACGTGCAGACCGCGTGAGACGACGTTTCATCCAGTTCCAAACATGCTCAATGGGGGACAGATCCGGAGATCTTGCTGGCCAGGGTAGTTGACTTACACCTTCTAGAGCACGTTGTTTGGCACGGGATACATGCGAACGTGCATTGTCCTGTTGGAACAGCAAGTTCCCTTGCCGGTCTAGGAATGGTAGAACGATGGGTTCGATGACGGTTTGGATGTACCGTGCACTATTCAGTGTCCCCTCGACGATCACCAGAGGTGTACGGCCAGTGTAGGAGATAGCTCCCCACACCATGATGCCGGGTGTTGGCCCTGTGTGCCTCGATCGTATGCAGTCCTGATTGTGGCGCTCACCTGCACGGCGCCAAACACGCATACGACCATCATTGGCACCAAGGCAGAAGCGACTCTCATCGCTGAAGACGACACGTCTCCATTCGTCCCTCCATTCACGCCTGTCGCGACACCACTGGAGACGGGCTGCACGATGTTGAGGCGTGAGCGGAAGACGGCCTAACGGTGTGCGGGACCGTAGCCCAGCTTCATGGAGACGGTTGCGAATGGTCCTCGCCGATACCCCAGGAGCAACAGTGTCCCTAATTTGCTAGGAAGTGGCGGTGCGGTCCCGTCCCCTACGGCACTGCGTAAGATCCTACGGTCTTGGCGTGCATCCGTGCGTCGTTGCGGTCCGGTCCCAGGTCGACGGGCACATGCACCTTCCGCCGACCACTGGCGGCAACATCGCTGTACTGTGGGGACCTCACGCCCCACGTGTTGAGCAATTCGGCGGTACGTCCACCCGGCCTCCCGCATGCCCACTATACGCCCTCGCTCAAAGTCTGTCAACTGCACATAAGGTTCACGTCCACGCTGTCGCGGCATGCTACCAGTGTTAAAGACTGCGATGGAGCTCCGTATGCCACGGCAAACTGGCTGACACTGACGGCGGCGGTGCACAAATGCTGCGCAGCTAGCGCCATTCGACGGCCAACACCGCGGTTTCTGGTGTGTCCGCTGTGCCGTGCGTGTGATCATTGCTTGTACAGCCCTCTCGCAGTGTCCGGAGCAAGTATGGTGGGTCTGACACACCGGTGTCAATGTGTTCTTTTTTCCATTTCCAGGAGTGTATTTAATTCTACAAGAAGGTTGTTAGAGTTATAGCAAACACTTTCTTCAGATATTCAAATGGTATTAGCTGTTTTGTATAGTTTTAGTCGCAAGTAACACAACACATAATTGCTAACTTTTTCAGTATTTAAGTCTGTGTACTTTAGGTCCATTAATGGGGCCACGGATGTGTCGTTAAGTGTCTCTATAAGTCAAAGAACCCACTTCCGTTGTTTTTTTCTTCTTTGATATACTAGCATGCCTGACTTCTTTCTGGAGTAATGCCCATTTTAAATCTTTTAAAGCAGTTTCCCTGGAAGAGAATGTATACGTGAAGTGATAGTACTGGTTTGTGTACTTCCATGTATTTTCAAACAGTACATCAATTATACGCTACTGGCCATTAAAATTGCTACACCACGAAGATCACGTGCTACAGACGCGAAATTTAACTGACAGGAAGAAGATGCTGTGACATGCAAATAATTAGCTTCTCAGAGCATTCAAACAAGGTTGGCGCCGGTGGCGACGCCTACAACGTGCTGACATGAGGAAAGTTTCCAACCGATTTCTCATACACAAACAGCAGTTGACCGGCGTTGCCTGGTGAAACGTTGTTGTGATGCCTTGTGTAAGGAGAAGAAATGCGTACCATCACGTTTCCGACTTTGATAAAGGTCGGATTATAGACAATCGCGACTGCAGTTTATCGTATCGCGACATTGTTGCTCGCGTTGATCGAGATCGAATGACTGTTAGCAGAATATGGAACCGGTGGGTTCAGGAGGGTAATACGGAACGCCGTGCTGGATCCCAACGGCCGCGTATCACTAGCAGTCGAGATGACAAGCATCTTATCCGCATGGCTGTAACGGATCGTGCAGCCACGTCTCGATCCCTGAGTCAACAGATGGGGACGTTTGCAAGACAACAACCACCTGCACGAACAGTTCGATTTCGTTTGCAGCAGCATGGACTATCAGCTCGGAGACCATGGCTGCGGTTATCCTTGACGCTGCATCACAGACAGGAGCGCCTGCCATGGTGTACTCAACGACGAACCTGGGTGCACCAATGGCAAAATGTTATTTTTCCGGATGAATCCAGGTTCTGTTTACAGCATCATGATGGTCGCATCCGTGTTTGGCGACATCGCGTTGAACGCACATTGGAAGCGTGTATTCGTCATCGCCATACTGGCGTATCACCCGGCGTGATGGTATGGGGTGCCATTGGTTACACGTCTCGGTCACCTCTTGTTCGCATTGAAGGCACTTTGAACAGTGGACGTTACATTTCAGATGTGTTACGAACCTTGGCTCTACTCTTCATCCGATCCCTGCGATACCCTACATTTCAGCAGGATAATGCACGACCTTATGTTGCAGGTCCTGTACGGGCCTTTCTGGATACAGAAAATCTTCAGCTGCTGCCCTGGCCAGCACATTCTCCAGGTCTCTCACCAATTGAAAACGTGTGGTCAATGGTGGCCGAGCAACTGGCTCGTCACAATACGCCAGTCACTACTCTTGATGAACTGTGGTATCGTGTTGAAGCTGCATGGGCAGCTGTACCTGTACACACCATCGAAGCTCTGTTTGACTCAATGCGCAGGTTTATCAAGGCCGTTATTATGGCCAGGGGTGGTTGTTCTGGGTACTGATTTCTCAGGATGCACCCAAAGTACGTGAAATTGTAATCACATGTCAGTTCTAGTATAATATATTTGTCCAATGAATACCCGTTTATCATCTGCATTTCTTCTTGGTGTAGCAGTTTTAATGGCCAGTAATGTAGTACACCATGCTGACAAAAGTTATAGGACAGCGATATGCATATATACAGATGACAGTAGTATCTCAAACACAAGGTATAAAAGGGCAGTCCATTGGCGGAGCCGTCATTGGTACTCTGCGCGTGTAACGGGAATTAACAGACTTTCAATGCAGCACCGTGGTTTGAGCTAGACACAGGGGACATTCCATTCCGGAAATATTTAGGAATTCAATATTCCGAGATCCATAGTGTGGACGTCTGTCTTGTGTGCATGGGTCATTGAGAAATTTTGCATACACAGGTTACATATCTTCAGCTTCAAAATGTAAGTGATAAGCAATTGACTAGAGTCTCTTGACATTGGAGGTTGTCTTATTGGCTGTTTAATTTTTATACTGATTTGTGACTGGGAGATCTAAATAGATGTAACTCAACTGCCTTAGAAAGCTCTCTGATTCTCCTATTTCCAACAAAGGGGCATAGCTCATAATCGAATTGAGAAATGTGAGAGGCTGCTCTGTATTTATAATAGTGATATACTTAGCTGTTATAGGGAGTGCTAATATTTGTGTTACCTTAGAAACTCTCAGACTGGCTGAGCTGTCATAGGGAGTGCTAATATTTGTGTTACCTTAGAAACTCTCAGACTGGCCAAATTCCAACAAAAGGGAGTGGCTTGAGACAGGGTTAAGAAATACAGAATTGTGATTTTGTGAATACATGGTCCAGTCACATTAATGTGATCACCGCATATGTTCGACGTCAATATGCAATAACCACACAGAGACAGCAGGTGACAGCACTAGTGTGGAGGGTATAAAATGCATGTTGGGGATGGCTCTGAGCACTATGGGACTCAACTGCTGTGGTCATAAGTCCCCTAGAACGTAGAACTACTTAAACCTAACTAACCTAAGGACGTCACACACATCCATGCCCGAGGTAGGATTCGAACCTGCGACCGTAGCAGTCACACGGTTCCGGACTGCGCGCCTAGAACCGCGAGACCACCGCGGCCGGCATGTTGGGGATGTGGAAAATGTCATGGTTATTTGTGGAAATGGAGTGGTTTATCTGAAATCCAGGAGAGCGTGATCATTTGCTTTCAGGCCAAAGGTGCAAGCATTTCTGAATTGGCTAAGTTTGCATAATCTCCATCTGCCACCACAGTTAAAGTATACCGTGCATGGCAAAATGGTGCTAACCAAAATCGGCACTGAGGCAACTGTGGTGCATCAAGGGCTATAGATGACAGGGGTAAATGATGGCCGAAGAGATGTGTACAGACGAAGAGACTTGCAACTGTTGAGCAAATGACCGTCCAGATAAATCAATCGGATACCAACAGTGTCTCCTCTATGACTGTTAGCGAACGTTACTGCATATGGGGATCCGCAGGAGGATCTTACTTCGTGCACCTAAGCTCACTGCTGTGCTTCAGCAATGAAATATTAATTTGTATGCCAGTAACGCAACTGTACCACTGAGTAGGGTTAGGTAGACTTTTTAGACGAATCATGTTTTATGCTCCATCGAACAGATGGCTGATAGCTTGTACAGCATGAAGTATCTGAAAGTAAACACCCACCATCAATCGTCAGAAGAGTCCAGGTTGAAGGACGTTCCCTGAGTGATCTTGTCGTTCTTGAAAGCACAGTGAATCAACACAAGTATGGACCTATCCTTGCGGACCATATCCACTCTCACAGGCAGTTCATATTTTCTCCCATATTTGAATATAATCTACAATCTGTGGGACCATCACGATCGGGCTCTACACGCCATGGACCATCAGCTGAGAGTCCTAGCGCAGGTGGTCACAGCACTGGAGTCAGAATGACTCCACATCCCCATGAATACCTTCCAGAACCTCACTTGCTCAGTTCCTGCATGTCTCACAGTGATCTTCATCTACATCTACATCTACATGACTACTCTGCAATTCACATTTAAGTGCTTGGCAGAGGGTTCATCGAACCACAATCATACTATCTCTCTACTACTCCACTCCCGAACAGCGAGCGGGAAAAACGAACACCTAAACCTTTCTGTTCTAGCTCTGATTTCTCTTATTTTATTTTGATGATCATTACTACCTATGTTGGTTGGGCTCAACAAAATATTTTCGCATTCGGAAGAGAAAGTTGGTGACTGAAATTTCGTAAAAAGGTCTCGCCGCGACGAAAAACGTCTATGCTTTAATGACTTCCATCCCAACTCGTGTATCATATCTGCCACACTCTCTTCCCTATAACGTGATAATACAAAACGAGCTGCCCTTTTTTGCACCCTTTCGATGTCCTCCGTCAACCCCACCTGGTAAGGATCCCACACCGCGCAGCAATATTCTAACAGAGGACGAACGAGTGTAGTGTAAGCAGTCTCTTAAGTGGATTTGTTGCATCTTCTAAGTGTCCTGCCAATGAAACGCAACCTTTGGCTCGCCTTCCCGACAATATTATCTATGTGGTCCTTCCAACTGAAGTTGTTCGTAATTTTAACACCCAGGTACTTAGTTGAATTGACAGCCTTGAGAATTGTACTATTTATCGAGTAATCGAATTCCAACGGATTTCTTTTGGAACTCATGTGGATCATCTCACACTTTTCGTTATTTAGCGTCAACTGCCACCTGACACACCATACAGCAATCTTTTCTAAATCGCTTTGCAACTGATACTGGTCTTCGGATGACCTTACTAGACGGTAAATTACAGCATAATCTGCGAACAATGTAAGAGAACTGCTCAGATTGTCATCCAGGTCATTTATATAGATCAGGAACAGCAGAGGTCCCAGGACGCTTCCCTGGGGAACACCTGATATCACTTCAGTTTAACTCAATGATTTGCCGTCTATTACTACGAACTGCGACCTTCCTGACAGGAAATCACGAATCCAGTCGCACAACTGAGACGATACCCCATAGCTCCGCAGCTTGATTAGAAGTCGCTTGTGAGGAACGGTGTCAAAAGCTTTCTGGAAATCTAGAAATACGGAATCAACTTGAGATCCCCTGTCGATAGCGGCCATTACTTCGTGCGAATAAAGAGCTAGCTGCGTTGCACAAGAGCGATGTTTTCTGAAGCCAAGCTGATTACGTGTCAATAGATCGTTCCCTTCGAGGTGATTCATAATGTTTGAATACAGTATATGCTCCAAAACCCTACTGCAAACCGACGTCAATGATATAGGTCTGTAGTTAAATGGATTACTCCTACTACCCTTCTTGAACACTGGTGCGACCTGCGCAATTTTCCAATCTGTAGGTACAGATCTATCGGTGAGCGAGCGGTTGTATATGAGTGCTAAGTAGGGAGCTGTTTCAAATTCTGGAATATTCCATTCGTCTTCCCTGGTGAAGGAATTTCGGAAAACTGCATTCAATAACTCCGCTTTAGCGGCACAGTCGTCGGTAACAGTACCATCGGCACTGCGCAGCGAAGGTATTGACTGCGTCTTGCCGCTTGTGTACTTTACATACGACCAGAATTTCTTCGGATTTTCTACCAAATTTCGAGACAATGTTTCGTTGTGGAACCTATTAAAGGCATCTCGCATCGAAGTACGTGCCAAATTTCGCGCGTCTGTAAATTTTAGCCCATCTTCGGGATTTCGCGTTCTTCTGAACTTCGCATGCTTTTCCCGTTGCCTCTGCAACAGCGTTCGGACCTTTTTTGTGTACCACGGGGGATCCGTTCCATCTCTTACCAATTTATGAGGTATGAATATCTCAATTGCTGTTGCTACTATATCTTCGAGCCACATTTCGTCTACATTCGCATAGTCAGTTCGGAAGGAATGGAAATTGTCTTTTAGGAAGGCTTCTAGTGACACTTTATCCTCTTTTTTAAATAAAATTATTTTGCGTTGGTTTCTGATGGATTTGGAAGAAATGGTATAGAGCCTAGCTACAACGACCTTGTGATCACTAATCCCTGTATCAGTCATGATGCTCTCTATCAGCTCTGGATTGTTTGTGGCTAAGAGGTCAAGTGTGTTTTTACAACCATTTACAATTCGTGTGCAAAATGCAAAATGTGGTTATCCTGGCTTTTGATTGGCTAAAGTGACTCGACAGTGTATGTGTGTTAGCTTAGAAGCTCTCTGACTGGTTCATTTTCTAGAAAGGGGCATCCCTTTGGGGAGGGGAAGGGAGGGTAACTATCATGGCTTGGGAAGGATTAATGGAGGAGAGTTGGGCAAAGAGAAATTTGGGAGGGGGCGGTAGGGGAGGAGAGGGCAAAGATCTGGGGCAGAGATCTGAGAGGAATGGAGGGGAAGAGTGAAGGAGGTCAAGGTCATAGGTCAAAAGTCAAATCTGGTCCACAATGCCTGTTGTCCTCCTACTCAGCAATACTCAAGAATGGATCACACCAGCGTTGTGCATATGGTCTCATTAGTAGGTGCACTACACATCCGCAGAACTCTCCCTCTAATCCGTATTCGTTCATGAAGTTGCACAGTAATATCCGTGTCTTGGTAAAAATGCGTTTCATATATACTGCAAACTCGAACCCCATCAACACAATTTCAGAAATTGTTGAGGGAGTCATGAGTAACACAGCAGAGACTGGACCCTATTTACGCAAACGTCATGGAAAGAATATACAGAGCGCCGAAGTAACAGCGGAAAAACTCTGTTGCTAGGCAACTCTTTCGGCAGTAAACGTGAGGCATATCAATGACAATCCCACTAGTTTCGGTGGTGTTATTGTAGCAGACTTGTTAGACTTGTTAGAAGGGATGTAACGCCCTACATACTGTTTCGTCTGCAGTCTGTCAGCGTACGAACCTATGTTTGCTGCAAAACGCGTGGCCTAGTGGCAGGCGTAACTTCGACGCCCTGCAACGTTTCTGGACATACATTATCTCATCATAAGTTTCCGGAAACCTGTTAATGGACATTAATTTTGAGGTGCGTCCTCCATTCTCCTTTATAACGACTTCAACTGTGCTGGAGACACTTTCCATGAGGTATCTGTAGAGGAATTGCAGCCCATCATTCCTCAAGGACCGAAACTAGAGAACGTGCTGACTTTTAAGTTTAACGTTTTGTCTACTGATGGTCCATCACGTAAGTAACGGAATGGCTCGCTTTTTACATTTTTTACAAATATTCAAAAGACATTTTTATTGTGTTCTAGTAACATATTATCTTACAACTAAACAAAAACTTAAAAATAGCTTTAGATTGAAAATTTATAACAATTTAAATAAAGAGTGTTTTATTAGGAGGAAAGAATGAAGAAGACAGAACATAATATGTTCCCTTCACCAGTGCCATTCCAAATGCGTGGACCCTGGAAGGATACTTCGAGCCACTCACTACCTTGTGGCATATTGATTTCTAATCTTCATAATTAACTGATTGTAGTGAAGCATCGCTGAATGAACATGGACTTGGTACCTTTAACCTGTCTTCTATGCTATTATATTCTAATAACTATTCTATTCTAATTTAATGTAAGTCCTTGTATCGCTCTGTGTTTGGCTGATCTATTCCATGCATGAACGATCTAGTTACCCTGTGGTATTGCCTCTAGACAACAGCTCTTACAGGTTCCAATAATGGTTCAAATGGCTCTGAGCACTACGGGACTTAACTGCTGTGGTGATCAGTCCCCTAGAACTTAGAACTACTTAAACCTAACTAACCTAAGGACATCACACACATCGGTGCCAGAGGCAGGATTCGAACCTGCGACCGTCTTGCAGGTTTAACGTGCCTATTTAGGGCACACACCGGCATAGTTGTAGATAGTTAATGTCTACAAAGGTTATTTCTTGGCGTCCTCTGATTTGGAAGGTGTTAGCGGCCAATTTGTCAGTGTAGTGTGCCCCATTTTGCATCCAATGTTTCGCTCATGAGTTATAAACTGTCATTGTCATAGCCAGTGTTTTCGTTCTGTTCTATGTGTTGATAATTCCCACGGGTCAAGTTTATCTCGGGAAATTGTCTATCTAGTTCGTCTGTACAGCCTTCTTTCTATGTATTCGTTACATACACTGTCCAGTCACATTAATGTGACCAGCTGCCAAAAATCTCAAAAATGACCTTCTGTAGACGAACCTATGAGAGACGTGCAGGAAGGAGTAAGTGACGTTCTGGAAGGTACGGACAGGGATGTGCAGCCATGGCCACTCCTGTGCCGTGGTCAGCTGAACTATGTTTCTCAGTTGAGGATCCATGGTACGATAGCCCAATCGAGATGGTCCCACAGACTCTCGATTGGGCTTAAATCCGGAGACTTTGATAGCCAGGGGAGTATGGTAATTTCATCCTGGTGCTCTTCGGACCACACTGATACACAGCGAGCTCTGTGACATGTTGCATTATCCTGCTGCTTGATGCCAACATGTCGATGGAAACCAAACTGCATGTATGGTTGGTCATGATCCCCAAGAATAGATACATACTTGTAGTTATCCAGAAAGAGAAGATCATTTAGAGAATGCCATGAAAACATTTCTCCGACGCTTTTTGAAGGCTGTTAGCTTTCAGACATTTCACGCCGTAAATGCCGGCGGCCATAGGTCGAATGGAGAATAAAACATGGTTCACCTGAAAAGACCACCTGTCGCCGCTCAGTGGACGTCCAGCTGCAATATCGGCGTACAAATTCCAGCCTTCGTTATAGATGAACAGCAGTCAACAATAGTGCATGAACCAGTACCTGCTGCAGGTACCCATAAGCAACAACTTTCACTTAGCCGTTATTGACAAAACCCTTTGGTTCATCGGTGTAGGGGGTGGGGGTCAGTTTCTCAACAGCTGCACATCTCCACAGCCGACGTTAACCCCTGTTATCTATGCCTGGTGGTGCACCACAGCTGCCTCGTCGCCTATTTTGGATAGCGCCATTTTGCTGTGCGAGGTATATCTTAACCACAGTGGTCCGCGAACAGTTTACAAACTTAGCCGTTCCGGAAGTGCTTGTACCATTGGTCTGAAAATCAACGTTCATGCCCTTCTGGATATCAGATAATACGCTCGATTTCCTTGGTTTGACAACGACTGCACTGTTTACCGATTCCTCCAGACACGTTTCTTATATTCTCCAACGCTAATGCTGCCACCTGCCATCTGTGAGTGGTTATTACACGTTGACATCGAACATAGGCGGCTGTCTTATTAATGTGACTGGACCGCATAGTACGCGTGATATAATGTCAGCGGGTCCGTTCAGGTCTTCCCATTTATGTGCGTCGCCCTATGGATTCTTAGATGTTGCCATGTGTGAAATTAAATTATCAGGTCCGCATATGTTGTGTGCACTGTAGATGTATACGCTCAGGCGATCTTCGTTTCCGACGGTAATAGTCTGTTCGCTGAAAGAGGTGCATTCGATAAAGATGTATTGGACAGGGCCGTGCCTTGTAAAAAGTGAGCAGTGCCTCGACTGGAGTCTATGTGGCGCATTTTCAACCATTCCTGTATGTTAGGAATAAAGGACTAAACTCTGCGGCCTTTATGACAACTTGTCCACTGTCGCTGCCACGCATTCGCTCGCCACAGTCTAAGTTGACGCTTTTGCCTTACATCTTCCCTCGTGATTTCCATTACTTTATCTAGTCTGCCCCTCTTCAGCCACTATATCATAGCTCGTTCACTAATAGCTAGGGCCATCGAATATATTCTGAGCACTACGCGCACTGCTACCACTGTCGTGGTGCCGAAAGCCCCTGATAGTCTGATCGTTTTGTGACGCCGTTTGTGTTCCGCTGTGGTCACCGCAAAACGTGCTATTGATTCAAACATGGCATGCTGACAGATTCTTATGCTATAAGTATTTAAGTGACTGTGTTGAAGCACGTGACATTATGCACTTTTTTTTTTTTGTCAGCTGCCTGGTTAAATGTCAATCGATCGTCAGTCTGTATGTCCAAGTATCTAGTTACGTGTTTTCTGTGAATATTAGCATTGTGCAGTTTTGTAACCGAGTCTTTCTGTAGTTTTTCTTGCAATAATGTGTAGACTGTCTTGTCCGGGAACCATAGCGAACATGCTTTTAGGGCACCACCTGTCCATCTTGCGTAGAATGCCACAGGCTTTGGTTTCCAGTCCTCTTCTTGGGTTTGCTGCCACTAAAACCAACAGATCATCAGCGTATGTGACAATCCCGTGTGTGTGTGTGTGTGTGTGTGTGTGTGTGTGTGTGTGTGTGTATGTGTATCCCCATCCATTTCTGGATGATAATGGACATTGATATGAGATGTGTCTGCCATTCGTCTTTATGACGACTTGAATTCTGTTGGTGACACTTTTAATGAGACGTCTGAATATCTACGAAAGAACAGAAGCCCATTGTTCTTCAAGACCCGAAACCAGAGAAGGTAATGATTTTGGACGCTGAGTTCTGGAACTAAGTCGACGTTCTAACTCATCTCGAAGTTGTTCCATCGGCTTCTGGTCGTGACTCTACGCAGGCCAGTCGATTTCATGAATGTTATTGTTCACAGATCACTGCCTCATAGATGCTGTCTTATGACAGGGTACATTGCTATGCTGACACAAACATCCATCGCATCCGAACTGCTGCGCTACTGTATGCAGTACACAATGCGTACAACGTGTTACGCCCTCCCCCATTCAAAATTTTCCTGAGCGCAATAATCATACCACACCCTAAACACAAAAACACCCCCATACCGTAACACCATGGGCTCTGTACTTAATTGTTGCAATTGTGATCCATTACTCCGAATCAATCGTTTACAGTGGTACACCGCTGAGTGGCAAAGCTCTTTACGCCACCTCAAGCGTCCCCTAACTGACTACACAGATGTATGGCTTATGAAGAGCTGCTCGAACACTGTACCCTATTCTTTTTAATTCCCAACGTACAGTCACTGCGGTAGTTGGACTGCTTTCAGCACTTTGGAACTCACTAGCCATTGTTCCGCTGATTTCATGCAATATTTTCTAACCAGCTCGACGGCCTCTGTCCATCTCTATATGAGGTTTTCCTGGTCTTGGTTTAGCTGTGGCTGTTCCTTCGTGTTTTCACTTCACAATCACATCATAAACGGTAGACTTGGGCAGTTTTAATGGGACTGAAATATCCTTGATGGATATGTTACTCAGATCATACTCAACGACTAATCCACGTTCGAAGTCACTGAGCATTCCTGACCGACATTCTCCTGTTACTGCATCTCTACTGGCGACACAGCACTCGCCGCCACCTTTTATACTGGCGGGTCCTCCTCTCGTGACATCTAGTCGTTAGTTCAACATTACATAGGGGTATCCAGATACTTCTTATCAGACAGTATTAGTGCCTATTCTCTGTCCACTACAACACCTCTAAGTTTGTCGGTATCTTTTTATCTACCCTGTACACGAATTATTTCAAGATATGAATAATATATTAACACTTATGAATATAGCCACATCAAGAAGGATGCACCTGACAGAAATAAGCTTTATCTGTTTCAAAGCAGGTTTTCGGTCATTAATAGCAATCGTCACTTCCACCTATGTTTCACAACGTTTTATTGCAGACGATCTAAGACTGGATTACAAGCTCAAATGGCTCTGAGCACTATGCGACTTAACATCTGTGGTCATCAGTCGCCTAGAACTTAGAACTAATTAAACCTAACTAACCTAAGGACATCACACACATTCATGCCCAAGGCAGGATTCGAACCTGCGACCGTAGCAGTCTCGCGGTTCCGGACTGAGCGCCTAGAACCGTGAGACCACCGCGGCCGGCGGATTACAAGTCAAATTTATTGTGTACACATGATCTGCAATGGAACTAAAGATTGCAGGGTGCGACACACTTCATACAGAGTCGCTGAACACACTGAGTTACTCCTCGTATTTTACTGACACCGTCAATAAATGTCGTAGAACAGAATGTCGTGTCGAATGATTTTAGGCTCTTCCTTCTATCGAGCGCGTGGAACTAACACTTTTTACAACAGTTGGTATTTAATGAGAACCAATATCCTTTAAATCTGATCATTACACATAATACTTCATGAGCAGTTTTGGTTTAGGTTAACTCGACCTAAAGCGAAATTGAAAATTTCTTCAGAAACACTAGGCACTGGATGTCTCACTACTCTCATGACAGATAGCCGGTACTTATAACGGGCATTTCTAATGACAGGCTGCCGTTATCTTTTGTCAGGTGTTTTTAAATATATTTTAGGTATACATAGGCCTATACTTAAATTATCACTGAAGATAAAAAAGCAGCTGCATCCAAGGGATTGTGTTCGAGGAAAATGGAATTTTTCGATGTTCAAAATGCTTGTAACTTTTGTTGTTTATTCACATAGCAAACCATCCACATAACAGGTTGTACGCCATCAACACTGCTTTCGTACCAGCAATGTGTCATCTGCCAATTTCATTTTATTTGAACACAGAACGCAACGTACACTTGCTTCCTGAAAAAATAAAACTGTGTTCTCATTAGTCTCCTTGTTTCAGAGACCTTCGGGCCATCAACATAGAGAACATAGACACCACGATGTTCACGTTACTGAAGAAATTAGATTTTGTGTAAGTACTGTTTTCAGTATTACTTAAATTACATTCACTGTATTGTACTATCTGCACCGCTACACATTATTAGTATCATAAGAATCAGAAATATCGTTACCTACACTGCTGACCATTACAATTGAAAACCATGAAACTGATACGCAACAAGCTTTAAATTGGTATTGAAATACTAACAATCGAAAGTGGAGATTTCACAATCGCATGCTTGTACAAACCTGCAAGAGAAAAATTCGCTTACTCACCAATAAAATATTTTAACAACCAGAATACCAAATTCATAGTAGGATAGTTCAATAGCCACAGCATTCACCGGGGCTACAACGAAACAGAAACAAGTGTTCTCTCTATCCTTCATGATCCGAAACTTCCCTGCTCCTTCACAAGTGAAATGTGGACCTCACTCATACATCCTAAATTGCCAAATATTTGCAAAAATACTACAAATAATCTCGAGGCAACACATACTACGAGGATGCACACAGCAATTCATCCCAGGCCTCACACATGTATCTAAGAAACTTCTCTTTAAATGTGATAAATTCTCAGAAATACCCTTTTAATGAAGAAACCATAATATGTAGTACAGCAAAATGGAAATGCTAAGTGAAGAGAGGCACAATGGATGGATCAAGACCTTACAGAGGATGAACATGACACACAAGAGCCCAATAGCATAGAAGCTCAACGGTGATCCAAAAGGCACCAGAGAGCCTGTTGATGTAACACCCATCCCGGTGGTCGTTCAACTCCTCTTGATTGGAAAGTCCAATGCAAAACATCAAAAATTAAAAATCTGCAGGATCCTACAACCGAAAAACCATACGTTCTCAACGCCTTTCACAATGAAAGAACGTAAACAGGGCCTCAATACTATGAAAGACGGTAAAGCTGTTGGAGTGGATAGTATGTGTACGGAGCAGATCAAACATTTTGGCCCAGGCGCCAAAACGTGGATCCCGCAGCTCTTCAACCATTGCCGCGAAACTTATGAAGCCCCAAGATTTGAAGAAAGGCGGGGCTAGTGGCACTGCTGAAGCCTGGGAAGGACCAGACTCGTCGAAGAACTATCGAGCTATATCCCTTCTTTGTCACCTATACAAATTGTATCAGAGACTCATTTTGAATCGCATGGCAGACTCTATCGATCTGAAACTTATCCTTCAACAGCTTGGTTGTAGACCTGGCAAATAGTGCACCAGCCAAATTCTGTACCTGGCAGAACATATAGAAGAAGAGAACGAAAATAAAAAGATGACAGGTCTAACAATGGTCGACCACAGTTCTGCATACGATACAGTCAGCCATATGTTGCTCTTCCAGAAACTCTGTAACGAATTCAAAGATAACCATTTTGTCAGTCTCGCTGATTTTCTTTTACGAAATAGAGAATGTCACGTCCTTCTCAATGGAAAGAAATGCATTTGGAGAAACCAAAAAATCGACTGGCCCAGTGAAACGTTTTGGCCCCCTCCATTTTTAACCTATACACTAAAGACCAGACAGTACCAAATCATACTATCCTACATGCAAGTGACCTCGCAATCAAAGCACAGTGACCACTTTTCGAGGATGTAGAGCAAAGGCTGGTGAAAGCACTCAGAATCTTGACAGGATATTATCAAAATAACTTCTTTAAGCCAAATCCTTCGAAGACTCAAGTCCACATTGGAACACTCGGATAAACCAACACATTTGGATGTGACATTGGATAGAACTCTGAAATGTAGACACGACTGTGAAAATATCCGTCAAATACGGGATCCAGAAATAATATTTTACGCAAAGTCGTAAACAGCAAATACAGAGCAAAATCTGCTATCCTGAGAACCACCGAACATGCACTATGCTTCTCTACAGCTGAATACGCCTGACCGGTATGCAGCCTTAATGAAACATGTCCAATAGCAACAGGATGTATGAAATGCTGGTTTTGCGAGTCCCAGCTCCCAAAGAGCATCTCACTAATTCGCGGAGAGGCTCAGTCAAACCACCGATGATCGATATCCTCTCTTTGGCACTGAGTGCGAGCCTGGCTCCACAACAACCTGGGAAACATGAAGGATCTTGAACCGAATATGAACAATGGGTGTCCCTGGTGGAAACAAACATGATCAGATGAGTTCACTGTTACGTGGATGACGACAAATGCGACTGTAATACTACGAAAGACATTAAACACCTCCTAGGCCGTCAAGACTGCCCTTACCGATCAACCTCGACGATTTGTGGCTGAAAAAGAAAGAAGCCATGGACATATCCCAATACTGGTCTAAAAGATTGTGATTGGTTTCCGGAAGGGAGAAGTAAAGTGAGGCATTAAATGTACTACATATCATGTCGATATGGAATCGATGGGTTCTGGAATGGCATGTGCAACCCCACGTACGATCTCAACTGATCCACACGATTATCGGCCGAAAGGACAGACATTGTTAGGTCGGCCGCGCAGGATTGTGCAGCCAAGTCACCCTCCTTGAGACGAGAAATGGGCTTTTTTTAAGCAATACTACGAGGGCGCGCTGAAAAGTAATGCTTATAAGTTTTCCATGTGAAAGCCCATAAAGCATTTTAAATAAACGTCTTTATTCCCCCATGTCTACATATTTATTTATCAGCGTAGTCACCCTGGCGACGAACAAATTTCTGCCAACGAGTGACCAGTTTGTCGATACAGTCACTGTAGAATGTTTCACTTTGTTGACACAGCCACAGCCTCACTTCTGCTTGCACCGCTTCATCACTGTCAAAGTGAATTCCTCGAGAATGTCCTTTAAGTTTTGGAAACGGATGAAAATCGAATCGGATGGGACCAAGTGGGAATCAACGGAGGGTGACCGAAGATGGTGAAACCAAGACGTCTAACTGTTGCAGACGTCGCAGCGTTCGTGTGTGTTCTGGTATTTTCATGCTGAAGGAAAGGGTGCTCCAAGTGTGGACGAACTCTTCGAATTCGAAACTCGATTACAGCGCGTTGTTTCTCACGCGCGGACATAGTTACGTTACACACCTCCATGTTATACGCTACAATTCGCGGCCCTCTAGCAGCAGAGCGCTGCAAATATCTAGACATGAAGAATAAAGATACATAATGTTAATAATGTTTGTTTTATTTCCGGAAACTTCAAGAGTTGTCACATAAAATGTTGGGAGGCATTACTTTTCATCACACCCAGGTAGTATCCACAACGATAGTGCAACGATGGCTGGAGCACCACGGGATGTCAGCACGGCGACCATTGTTGTGGTTTCCGTTGACGCGGCAGCAGAGGAAGATGCGCCTACAGTGGGACCACCAATGAGAGCACTGGACACAGGATTGACAACGCGTCGTCATTTCATATGTGTCCCACTTCTGCATACAGCACTTTGATTGACGACTGCGTGTGAAGCTGTTCTGAAGAGAACGTTGCCAGATTGCATTCGTCGTCTAATAGGGGCCCAGCACCTGGTGTGGTTCAAATGGTTGAAATGGCTCTGAGCGCTATGGGACTTAACATCTGAGGTCATCGGTCCCCTAGAACTTAGAACTACTTAAACCTAACTAACCTAAGGACATCCACACACATCGATGCCCGAGGCAGGATTCAAACCTGCGACCATAGCAGTCGCGCGGTTCCGGACTGAAGTGCCTAGAACCGCTCGGCCACTGCGGCTGGCCACATCCATGCCCGAGGCAGGATTCGAACCTGCGACCGTAGCAGTCACGCGATTCCGGACTGAAGCCCTAGAACCGCTCGGCCACAGCGGCCAGCACATTGTGTGGTACTGGGTACACAACATGACCTCTGGTTCACATAAACGGTCATTTGTACACCAGGCGTTACATTTGCCACAAAGCATGAACTGTGGTTGTGTCTTGTCTTCGACGTCTCCGTGTCGTTATCTTTCAACAATTTAACGCAAGATCGCCGTGCTATCCTGATGTAACTCGAGACTGTGGATGTTCGACTGTTGCCCTGGCCGGCATATTCTCCTAATCTCACACGCACTGCAAACACCTGGCCGTGGGTTGTTGGGACACTAGCAAGTCACTGCTTGTCAACCACTACTATTGATGAATTCTAGCATGCAGCTAAATCAGCAAAGAATGACGTACACATATCGGTCATCCAAGATCAGTTCGGCTCGATTCGCAGCCAAGTTAGAACTAAATCACGGACGCTGTACATGCCCAAATCACCTACATATACAGGGTGTAACGGCTTTGAGTGGAGATATTTTTATATGTGGCGCCTTAATATGTGCTTGCACGGTTAGCCGTGCGGTCTAACGCACTGCTTTCCGGGTGGGAAGGCGTGTCGAGATCAGGTGTGCCGGTCAATCTGTGGATGGTTTTTAAGGCGGTTCTCCTGCTGCCTTTCCGAATGCGAGCTGGTTCCCCTTATTCTGCCTCAGTTACAGTATGTCGGCGATTTCTGCGCCAACGCTTGCGGTATGAAGGGGGGGGGGGGCACTGGGGGCCGAACCGCCCAATAACCCTGCGTTCGGTGTGGGGCGGCGGTGGGGTGAGTGGACTGCTGTAGCCTGTTATGGGGCTGTGATCCACTGAGGGCTACGGCGGGGACGAAGCCTCTCCGACGTCTCTAGGTCACCAGTTATGGAATACCTTAATATGTACACACATCAGTGTTTCGGTTGTTTTTTCTCTGTTTCTACATCTACATCTACATCTACATCCATACTCCGCAAGCCACCTGACGGTGTGTGGCGGAGGGTACCCTGAGTACCTCTATCGGTTCTCCCTCCTATTCCAGTCTCGTATTGTACGTGGAAAGAAGGATTGTCGGTATGCTTCTGTGTGGGCTCTAATCTCTCTGATTTTATCCTCATGGTCTCTTCGCGAGATATACGTAGGAGGGAGCAATATACTGCTTGACTCTTCGGTGAAAGTATGTTCTCGAAACCTTAACAAAAGCCCATACCGAGCTACTGAGCGTCTCTCCTGCAGAGTCATCCACTGGAGTTTATCTATCATCTGCGTAACGCTTTCGCAATTACTAAATGATCCTGTAACGAAGCGCGCTGCTCTCCGTTGGATCTTCTCTATCTCTTCTATCAACCCTGCCTGGTGCGGATCCCACACTGCTGAGCAGTATTCAAGCAGTGGGCGAACAAGCGTACTGTAACCTACTTCCTTTGTTGTCGGATTGCATTTCCTTAGGATTCTTCCAATGAATCTCAGTCTGGCATCTGCTTTACCGACGATCAACTTTATATGATAATTCCATTTTAAATCACTCCTAATGCGTACTCCCAGATAATTTATGGAATTAACTGCTTCCAGTTGCTGACCTGCTATTTTGTAGCTAAATGGTAAGGGACCTATCTTTCTATGTATTCGCATCACATTACACTTGTCAACATTGAGATTCAATTGCCATTCCGTGCACCATGCGTCAATTCGCTGCACATCCTCCTGCATTTCAGTACAATTTTCCATTGTTGCAACCTCTCGATACACCACAGCATCATCTGCAAAAAGCCTCAGTGAACTTCCGATGTCATCCACCAGGTCATTTATGTATATTGTGAATAGCAACGGTCCTATGACACTCCCCTGCGGCACACCTGAAATCACTCTAACTTTGGAAGACTTCTCTCCATTGAGAATGACATGCTGCGTTCTGTTATCTAGGAACTCCTCAATCCAATCACACAATTGATCTGATAGTCCGCATGCTCTTACTTTGTTCATTAAACGACTGTGGGGAACTGTGTCAAACGCCTTGCGGAAGTCAACACTCTTCCCACAAACACGTCACAAACTTTGCGTCCTGATGTTATCTGCATGGCAGTACCTGGGCGGCGAAGTCAACGACGTCTGACCGTATACATTGACCACTTTGCGTCCACAATTAAGCATCTGACCTGCTGCCTAACGGAAAATAAGCATTAATCTCTTCCTTTTGACAAGAGCTGCGATGTACCAAAACTACAGTTCGGTAGTTCTTGTGCACTAGATAAATCACGTAGATAATGGTAGGACTGGTATGGAAAGAAGCGCAAATGAATGTGTAAGAGGGAAACTGGGATACTACGACTTCTCTTCGCTTTTTGTTTGTTTGTTTTTTACATTATTAGAACCGCGCATCATTCAGTGTTAGTCCATTGCATATTTTATATCCTTACAGCATATAAATGCAGTCACAGTTGAACATATTTCAGATAAATTTTCAGATTTAAACTAACGTGTGTGCTGAAAAGAAACGGACTACATGTGCCGTTATTCTGAAAGGTGTGTACCTGGAACTGGACAAGTTCCATATGCTACGCTTCGTTGAGCTTAAAGCGGAGTGACAGCAAAGATTGGTATCGACGGGAACATTGGCGTGGGAGACAAGAGTTGCGCATTGAACATGCATAGCTTGAAGATTGCAACATTGCCAACTAAAGCAACGGAACCTTAATCCAGTCCACAGGTTGCGCGCTAAGTAATCCGTCACTGACAATTAAACTCCTCTAGTTGAGCGGCAAATGAAAATAAAAAAAATTAAGGGAACTTGACTGGTGAGTAAGTGTCCACTCTGTCATCCAGTGTAGTGGTCCTTGCCACCATCCACAAGCAAATCAGTTGATGCTGCGATCAAATGAGACACTCACAGTCAAGGCGATTCTCAGTCAGATGCGGCTCAGCGTCCATTGTGCCAAAGGGCCGTTAAGCCAAAGACTCGTACGTCTTTAAGCTCACTATATGAACAGTATGCCAACAATGCAGCGCCCAACTCGAGTATTGGCATAAATAGCCAATTATTCACCATTCTACAGGCAATACGATTACTATCAAAATGAAGTCTGCTCCGTATAAGTGTAATAAACTTAAAATAATTGAGCCATTAATATTATCAAGAAGTCAATACAAGACAAGTAACCACCCTATTGTCTATCGTGTTCAAGCGCCGCTTGCGGGATACGAGGAGGTGATCCTGCCCCTAATCTAATCCGCCTCTCAGGTTAACAACGATGGCTGCCTGGACGTGGTTTTTAGGCGGTTTCTCACATCCAGCTAGGTAAATACCAGGCCGGTACCCACGTCTGGCCTCAGAAACACGCTACGCAAACATTTAGAGAACCGTCGTCACACTTGAACATATATTAACTCTAGACTCAGACAGGTGGGTACACAGATTAATATCGCCTGAATACAACATAAGAGTAGTCTTGAATCAAAACTGCTCTGATCTTCTTTTTATCGATACTGCGAATTGTAAAAGTTTTTAATAAAGTTGCAGTACGTACATAAATGTCATGGAATAAAGATATAATTAGTGTGAAACCTTAACCGCGTCTTAGACTTATTATTACTTCCACGTTACATAAAAATTCTACCTGTTTTGTGCTGGGCATGCTTTATTAGACACTCCGTAAACGTACTATCAGCCGTAATGAAACTGTGACAAACTCGATGTTTATAATAACGTTCGTACTTCGATGTTGTAATATTTAACATAATCTTTGGAATGCAAATATTAACAAGAGCGCCTGTTCATACTGTATCTGCAAGAGTTTGAAGAATTGCTAATAGATTCTAGTGTTATTTAAAACTGTGTAACGAAACTTCTAAAGACGGGATGGAGGAACACCGTATTTCCAAAGAATGCTGGCAGATGGTATTAAATATTATTATTAAAAGGACTATTCTGTAGATGGTATAAGAAACGACGACCCTTAGCTACTGTATTGTGGTTGCTTAGAGACAATTATGTTCTGAACATCAAGTTGGATTAGTAAAGATTGCAGATATTCCAAGACGGCGTCGACGAGAACAATTTATACAATTAAGTGAATTTCAGTGACGTCGTATTATGAGCCTGAGAGAGGCTGAATGGCGCTTATGAAGAATTTCCCAATACGTTGGCAGTGTACAAATTTTGCTATACAGATTCTAGTGGAAATACACAGGCTTCTCATCGTGGTTACAGGCGCCAGAGGTATATGGCTTCATTTCTGAATCGCCGAAACATACGAGTAGTCGTTTCTAATCTACTGGCCACCACAGTCCAAATTAGGACCAATGCTACTCCTCGAGTGTCTAACAGGACCATAAGTAGTAGATGGCAGTACGAAGAAATCTGCCGCTCGCCAGGCTTATACCCTTCAACACTATGCAACTGGCCTCCATTGGAGAAGCAACGATTGCAACTATAGAGATGAATGACACTAAATTTTATTTAGTTAAAAAGTAGATTCTGCCGTGATATGAGACGTTGTCGTTTGGAAGTACAGTGCCAATCAGCGACAACTATGGGAGTTCATGACCATATGGCTCTTTCGTTCGTTGAAGGGGCACCAAACAACACAGGATACATCCTGAGCATTATCCAGTCCATTCTGTGTCTCTTCCTGCGATGTCATGGAAAGTGCTGTTCCTGCAGGGTAATGCTTGTGTGCACAATTCTCGATTACTCAATATGTTCTCCAACAAGTTCGTCAACTCTCCTGATTCTACATCCCAGCCAAGCAGCAAGACTCATATGGAAACTTTGGAACTCCCATGGGGCAGTGATACCGATGTGGAGTAAATGGATAATATTAGTTGCTTCCATGTAATCCTTTCTGTTTCGTTGAGCATGGCGCATAGACTCTGTTGACAGACGGCAATATGATTTTCATCCAGAATGTGTAGTCTGTTGTCTGCAAATGGGATCTTCCTAATTTCAAGGAAAATCAATATATTTACGTCTCATCATCACCTGAGTACAGCAGTTTTCAGAAATATGCTTAATTTTTAGGAGTTGAAGGGAAAGATACCATCTTTAGAGATTTTAATTGTAATTAGATATAGATTAGGACGGAAGAACCTTATGGGTATTATTAATTTGTTCTTGACGATTTACTTGAAATTTTTACACAATACTCTAATGTAGGCCTACTCGCAGATTCAGACGGACATAGGTTATATAAATTTTTAAACAAGAATGTACAGGTTTTTTGTTAAAACCGAATGTGAGAAAAAAATTATGTGCTGTGAAAATATGCGGTTGCGTTTTTTTTCTTGATGTCAGTTGTAACTACAATATCATGACATTTAAACCATTAGACACATTGTTTCTCCCATAGTATTCTTTCTCGTTCTACATAACTTTAGACAAAAATTCATACACAAGAATGTGCTGTTCTGGATTCTTCCTCCCTGTCGGTTTTAACAGAAAACAGAAAAGTTATACTTACGTTCGAAACTTTGTAATGTTCCCCAGTCGCAGATTAAAACTATGCAGAATACTGTCATAAATGATAACACAATAAGCAAGGCTCTAGGTCGGGGAGAAGGGGGAAGAAGAGGTGCACAAAGAGAAGGGTTGGGAGGAAGTGAACATAGTCAGGAGGAAGAAGGAGACGGACAGAGTTATGGAGGAGGAGACCGACAGAGAGAGGGGTTGGACTTAATGGATGGAGAGAGGGGGAGAAGGTGATTAGGATGTACATCCAATTCCCATACATATTTAGGAATTGCGAGACATTGCCGGGTTCCGGTTCTAGGCGCTTCAGTCCGGAACCACGCGGCTGCTACGGTCACTGGTTCGAATCCTGCCTCGGTCATGGATGTGTGTGATTGCCTTAGGTAAGTTAGGTTTAAATAGTTCTAAGTCAAGGGGACTAATCACTTCAGATGTTAAGTCCCATAGTGCTTAGAGCCATTTGAACCATGGCCGATTTCGCTGGTAACAAATAATTACCTCACTATTCACAAAACTGCCTTCAATTAATTTTGTTTAGGGTTGACATTGGAAGTAAAAGAAAATAACCATGCAGTGGCAAAAGTTCTTTATCACTTGTGAAATAATGCAAAATTTCTAACTTATTCCAAAGTTAGCTTGAAAACTCACTAGAGATATTTACTCCCCATAATTCATTTCGTTCCGCACTGGAATTTTGAGTTGACTGAGCTGCTGATCTGAAATAAATTGAAATTGCAGAAAAACTACAAATAAGGAAATTTGAAATATTGTGCGTTAGAGCATAATAGAAAGAATACATTTTAGTTATGTCGGCTGCACAGTTTAGTAGACAGAGCTGTCACATCTCACAGCAACAATGTCTTTTATCCGGTTGGACATCAAGCCGAGTTGAGTTTGGACTACAATTAATGCATGCCACTTCAGCTGCGTGATAGAATACATCAATAGCAGTGGATGCCAAGTAGTGACGTTCTAGTGTCCTGCAACCCATGGTGAGAGATTCGCAACGCGTGAAAGGTCAGGAGAACGTGTTTACCAAAGAAACAGTCAAACACTGACGCTTTCGAAGTCAGTCAGCGTAACGCAACCAACATGTAGCCTTGTAATAAATTGTTGAAAGATGACGTCACGGAGGTCTCGAAGATAAGACGCATTCACAGGCCATAATATGTCAGAAATGTGAAGCCTGTTGTCCAAATTACCGACTATGCAAACCAGAGTTATATAGCCAATACCACACCAAGAGCTGAGCCCATATGACGACGATGAGTGTTACCCGGCAACGTTAGTTCTCCTCGGAACATCGTCACACGTAATCTTCCAATAGGATCCTATACACGGAAGTGGGCACACCTGGAATGACAGTGTGTTAACATTCCTGTGTCGTGTTATCGTTAGAGCACTACTGTAGGAGAGCGTCTCTCTACTACCGTGTGAAGGGAAGCCACATCAATGGCCGCCCTGCTGACAGTCCGTGGTGCTCCAAACGTCGCCGCAATACCCGTGTGGTTATTTGTCTTGCTGCAAGCAAGTCAGTTTCCTGACGCAAGGAATGTGAGGTGGCTGTAAGATCCTGCACGGCCGAGTGAATAATACATCAGTTCTTCCCGCCAGTTGTGTGGGATCGTTGAGATCCTGAACGGCATAGGGTATGGCCCTTCTGAAACCATCGATTTCATATTCACCTGACAGTTGTGGGATCCCGATCAACGAGTGCAGCAGTATTGTGATACGATAAACGGCAGTGTCAATAACCCACGACTCTGCCGCTGTCTTGGTGGTAGAAGTTTTTCCTTATTCAATGAGACATAAATGTTCTTGTAACAAACAAACAACATTGAAGTGCAACGTGTCACTGAGAAACCCGCTGTGTAATCTTTCCTTACTTGCAGAATGTAGATAAAGTAACTCCGAACTACTGTGTATGGTTGTGCTGAAATGATAATCATTTGGGCATCCAAAATTGTAGTACACATAATGCCAATTTTATGTTTGTTCTAAAGATTGTCAGTGCAGTAAAATGGTCACTGGCTTCTCGCCGCGTGAGATGGCATTGTGAGCTTTCAAATTGGGATCTTGTGCGGCAAAGAACTTCTGAAGATTTTATTGATGTTTGTAGCTTACCGCCTTCATGGTATTGCAGTTTTATGGTCAGCAGTGCATTTTCACAGTAGTTGAAGAGGATTTCAGAAATTGATGGTGTGCAATGCGGGTAATGCTTTTTAACTGTTCTGTCTACCAATATACTGAAGTAAACATATTTTACCTATTATAAATGTACTGTAATTGCAACTGGGCTCCGTGAAAACAGAAGTAAGGTGTTATGGCACTTATTACGACAGGCTGTGACTAGTCTTACAAAAAGGGATGGTTGTAGTTCTAAACATGAAGACTGGGAGTTCCATAGCGATGCCGTTTCAAAAGTAGGTGAAACTAAGCTATGCTGTTTACCTCTACTGCTTGCTGAACATAAATACATTGCCGGTAAAAAATGAAACACCTTCAGGGACAACGGCATTTTATTGCCAAGTGAAGTGATAAGTAGTTCATAATACTAGGAGTATATGATAACAAATTCAGACTGAGTGAAACACACATGTCACAGTAAAGGGTGCCCAAACAATCGAATCGATACACTCTGTATCCCCCTGTAGCGGCAACGCAGGCGTGTATTCTCGCATGCATACGATCAGAAAAGGATCAGAATGGCATCCTGCGATACATTATACCAAGCATCCTGCACCTTTTGTTGCAATTCGACAATGGTTCTTGCAGGCTCTGGAGAACGAGTAAGTACCATGTTATCACGCCCCATACGTGTTCAATTGGTGAGATGGCTGGTCATCTTGCTGGCCACGGCATTTGTACATTGCGAAGAGCACAATGTGTCGCAACAGCCGTATATGGACGTGTAATGGCCTGCTGAAAAAGCACGTCAACTTCCCGTCGAAGAATGGGGGTACCACTAGAACAACAGCCTGTGCAATGTAGTATGCACTGATTACTTTACCCAGTAGAAACACCAAATTTTACAGCAAGTTGTAACCGATTACCCCCCACATTATGGATCCTGGGATGGGACCTCTGTGTCCAAGGCGAATACAGTCTGGAATATGCAGCTCATCATATCCACGCCATACACGATTACGCCCGGCACTCAGAGTCAGAATCTACTCAAATCACTGAAGACAACAGAGCGCCATTCCACTCTCCAGTCAACTCTTTCACTACACCAGAGTAGACAATCTTGGCGGTGTCCAGATGGCAGTGGTATCCTGGCCAGGGGCATGTGTGATCTTAATCATGCTGCAGGCAGACGCATCACAATGGTCCACGATAACACAGCAGGTGCAACATATGCCCAGATGTCTCCCTTGGATGACGTTCGGTCGTCCACCACTGCTCGCACAATGCACACATCTTGACATGCGTCTGTACTATGCGGACGTCCAGATCCTGGTCTACAGGCGAGTGAATGTTCCACAGAGCACTGCTGAAATCAGTGACACACCACCAATGCTGTGTCCAACATGTGGAGCCATCGAGCTTACTGCAGCTCCACAATGCGACCCTGTTCTACTACTGCTGTTCAACAGCAAGCCACCTAACGGTGTGTATCAGAGGGTACTTATGTTACCACTAGCTGATCCCCCTTGCACTGTTCCATTCACAAATGGCGATTGGGAAAAATTATTGTAAGCCTCTATAAAGCCCCCCCGGTTAGCCGTGCGGTCTAAGGCACGGCTTTCCAGTCTCTGGATGGTATTTAAGGCAGTTTTCCATCTGCCTCGGCGCATGCTATTCCGTCTCAGTTACACTACGTCGGTGATTGCTGTGCAAACACTTTCTCCGCGTACGTGTACACCATAATTACTCTACCACCCAAACATTGGGATTACATCCGTCTGGCGTGAGACGTTCCTGGAAGGGGGGGGGGGGGGGGCAGAAACGCCTCTCCATAGTTTCTAGGTCCCCAGTTCCATAGAACACAATACAATACAAAGCCTCTGTAATGCTTCTAATTTCTCGAATTTTCGTACCTTGGTCATTTCGCGAGATATATGTGGGAAGAAGTAAAATATTGTCTGACTCTTTTCGCAAAATGCTATCTAGAAATTTCAATAGTAAACCTCTCCGTGATGCACAATATCTCTGTTGTGGCGTCTGCCATTGGCGTTTGTTGAGCATCTCGGTAACATTTTAGTGCCGACTAAAATATCCCGTTACGAAACGCGCCTACCTTCGTTGGATCTTCTCTATCTCTTCTATTAGTCCTACCTCTTAAGGAGCCAAGATTGATGAAAATACTCAAGAATCGATCGAACAAGCGCCTTGTAATCCACTTCCTTCGTGGATGAGTTACGTTTCGTTAAGATACTTCTTACGAATCTCTGGCCTTCACTTTTCCTACGTTTTGTTTTATGTAGTCATCCCACTTAAGGCCACTCCTGGTAGTTACTCCTAGATACTTCACGGTAGATACTGTTTCCAATAATCTGTCATCAGTTGTGCATTAGTGGATCAACTTTAGCGCCGTTATATACAGCGCTGTGGATCTCATGGCGGAACAGAGCGAGCTAAATTTTGTAAGATCTCTGGGGAACCCACGTTGATTTTTTTTATAGAGGAAATTTTCGTTCTCCAAAGACATCATACTTCTTGAACGTAAAACATATTCTATAATTCTACAACAGATTTACGTCAACGATGTAAGCCTATAATTTTGTGCATCTGTCCCTAGTCCCTTCTTGAAAACGGAAATCACCTGCGCTTTTTTCCAGTCGCTAGGTACCCTTCTTTCCTCCAGCGATCTACGATAAACCGCTGCTAAAAAGGGAGCAAGTTCTTTGGCGTAATCTTTGAAGAATATTATAGGCATGTAAAACAATTTCGGAATACCAAATTGAGTATTTCGACCTTTTCTCTACTATATTCAGTTTCGGCGCCAGTATGGCCACTGAGTGAATGAATAGAGGATTTGGAACTCACTGATTTTACGTAAGATCAAAACGTCTTAGGGTTTTTACTCAGATCGGTTCACAAAATGTTACGTTCAGAGTGACTGAACGCTCCATTCATTGCTTTCCTTATGCTCATTTTCGCTTTGTTCAACTTCCGCTTGTCATCTAGGTTTTGACTTTTCTCGAATCTGTGCTGAAGCTCTTTTTGTTTACGTAGCGGTTTTACAACACTGCTATTAATCCACGGTGGGTCTATCCTATCCTTTATGATCTAGCTCGGAACATGTTTGTGTAAGGCATGTGGAAAGATGTGTTTGAATTTTTCCCATTTGTACACCACACGTTGGCCCTTAGCACCGAATATTTGATGCTGACTATTCAGTTTGTATCCTGTCAATCTTGCTAAGCAAAATATTCTTCTACCTTTATTAACATCCCTTGTAAAACCCGTGGTCACAGTTGCTATCTCAGCCTTTTGATCACTGATACCTTCCTGTACGTTAATTGACTCGATAAGTTCAGGTCTGTTTGTCGCTAGTGCTCTAACTATCTGCTCGAAGTAATTTTCAGACAAGACATTCAGAATAATATCGCACGAATTCCTGTCTCTGGCACCAGTTTTGGTAGCACGAATCTATCAATCTGTACCTGACAACTGAAGTCACCCTCTATTACAACAGCATGATAAGTTGACTGTCTATAAAGCCATTTCAATACAATTACCTTTGATGCTTAACTTCATCCAGATTAATTCACATTTGGAATCCGTGATAACCTCGCTAGATATTAATGAATTTTTTACTGCAAAAAAGACGCCGTCACCATTGCCCACTGACCTATCCTTACGATAAAAATTCCAATCTGAACCTAGGATTACGTTGCTGTTCACTTCTGATTACAGCCAACTTTCTGTTCCCAGTTCTGTCTGAGCATTATCTTCAATAAGCGATAATAATTCTAGGACCTCTCCTTGGATGCTCATGCTGTTTAGTAATATCATAGTGATCTTTTCTGTATCCGATCTGTGAGGACCAGCATACTCTGAGGTCATTGTGGCTGGTGTAACTTCGATTTTGGCAGACAGTTCATGTCTGATCCCAAGGGGGGGGGGGGGGGGGAGGGGGTTCTCCAACCTAAAAAACCTCATGTGCGCCTCACACGTACTTCACTACGCTAGTAGCCTCTTCCTGTGAGTAATGAATGCCTGACCTATTAAGGGGAGCCTTACAACTCTCCATCCGATGGCGCTGGTCGAGAAATTCGCATCCGATACCGTAGCAGAGTCGTCTGAGCCTCTGGTTTACATCTTCCACTCTGCTCGAAACCAGAAGACCTCGATCAACCCTCAGTGGGATGCTGCAAACAGTCAGCTTAGCATGCACCCCGTGTGCGATGCTAGTTGCCTTCACCAGATCAACCATCCGCCGAAAGGAGCCGAGGATAGCATCAGAACCCATGCGACAGGTGTCATTAGTGCGTACATGTGCCACTATTTGTAGCCGGTTGCACAAAGTGCGGTCGATAGCCACCGACAGAGCCTTCTCCACCTTGAGGACGATATCCCCCGGGAAACATACCATGTGACCACTGACATTCCATCCCGCCCTGCATGCTATTTCCCTGAGGGACTCCATTACCCATTTAACGTTGGACCTCCCAATGAGTAGCATACCAGCCCTCTTCGCTCGTCTGGACTGGGCAGCAAAATCGGCCGCAGTGGCAGTCAGGTCACCAGGGGACTCCAACAGCTTTGAGCAGCAGCCAAAAGACTGTCGACTATGGCTAATGCAGCTGTTTACAGACAAAGACCAATTCTCTTCGGGCCGATTCACACCAAGCACCGCCCCTATCCATACCGTACTGTGTAAAAAAGCCAATAAAAGCTCAAGAATACAAACAAAACAGTGAGGAGTAACTGAAAAAGTGCAAACAGACCGCCGCAAAGGAGCAAATTAGCCGACTGTGGCGCTTCTGAGAGGAAAAGCTCAAGCTGCTACATAAAAACCAACTCACTACCCACAACTGCACAAGACAGATGGAGACATCTAACTCGTCGGTAGGGCATGGTCGTACCCTAGAATGAATGTTGCAAACGCTGTTCAACTCTATATTCAATACAGTTACTGCCTGAGGAGTCAAAGCAGAGTTTGCAGAAGACAGGCCTCCTGAGTGCTGTATGATCGCCGATGACTGTGACAAATGACTTACTAACATTACAACCCCTCAGTATGCATATATTATACCCTGGTGCCACTGAACACAGTCCTTGAGTCTGTTGCATTTTTTTCGGGTAATGTATGTTTCACTAATATATTCAGTTATGAGTAAACAGCAAACAGGTGCGCAAAACCAAATTTTCGTTACGTGTATATGCTGCAAACTGA